>NW_027256888.1:70118840-70718840 GCF_029215685.1 Pituophis catenifer annectens | reverse complement strand
TTCAAAGACAGAAATTTTTGTTATAGCAAAATTAATACTTTACCATCAAGCAAATTGTATTTTGCATTTTTGTTCCAGTGAAAAAATAGATTTCAGCAGAAAAAGATACTTATATGTATATGTGTGTACCTTATACATAGACATGTATGTGTATATACATATGTATGTGTGTGTGTGTTTCAGTTGTTTATCAAATAATCTTCTCAGTAGAAGTCTGCTTTATTTTCAGCTCTTTTCTTGAAATCTGAGCGTGTTCCACAAAAATGCTAGCCACCAAAACCAATTCCCATTTATAATCACCTCCAGAAACATAATGACAGGGTTGCATGAGTCTTTTGGTTATGATTCCATCTCCAAACCAAAGAAATTGTGTACTTGGATATTTTTCTGGCAGAATGCTAGACAGACAAAAGAATGCTTTTTTGGTCATTCTCTAAATTAGGACTGAAAGATAATAGGTTTTAAAATCAGTAATCTTCTTGCTCCAGAAAGGAGAAATATTTTTTTTTTAATGAAAACATTTATGTAACAAAACATTTTTGTGCAGCAGCTGTTTCACATGATCCAATACTCATGTAGTTAGAAGTCTTGGTGCCTTTTCAGAAACACTCCATTTTTTTGGTCTACTTCAGCCCTGTCGTAAATAAATTCCTTCTTAGAATGTTTGCTACACCATGAATTCCACTGGTATCATTTTGGCTGTGTTGTGTTTCAGGTCCACATTTATTCTCTTGGAATGACCCTTTACTGGGGAGCTGACTATGATGTTCCAGAAAGCCAGGTAAGTAATGGAAAAATAAGATAATAAGTAGTCCATGATACAGAAACTGAGAACCCAATAATGTCTTACTAAGTCAACCCACTTTTTTCCCACTTTGATGCAAAACAGTAACTGTGTGTGGGATCTTGGAGTTTTAGTGGACAACCAATTAAATATGAGCTAACTGTGCAGCGGCAGCTCAAAAAGCCAATGCAACCCTAAATTGCATTAACAGAGGGATGCAATCGAAATCAAGTGAGGTATTAATACCACTCTATAAAGCCTTAGTAAGACCACACCTAGAATGCTGCATCCAGTTTTGGTCACCACACTGTAAAAAAGATGTTGAGACTCTAGAAAGAGTGCAAAGAAGATAAACCAAGATGATTAGGAGACTGGAGGCTAAAACATACGATGAACGGTTGCAGGGACTGGGCATGGCTAGTCTAGTAAAAAGAAGGATTGGGAGAGACATGATAGCAGTGTTCCAATATTTGAGGGGCTGCCATAGAGAGGAAGGGGTCAAGCTATTTTCCAAAGCAAGGCCTTTCCTGAAGGCCAGATAAGGAATAATGGATGGATACTCGTCAAGGAGAGATTCAACCTAGAAATAAGGAGAAATTTTCTGACAGTGAGAACAATCAACCAATGGAACAGAAGTTGCCTTCAGAAGTTGTGGGAGCTTCGTCACTGGAAGCTTTCAAGAAGAGACTGGACTGCCATCTGTCAGAAATGGTGTAGGGTCTCCTGCTTGGGCGGGACGGGGGGTGTTGGGCTAGAAGATATACAAGGTCCTTTCCAACTCTGTTAATTTGTTAGAAGATTATTGAAGAAAAGGAGAAGGTGAAAGAACAATGATTAGCGTTTCTTCTGACCTTTGAACTCTTGAATAGAAATGGAAAGAACTGGTTCCAAATCTGAAAATGGTTAAGGAAAGAAGGATGGGTCTATTCAAGAACAAGAGGAAAGGATTTCTTAAAAAGTTATATGGCTTCCAAGGAAGAAATAGATTGGAAAAATAGCTGTCTAGATAAAGAATACACGACAGGGCGGGCCATTAAGGCAGTAACCAGCCACCTACTTTCAAACTTGACAGTGAAATACAGTATCTAAATTTAAATACTTTACATGCATTAAAATATTACAAGCTTATAAAAATATCAGTTAAAGATACACCCAGAAGAGTTTGAATGAGAAGAATATAAATATATATATGTATTGTGTTTTTCCAGCAGAAGACACAAAGATCAGCTAGTAATTCCAGAAAAAATATTATGTATTGAATATGAGAGTTGTCCTTTCACTGTAAACTCAGTTTCCTACAAACGTCCAGGCTGTTTGCATCCTTACTTCTGATCCTCTTTTTATAATGTTTCTGTATTATGGCATAGCATATCTTAAGAAAAGCTCAAATTCACATACGTTTGTAGATACTTGATTGATCCAATTGTCAAATGATAACTTCCATGGACAAATGGTTCAGCTAGAAAATATTTTGATTTCCTAATAGTAAGATCAGTTACTGCTAGAATTTGTGAATTCTTTACAGGATATGTTCCAAAAGTTTATTAGGGATATTTTTAGTTAGTGTCTTACATAGAATAGCAATTAAACAGGTGGTTAAAAGGTCTCTTTCTACCAATTCTATTGTTCTTCTGATTTTACAATTGTTGTAAAGTGGACTCTGGCTTTATTAGGACTAAGGAGAAGACTCAGGCATAGCCATTCAGCTAAGATCTTAGTTTTATACTTTTTACCTTGCTACGTTTTATTGGTTGCTGATCTTTATGAACTGCCAAGACCCACTGAGGTGAACCTCAGATTTGTTTCTTAAAATAATCAATGGTAGGATTCAGCCAGTTCGGACCGATTCAGGTGAACTGGTAGTAACGACCTGTGGGTGGGCCCCGCAACCACCCACCCACCCACCCCGGCGCTATGCCGTCCTATTTAGCCACATTTTCTAAGCCGCATGAGCAAAGCACATGCCCGGAAGGTCATGCACCTCCGCGGAAGGCACGCTCACATTTTCTGTACTGGGCAAACTGGTTGTTAAATTATGTGAAGCCCACCTCTGATAATCATCATAAACAGACCCTTCACATCACCTATTCTCACCTAAGCACTTTTCAGTAGAGACAACTTACACTTTCAGTTGACACTTGACTAAAGGCAAAAATACTTTGTGTTGAATTATTATTCAAGAACAGTTTTACTGAAAGATTTGGAACTGGGATTTTGCTTAATGGCAAAGTATGTATTTTGCACATGGAAATTTCCAAATTCAGTTTCCTAATTATCTCAGATTAAAAGAATTAAATAACAGAAAATAGAAAAGATTTCTGTGTAAAAATTCTGCAAATTTCTGCTAGTCAACAGGTCAAGAATGGGCAACTTTGTGACTGTTACAGTATTTTGAAAGGCAACTTTACTGGTTAAATGCATTGATGTCTAGTACTATAAGTAAATTTTATATATTGATATGTTTAGTGCTTATTGGTCTGTCCACCTGAGCTACAAAATCTGACATTAGATAACAGCAAAGGTAGTTTTCTGAATTTCTTTACTGCCACCTAAAAGTGCGATGTATTTTTGCAGCCAAGCTATAGTAGCACCTACTCCATCCTTATTTAATAGACTATAAATGACAAATTTTGGGGTTTTAATTTTTTTAACAAAAATCTTAGCGATATACATAAATAGTGCTATTTCAGTGAGCATTGCAACACTGATTGATTGATTTATTAATTGATTGATTGATTGATTATGTGCTATTAGTGAAGATGATCAAGACAGGGTGTACATGCGGAATTATGACCTTAAATTACAAAAGAAAGACTTGGTTAAAAATTATAAACAACTTAGGATCCAGTTGAACAATGGAATTCATTACCTAGGCTAGGGTAACACTGAATGTATTCAGTGAAACTCATCAAATTTAAAGCTGTTAATTCTTTTTAAATACAACTTTCAAGTTGTGTTGAGAATGGAGAGAGGTTTCAAAAAACTCTTAAACTAATTTGATTGAGTGTTGTCTTCCTCAGTCTGATGACTTCCAGATATATTGGTCTAGATGAGGGAAGTTAAAAACAATATATCTCAGCACACATTTGGGGAAGGTTTCGATGAAATGTATGAAAGGGAGAAAGACAATCATATAAGGAGAGACTAACTGGATTTTTACCATACATGTATTTTTTTTTTTAACATCAGCCAATCAAACTTGGAGATCATCTGAACAGCATTCTCCTTGGCATGTGTGAAGATATTGTTTATGCCCGTGTGTCTGTACGGACTGTTCTCGATGCCTGCAGCGCTCACATACGGAACAGCAACTGTGCGCCTTCTTTCTCATATGTAAAACAGTTAGTCAAACTGGTTCTGGGGAGTTTGCCTGGGGTAAGTGTTTACATTTCCTTCTCTCTCCTGGATGAAGTGATTGAAAAGTTTGCCTTTCATTCTGAGGATGCTTGACAAAAGGACTTAAATTAGCAAGCCATTAAATTATTGTACAGACAGTGAAAACACTGCCAATTAACTTTGTAACCCCCTTTCAAGAGCCAAGGCAAATAATTCCAATTAATATGAGCTAGTCCCGTCAACATTCTAACCAAGTTCCGCCTTTATTTACGTTAAGGAATCTGTCACATTCCATTAGTAGCTCTCACCACTTTAATTTCTCTCAGCTTCTTCTTCTTCTTGAATCTTGTAGTTATTATCTTTTTTCCTTTTCCTTTTAATCGTACGTTCTGCAAAGATGTGAGAATCTGGGAAAAGAACTTGGCAGAAGCTGCGATTAGAGCCCCACCTTTCAGATAAGGATTGTTCTTACAAGTTTTGGCTGTGAGTCACTGCTGTTCTGGACAATTGGTTTCTTACACCTTTCCAAATCACTTTTCTCCAGAAGTTCACCTGTTTGTTTTAGTCAACTGAACGTGTGGTTTACGAAATGTCTTTCTGTTGCACTGGAAACATGCATCTAATATGATCCAATAACTATATGTATTACTTTCTGTTTGTTTAATTATAAAATTAAATTAATTTGAATTTAATTTCTAAATTAATGTAATTTAGAAACTTACACATTCCAAAGTGCAGTCATGAGTCTGGCTTTGTAACAGGAAAGTTACATTCTTTGTTACATGGTACACAGAAGTGTGTCATCCTGAGAGTTGACAAAAGTTGATGTCCTTCCACTATGCAGCCTTACCTTTCAGTTTGGTTCCTCCGTAGCAAATCTCAATTTTTGTTGCTTGATAATTCAATCTTCATTTTAATTTAGATTCTATTTTAATTTATTTTTATATTGTTTTTGTTTTTTAAATTCAAATTTTGTCAACTCAGAGTAGAAAGGCAGGGAGTGATTAAATAAATGAACAATAAATAAAAGGTGTTAGCTGCAAAACTAACACCTTTGTTCTTTGCCAGTTTGTTCATTTTTTTAGATTTTTAATATTAAATATCTTTTTTAGATATTTAATATTTCAGGACAGCTTACTTGGTGGTCTCCCTTTTATCCTCAGTTCTTCAGTCAGAAGAAGAGCTATTCTTCTTGGATAACTGAAGAGCTATTCTTCTTGGATAAGTAGCAAAATGTCTTCAAAGAAAAACAAAGTCCAGTTGCCTTTTGAAAAAACACTTTTGGGATATAATTTATGAAGGAGTGCAATAGGAAGGCAGACTGTGGCTAAATTCACTTATTATGCTAAGCTACAAACCAGCTCACTATGGTTGAAGCAAACCTAGGTCAGGAAAAATTCTACTGTTGCATAAGCCATGATTCCATGGCTAAGGCAGTACACTAATCATATATCTATGGATATGTGGATAATGAAGGACAGCTTTATTAGGCTACCTGAGTTTTAACCGTTTAAGTTTCTACTTTCAGTGGATGGAAGAGGGTTTGTCTATTGCCCTCTTAGGGGTGTCAAACTCAAGGCCTGCAGTTGGATCCGGCCTGCAGGGTGCTTAGATTTCGCCCGTGGGGTTGCCCTGGAAACAGCGAAGGACTGACTGTGCCAGTGAAAACGGAGCGCGGCCCTCCTGAGCTCCGATTTCGGCTGCAACGGCCTCCTATAGCCCTCTGCCAGTGAAAATGGAGCTTGGGCAGAGCTCTGTTTTCGCTGGCAGAGCACTCAGGCCACCACAGGTGCCCCCGTCACAAGTGACATCGAGCTGGCCACGCCCACCCTGGCCACACACCTCTCTCCGGGGTCAAACGCAACCCTGATGCGGCCCTCAGTGAAATTGAGTTTGACATCCCTGGTCTATTGAGTTTATACTAGTCTGGCTTTTTCAGCTCTTCATGTTTTTCCTTTTTTGTTGCAATAGGTAGACCAGCTTTCTTGCACAGGAGAGAAAAAACTTCACACAGACAGGAGCCAGGCCATTCGAGAGAGGCTGAGAGGAAAACGACTTCCCATAGGTAAAGGGTTTTTACAAAAGAAGGAAACATGAATGGAGTGGAAATATGGCTGATATTTAATCTTCCACCTCCCAAATTAATCCCATTAAAATAGCAGAGCTCCTCCTTATGTTATAACCAGCATCCTAATAAATGGTGTGATAATACAGTAATAATCTTAACATAAAGGAAAGTAGGGGCCATGAGTTGTGAAGAATTGGCTATAAAGCATGTTTATTGTTTTTCAGGGAGATAATTTGGGAACAAAATAGATGAGATATTTTTCTGATATATTTTGTTAAGATAAAAAGGTCTGTGGGAAAGACGAGATAACCCTTTTCAAAGTTAAAAAGGCAAAGGATTCCCCTGCCCGCCCACCCATGTCCGACTCCATGGGGGCAATTAATCAATAGGAAGAAAGAATGAACATGGAAAGTAGGTAGAAAATTCTAGGGCTTTTTCAATTCTACTCTTTTGCAATATATGTTGTTGCTACTCCATTCTTATTCCTTTGTAAACCACCTGGAGCCACTTGGGTGAGATGAGTGGTATAGAAATGTAATGAATTCATCTTTGGTGTAGCTTCATGGAGATTTATTATTATTATTATTATTATTATTATTATTATTATTATTATTTGCCTAAAACAGCTGTTGTGTTCATTTTTAACGTGGCAAAACCAATTTATTAAGAATATAGCTTTTACTGTTTTCTTGAATTTTTACTAGCATCTTACTTTGGATCTATCTATCATCTATTTGTCTGTCTGTCTGTCTGTCTATCTATCTATCTATCTATCTATCTATCTATCTATCTATCTATCTATCTTGAATAATAATGTAATGAGCTTTTAAGGTAAATTAAAATGGCATGTCCTAAATAAATTTCTCAAACTTGCAATTTCTTAAGAAATGTGGAGTTCAACTTCCAATATTCCCTAGCCGGCATATTTTTTCTGAAGAAAATTAAAATATAATCAATATAAACAATTTCATGAGCTGAAAATGAAAAATGCTGAAACATTAGCAGAGAAAAACTTGATAACGTCCATTAACTTCATTGTGACTAGTCAAATTAATGAGTTTGTTTAAATCATTGGTTGCTAACATGTAATGTAATTTATTAAGTGTTAGATAACAGCCTCAGCTGTTGATGGGTCTCTCGGTTGACACTTTGTCAATAAAGCTATATTTATCTCTTGGGCAAAATTGAATTTTGTCCTTCTAATGTATCCTTTGACTCTTTCCTATTTGGTGCCATATGAAAATTAGCAGTTTCTATTTCTCTGAAACATTTATTATTATGAAGAAGCCATCAGAATGAGATTAGGAATGCCAGGTACTGCTTGAATAAATCCAAATGTTGTGAGCTGGTCCATTTAAGTACTTTGTGGAGAACTTTAATACTTTCATGTTGACATGTGAAAAGATCAAGAAGCAAAGCAAAGAAAGTTGAGTTGGTCGACAGGTTGTTGTCAGGAAAGAAGGAAGAAGGGAGGGACGGAGGGAGGGAGGATTGATTTAGCATTTTTTTAAAAACCTGTGTTCTTCATGATAAAAACGTGATAAAAATGTCATAGTTAAAGAGAATATTATTTTAGATGCTACAGTTGAACAGAAGAAATGTAATTTCTTTTGATTGTTTATTTTCATTGTTTTGATATTCAGCTGGTTAGAACCTAACCTAATTTTTTAAAAACCCTACCTTTAAGAGGAGTGTACATCCAATCCAATTCTAGAATACATGACAACTAGGAAGGGTTCAACTATAGCCATATCCAAGAGAGATTCTTCTCATTCTCATTCCAGGAAGAATGACTGATGCAGCAGTTGATTACCCGGCCCCATATTCTCAACAAATCGTGCTTAACAAAGGACTTAGTAAATCATTGGAGTTCTTGTCAACCAGGGACTCACGTGGTGAAAAGGGATTTTCTCAAAATATTGCCTCTGATTACAATTCTGGCCATGAAGACAGTACAGGTAGTTGCTGTCCTTATCAATTCAGAGCTTCCAACCTGGAAAAGAAAGCCAACAGTGATCCCAAACGCAAAGTATGGGCTTCTTCCTCTGATTTGTTGTGCGCAACTCACAAAGTCACAGAGGGGGACTATGTCGCACATTCTCTTAAGCACCATCGTCAAGATGGAACCATGCCAGGGCGGACTTCAGGAGCTCCCATAAACAAAGAAGGCAGATATTCTGATGGGAGCATAGCCCTTGATATATTTGGCCCTCAAAAACTTGACCAAGTGCTTCATGTATCAGAGACCTCAACATCGGCAGCCTTATTATGTGCCTTTGACAGGATCAAAGAGAAGCAGAAGAAATTGCAATTGCTGAGAGAAGCCATGAACGTAGAAGGTCAGTAGATTTTTCTGCATATTATATTTGACACGTGACATCCTTCACATTGTCAAAATAATATATGTTTGTGCGTGAGAGACATTTCCTATTTTGCAAATTTGGTATTGAACTAGTAAAGGTTTCCCCTATCCAGTTGTTTCCGGGTTGATGGTTATCTCAGTTTCTTAGCCAAGGGAGGCAGCGTTGTCCAAAGACATTACCATGGTCATGTGGCCAGCATGACCTTCCCACCAAAGTTTATGATGCTCCCATCAAAGTGGTACCTATTTACCTAGTCACATTTGCATACTTTTGAACTAGATGGGCAGGAACTGAGGCAAGTAGTGGAAGCTCACCCCATTATACAGCACTAAGGTCTCGAACCCAGGCTGTTAGCTTTCCAGTTGAGAAGTTCAGTGTCTTTAACCCCTGAGCCACTGTACCCACTTAGGTAGGTAGGTAGGTATCTATGGTAGGTAGATAGGTAGGTTAGGAAGGTATCTATGAAAAAAATAAAATCAGTTTATAAAGTATGTGAATCCAACGGGTTTCTACATTTTGTTTGCATTGGAATTTATGATACAACCTTTTTTCTCCACGGTTCCTTGAATCTTTTAGCTTTGTCAATTAGCTAAATATGATCTTGCAGAGGTTTCCAGATTGCAGTTCCTGTTAGATAAAGTAGGAAGACCTATGATTTGGGATGGTGGGATTTCCATATTCCCACATCCCTGAATTAGATGTTGCAGAAATCTTAAGTTAAATATGCTAATTCGACAAAGAAATGAAGAATAGTTTTCCAAGAACACAAAAGCTCAAATAAGTAGGTATATTCTAGAATATATGTGAAACTGTCAGAAACGCAAGTACTGTGTATCAAATACAAGCTCTGTTTATAATGAAATTAATACTCAAAATTCTTGTGCCCAAAGAACAGAAAAGCCTAAAAATGTTCTTTTTGGAGTAGGAGGCCTAGTTTCCAGCCGCCTCCCTTTTTGTTAAGAGACAGATTTGACATTAGGCTATTTACTTTTTATCATGAGCCACGGTGGCACAGTGGTTAGAGTGCAGTACTGCAGGCTACTTCTGCTGCCTGCTGGCTGCCTGCAATTTGGCAGTTCAAATCTCACCAGGCTCAAGGTTGACTCAGCCTTCCATCCTTCTGAGGTGAGTAAAATGAGGACCTAGTGTTGGGGGTAATAGGCTGACTCTGTAAACCGCTTAGAGAGGGCTGTACAGCACTGTGAAGCGGTATATAAGTCTAAGTGCTATTGCTATGTGAGAATTACCATATAATAATTCCCAATAGTGAACTTTCCTGTCATTCTGACATCTGATATTAAAAGTGCAATTAGTTTTACAATTACCTAAACTTTATTTAACAGTTACAGCAACAATTTCTTTTTTTTATTATTAATTTTTTTATTTTTCAGTATAATAATTCCATCTTCAATTAAACAGTGTGTCATCAGGGTACAGATATCTTTATACTCAGAATCTAAAATCAGCTCAGAGAGATTCAGAATTATGAATTTAAGTTAATCATGTTTTCACTGATTAACTCAATGTCTTCAGTGGCTTTTCCCCATAATTCTATGTTTATCTGCAACCCCATGCCTCTCAGGTTGACCATCCCATGTTCTGTTAAATGAATACATAAATAAAACTTAATGAGTGTTGCTTGTTTCCATTGTCTATCCTTGTTCAGGGGCCATAGATAGAGCTTGATGTTCCCAGAGTTAAGTCAATGCTGTAACATCACCATCTTCTTTGTATCATGACAATAATTTGGGACACATGGTATGTTAAATCCAGGATTTAGCTAACCAGGATACTGAAGTTGTTATTACTGTGCTAATTACCTCTTCCCAATCTTTCATGTCAGCTTCACAATGCCCAATTACATTTGTAATTGCTATCTTTCTATATAAAAATAATGCATGGTTAAACTCATAATATTATAATAATCACTCCTTTACAGCAGGGAATAAAAAACAACTATTACTTCTTTAGCTAGTCTAACCATCCCCTCATCTTCACCAATAATTTAAATGTTTTAATTCTGTTTTATTTTAGAAGAGAAATTCTTGGTTTCACAACATGTTTGTGGGTTTTTGTTTTTTTTTTTGCATGAGCATACTTGACACTATATATTGCTTACCAAGCAACATTTTTCTCATTAAATCCAGTGGTTATTAGATCTGATTTAATGTGGTTTGGGCAGCTGTAAAACTTTAGACTTGGAATGTAGTATATGGCTTACTGAACAAGCTGGCAAGATTGGGAGCTGTTGCTTCAGTTGTGTGGGAAGGATTTGGGTTGAGAGAAGAGAAGGACATTGTTTTCTCGGTCAACCTCTGATAGTTCCACGCCTCAGAAATTTTATCTGATTTTGGCCCCATTATAATATGACATTTATCATTAGAATAGATTTTTATAATATTTTAAATAACTTTATAACATTTTAAAATAACACCATTAGTGTTTTTATGAACACATTTTTCTTCTTCCAGAATGTAAAAAAAAAAAACCTCAAATGTTTTAAAGCTTCATTAAACTAGTAGTTCTATTTATCTTAGCTATAAAGGAAATATATTCAAATTACAGCCAAAAGGGACCATTCTTCCCATTTATTAGACCTGGATTGTAGACTGAGGATCCACATGGATTTGAAATGGGATTTTTCAATTAATTACAAGAATCCCTTCCGTGGGAAAATGCTTTTGTTTTGAATTCTTAAAAGTAACATAATAAGATAAGATTTTAAAAATTGGACACTGAAGAGAAGCCGAAGTAAACTAAAGGCCATAATTAAAGAACACTTAAATGTGGACATATTGAAGGATATTTTTGAACAGTGGACCCAGAAGTTAATTTTAAAGAGCCTACCTCTCTAGCTAGACTGTGTTTAAAAGATGTTATAGAATAAGGATAAGTATTACCTGACAAGATTGAAAATGGATTTTAAAATGACTGGCTAGAAGAGCAACATACAAAATAAACTGGGTAAAGTCTTAATAATTAATATACATATGACAAACCAAGAGAGTAACCTGGATAATTTTCATATTCATACTTCGTATATGATTTACAACACAGGCTTGAACTTTGAGGAATTTTGTGTGAAGAAACAACAGAAAAATTGAAAAGAAGTTCTAGGACATTATTTGAAGGGAGTAAAAATCAAAATTGTTAGAAGTAAAAGGAATATAAAATTGGTTTATTTGAAATATATACTTTGTTATCTCTGTACTTTTAATGTACAGAGGTAATGTACATTATCCCTTAATGTACTTTTGCTGATATCAGGACTGAAATGATAAGATTTTAAGAGTTTGTTTATAGATAAGAGATGGAATATGGGAAGACTAAATCATTGCTGTATTTTAAGAGAAATTTATAACTCACTAAAATTGTTTCTACTTGTGAAGGCAAAAAAATATTTATTTTTCTTTACTATGTTTTTTCTATTTTTTGCACATCCTATATTTTTCTTTTTCTTCCTTTTCAGTTTATATTTATTTTTAATTGTTTCAATTGTAATTTTAAATAAAATTACTATAAAAAGAAAGTGAGGGAAGGGATAAATGTTTTTGCAAAGGATCTTTCCATTACTTAGTTATTTCTAAGTGTCTCTGAACTCTAGAAAGAATTCGTTAGAATTCTAGTTCTAATCAAGTTTGAAAATGCATTGTCAGTTTCTAAGGCTTCCGAAAATTGATTAATTTTATAGGTAGTCAGGCTATATCACAAATTATTCTTTTACAGAAAAAATAATATCAAAACTTCCATCAGAGACACTCAATACTTTAGCACGTGACTGAAATCATGATTTGCATTCACAAATAATGTTAGGGGCACCAATTTGGACCACTGTTCCTTCCTAGTTTCCTTTTCGTTTAACTAGATAATCTTTCATCCAAAACATACCTAGTGAAATGCAAACATCGTTTATGAAAAGGTCACTCATTTTTGACAGTGTATTATAACCCATGGAGTCCAGAAACAGTTTTCAGCACCACTAATAATGGGATGTACAATGCAACCCTCTGACCTACCAGAAAAAAAAATATGCACGCCTATTGTGGAAGAAGTGAGTGACTGCATTAAACCCTGGATAAGCTTTGTTCTCTTCTGTTTCTTTACAATTCTTTCAGAGCACGTACGAAAATATAAATCTTACCATAGTGATGTATGCAGCACTGACAGTGAGGGCCAATCATTCATTTCTTCCGAGACAGATTTTAGACAAGGTAAGAATTATGTGGTAATTGGCCTTCAGTTGGTGGACTCTATCTGTACTTGAAATGATGCTCCATTGTCATTTATGATACTGACAGTATATATATTTTTCCATCTCTAAAGGTGGTTTTCCATGGTTGCTGCTTAAGAATGGATGTATATAGATAGTACTCAGGCAGAGAAAGAAAATTAAAATGGTTCTTTCGTCTTTCTCAAGCCATGCTTAATATTTTTGGGAGTCTTGAGGTTGGCAGTAGATTGAATGATAACGCAAACGTTAGGCTTCATTGTTATTATCTTATTTTTATACTGCCATTTCTTCTGGACAAGGTTAGAGCAATTTACAAGAAAGGAGAACAAGAAGGGCTACATTATATTGTCATGATAAAATCAACAATAGTACCAAAAAAAATTACAACTATGTAATTTAAAAAATATGTCAGCAGGAAATCTAAAATATAATCTGGTCCTTAAATTGACTGGTATCCTATAAAGGTCCGGGCAAAGATGAAAATGAAGTTGCTGGGCAACTTTCCCCTGATGTACTGGCATTGAAAAGGCTTTCCCAGGTGATCTTACCTGAATCTACTGGAGGATGATGTTTTATCTCCTAAAGCTCTAGCATTATATAGAGCAGGGGTGTAAAACTCGTGACGACACGTTGTCATCACATCGCATATCGCGACTTTCTCCCCCTTCGCTAAACCAGGGTGGGCGTGGCCAGTGCGTGACACATCCAGCCCGTGGGCCGCCAGTTTGACACCCCTGATACAGACAAATGTGGCTGCTTTAACTTTCACCTGGTAGCTTGCAAGCAGACAATCCAGTGCTTTTAGTCATTTAGCCACCTCACTTCACAGAAGACCAATTGTGTTCTGCCCACATTGTTCTTTGTGAATCATTTTCAAGGGCTACATCCTGCAGAGTGCATTGCTGTTCTGACCCTGAGGGTTAGAGCATGGATTACTGAGGCTACAGGTAGAATCATGAGCATTACCAGTTACAAAATTCTTGTCTATTAGAGCACTGTGTCTTAATCTTAGCAACTTTAAGGTTGTGTGGCCTCCAACTCTCAGAATTCCCAGCCAGCATACTGAGAAGAATCATTGTATTAGAGAAAGAAATATGTGGGAGAAAGAAACTTATCTATTTTGAATAGATAAGACATAATTTCAAATGAAATGTTGGGTGCCACTATTTTCTTTTCTAAGAATATCTACACATTCTATAGTATGGATCCTCACAATATTGGTTGAAAAGTAATATGATTCTGGAAGCTAGCTTTTTGAAGCATGACCATTTCCCTATCTTCCCCTTTAATTAAAAGAAACTTAATAAAATAAAAATTACGAAAACACAAAAGTTACTGGTGCCGAAAAAAGGTATCCATGGGTATTTTGATGGACATGAGTGCCACGTTACCAATCTCTACTGGGTACTACAAACTATTATTGGACAAAATTCTTGTAAATCTGCTGCAGAGATCCTTAAGATCTACCAAAAGATATAACTCTGTTTCCTTATTACTCTTTGCCTAGAGTATTTGTTTGTTTGTTTGTTTGTTTGTTTCTTGAGATAAACAGTGTCCCATCCAGAAGTGCAGTTAGCCCATATTTCAATGTTTCTTGGTTAATGAAGTTTCCGTTTCTGTGGGAAAAGATGAAATATTTCTAAGAAACATTGGTGAGAGGAAGATTTTTTTGATCTTGCCACTGTGGACATAATGATGTGTGCAGTCCCTTCAAAAGAACCTTTTACATCAGTGAATATTTTATGTGCCAATAAAATATCCTCATCCAGCCTTAAATCATGAATTTTCTTGTTTCTTCTTCAAGTGCCAGTGAGGAGGTATGAAGCTCTGAAAGATGAATCCAGTGGTTCTTCCTTAAGAATAGATGACACCTCTTCGTCAGGTCAAAAAGCAGGACAAAGATCAAGGTAAAAAAAAAAAAAAGACGCAAAGTGAACATCTTAACAGTTCCTCTCCCGATCTACCGGTATGGTTCCTAATTTAATCTATATATATAAAAGTGAAATACCACTCACACATCATCATGAAATCTCCAGAACTATAAAGCCTACAAACTTGAACTTTGGCATGTATATTCTTCTTGGCTTCTAGGTGCTCGCTAAGAAAGGATTTTTCAAAATGACCATCAGATCATTAGTATTTCATATACAGTATTAGATTCACATGTTCTGATGCTAAGGAGTTAAGATGTTCCACTCCCCCTCCCCACATGAAATGAACTCTGTTCCAACTGCCACTTGGGCGTGGGCGTGGCCAGCGCGTGACTCATCCAGCCTACGGAGTGGGAGTATAGTCATTCTACTCCCCACCTGAAAGGGAGAAAAGGGGATAAGATAGGAGAGGCCTCTGTGGGGCAAGCCTGAGGGAGAGAAGGAAATGTTTTATTTATTTTATTTATTATGTATTTATTCTGAGGGAGAGAAGGGGATAGGAGAGGATCATTGGGGCCAGCCTGAGAGAGAGAAGGGGATAAGATAGGAGAGGTCTCTGTGGGGCCAACCTGAGGGAGAGAAGGGGGAGAGGAGAGGAGAGGCCTCTGTGGGGCAAGCCTGAGGGAGAGAAGGGGATAAGATAGGAGAGGTCTCTGTGGAGCAAACCTGAGGGAGACAAGGGGAGAGGAGAGGCTGATCGTAACTACTCATTAATTTTCAAGCTGTAAGTGTCGATTTATCAAGCCCAATCAAATAGTTTCATAGCGGAGCATGGGTATCCAGCTAGTACCTTTATATATATAATAAAGCTCTTCGAAAAAAGCTACTTAGATATTTATCCTAAAGAAAGATGATTCCCCACTCAAAAGAAAGTGGATTTAAGCCAATCAAAAGTCCTGCACATCACTCACTTTCCGTAGCTGATCATCCCAATATTTCCAACTCCAGCTGAAGCCAATTCTGAAAACCTTCACTTCACCGCATAACACACAAATGTTAGCAAATTCTTGTTTCGGTTCCCAGTATAGCCAGGTAGGTGACTCTTTTATGAATCCAAAGAAAAACATTAATGGATATTTTGAATTTCATTGATGCATCAATGGCTTAATAAGGTAGATTTCTCTATAGTCATCAGATAAGAATCATGAGCGGCATCTGTATAGGTCCGTGATGGTGAACCTAAGGCACGAGTGCCAGAGGTGACACGCAGTGCCCTCTCTGATGGTACACAAGCCGTTGCTCCAGTTCAGCTCCACCACGCATGCACGTGCACCTCCCGCCAGCCAGGTGGTCTTTGGTTCTCTGCCGTAAATGGGGGGGCGTGTACGGGGTGCGCACGTGCATGCATGGGGGCATGCACGAGCGTGTGCGGGGGTCGCGGGCAGCGAGCCACATACGCATTGCATTTTGGGGGTTCGGGCATGTGTGCATGCTTTTTCCGGACTCAGTCTGGAAAAGGTTAGCCATCCCTGGTATAGGTCATTATAGAATACAATATCATTATTGAATAATGAGTGGCTTCAAGCAAGTCCGATTTGCATTCCTCGTATTTAAAACCGATTTCAGATCTTGCTTGTTGTAGAATGAAGAGTAGCGGAAGAGAAGCAGAAGGACCCAGCCTTTTTCTATAATGCACAGTCTCTATAATGTAGAAGGTTCATTGCTTCTTGCTATCCAGTCTTTAATTGAAGATATATATTATTTGCCTATGAGAGATATGCAAATGGTTTGCTTTGGGCAGTAAAGAGAAAGAAGAAAAACGGGAGCCATAATGCGATTGGACTAGGAATGAGAGATGCCAGTTCAGGTCCATCCTCAATCTCCATCATGTCCAATATCTGATGTTCCAATATCTCAGTGGCTGCCACAAAGAAAAGGGAGCGAAGCTATTCTCCAAAGCACCTGAGGGCAGAACAAGAAGCAATGGATGGAAACTAATCAAGGAGAGAAGCAACTTAGAACTAAGGAGAAATTTCCTGACAGTTAGAACAATTAATCAGTGGAACAACTTGCCTCCAGAAGTTGTGAATTCTCCAACACTGGAAGTTTTTAAGAAGAGGTTGGATAACCATTTGTCTGAAGTGGTGTAGGTTTTCCTGCCTAAGCAGGGGGTTGGACTAGAACACCTCCAAGGTCCCTTCCAACTCTGTTATTCTATTCTACAGCACTAGATTGGTTTCTAGCCTGCCGCAGAAAAGTATGACTTTCTTTCAGAACTCCAGGCGGAAGATTCTCCCATTTCACAGACAAATGTGTTATATTTCCCAACTTTTTCGCAGTTAAGAAATGTGTCTCGCCATCTCCCCTGTGTTAGCTTTGCTCAGACTTGATGTGCTCCTCGTTCCATCAGTCTGAGGTAGAGACTAAGGCAGAAATATTTGTGACTCATTCCCTAAGAAATGTGTGGGAGAGCAAGGATTTGTCTACAACTGAATAAAGAACATTTATTCAGCCCACTTCCCTTCGTCTCAACCTCTACAATGAATGCCCTTGCCAGATACACAAATGAAATACATGCCTGGAATGTGGAGGGCATGCACAGTAGCCACGGATCACCTGTCCCAAATATTAGACGGAAAACTAGGAACGATCTACGATAATAGCTCTGTCACAGCTTATTCACTCAGTTGGTTGTGAGCTTCTCTTCAAATCTGCAGTGCTTTCAGGCTTCTGCTGTCAGGACTATCTTTGCATTTGAACCTTGTGTTGGCAGCTTTGGATTCCAAGCCAAGTCAAAATAAAAGTAAGATCCTAATTATGAATGCACGCTCAATGCTGCATGCAGTGTTGTTCCTAAATGTTTTTGAGTAGCCGATGCAATTTACATCCGTTGCTAAGGTGCTTCTGCAATGAGGCTTTTTTTCTAGGGCCCCTTTGTAAACAAGACCATTACCAATCTGAATTTTGTACCATGTTCCCAGATCATGTGACGCTATAGGATTTCCCCCCTTCTCTTCATGAAGTGAGCTGGTTAACTTCCAGTTCGGCTAATGCTCTTAAGGAAACACCCTAGAAATAGTTTGGCAGCAATTCCTGTGGAGCGGTGGGGTAGGTCTTTTGTATAGGTAGCCCTCGACTTATGACCACGATTGAGCCCCAAATTTATGTTTTGCTAAGCGAGACATTCGTTAAGTGAGTTTTGCCCCCATTTTACAATCTTTCTTTTTCTTAAGTGAATCATTGCAGTTGTTAAGTTAGTAACATGGTTGTTAAATGAATCTGGCTTCCCTTTTGACTTTGCTGGTCAGCCATTGCAACCTGGGACATTGCAGCCATCATAAATGTGAGTCAGTTTTGATCATGTGACCACGGGGATACTGCAACAGTCATAAGTATGAAAAATGGTCCTAAGTTAGTTTTCTCAGTGCTGTTGTAACCATGAACAATCTCTGAACGAACTCTTGTAAGTCGAGGACTATGTGTATTGGTAAAAGTTCCTACTTCCTCCTATGATTTCCACAATCCATTGTCCTGAAGTCATGGGTCGGTAGCATCTTTCCACCATTTCCCCCATGCTTTCAGAGACTTTAGGAATGGGCCTCCGCATGGTCCTGCAAAAACAACACAGGAAGGTGTCAGCAAGGACAGAGGAGAAGTTGTATGCTAGTTGTTGCCTTGGTTTTTTTTTTTTTGCTCCCTCAGTGGGCGGCAGAGTAGAGTTTCTGTTCTCTTTCTCGGTTCTTCTCAGCCCTAGAGAGGGATAGTGAAGAGGCTCAGAGAACATTGCAAAGGCGCTACCGAGTGAGAAGTCAACATCAACAATTATGTGGACGTGACATAGACCTCATTACTGAAAGGATGTTAGATCCAGGGTTCCGATATCTCAGGGGTTGCCACAAAGAAGAGGGAGTCAAGCTATTCTCCAAAGCACCTGAAGGAAAGAGAAGAAGCAATGGGTGGAAACTAATCAAGGAGAGAAGCAATTTAGAACTAAGGAGAAATTTCCTGACAGTTAGTAAAATCAGTGGAACAACTTGCCTCCAGAGGTTGTGAATCCTCCAACACTGGAAGTTTTTAAGAAGAGATTGGACAACCGTTTGCCTGAAATGGTATAGGGCTTCCTGCCTGAGCAGAGGGCTGGACTAGAATCGTGATGGCAAACCTATGGCACGCGTGCCCGAAGTGGCATGCAGAGCCATGTCGCCTGGCATGCCAGCCCTCGCCCAGTTCCACCGCGCATGCATGCACGCCTCCCGCTGACCAGCTGGTCTTTGGATCTCTTCTACTCATGCGCGGGAGACAGGGCACATGCGGGGGATGCGTGTCCATATGCAAGGAGGGCGCGTGCACGGGGGGCACTTGCATTGCATTTTGGGAGTTTGCGCACGTGGAAGGCCTACTGCACCAACCTGGAAGCCAAAACAGGACGCGGGGGCCAGAGGGGGCCTGGGGCACATGCATGGGGAACACACACACATTCACGGGGACACTTGCGCATGTGCGGGGGAGGGACGCATGCGCGGGGGGCTCGCATTCCATTTTGGGGTTCCGGGCACATGCATGTGCATTCATGCATATGCGCGCTTTGGGCACTTGGCACCAAAAAGGTTAACCATCACTGGACTAGAAGACCTCCAAGGTCCCTTCCAACTCTGTTATTCTATTCTATTCTATTCTATTCTATTCTATTCTATTCTATTCCATTCCATTCCATTCCACTCCACTCCACTCCACTCCACTCCACGAAATTTTGATCATATGACCCGGTTGCAATAGTGGTAAGTGTGAGACCTTGTTGTAAGTTTCTTTTTCAGTGCCGTTGTAACTTCAAAAGGCCGCTAAACAAACGGTTGTAAGTCAAAAACCACCTGTACCAACTTTACAAATTAACTTCAGTAAAATAAGCAAAATCCCCTTTTAAATATCATACTCAAGATTAAAGCCAAATCAAGCAGCACTAAAAGTTCCTTTCGAGTTGCTGCAGTAAGTTTTTGAACTCTTTTTAAAGAGAATTGTCCTTGATTGGTACAAGCCAAATAAAACAGAAAGAACCAAACTGAGACAGAGGTGGGTGTGGAAAAAGAAAACAACATGTCTGTTTTCGAGGCTTGTGACTCCTTTTAGAGAAAACTGTACGGTGGGGTGGGAGGTTGCATTGTGTAAAAAACAGGAGTATTATCAGTGTGGTAAATTTCAAGTTGTTGAAATCTCCTGTGCCAACATAAATAGCTTTAAGCAAAGGAGACTGCAGGGGTGTATTTTTCCCCCTAACATGCTGCACCTTCTTCTGTTATAAATCTCCCCACCCTTTATCCACCCACAGGAAACTGACATATTGGCTGCAACGTTTATTCCAGTTCTTAATCATTTCTTTGCCATCCAGCTTCAAGTCGACTACAGCAGATGGCTTATGTTCCTTCTGTCACACCTTAAAACAGAAGGTTATTTCTTTCTTGCTCCCGTTCACCATATTCTGAGATAAGATCAGCTAATCAGAAATGCTAATGTTCTAGTCTAAGTCACCGTATAATATTCACCATACCCCCTTGGCCTCAACTGGTTTAATAATCCCACGAAGGCCGCTGTGCGAAAACAACTTTACAAGCTATATTGGAAAAATCGAGTAATAGGGGAGGGAAAAATTGAAACCAAACAAATTAGTTTGGAATTGTGTGGAATATATGCCCCAGCTGTTAGCCATTTGCAAATTCGTGAAAAAAAACGACACTCAAGCAATATATTTTATTTTTAAATTTAGCTTATTCAGGCGTGCCTTCAGCGTTACATGTACCGTGTTTCTCCAAAAAGAAGGCCGGGTCTTATTTTCTTTTGACCCCTGAAAAACCCTATTTTTGGAGGGTTCTAATTATTGACTCATCTCGCGGTGGTGGCACTGACAGCCCCGCCCAGCAGGAGCCCGTTGCTGGCCTACTTCTTCTGCGGCCTCTTGCCGCTATTCACACGCATTGTCCTGGCCTTCATTTTGCATTCAAATGCCTGCCGGAAGGCATCTGCAGCTGATAACAGAGCTCCAGGTTATCAGCTGCAGATGCCTTCCTGCAGGCATCTGAAAGTGAAACAGAGGCCAGGGCGATGTGTACGAGTGGCGGCAAGCGGCTGCAGAAGAAGGCGAAGCAGGTGTTGGGGTGTGCAGGGTCTGGTAAATAGGGCAACTCCACCACCCCCATCCACACCCTAGCTTATTTTTTACCTGTGTGCCTTGCCCCACCCCCTGCACCCCGGGGTGGGTGGGGTCTTAATTAGAACTAATTTTGTGGGTGGGGCTTAATTTGATCGCATGCACTCAAAAACGTGATAGGGCTTCTTTTCAGGGTGGGTCGTCTTTGGAGAAACACGGTAATTCATACAAATATGTATTATAATATTTGTTCATTTCAGGCTCAAGACATCTCGGGCCATATGTGAAATGGAAAGATTAGTTATACATGTATACATAAAATATTAGATGTAATCCCTTGACTCGCTATAGGTTTTTTTAAAGCCAGTTTTCAGGAGGGGGAGGCGGTTAAATGAAAAGGCCGATAAAAATGTACAAATCAAATTGTATGATGTAAAGTCTTTCTTACAGTTCATTTTTCAGGTTAAACTGAGGCTCTTTCCTTAACAAGGCATTTTGTCCACCTTTATACAATTCAGATATATTATCAGATATAGCTAATGAGGTCCAAAACGTGGCGAATGTTTTAAAATATTTATTTATTTAGCTTGCACGACTGATTTGGGCAATCCATGCGGATATATTAATGTAATGTGCTAATATTAAGTATGCCACTCTAAAATGCAAAGCCCCAACTGGCAAGGTCTGTTCTGCCTTAGTGTAATGGGCTGTGAGAATAACTTGGGAGGCTGGAGGAAGATCTGTAGCCAAGGCAATGGTGAGACAAGTGATATCTGAACCCACAGAAAGCATTGCCATGGAGGAGAGTCTCAGAAGGGATCCTCCTAGGTTCTCCAGATATTAAGGCAACGGAGGGAAAAAGTGCTTTCAAAGTTGCACAATAAAGATAGTGTTAATACTCATGGCGTTTTTTTTATATCTGGACCTCAGCAGCAGAAGCAGCAGGAAACCTATATCGTACAGGGAGTCCTCGACTTAAAAACAGTCCATTTAGTGACTGAAGTTAAACTGATTGAAAAACCTATTGCTGTTTTTCACACTTAGGATCATTGCAACATCCCCACGGTTATGTATACTTACGATGGCTCAGTGTCCTGAGGTCATGTGGTCAGCTTTTGTGGCCTTCTGATAAGCAAAGTCAATGGGGAAGCCAGGTTTGTTGTGGTCCACCAGCAGCCTGCAGAGGTGGCAGCGGAGTCGGACAGTGATGAAGCTGAGAAAGAACATGGGCCGGTCCTGGAGGCTGGGAAAGGCCCAGATGAGGGCTCTGCGTCAGAGGCAGAGATGGGGCCAGGGCCATCAGGGAGTGAGGTGCGGACTCCAGAGCCTCCAGAGACTGATAGAAGTGAGGTAGAGGAACAGGAGGAGCCTGTTCCTAATGCATGCATGAGAAGAGCTGCCAGAAGGCAAGAGCAGCTCAAGCAAAGAGGACAACTCGGGCCAAGAGATGATTGATCCCTCCCATAAAGCTTAAAACAGACCAGCAACGGCATTTGGGCTTTGCCGGAAAACAACGTTGGTAGCTTCGTCTTCGTCTATGTCTTGTATTTATTTTTGTATCTGTGACTTCTGAATGTTTGCCAAGAAAGGCCTTCGGCAGTTTGCCTAATTGGACCAAGATTTGCGATAGGACTGAGGAATTTGTGTTGGGAGGAATTTGCTTTAATTTAATTGAATGATGCTGGGAATGAAGTAATTCTCAGCTGTTCGAATAAAGTTTGTTTGTTTTTTCACTAACTGATTTTCCTACTACTTACTTGGGCCTGGGTCACAACAAAATTCACTTAACAACTGTGTTACTAACTTAACAACTGCAGTGATTCACTTAACATAAAAAAGGTAAGAAAGGTCGTAAAATGGGGCAAAATTCACTTAACAACTGTCTCACTTAGCAACAGGAATTTTGGGCTCAGTTATGATGGTAAGTTGAGGACTACCTGTATTGCACTTACTGATGGCAGAACCAGCAGTATATAGCTGGCAAAAGCTGGCTCTATTTCTCAATTTAAAACTTTCTTGAAGCATAGGACTAGCACTTTCTTTACACCCAATCCTTTTTCCCCAAGCAGAAGTTTAGCATTTTTTTTTTAAAAAAAAATGCTAAATCCATATTTGAAATGCTGGCTTAGCACTATTCCAGAAGAGTGTTAAATCTACCTCCATAAGAAGACTGTGTAAAACCTGACAAGCACTTGGTCAGTCATTACACTGTCAAAAGCCTCTGTGGAAACTCCTGGAGCCAAAGCCAAAATAACTATTGAGGCCAGATCTCAAATCTTTGACTTCATCATCAACCACATCACAAGCAAAACAACGATAGATCATGTCCACAGCTAAGATCCTGCTGGGAAAAAAGGAAAAACACAACTTTAAAACCTAAGGAAGATTTTAAATTGCCTCAAATGTGATGAACTGAGGGCAAAATCTGGGTTAAAAAACATGGCATAAAATGATTACTGAGCATTTTTGTGCTGTGGTTGGAGGGGCATAATTATCTTTTCAGTCTAATATCCTCCCTTTTTCTTCAAATCTGAGGAAACAGGCCCTTAACCATCATCACTTAACATGTCACTCCTTTATTTAACCTGTCAGGTTAAAATGCTGAACCCTGGATGTGTATAAAGTTGAGAAAATCTGAACATGCAGATTTTTTTTCTGCAACAGAGTGAAGTTATATGCCCAGAGCAGGGGTATCAAACTTAAGGCCCTCAGGCCGGATTTCGCCTGCGGGTTGCTTATATCTGGCCCAGGGGGCTATCCTGGAAATCGCAAATGACCGGCTTGCAGTGCCTCTACCAGTGAAAATGGAGCTCTGGAGGGCACATGCAGCCCTCCCAGGCTCTGTTTTCGCTAGCAGAGGGCTGCAGGAGGCCGTTGTGGCTAAAAATAGAGCCTGAGAGGGCCACACGCAGCACTCCCGGGCTCTGTTTTCACTGGCAGAGGGCTGCAGGAAGATCCACCCATTCCCGCCCGGGCCACCACAGGTGCCCCCTGATACAAGTGACCTCAAACTGGCCATGCCCACCCTGGTCACGCCAACCTCAGCTGTTCCCATCCGGCCCCCTGAAATCAAACACCACCCTGATGCGGCCCTCAATGAAATCGAGTTTGATAATCCTGGCCCAGAGTGATTGATTTTTTAAAATATTTTTTTTATTATTATGGTTTGCTGCACTGTCAGCTAGATGTTCCGACCGGATTCGGCATTTTTATCCACCTGTTGGATCCTTCTTAATATTCTGGGATAGGCAGATGTTTTTTGATGGTGATAAAGGTATGGCCTGCAGGATGTAAGCTGTTCCAAGTAAAACTGCTTTTTCCAATTGATTGATGATCATTTCGTTAATGCTGATGGCGTTCAGGGGTGGGTTCTACTTACCTTTACTACCAGTTCGCATCACATACGCAATCTCCTATGATGATGTCCACGTCAGTGGGTGGATCCTCCCGCTGGTTTTACTACCGGTTCTTGCGAACTGGTCCGAAACGGGGGCAACCCACCACTGGTTCAAATGGTGCCCCAGATTGTTTGGGATTGCACCCAAGGCACCTGTTACTATTGGTACTGTCTTTGCTTTCTTTTGTCACAGTCGTTCTACTTCTGTTTTCAGGTCTTTTTATTTTTCTCCAGTTCTTTCTCTCCTACTCAATATACAAACATGAAATCACAACTGCCAGGTCTTGCAGTTGGTGTTGGCCTTCGAAAACATCAAATTCTTCCCAAGAAACTAGGATGTTGTAATGAATTGGCGTAACATATGTGCAGATCCAATTAGTGTGAACTATTATTATGGTAGGTCATATAGTCAGCCAGATGTTTAGACTGGATTTGGCATTTTTGTCAATCTATCAAGTCCTTCCCAAGGATCTGGGATAGGCAGGTATTGTTATTTAATAGTGTGAAAAGTATCATTGCAGGGTGTAAGATGTTCTAAGTAAAGTTGCCTTTTGCAATTGACTGATTTTGTCAATGCCAACGGTGTTCAAGTAGTGCTCCAGTTGTTTTACGATAATACGCTTATTACTATTGATACTATCTTTGTTTTCTATTGCCACAGTTGTCCTACTTCTGTTTGGAGGACTTTGTATTTTGTGATTTTCTCCAGTTTTTTCTCTTCTGCTGTCTCCAGGTTCTGCAATGTGTACTAACCAGACTTTTTTTTTTTTTGTCTATTATTATTGTTTGTCCACCCAATTGTAGTAAAACTGCCAAATAGGCTGGAATGAGGGGTCAAATGGGGGCTCAGCTTGGAATCGTTGCATAGCCACAAGTGACATATGCTTTATCTTCCCCAAGATCCATGAAACCTTACTTAGGTGTTTCCAGGGAAACGGAGCCTGGTGAGATTCTTGTAACATAAGTAGAGGCAATAAACATGCTTATTCTATCTGTTTATGTCTGGCACCGTTTGCTTGCTTGCCCCTGACACAAATAATAATACTATTAGGTTGTGGGGTAAAATAATCAATGTAAGAAATAAAGGATATTGTATGAGGTAAATTTTGGTTAATGGCAACGTGCTGAAGAATCTTCTGTTTAAAATATTTCTGTCCCCAAAGCAATTGGTCTCTGGGATATTTCATTCTGTAGGTTAAATTTGTACCTTGCTATTCTGATGTTTTGTCTTTCTGCTTTCGAAACCTTTGCTTCACTTTTTATTCTGCATTACCTAATACATTCCTTAGCCTTGGTAGTAACAGTATATGCAACAACGCTTCAGTAAGTACGAGAGACAAATATTTCTTCTGCATATATTCATTTTCAAGCTGAGTGGTAATCATGCCAGCACCAAGTTAATAAGTAACTCCTGTATCCTGATTTAAGAAGGCAAACCAAGAAGTTCGGGGCTTGAGTTGCATTTGTAGGATGACCTAAAACCTTAATTAAGTAAAGAAAGGCTTTTGAGAGATTCTTAGAAGTTAAAATTAAAATTCACATTTAAATAGAAGGAATTTACGTATATTAATTAGCTTACAACCACAGAGTGGTTCTCCTCCTCCTCCTCCTCCTCCTCCTCCTCCTCCTCCTCCTCCTCCTCCTCCTCCTCCTCCTCCTCCAGTAGCTATCATAGGTAAAGGTAAAGGTTCCCCCGCACATATGTGCTAGTCGTTCCCGACTCTAGGGGGCGGTGCTCATCTCCGTTTCAAAGCCGAAGAGCCAGCACTGTCCGAAGACATCTCCGTGATCATGTGGCCGGCATGACTAAATGCCAAAGGCCCACGGAATGCTGTTACCTTCCCACCAAAGGTGGTCCCTATTTTTTTCCTTGCATTTTTTACGTGCTTTCGAACTGCTAGGTTGGCAGATGCTGGGACAAGTAACGGGAGCTCACCCTGTTACGTGGCACTAGGGATTCTAACCGCTGAACTGTTGACCTTTCGATCGACAAGCTCAGCATCTTAGCCACTGAGTCACCACGTCCCTTAGAGTTAATAGCCATCATAACAGCAGATAATTAGTTGCATTTCTAGTTCAACTCTGCATATACATGCATTGCAGTGAAAAAAGCCACACGTACACTATGGAATTCATGGTATGGATTTTGTAACTTCTTAAACCACCAGAACTTGAAATGTTGCATCTCTCATCCTGACTCTAAAAAGTCTTTGTCTCAGGATCTGGAAGGTACACCTCTTCTTGCTGAGCAAAGTCACTTAGGATCTGCCTTTAATCAACTAAAGAGATAAAGGAAGGGCAAACAAAAAAAGTTCTTTTCCCCATATTTATCTTCATTTCCAAAATTACTTTGTTCCTTAAAATGAAGGAAAAACTTCCTGACTGTAAGATCTGAACAGTGGAACAATCTATCTGCAGGATTGTGAGATCTCCATTTCTGGAAGTTTTTAAGAAAGGCTAGCCAGCTACCTCTCAAATATGGTTTAATTGGCTTTCCTGCACATTGTCAAGGCTTCAACTAGATAATTTGTATGGTTTCATTCAACTCCACAGTTCTATGAATCTGTAAGCTGGGTTTTCTATTAAACTCTGCTACAGAACCACTCATTCATTGTCGTGGCAATCCGTTCACTTTCCTTTTCATTCACAGGCAGTATGAAGCAACTCCTGAAGACAACCTGTTGAGCCAAGAAGTAATGTTGAAGCGCCAGGAGGAGGAAATGATGCAACTGCAAGCTAAAATGGCGCTCCGGCAGTCTCGGCTCAGCCTCTATCCTGGAGACCTAGTGAGACCAGCCGTGCTTGATATGACAAAGGATCCACTTAGAGAAATTGCTTTGGAATCAGCCATGACGCAAAGGAAGCTAAGGGTAATGTTAAGACACTGATGGGCCAAGGATTGCATCTTTTGAAAAAGCACTGTGCTAAGCAGATTGGAGAGGTTAACACATCTACTCAGCTCCTTCCTTCCTTCCTTCCTTCCTTCCTTCCTTCCTTCCTTCCTTCCTTCCTTCCTTCCTTCCAAACTTCCTTCCTTCCAAACTTCCAAACTTCCTTCCAAACTTCCAAACTTCCAAACTTCCTTCCAAACTTCCTTCCAAACTTCCTCCCTCCCTGTATAGCAATGTTTTGCTTTTAGCAATTGATTGACAAATTTCAGTGGTCCACTTTTGGGCAGTCCCAGAAGCCCCAGACAATGATTAGAAACAGATGCGAGTCATCAGTTGCCAGCTCTTATTTTAAGTGGTTGAGCAATACACTTGGCTGAACACAAATTAATTCTTTATAAAGGTTGATAGTCATTTCTAACAATAGTTCAGTTGTGTTGTGGTGTTAGCACATATATTTTGAGGCTGTGCTTGGAATAAAATGTGTTCGTATGGTGTATGTGTGTGTATGTGTGTTGTGTATTTTTATTTCATGGTTGATGTTCTGATAGGCCATTAAAGCCATTCTGTCTTAGACAATGTTATCCCTATGGAGATTCTTGAGATTCTTACTACATGCCCCAACAGTAGCAGAGATAGTTTAAGCAAGTGCACCTAATCTATAGTGTCTAGTTTGGACACCAACATCATGACCAGGGGTGGGATTCTACTGGTACGGACCGATTCGGGCGAACCAGTTGCTCCGACAATCAGCTGAGAGCAAACTGGTTCACTCCAACGATCAGACAGGCCCACCCGCCCCACCCCCTGTGCTTTATTGACCTATATCTTCTCAGCTGATTCGCGCGGCAGAGCAGATTGCCACGCCTCACTGTTACTCCACAGCAATAACACGGAAGGTAAGTTTTCATAAAATTGTGCACATGTGCGCAGTGTGCGTCAGGCACGTGCGGAGCGCTCGCGTGAAGCACGTGATTACCGAACCGGTTGTTAAACCGGCAGGATCCCGCCACTGATCATGACCAATAGGAAACTAATGACTCAGTAGTATCCTGGAATGTTTCCTGCTGATGCTGTTGACCTTTTCCAAATCTCCCCAATACAGTTAGATTGCTCCTCTAACATTGCATATGTTTTAGAAAGTCCTATGGTATTTGATTTTTTTTATTTTTATTTTTTGCTGCTTCTATATTTCCTTATCCTGATGCCTTATGTTCGGATTACAGTTTCCAGAATACCAAGATAAATTCTTGGGATGGGAATTTCTAGAGGAATAGTAATTTTCCCAACCGATCTGGAAAGCAACAAGTTTTGCAAGGCAATTATTTAATTATTACATTTATTTGTTCATCTAATGGAGTCCTAGAAATGAATAGATTTGTTAATGTGTTCTGAACTTCATTTGGAAGAGCTATTTTCAGTCCTCAATTCTCCTCTGTAATAACGATGAGCTTTATTCTTGTCAAGTCTTCAGTTGCTTATCAGTTTTTGATGGCAAATGCTAAAATGAGTTTCTCTCATTTGCAGAATTTCTTTGGTCCGGAGTTTGTAAAAACTACCATTGAACCCTTTACCTCCTTGGACCTGCCAAAATCAATTTTGGTAAGACCTTTGTTGCAAATGTACTTATCAGTAAGTAACATAAAACTAGCAGTGATCTGATGGCATGGTATGTGATTATTTTAATTGGGTTGTTTTGGTTCTGTAAAATCCCTCCTATACTCTTAATTTGCTTGATTTCTCTTAGTGGATTCTTTGCGCCCCCCCCCCCTTTTTAGATAATCATTGATTTAAATTTCTCTGAATGTTAAGCTGCAATATTTATCTGATAAATTGTGTGACAATCGCCATGATCTTTCAACACCACCTCTAGAGATTGGGAAATTTGGATTGTTTATCATCGTGATGGCGAACCTATGGCATGCGTGCCAGAGTTGGCACGCAGCACCCTCTCTGATGGCACATGAGCCATCACCCCGGTTCAGCTCTGCTGCACATGCGAGCGCGCCTCCCGCCCGCCAGCTGGTCTTCGGGTCTCTGCTGCACATGCGGCGGTGTGGGTGCAGGGGGGCACTCACAGGGGAGTGGGGCACATGTGCAGGGGCCGTGTGCACATGCACGGGGGGCTGGGCGCATGTGCGGGGCCCTGCACGCATGCGGGGGGTGGGGCGCGTCCTTGGGGGCCGGACACACATATGCGGGGGTGGGGCGCATGCATGGGGCCACACGCACATTGCATTTTGGGGGTTTGGGTGCACACACTTTGGGCACTTGGTCCAGAAAAGGTTAGCCATCACTGGTCTTATCATATTGTCCAATTCAGATAACTCCCTTCCCTTGCCTTCCCTGTTTAAATTATATTCATTCTATTAAACTACTCTGCAGTTTACTTCATGAGGATGATATGATTTTGTGCTGGGTTATAACTTTTTGTTTCACTTCTGACTATATAACTGATCCTTCACCCCCAGTGTCAGAATTTTCCTCTTTGTGTAGATTAATGTTTTCTTTGACATTATTAACAATGCAAGGAGTTTTTTTTGTTTTTTGTTTTTTTAAAAGGGGGCTCTCTCTTTGTAGGAGATTATTAGATTATCAGCCTGTAGTCTTGCGAACACTGTACGGTAATACTTTTTTTAAAAAACTTCTGAAGTTTGGGTCTATGTCGCTCCAATATAATTAGCTTGCTTTTTACATCGTTCTTAGTACTTTGAAGTTAATGGAATTTGGAATTTCTTAATGGTGTTTCTATAATGCAGATGATCTATGTTACTGCTTCCCTTTCATCACACATTCTGTCTTAGCAGTAGCTATGTGGTACATTTTTTATAAATCATGTTTTCTGACAGGAAGGTAACTGAAATCAAGAAGTGATATCATTTAGTTGAACATTTAGTATTTGAGTAGCTGACAGTGCCTTGGTCATATCCTCCTGCATATATTTTGAAAAAAGGAATGTGGCAAGCAAAACTGCATATAGTCCTAGTGCAGTGATGGCTAACCTTTTTGCCATCGCGTGCCAAAAGCGGGGGAGTGTGGTGTGGGCACCATGCGTGCCCACATCCATAATTTTATGCACCCTGCTCCCCCATGCTTCCCCCCCCGCTTTTGGCACGTGATCACATGGTGGGCCCGGTAGGCCCATTTTTCGCTCTCCCCAGGCTCCAGAGCCTTTCTAGGAGCCTGGGGAGGGCAAAAACAGCCTTCCCCACCCCACCCAGAAGCCCTCTGGAGGCCGGAAACAGTGTGTTTCCTGACTTCTGGTGGGCCCAGAAGGCCCGAAAATCAGCTGGCCAGCACACGCATGCATACCAGAGCTGAGCTCGCGTGCCCACCGAGATGGCTCCACGTGCCACCTGTGGCACCCATGCCACATGCAGGTTCGCCATCACGGTCCTAGTGGAATAGAATAGAAGTGAAGTGAAGTGAAGTGAATTCTTTATTGGCCAAGTGTGATTGGACACACAAGGAATTTGTCCTTGATACATATGCTCTCAGTGTACATAAAGAAAAAAATAATATATATTTGTCAAGAATCATAAGATACAAAACTTAGTGATAGTCATAGGATACTAATAAGCAATCAATTCATACTAGGAAACAATAAAAACAATAGAAGTTGTACAGATGCAAGCAACATGGATATAATGTAGCCATAAGTGGGAAGAAATAGCTATTAGTAAGGATGAGAAGAAAAATAGTAATAGTCTTAGTAGTTAATTTGAGGGAATTATTTGTTTAGGAGGGTGATGGCCTTCTTGTGCCTAGTTGTTCTGGTGTGCAGTGCTCTATAGCGTCGTTTTGAGGGTAGAAGTTGAAACAATTTATGTCCAGGATGTGAAGGGTCTGTAAATATTTTCACAGCCCTCTTTTTGACTCGTGCAGTATACAGATCCTCAGTGGAAGGCAGGTTGGTAGCCATTGTTTTTTCTGCAGTTCTAACTATCCGTTGAAGTCTGTGTCTGTCTTGTTTGGCTGCAGAGCCAAACCAATATGAATTCGACATTGCACTATTGTATTTCTCTGTGTGTAATTTTGTTTTGAAAAAAAAATAAAATTGACATTCCCCTCACTTTCCATTTCCTCTGTCATGTTAGAAAAGTGGATATTTGTTTTTAAAAATGATGCTTTTGATAATTGATGGCCCTGTGTATGCAGTTTTGTGTCTGTTTTTCTTTTTTAATCAGAACAAGAAAGGGAAGAATGAAGACAGTCGCCGGAAAGTCAACATCATGCTTTTAAGTGGCCAAAGACTAGAACTGACTTGTGATACTAAGACCTTATGCAAAGATGTATTTGATATGGTTGTCGCCCATATTGGTTTAATGGAGCATCACTTGTTTGGATTAGCTTCTTTAAAAGGTGAGAAAAATATTGCATTACTCTGAATATTTTTCATTTGATATCAAATGGTAACTGTTGTGTATGAATGAGTCGTTTGTTGTTAGTTGCAAAGTCCTGTCCGACCCATCACGACCCCATGGACAATGTTCCTCCAGGCCTTCCTGTCCTCTACCATCCCCCGGAGTCCATTTAAGCTCACACCAACTGCTTCAGTGACTCCATCCAGCCACCTCGTTCTCTGTCGTCCCGTTCTTCTTTTGCCCTCAATCGTTTCCAGCATTAGGCTCTTCTCCAGTGAGTCCTTCCTTCTCATTAGGTGGCCAAAGTATTTGAGTTTCATCTTCAGGATCTGGCCTTCTAAAGAACAGTCAGGGTTGATCTCCTCTAGGACTGACCGGTTTGATCGCCTTACAGTCCAAGGGACTCGCAGGAGTCTTCTCCAGCACCGTAGTTCAAAGGCCTCAATTGTTTGGTGCTCGGCCTTTCTTATGATCCAACTTTCACAGCCATACATTGCAACTGGGAAAGCCATGGCCTTGACTATACACACTTTTGTTGGTAGGGTGATGTCTCTGCTTTTTAGGAATGAGTCATTACTGACCACAAAAATAAATTCCATATTTTCCTGGGAACAGACTAGGCTTTGTGACAAATCTATGCAAATTCATCTTTCTCTCTAAATTCGTTTCCCATAATAGAGACAACTGGTTTGGATTGAAACAGGTTTGTAGAGAAAAGGGAATAATTATTTTTCCCTATGTCATTTTCTTAATTAAAAATCCCCTGCTATTTGTCCTCATAGCAAAAACATGCATGCCCATGTTACCATTCAAATAGCATTTTCAGAAGAATTGAAAGGGAAAATGAAAGGGTTTGGAAGAATTATTTTTTCCTTCTTTTGCCCCCACGTGAAGTCTAGCACAATATTCTGATCCGGAAAGGTAAATGTAGAAAGAATATTATATAACCTAGAACTAAGGAGAAATTTCCTGACTGAACAATTAATCAGTGGAACAATTTGCCTCCAGAAGTTGTGAATGCTCCAACACTGGAAGTTTTTAAGAAGAGATTGGACAACCATTTATCTGAAATGGTGTAGGTTTTCCTGCCTAAGCAGAGGGTTGGACTAGAAGATTAGAAGGTCCCTTCCAACCTATTCTATTCTATTCTATTCTATTCTATTCTATTCTATTCTATTCTATTCTATTCTATTCTATTCTATTCTATTCTATTCTACTCTACTCTACTCTACTCTACTCTACTCTACTCTACTCTACTCTACTCTATTCATTGGCAACTTGATCGTTCAAAGTAATATAGGAGATAACAGGGTGGGGAATATGTAGCTAAAACCTTCCCCAACATGGGAATCCTTCAGTATGTGGACTTCAACTTCAAGAATTCCCCAGCGACTTCCGGTTTCCTTGTCTTCGGCGACGGCGGCGCTCTTTGAAGCTCCGCCAGCCCCGCCGCCTGTAGAGCCGCTTCGAGACGAAGAAGCGGCTCGAAAACTTCTAAATCCACAGGATTGGAGAAGGAGAGATCGCAGGGCACAGGTTGAGCCCCTGTAACCCCCCAGGGAAGTTTCTGGGGAGAGAACAGGCGTGGCTCCCTTCCAACCTGCTGAAACTCCGGGCGACGTGGGACGACTCTGCTTTTGCAGAACAAGCCGGCTGCAGGAAACTTAAAGCGAAAGAACCAGCTTTAATAAACAGCGAAACTATTGAATCCCGAAATTTGGGAAACGCAAGTATTAGCACTTTGTTGACTTTTTAATCTGAGAAAATGCGAGTGAGTGAAAGTGCTTTGAAAAAACATGGCGCCTAGCTTCAGAGTTAACGAGCCAGCGAGTGTGGATTGGTGAAGTTACTTTGCTTTGTTACAAAGTTTCCAAGTTGCTACAAAGTTGCCTTGCTTGTTATAAGAGAAACAACTGGGAAATTTTTCCCTTTTCAATATTGGACTTTGCTTTATTTTAACCCTTATTTGATCAAATCTGGGGGACTTTTTTAGAAGTCTTTGTGCAAGAGGGAAAGGAAAAGGAACTTCCCTCTTTAGAAAAACTAGATCACGAGCCAGGATGGCTTCAAAGAAGCAGGAAGGGAAGGCATTAGGGGGGGGATCCCCCACACACAAACATGAAACGCAACTTCCCCCTGCTCAACAGCTACAAACTCAGAAAAAAGAATTTGATGTGGGAGATTTAAAAGAATTTATTTCTAAAACTTTGGATGATAAATTTCAAAAATCTCAACAGGAGATAGATGATAAACTTCAAAAATCACATCAGGAATTTATGCAGGAAATTAATGAAGTTAAAGACATGGTGAAACAGAATCAAAATAAGGTGACCAAAAAAATTTCAGAAGTGGCGTCTGGCCTGGCAGAATTTATTGGGACAGTTGATTTTAAAGTTGAAGAATTTAAATCAGAAGTTAATGTTAAAATGAAAGATAATGATTATAAAATTGATGAGGTTGACAATAAAATGCAGAGAATTGAAGATGAGATTGTTATGATACAATTCCGGGCGATGGAATTCGCCATACGGCTTCGGGGAATTCGAGAGGAGGAGAGACAGGATTTGAGACAAGTTTGCTCTGAAGCCTTGGCTAAGATTTTACAAGCTAATCCTGATTTGGTATTTCATAAAATAGATAAAATTTACAGAGTGAACTCTTGGGTGGCCAGACAAAGACAACTGCCCAGAGATGTGGTCATATATTTTACTGATAGAGAAATTAGAAATGATATCCTGCAAAAATCTTTTCACACTTCTGTACAAGTGGGGGGTTCACGACTTGAAATTTTTAAAGAATTACCTCCTAAAATGCTGAAAGCTAGAAAAGAATTTGGTTTTCTTGTTAAGGAATTGAAAAATTTACAGATACCCTTCCGGTGGGACGCACCAGCTGGGATAATTTTTAGATATAAGGGAGAAGGATATCGGTTGAATACCGTGGAGAAGGCACAACACTTTTACAGTACTATTCTTAAGGAAAGAACACCATCTCCACGTACATCTACAGTTTTGGAGATTAAGGAGAGTGAAGAGAGGCAATTGAAAGAACAGTCTAAGCAGGAATTAGAAATAGTGCAAGGTGCAGAAGGAGGTTTTCTAAGTGAGCCCTTGTTGGATTCTTCTCCAATTCTGGATTTGATTCAGTTGACTGAAGTTAAAGATCAACGTATAACTAGAGCTCAATCCAAGCTACTTAAACAAAAGCAACAACAACAACAGGAAAGACAAGACAAGAAGGCAGTTAAGAGTACCATACAAGAGAGTGGCGCTATGGGAGGAGCGAGATCGAAGCTCTCGGATGAACTTCAAATATTTTGCTCTGCGCTCCAGAAAGAGGCCGATGACCTTTAAGTGTCTATCTTGGAATGTCAATGGGTTGAATTCAGCACAGAAAAGGAAGAAATTATTTACATATTTGAAACAATTTAATAATGATATAATATGTTTACAAGAAACGCATATTACAACTCAAGATCAAAAATATTTGATAAACTCAAAACTAGGAGCACATTATATATCTTCAACTTCGCAGAAAAAGAATGGTGTGGTTATTTATGTAAATAAAAAATTAACAGCGAAAGTTATAGAAGCAGATCAAGATGGTAGGTTTGTAGCAATTGAATTGCTCACAGCAAATGGTCAAATTCTTTTGATTGGAATTTATGCTCCCAACCAACAACAGGACTATTTTTATAAGATGTTACATACTAAAATATTGCAATGGGACTATAGATCTATTTTAATTATGGGAGACTGGAATGGAGTAATTGATTCTAAACTAGATAAAAAGAGCTTGGCAAAGTCTAGAATTAGATTACCACAGACTTTTTTTGATATGAAAGAAGATATGGAACTTAAAGATGTTTGGAGAATACATAATCCAAATGAATTGGATTACACTTTCTTTTCTGATAGACACAGATCCTTTTCTAGGATTGATTTTATCCTGTTGTCAAATGATCTACTTGTCAAAACAAAAAGAACAAAGATTTTTCCAAGAACTTTGACTGACCATAGCCCTGTATGGATAGAAATTGAGATGGATAAGGTTGAGAGACGTTCTTGGAGATTAAATGAGAACTTGTTTAGATATGAAAAAAATACAATAGAACTTAAAAAGCATTTGAAAGAATTTTTTGAAATAAATTTGAATAAAGGTACCCCAATTGAAATTGTTTGGGACGCAAGTAAAGCTTATATGAGAGGGGTACTTATCTACATGAATTCTAAACATAGACTGTTCCGACAAAAGAAAAGATCTGAGTTGGAAATGGAAATAAAGAATAAAGAACAGTTACTTATTAAAAATCCAACAGATGAAAGAATACGAAGTGCTATAAAACTTTTGAAAGACCAATTTCAAATGCTTATGGCGGAACAAGTTGCAACAAGCCTACAATACGCGAAGCATAATACATTTTGCAACGCTAATAAACCGGGCAGATGGTTGGCTTATACATTGAGGAAAAAACAAAGTACACGGACTATTGATAGTATTGATATTGGAGGGAAAGAAATTTTTCAACAAAAAATAATTAAAGAAGCTTTTGTGGACTATTATACTAAACTATATGCTAAAGAAGAGGTGCAGAATGGACTTATAGAAAAATATTTAAATGATAAGAGAGTTACAAAAATTACTGATCAACAAAAGGAAAGAATGAATTATCCTATAACAGAGGAGGAGATAACAGCAGCAATTAAACAGTTAAAAACAGCCAAAGCTCCTGGCACGGATGGTTTGACTGCAGTGTATTACAAAACTTTACAAGCTGAAATGGTGGGACAACTTAGAGATTTATTTTGCAATATTCAACAAGGGGGTAAAATACCCCCATCTTGGACAACTGCTTATATATCTTTGATACCAAAAGAACAAGTTGGTCCTAAAAAACCAGAGAATTACAGACCAATATCTCTTTTGAACACAGACTATAAAATTTATGCGAAGGTATTAGCCAACAGGTTGATGCCAGTAATTCAAAAGGTGATTCACGAGGACCAAGCGGGATTTATTGAGGGCAGATATATGAAGGACAATGTAAGGCAAGTAATAGACTTATTGGAATATCTTGATAAGAATAAACAGATCCCTGCAGTGCTGGTTTTTCTGGATGCAGAGAAGGCCTTTGATAGAGTGGATTGGAATTTTCTACTAAAGACTTTTAAAAAGATGGGCTTTGGGGACCAATTTATACAGGCGATCTCAGCAATTTATCAAGAGCAAAAAGCACAGATTATTATTAATGGAAGTCTGACGACAGAGTTTAAAATTGAAAAAGGAACAAGACAGGGATGTCCGTTGTCCCCACTTTTATTTATATTAACATTGGAAGTCTTGCTAAATACAATACGGGACTCTAAAATTTTGAAAGGTATAATGATAAGGCAAGAGGATTATAGAATAAAGGCATTTGCAGATGATCTGGTGGTTACCCTATCACAACCAATGGAATCAATAATCTTGATGAACGACATTATACAAGACTATGGTAGAGTTTCAGGTTTTAGACTGAATTCAAAAAAGACTAAAATGATAGTTAAAAATATGACACAAGATCGTAAACATGAGCTTGAAAGGAGGGCAGGTTTTGAAATTGTACCTAAGGTAAAATATCTTGGAGTTCAGGTTGCAGAATCAAACATGAAATTGTTCCAAAATAATTATGAGGTGTTGTGGCGAGAGGTCCAGAAAGACATGGAGACTTGGAAAAAGCTGCAACTGTCTTTACTTGGAAGAATAGCAGCAGTTAAGATGAACATTTTGCCAAGATTTCTGTTTTTGTTTCAAATGATTCCGGTGCTTAAAAGTGATAAACAACTGAAAGTTTGGCAGTCTGGTGTGAATAAGTTTGTCTGGAACGAGAAGAAGCCGAGAGTGAAATTGAAAATTATGCAAGATGTTCCAGAAAGAGGAGGCCTTAAACTCCCAAACCTACAGTTATATTATGATGCAGCAGCTTTAACTTTAACAAGTGATTGGTTTGGAAGTAAAAAGACTGGAATACTGAATGCAGAAAGTTTTGATCTTGAATTTGGATGGCATGCTTACTTATTTTATGACGACAAAGTAGATAAAGTATTTAAAAGTCATATACTTAGAGAATCTTTGATGAGAGTTTGGAAGAAGCACCGACTCAAATGGGATTACAAAATACCGTTATGGCTGGATTTTGGTCGTACTATGTGGAATACAAATATAATGTCACTCGGGGGGGTTTTATATAAAGAGGTTCTTTTCACAGATGCGGGCAGATGGCAGTTGAAGACATTACAGACACTGTTGGATGAAGGAATTAATTTAACCTGGTTACAATATAATCAACTACAATTGAGATGGAAAGAGGACCAAAAAACTGGTATTATGTTGCATGAGGAAGAATTGGTTAGACATATAAGAGAGAAAGGTCCAATGCATATTAAAAGGCTTTATAATGTTTTGTTAGAAAGGGATTCAGAAACTGAATTAGTTAAAGATTGTATGATTAAGTGGGCACAAAATTTTGAAGAACCAGTGATGCTGGAAACATGGGAAAAAATTTGGGTTCAGAATGTTAAATTTACACAGTCGCAGAACCTGAGGGAAAATTTTTATAAAATGTTTTATAGATGGCATTTAGATCCTAAAAAGTTGTCATGTATGTACCCTAATGTTCAGCCAAAATGTTGGAGATGCGAATGTTTGGATGCTACGTATTATCATGTTTGGTGGACCTGTAGGAAAGTTAAGGCTTTTTGGATAAAAATATGGTGGGTTATGCAGAATGTTTTGAAGAAAAAAATTCAATTCTCTCCACAATTGTTTTTATTGGGTATAGTTAAGGGTTTTACACGGGGTGAAATAAAACTAATATTGTATATGATAACAGCAGCAAGATTGTTGATAGGTAAATATTGGAAGAATGAAGCTTTGCCTACTATCGAGGAATGGACTTTGAAGATGGCTAGTTTTGCAGAGATGGCGAAGATTTCAGCATATTTAAAGGATTGTTCACAAGAGACTTATGAATGGGAATGGAAAAGGTGGATAGAATATGTTCAGAACAAATATCAAACTAGAAAGTATCAAATAGCTTTTATTTGAAAATAATGTATTAGAAATAGCTTAATGTAAAGAGAAAAAGAGGAAAAATTATATAAGGGGAGGGATGGGTTCAAGTTTATATATCAGTGTTATTAGTTATGAGTACATAATAGGGAAGTCTGGGGGGGGGAGGGTTAGGGAGGGTTAGGGAGGATGGGAAGTTTGGGGAGGGAGGTGGGGGGGGTGAAAAAAAAGGGGTGAAAATGTAATTGTAAAACTTTTGCAATAAAAAAAAAAAAAAAAGAATTCCCCAGCTAGCAGATAATTTCTGAGGATTCCAGGAAATAACCACCACATATACTAACAGATGGTTCATTTGGGCCTCAGGCAGCCATTAGAAAACTTTTACTTCATCAGCCAGTAGTACATACAGGGCCGGATTTTCCTATAAGCTAACTAGGCTTCAGTTTAGGGCCTCAAGATTAAGAGGGGCCTACATTCAAATTGTTAGCAAAATTAAAATTACACTTTCACTATAGGTGAAAGGGCCTCATAAGTGGAATAGCCTAGGACCTCTTTTCATCTAAATCCAGCCTTGAGTACATATCTATAGACCGGAATCTGTCCCTGCCCTGGCTCTCAGAAATTCATATATTATCCACTTTGCTTTGTTTTCGGCATTCATTAAGAGAATCAGCTGATAGCTTAATCGCATAATCAGCTGTTCACAGTTAAATTCCTCTGATGGAGGCTGATTTCTTTCTGTTGAACAAATAGCATCACATGTTTGGGAGACCGCTTGTGGATATATCACCAAAGCAGAGCAACTGAACTGGGATACCTTATGAATGTTCTGTGTTGATTTACCTTTTGATGACAGAAAATGAATACTTCTTCATCGATCCAGAGCTGAAGCTCACTAAAGTAGCCCCTGATGGCTGGAAAGAAGAATCCAAGAAAAGGAACAAAAACCCAGTAAACTTCATCTTGTACTTCCGGATTAAGTTCTTTGTGGATGACATTAGTCTGATTCAGTGAGTATATTTGTGTTGTGCTTTAAAATCATTCTTGTCCCATGGCCCTGTTTTACTGGGGAAGTCAACATGCTCCCAAGTAGTCTTGCTTTCTACAAGTCACACATAATTACGACAATTCTGTTCTCGTTTCTATTCCCTAGTGGGATAGAAGAGGAAGGGTAACAAAGGGATGATCCCAACCTGCTATTTTGTTAATAATATCCTGACTGTCAGGAATTCCATGCTAGCATGTACATGAATTACATGAGTGGTGTGGTGGCCTAGAGGTGGAGCTGTCACCTCATAATCAGGAGCCTGTGAGTTTGATCCTAGGTAGAGACAGATATTTCTCTCTCTGGGCACAATGAGAATATATCTGCCGAACAAAACTCCGCATTGGCGACAGGAAGGACATCCGCAGAGGTGGGTTTCAGCAGGTTCTGACCAGTTCTGGAGAACCGGTAGCAGAAATTTTGAGTAGTCCGGAGAACCGGTAGTAAAAATTCTGACTGGCCCCGCCCTCATCTATTCTCTGCCTCCCAAGTCCCAGCTGATTGGGAGGAAATGGGGATTTTGCAGTAACCTTCCCCTGGATTGGGGAGGGAATGGAGATTTTACAGTATCCTTCCCCTGGAGTGGGGTGGGAATGGAGATTTTACAGTATCCTTCCCCTGCCATGCCTACCAAGCCATGCCACACCCACCAAGCCACACCCACAGAACTGGTAGTAAAAAATTTTGAAGCCCACCACTGGGCATCCGGCCAGTAAATACTCAGCTCTATTCAGTTGACCACAAGGGATTATGGGGTCATTAAAAGAAGATGATGATGATGTGCATGAATTACATACAGGCAATAGAGCAAACATAATGTTGGACTAACTAAATATTTCTCTGCCAGCCCAATGTATTTTCATGTTGTTTATTGCTATTGCATTTGAACCATCTACCAAAACCCCCGTTCTGATGTGGAGTGTCTAGCCCAGAGGTCTGCAACCTTAAACACTCAAAGAGCCATTTAGACCCATTTCCCACAGAAAAGAAAACACCGGGAGCCACAAAACCAGGTGTGGGCATGGCCAACTCAATGTCACTCACTTCCACCAGTCACATGATATCCCCCCCAGCCACGCCTACCCAGCTGATCATTGGGGCAGAGAATCGGTTGTTAAAAAACACCGGAAACCACAAAAACCTTTTGACATCTCTCTCTGTCCCCCTCCCTCTCTCTCCCCCCTCTCTCTGTATCTCTCTGTCTCTGCCCTGGTCGCTTCTCCATCCCCTGCCATCGCCCTTACCTTCTCAGGCCAGGAGAGGAGTGACTGGGAGGGGAGGGCGAGGGGTGGGGCCAGCCAGTGGTGGGATCACCCGACAGGGAGCCACAGCAGAGGGCCCAAAGAGCCGCATGCGGCTCTGGAGCCACAGGTTGCTGACACCTGGTCTAGCCAGACTAATCTCTCTTGGAGAACATGATCATGAAACAAAGGTTGTTCAGAGTTTTTCAAAGTGGCATCATGGAAACTAGGAATTGTTGAATTTCCAGCACATGCATCCTGCAGTGCTGGAGAAATACCTGTTCCAAGACCTTGACTGATTGATTCATTCGTTCATTCGTTCAATTTATAACTCGGGTTTCTGCTCAACCATGCACTACAGTATCTAACCAAATGTAAAAATATAATATAAAGGCTAAGATATAAAATGAAAACTAAAATCAATTAACATTTAAAATCCTAGCAAAAGAACCCCATTCATATAATGGAGGAGTGTCAAACTGGCAGCCCACGGGCCGGATGCGTCACACGCAGGCCACACCCACCCCAACTCCACCAAGGGGGAAAAATGTCACGAAACGTCACGTGATGGCAGCATGACGCCACAAGTTTGACACCCATGATATAATGCATTCACCCTGTTCCCCCACTATCCAGTTAACCATGTCATACAAACGGGCCATTGTATAAAAGAGAATCGTCGCCTTGAGCTAATCTGCGTAAAGTCATTATTTTCCACATCCCATGACCTGTTTCTTTCTTTCTCTCACCTCTTTTGATTTGCTCCAGGCACACCTTGACGTATCATCAGTACTACCTGCAGTTAAGGAAAGATCTTCTAGAAGAGAAGATACACTGTGATGATGAAACAGCCTTATTGCTGGCCTCCTTGGCCCTCCAGGCAGAATATGGAGATTACCAAGATGAAGTAAGGAGAGGGTTTTTTTTCACTTGTTGGCAACCTCTCAATTTTATGCTTATTTTATAGTTTAATGCATCTCAGTTGGTTTGGCTGCTACATAAATGTCAAGGTTCAGTAGATGTGCAGTTGGAAAGCAGAAGAGAAGAATTCAAAGGTTTTCCAAATTGAATTGGTTTGTAGCCATACAACTCAGATCAATATCTTCTCCCAATTGTAGGGAGCCAAAGTAATCCAGTTTTATGGAACAAATGTAATGGTAAAAGGACTGAGAGGCTTCCTGTTTATGTCAAACAAAAATATTAACTAAACATTAATGCACTAATTTAACTAATAATGAGGCAACTATTTCTCAAACTTCTGATTTCAGTCACTTTTTTGATACTCATTCCGGAAGCTGGTAACATAAAGTTTCAAGTTTGTGGTCCATATAAAGTGATAACTATTAAAACCATCTCTCAGCTCCTTCTCCCGAACAAAACGGGAGCAGCAAGAAAACACAACAGGACACATCCAACTGGTTTGGTGATGTTGGTTTAATGCTGTTGTTAGCTGCGGGAAAACACTGAGCTCCTAACGTTTCAAAGTTGGCGCTACGAGCGTTCGCCTCGTAGCGCCTTTTATTATTTCACTCTGCCCCGCCCTCGTTATCCTCGTTAGCTGGGTGGAAGTTTGTCAACTGGGGAGCGCGTCCTTGGCCAGCGCTCCTCCCTTTCATCAGCATCTAAGCCTTCATTGACATCGTCAGCGCCGCGGAGGTCTGTTTCCATGCCTCCGTTACATATCCATCCCACGAATGTCCACGGAAGATCCGTCATACCGGTGTAGTAGCCATCCCCCCCCCACCGGTTTCTATTTCCGACACACCGCGGTCCCGCAATCATCCACCTATCCCCTGTGCTGCTACCATCACTGCTGTGAACAGTTGCTTTTCCTCATATTTCAGGTCGTTCCGCATCCTCCACCATTCCTCCTCCTTCCCATGCCTGTATTATCAAGCAATATGTCGGGCTCGACACCATCATCATGTCACAGTTGCAAAAGCTCTCATAATATCATTGAAATTTCTTCAGATTTGGAGCATCTGGACTCAGGGCAGGCAATGAAGCTTGACACTCCTAACCTAACTTTATACTAATAGTTTAAAATAATGTTTTCTCAATAAAGGAGAACATTTGTAGCTCAGGGTTGAAATGAGGGGTTCTTGGTGCTCTCTGAGCTTGCTTGTTTTCTTTCAGATTTCATTACCCTAACTAGGTAACATGACGCACTGATGATCTTACCTAGTTAGGGTAATGAAGTGTCTGCAGGAAAACAAGCAAGTTCAGAGAGCACCAAGGACCCCTCAAAATGTTGTTTTTTGCATGCAATGCCAATTTGTACAGAAATTCCACAAATGATCTCTTTCAAATGAATGAAAGGTCCAATTTTGGACACACCTGAGGTAGACACAGAGTAAAGTGTGAGCAGTTTTGTGAATAAAAGGCATAAGTACAGCTGTTCATTCAGAGATTTAGCCTTCTTCCTCTTTTGAGGATAGTTATTTTGAATTCATCCACTCTGAAAATATGAGTTTCTTACCTGTACAAGTTATGCTTTAAGTGATGATCTATATCAGGGGTGTCAAACACGGCGTCATGTTGTCACTTGATGTATCACGACTTTTTCCCCCTTCGCTAAAACAGGGATGGGCGTGGCCAGCACGTGACGCATCCAGCCCGGCGGACTGCAAGTTTGACACCCCTGATCCAGGGGTGAAATCCAGCAGGTTCTGACAGGTTCTGGACAACCGGTAGCAGAAATTTTGAGCAGTTTGGAGAACTGGCAAATACCACCTCTGGCTGGCCCCAGAGTGGGGTGGGAATGGAGATTTTGCAGTATCCTTCCCCTGGAGTGGGGTGGGAATGGAGATTTTGCAGTATCCTTCCTCTGCCACACCCACCAAGCCATGCCCACCAAGCCACACCACACCCACCAAGCCACGCCCACAGAACCGGTAGTAAAAAAATTTGGATTTCACCACTGCCCTGATCTATATAGTCAAGCATGTGGATTCTGGCCTGCCCAGAACATGATTTCTAAATTTCTAAAGCTAAATTAAATATTTGTTCTTGCCATCATGCTGATACTGTCAGCGTTCCAAATTAGGCTCTTTTCCAGCGCTGACATGATTGGAATGAATGAAAGAGAAGAAGCGTTGATTTATTGCTGAGATGAACTTTTACCTAGTTTTCTGCATACAGCAGATAGTGTTACCTGGGTGATGGAGGGAGGGGGGCAAATTCCTGTGAAAGAACGTGCTGGGACGAAGAGATGGATCTGCATGATGGCCAATGGGACATTGGGGTTGGAGAGCGGAAGGGGAGGGTGTTGGAAGGAGGGGCCAGTTTGGCTGCAAAAGAGTTCAGAAATGTCATTCTCTATCCTTAAATAAAAAAAAAAAAGATTCATTAGAGACTTTGCGTTTGAAAATGAAGTTTATTTAAGATAGCAACGAAACCTGACAGATATTCAAGTAGACATGCTTTTATTTTCCTGCTTGATTTAATTATAACTAACACAATGATATACAAAGGAAATTGGAGTGAGCATGAAAGATTCATAACTGCCTTGATGATCGTTCAAAGCATCCTACCTATTGATAAGCATTTTGTCTGCAATCTCTGTTTAGTTACATCTGTAGTTAGACTTGCTAACTTACTGACTAGAGCAGGGGTCAACAACCCGCGGCTCTGGAGCCACATGTGGCTCTTTCATCCCTCTGCTGCGGCTCCCTGTTGCTGGCCGGCTCCACAATTGATAGGACTTTCAGTTAGGACAGGTAGAGGACAAAGGATGCTGCGCTAGGAGGAGACTCTATGGTGGGGGAACCAGACTTCCGGTCAGCAGAGGAAAAAGGACGCTGTGCTAGGAGGAGACTATGATGGGGGAACCGGACTTCCAGTCAGCTCCAGAATTGAATGGGGGCTTCCGGTTAGGACCTTTGTGGCTCTTCGAGTGTTTAAGGTTGCCGACCCCTGGACTAGAGAAAAGCCTTTCCAAAGGCCACAAGCATCCTGATTCTGTCATCAGGTTTGTAGGGGTGAATTAAATTTTGTGCAAAAGGGATGAATACAAAAACATGTCAGAAGAAAAATGATTTCTATAATAGCTCCAGTAAAGTACACTCAGGAAGTTTTGCCAACTATTAACAGATGTGAACAGTTGAAGAAAGACATCAGCCATGCTGCTTAAATGTAGAATAAACATTGCACATAATGGTCTATTAGTAGAAAACTTATTTATTCATTGTAGCATACCAGCATCTATTTATTTACATATTCAAGCAATAAATTGTGCATTCTGTTGAGCATTTTTAACTTCCCTGCAGTCAGTGTGTAAAATAAGTTCTTAAAAAGCCCACGCTTGCCATTTTCAGAAAGATCTGATCACTTTTTGATATCTAGATCTTATTTAATGTTATAGTCATTATCTAGGAGTGATGATTGAACATAGAATATAGGATAACAAGGCTGGAAGAGACCTTGGAGGTCTTCTAGTCCAACCTCCTGCTTGAACAGAAGATCTTGCATACAATTCTGGGACAAATGATTGACAGGAAGGTGTTGGCAGCGGTATGGAGAACACCAAGGAAGCTGTCTCATATTCTGCATCACCTGTGATTATGCTACTCAACCATTATTGAACTGGCACAGCATCCAGTTACAGCTAGCTGGGATCAGGGCTATGGCTTACAGTGTTACTCCGGTGCTTCTCTTTGCAGGTACATGGCTTATCCTACTTCAGAACAGAACACTATTTGCCAGCAAGAGTGATAGAGAATCTGGAGCTACCTAATGTGAAAGAAGAATTGCCAAAGCTGCATAACACCTATGCAGGTGCTTCTGAAAACGAAGCTGAAATAGAATTTCTAAAGGTTAGAAATTCTCTGTGTTTTCATGAAAAGTTTTCCTAGCCTAATGAAAGGGGTTGGGGGAAGCCAACAGGATCTTACCTCTTTCAGGAAAGCTGTAAAGGAAAAGGTTCCCCTCGCATATATGTGTGCTAGATGCTAGAACATCTTCTGGTCCTCAGAATTTCCTCTGATCAGAATTATTAAAAGTTGAAACAGGATACTTTCCCATTATTTTGTTGCAAATCTACCAAGGTTTTATTGTAAACCTAAAATAAGTTCAAGACTATCTAAAACAGGGGTGTCAACTCAAGGCCCGGGGGCCGGATCCAGCCTGTGGGGTACTTAAATCTGGCCCACAGGGTCACCCTGGAAATAGCAAAGGACCGTCCCGTGGTGCTTTTGCCAGTGAAAACAGGCTCCCGAGCTCTGTTTTCGGCTGCCACGGCCTCCTGCAACCCTCTGCCAGTGAAAACGGAGCTCAGGAGGGCCCTCCCAAGCTCCGTTTTCACTGGCAGAGGGTTGCAGGAGGCTGTGGCAGCCAAAAACGGAGCTCGGGAACTTGTTTTTGCTGGCAGAGCACTTGGGCCACCACAGGCGCTCCCGACAGGAGTGACGTTAAACTGGCCATGCCCACCCTGGCCACACCCACCCTGGCCCCCGGAGGTCAAAACCCTGATGCGGCTCTCAATGAAATCGAGTTTGACACCCCTGATCTAAAAGAAAATAGCAAAGAATAAATAAATCCAAGTGATAACACAAAATCCTTAAACCGGCCCAATTGTAAAAAAAGATCCTACACAATTTGCCTCATTGCCCTGCACACAGCTTCTTGCCACCAAATATTTAAATCTGGCTCTCAAGTCATGAAAAGGTTGCACATTCTTGTTCATCGAATCTAGGAATTAAGAAATAAAATGTGTAACCCACTTCGTTGTAATGTAAACTTCAAAGGCAACCTGTGATTGGAGCAGAACTAGTGCACTGTACTGTAAAACCAATCTGAAAAATCATTTTGATCTCACGGTATCCTCAAAATACGTATCATGCATTTCTTTCTCTCCTTCTCTTTGACTTCTTCTCTCCTGTTTGGTAGATTTGCCAAAGACTGACCGATTATGGTGTACATTTTCATCGTGTGCTGCCGGAGAAAAAATCTCAGACTGGAATTCTGCTAGGAGTTTGCTCCAAAGGAGTTCTTATTTTTGAAGTTCACAACGGTACCCGAATGCCTGTCCTTCGTTTCCCGTGGAGAGAAACAAAGAAAATTTCCTTCAGTGTATGTTGGTCAAGTTTTTTTGTGTAGAATTGCAGACTGGATCGTTAAATGCCTTTCTTCTCTTTCTCCCTACTCCAGCTGAGTTACCTACGGTATTGAAACAATGGTGTGCCAAAAATAACAAAGAACCAGGATGATACAAGATGCTCCATAGTGGGCAGTAAATATGTTAGTAATAAAAACCAGATGATTCAAACTGTGATAAAGCAGCCCATTTCCAGGAGAGGAGAAATTTTGCCTGGGCTGCTAGCTATTTGGACAGAATATGGTCCCATCTAACACTCTCAAGTCAGTAATGGAGAAAGCACATCATGTGTTCCTTCTAAGATTGTCCCATTTGGGAATGTAGATATCTCGATTTTCTAACGTCAAAAATTCATTGCTCATCCCAGATTTATACATTGGCCTTCTTAATATACTACATTTCTGCATACAGTGAGAAATTCAACAAAATGTTGCAGTAGTGCACTTTAAGAACTTCGGTTTTTCTTGAATCTATAAAACAGAATTGAACTAATATCAAACATACCTTAAAGAGCAGAGACGTGATCTCTGGAAACATGGTTTAGTATATTTTTTAATAAGTCTGGTGGGCAAAGATTTAAATAGAATAGTTTTTACGTTTTCCCTGATTTACAGCTTCAGGTAACTAATATAAAAACAGTTCTTTAAGGGTGCTTGGAATTTGAACTTCTTGTACTTCTAATACATCTATAGGTTGAATAAGAAATTTCATGTAGATTTCACTTAAGTACCCTGTTTCCCCCAAAATAAGACATCCCCTGATAATAAGCCCAATTGGGCTTTTGAGCGCATGGCAATAAGGCCGAGTGCTTATTTTAGGGTTCAAAAAATTTAAGACAGGGTCTTATTTTTGGGGAAACACGGTAACATTATATATAATTATTTGTACATGTAATCCTTGAATTATGACCACAATTATGACCAGAATTTCTTCTGTGAAACCAGTCAGTAGAATTCTTTATTGGCCAAGTGTGATTGGACACACAAGGAATTTGTCTTTGGTGCATATGCTCTCAGTGTGCATAAAAAGACAAGATACACTCATCAAGAATCATAAGGTACAGCACTTAATGATAGTCATAGGGTACAAATAAGCAATCAAATCATACTAGGAAACAATATCAATATAAATCTTAAGGATACCAGCAACAAGGTTACAGCCATACAGTCATAAGTGGGAGGAGATGGGTGATAGGAACAATGAGAAGATTAACAGTAAAAGTAATGCAGACTTAGTGAATAGTTTGACAGTGTTGAGGGAATTATTTGTTTAGCAGAGTGATGGTGTTTGGGAAAAAACTCTTCTTGTGCCTAGTTGTTCTGGTGTGCAGTGCTCTATGGTGTCGTTTTGAGGGTAGGAGTTGAAACAATTTATGTCCAGGATGCGAGGGGTCTGTAAATATTTTCACAGCCCTCTTTTTGACTCGTGCAGTATACATGCAGTATACATAAGTGAATCACACCCGATCTTATAACTATTTTGCTACAGTTGTTAAATGAATCACTGCAGTTGTTAAGTAAAATAAGCGGTCATAAACAAACCCAGCTTCATCCATTGACTTTGCTAGTTGGAAACTGGCTGGGAAGAATACAAATGGTGGTCATGTGAGCCCAGGATGTTTCAATCATCATAAATACATTCTGGTTCCAAAGCGCCCAAATTTTGATCACATGGCCATGGGGATGCAGCAATGGTCCTAAGCATGAGGACCAGTCATAAGTCCTGCTTTACAATGTCATTGCAACTTCAAGCCGTCGCTAAACAAGTGGTTATAAGTGGAGGACTGCCTATATGGATAAATCGTATCAAAAAAAATCTACTATTCCTAAGCCTACTCTGTACAGAACTATGCTATGTAATTGCAAGTGTTTGTACCTTGTTCTGAATGGTAAAGTGAAGATGATTATCTGTTGCCTAGCAACATCCTTGACAATGCTGACGTGGGCGTGTGATGGATTGAATGGTTGGGCTTTCGTAGTGTGGTCTCTTCCGTAGGGAGGTGATCACATTCGATTCGCTCAAATCTGGAAATTGATACGTTTTTGTACTCCAAACAGCTTTGTTTTAGCCCAGGACGACTACTTAAACATTTTCAAAACATCCAAGTTACGTATTTTTTACACATTGAGCAAAACATTTAATACCCTAGGCATGAGTGTACGCAAAGAATTTCATACCTCCGGTTTTTGTGTAATCGGTATTCTCAATACCTGCTCAAGCTTGATTGCTTTGTCTCTGCAAAGCAATTTCTTCCATTTGAACAATGTATCTTCCCCAAGTTGGAAATCGGGTTCTTTTCCCCATTTTATTCCGTATTTGTCATATTGCAGAAAAGAAAGATAACGCTGCAGAACACATCTGATGGTATAAAGCACACGTTCCAGACAGATACGACCAAGACCTGCCAATACTTGTTACAGCTCTGCTCTGCTCAGCACAAATTCCAACTCCAGATGAAAGCGAGGCAAAGCAACCAGGATGCTCAGGAAATCGGTAAGAAACAGCAGCCGTGTACCTGTTACGGCTGCAGTTTTCCTGGACATAATTATAGAGATTTAACCTAAGGCAGGGATGTCAAACTCAAGGCCCACAGGCCAGATCCAGTCCGCAGGGTATTTAGATCTGGCCTGGAAATAGCAAAGGACCAGCCCACGGTGCCTCAGCTAGCAAAAACGGGGCACGTGCCCCATTTTGGCCAGCAGGGTGCTGCAGGAGGCCATCCAGACTGAAAACGGGGCTGGGCACAGAGAGGGCGCACGCTGGGCCGCTGGGCCCCATTTTGGCCAGCAGAGTGCTGCAGGAGGCGTCTGTCCCATCTGCCATCTGTCCCATCTCCCACCCACCCCCGGCCCAGCCCGCAAAGGACAACTACAACGCTGATCCGCCCCTCGAAGAAATCCAGTTTGACACCGCTGACCTACCTAAGGAATTCTGATTGAAGGTTCCAAGTGGGGCAGGAAGCGTTAGGCCTCAGAAGGCCTCTGCCCTCTGCTCCATTTAACAACCCGTGTGATTGCTTAACAACCACAATAGGAGGAGCAGGAATTAAAGTCATTAAGTGAGGAAATCACTTGGGACAACTGTCAAGTGTTGAGACTGTAATGGACAGGCTCCATTACAGCTGTAAGTCAAGGACTATATCCTCTCGAGCCGTACATTTTTATCGGAAGAAAGAAATCCAGGCAGTCCTTGGCTTAGCAGCCACAATGGAGCCCCAAATTTCTGTTGCTAAGCGAGACAGTTGTTACGGGAGTTTTAACCTATTTTGCAACCTTTCCTGCCACCGTTGTTAAGTAAATCACTGTGGTTGCTAAGTTGGTAACGGTTGTTAAGTGAATCTGGCTTCCCCGTTGACTTTGCTCGTCAGAAGGTGATTACTTGACCGTCATAAATATGAATCAGTTGCTAAGCAGCTGAATTTTGATCATGCGACCATGGAGATGCTGCAGCGGTCGTAAGTGTGAAAAATGGTCATAAGTCACTTTTGTCAGTGCCGTTGTAATCTTGAACAGTCATTAAACGAACTGTTGTAAGTCGAAGGCTATCTATACAGAACAGTATTTTCTGTTGAATTATATATCTAATAGCAGTTTGTCTCTTATCAGTGGTAGATCAAACAACATACAGTTTACTTGAGAAAATTAATTCAACAAGACAAAAGAAGATTTCATAGGTTCATGATTCAAAAACAAATATTTCCAAAACAAATACTTATAATACAGATCGGTATTTTACTTTGTTCACTCCTATTAGAAGTTTATTGAAAGAAATATATCACCTAAAGCAGTTCTAAGTTTTGTTGATATAATCATTTACCCCAAATAAGAATTCCCTGAATCCCCTCACTTATTCACATGTTCAAAGGGTGAAGCGAAGAGATTTAAATTAGATGAAAAGAGATTAAATAAAATTGAGTGCTATTTCCCTTTCATCTTCAGATTAACAACATGCTGAAATAGTGATCTGTTTCTGAACATATATTGCATTTTTTCCCCCTTCCTCACTGAATAATACGAAGTGACATCCATGGACTCTCTAGGTGGTCTAACCATTAACCAGACTAGACCTGCTGAACTTGAGAACAGCCACTGTAAAACAAACCTTGCCTAAGTCAAACTGCCTACAGTCAAACTGTTGCTACATCTAATCCAATATTGTCAATCAACTGTCAGCAGCTTTACAGAGCCTCAGGCTAGGATCTTTCCCCACTGTGCTATCAGGAAATGCTAGGGAGCGAATGTGAGACTTGAATCATACAAGGCATCTTCTCGGTTCTCAATTCAGTTGTAAGACTTATTCTTAAAATATGCACGGCATATTTCTGGGAGGTAGACACTTGCGAAACCAAAATTGCTTGACATAGCAATGTCTGGCATGGTTGTTAAAAGATTACGGGAGCTGAAGCCCAACATTTCTGGATAGTATCTATTGGGAAAGTAGCTCTAGTCCCCTAAGACCAGGTGAAGTAATGACTCAGTAGCTGCTGGATCAAATCTGCTTTTATCTGAACCTAGAACCCAACTAACATGTGACATCTTGTACCTGAAAAATATCAGTATTCAGTGTCCTTGGTATAGATAACTCTTGGTGTTCACCCATCACTAACTGTTGGCACATATTGGTAGAGTACATATACAGTAGAGTAGAGTAGAGTAGAGTAGAGTAGAGTAGAGTAGAGTAGAGTAGAGTAGAGTAGAGTAGAGTAGAGTAGAGTAGAAAGGAAGGAAGGAAGGGAGGGAGGGAGGGAACTATTTTATGATCATGTTTACGTCATAAAATGTGTCGTTAAAAATTGCCAAATTTCAATTCTATGAGAATCATGGGTCCCAGAGTTTGGACACATACTTTAAATAAGATACATTTGAAGTACCTTGGTTTAAAAATAGTTGCCCACTTCACCACTAAAGGTATACGGGAACCAGAGTTTAGTAGTATATAGATTTGCCAAGAACGAAATTAGTAGCTAGTCTTTACAGTTCTAAGCATGCTTTTCAAAGTATATATTTAGTATCTTATTTGTTTATTACGTGTATACAGGTACGACCACAATTGAGTCCAAAATTTCTGTTGCTACGTGAGATAATCGTTAAGTGAGTTTTGTCCCATTATACGACCTTTCTTGCCACATTTGTTAAGTGAATCACTGCAGTTGTTAAGCTGGCAGCAGAGTCGGACAGTGAGGAGTCTGGGGAGGACCATGGGTCAGTCCTGGAGTCTGGGGAAGGCTCGGATGAGGGCTCTGCGTCGGAGGCAGAGAAAGGGCCGTCTGGGAGGTATGTGCTGCCTCCAGAGTTGGACCTCAGTGAGGCAGAGGAACAGGGGGATCCTGTTCCCAGTGGGTGCATGCGCAGAGCTGCCAGAAGGCAAGAACAGCTAAAACAAAAGGGCGACTCGGGAATAGGGCTGGGAGATGATTGGCCCCTCCCATAAGACTTAAAAAAGGAGCAAAGGCACATGGGCCTTTGCAGGAAGCAACGTTTGTTCATTCGGTTCATCTTAAAGCCTGAAGCTCTGTTTGATTCTGGACTCCCTGTGGCTTTGCCAGTTAGGTCTTTGGCAGTGTGTCAAGGGAGATAAAGGAAGGTGATTATCCCGAAGGACTCTTTACAACTAATTGCGACTCATCTGTGAATGAACAGAATTCACAGCTGTTGCAATAAAAGAGGTTTTTGGGACTACTCATGTGTTTTAATGACTCAGGAAGTCTAGGTCAGAACATTATATTATTAGCAGAGCTCTCTCTCTCTTTCTCTTTTGCATGTATTGTTGTTTAGTGTGTTGTGGGCAAGCATTGAAGATCTGTGAAGGGCTGGGTTTTGGTTGCTATCTAGATCTCTTCTGATTTGACAGATACTTCATTTGTTTTATCTACGGCGTGCATAAACCAATTCCATCTCAGCGCCTTCCGCCATGCCCTTAAAACCCACTTTTTCCAGCAAGCCGGGCTGGCTTAAAAAGAAATTTTTAAATGTTTTAATTGGTTTGTGATTTTTAATTTTTGGGCCAAATTTATATATATTTTAATTGTTTTTTAATATTTGTATTTCATGTTCTTAATTCTGGCTGTACACCGCCCTGAGTCCTTAGGGAGAAGGGCGGTATATAAATTGGAAATAAAATAAAATAAAAAATAAATCTCCTTGCAGAAAGAGCTTCCCTTCGGAGTCTCAGCCTCCATCCAGACTCCGTGAAAGGATTTAACATGGGACGTGCCATCAGTACCAACAGCCTGGCCAGCAGCACGTTAAACAGGCTTGCCGTCCGGCCGTCGACAGTACAAGCGGAGATTCTCAAGAGACTCTCCTATTCGGAATTGTCCCTTTTCCAGCCTGCCCAAGGCTATTCCCGAGACAAAAACGAGAAGACGTCGTGGGAGGAAAGGCCCAAAATTATGAGCAAATCTTTCCATGACTTGACCCAGAGTCAGGTGTTGGTCAGCCCCCTTCGGAAAAATTTTGTCACCCCTGGGAATTCCTCATCACGGAAAATGGAGGAATTGATGGAGAAGATCTTTCAAGCCGCGCCAAAATCTGATCCCGAATCAGTGGTTGGAGGAGCAAAACTCAACAAGTAAGAATGTTTCTTAGGGATGGATTTTAACATGGCCGTCTTCACGGTAGTTGCTGAAAAAGTCCATTCTGCAGAGGATATAAAGATGGCTGCTCCTAGATGTAGTATGCATAGTTTTGAGCTTTGTGATAGAATTTCAAGCATTATTTTTACTTTGGTGTGATTTTAGAGTCCTTTGCTTAATATAAATTAGTAGTTGTGATATAATTTAAGAATTTGATTAAATATAGGCTATAATAGCAATAGCATTTAGACTTATATAGAGCTCCACAGTGTCTTACAGCCTTCTCTAAGCGGTTTACAGAGTCAGCCCATTGCCCACAACAATCTGGGTCCTCATTTTACCCACCTCGGTACGATGGAAGGCTGAATCAACATGGAATTAATATGATATATTCTTTTACAAATGTATTTTAACTCTGTCCTAAATTTCATTTGTCTATTATCTACACCAGGGGTGGGCAACTGTGGCCCTTTTACAACCTGTGGACTTCAACTCCCAGAATCCCTGAGCCAGCCAAGCTAGCTCAGGAATTCTGGGAGTTGAAGTCCACAAGTCATAAAGGGGCCATATTTGCCCACCTTTGATCTACACTGGTCTTCGACCGCAATAAATCAAACTGAATTGAATTGATTTCAAGGGAATATCTAGGGGAAATATGTGAGAAGAATTTCCTTGTAAAATACAGGTAGTCCTCGACTTACGACCACAATTGAGGCCAAAATTTCTGTTGCTAAGTGAGACAGTTGTTAAGTGAATTTTGCCCCATTTTATGTCCTTTCTTGCCACAGTTGTAAAGTCAATCATTGCGCTTGTTAAATTAATAACATGTTACGGGAATCTGGCTTCCCCATTGACTTTGCTTGTCAGAAGGTCACAAAGAGGGACCACATGACCCCGGGACACTGCAACCGTCATAAAAATGAATCAGTTGCCAAGCATCTGAATTTTGATGACTTGACCATCAGCTTGCTGCAACAGTCGTAAGTGTGAAAAGTCACTTTTTTCAGTGTAACTTTGAATGGTCACTAAATGAACTGTTGTAAATCGAGGACAATCTGTACTAGCAATGGAACTATGGTAAACATTTTTGAGGAGCCTCTCCTTATGGAAGTGGTAGTATTTGAATATATTGTGTTTTAATGAGAAATTAATATAGATACTTTTTTTTAGGAAGGACAATTAACTGCAGATATTAAATACTTCTTTTATAGGTATAAAAGCAGGAGTCTGTATTAAACAGCTGGTATTGTTAGACCAAAGGCTAAGACAGTTTCCTTTTTAGATTCATTTTTTAGTCGTAAGTAAGATGTTAAGCACTTCTGCAGCAGTATAAAACTACCTATTTGTGGCTGAAATGTAGGAACAGGAGCCACTGTGGGAAAGCAAGAACTGCATTCATATACATTGCAGGATTCATTTTCATTCCACCATACTAAAAACTTTTTTTGTGTGTGACTGCCTTTCATATTATTTTTTCCATGTGCTTTACTTCCATGCACATAAAATGAACTTATCCACATTTCACAGATCTCTGCCAGCATGTTCTTTGGTGTGAGGTATGCATTTTTATGCCAGTTTTCTGTTTTGTGTACCATATATTATCTTGTATCTTTGTTTTATTACATTTTCCTTTGTCCTCTTCTGCTTTCTATTTTCCTCACTGTTTTTTTTTTCCCCTTCCCTGTTTCTTCAACCATTTTTTTAGTTCACACTCCCATGCAGGTTTAAATGCCAGTCTAGAAAGAAAGAAAAATGAATTTGACTCTTCATCCGCAGAAGATGCAGGCCAAGCCTTTGTAATAGGTCAGCATTGTTTCCTTGAGTCCAATGGTACTGTACAATTGAGAATCCTAAATGAGTTTCTAGATGGCTATTAATATCTGACATACTGTGTGTTGTGAACTTATTCTGAGCTATTCGGAAGAATGCTGATGTTATTGAATGCTTTGTATGCTCATTATTATTTTTTTGAACCAATGTTAATTTATTCTTTTGCCCACCTCAAGAAAAAGTAACCGATGAGAGACAGTTAAAAGTATAAATATCACAGCTCTTTCTTACCAAAAAAAAAAAGACAACCAAATCAAAGTGACAAATTTATGACAATGGCAATATTTGTGGTCTTATATTTTAGCTCCATAGATAAGCTGAATTGTTTATTCCCTTAGCTTCTCTTTGCTACAATAAGTATGATGTCTCCAGTTTGCTCATAGGGCTGTTGTAAAAGATGAAAAGATGATATAGACATAGATATAAAAATAGAAGGGGGTATTAAACACCCTTCCGTATCACTGCTAATTATAGAGAACCCTGATGCACTTCAATAAATCTTAAATAATATTTCAGAATAAACATGGAGTAAAATAAAATCCATGAGAAGGAAGGACTCACTGGAGAAGAGCCTAATGCTGGGAAAGATTGAGGGCAAAAGAAAAAGGGGATGACAGAGAATGAGGTGGCTGGATGGAGTCACTGAAGCAGTCGGCGTGAGCTTAAATGGACTCCAGAGGATGGTAGAGGACAGGAAGGCCTGGAGGAATGTTGTCCATGGGGTCGCGATGGGTCGGACACGACTTCACAACTAACAACAATAACAACAACAACAACAAAATAAAATCCAGAATATATGTACAAAAAGTCAGTTGATAGGAAAAATTGATGGCTGCGGAAGGACAAAATGAAACATTTTAAAGGTGTCTAAAAACTTGCTTGAGATGGGTAGTTATTGCACCAGATAGAAGAAACCATGGAGAAAGCTTTAGTTCTAGATCGTGATGAAACCAGTTCTAAATCTTGAGGAAAGCATTCTAACTAAAGATTAACATTGTACCTCTAGCTATTTAAGAGCAGCCTGCTGCTTTGCATACATGCAAAAAAAAAAAATCCTCATCATTCCTTGTTCCTAATACCAAATGCCATAATTTCTTAAGGTAATGGGACTTCTCCTACCCATCAAGAGTGCTCTTGGATATGACAACATTCAGAAGTGTTTTGGGTTTTTGCAGGGAAGCCAAGGGGTTCAAATTGTAAAACAGGCACCATAACACAAACTGCTTGGTTGTTGTTGTGTTGTTGTTTTTGTACTGAAGTTGTAACCTAGCACCCAAGAACTGTTGATAAGGATCAGAGTTGGTATCAGGAGGTTATGAAACGTTCTGTCATTTTCTTGCTCTGGACATCTCTGAGAAATGAGTTGTCCTAAGAGTGAGTTCTGCCCACCTACCCATATAAGTACCATGTTTCCCTGAAAATAAGACCCTGTCTTATATTTTTTTTAACCCTGAAATAAGCGCTTGGCCTTATTGCCATGCGCTCAAAGGCCTGATTGGGCTTATTATCAGGGGATGTCTTATTTTGAGGGAAACAGGGTAGTACAGTGCAAATTACATTGATTCAGTTTAAAAAGCAGGCAAACAACAAAATTGTCCCCCTTTTGACATGCTCCCAACCCTAAAATGGGAAACACTACAAAAATATAAAATAAGAGTGTTCAAGTTTTTAAGTTTCCATGTATTGCAGTCAAGCTTGGTTCATTCATTTTGCATGCTGTGTCCTGGATAAGAATGACTCAATTTCCTAAATGTTCATTACTTTCCTAATATTTCATGTAGAAAGAAGATATTTAATTTCTAAAACTCCATTCTAAAAATGTCAGTGTAGTGTTTAGGCTTATCATGAATTCCTTTAGAATCTTTGGAAGAGTCAGATTTAATTATTTAATGAAATGAAGCTTGATTTCTATTGACTTACATGCTAAGAAATAATATTTGTCTCATATTTCGGCATTATTTTTTTTAAAAAAATGTGTTGTTGCTTTGGTCCGCAGATGGTCTCCAAACAGAGAAGAATATACCGGTAGTGTCTTTACCAGAAAGGGAGATCAACTTGATCAATTTGAAAAAAGATGAAAAATATGGCTTAGGTAAGTAGATGTTACTTTAAGAATTACATAAAAATGCAGAAATCAAAAGAGCAAGTGGATTACACAGTGTATTGAAAGGATGTTTTCACTGTCAGAACTGTTCCTGAGATTTGAGTCATTAATACAAACTTATTCTTGTGATGAGACAAAAGATATATTTTTTTCCTTTCAAAAGAAGTTGATGTTTATGTACAGTAGGTATGTAATCTGCCCAATCTGACTGACTCTGGATGGTGTGCACAAGGAAACTGAGACAAAATCATCTTGATAAATAAAAAATGCAGTAACAATATCATTAGAATTATAGTACACTACTTCAAAATTAGTACAAATTAAAAAGCACTTATGAATTGGGCTGGGAGCATTCTAGCAATCAGCGAAGCAAACTCAAAGTAGATTGAAATATCCATAATATCCAGTTTGCCCAAATAGCTGCATTTTGTTTCTTTGTTTATTCAGATGTATTTCCCATCACATGTTAAACACAGTCTCGGTAGCTCATTAAAAAAACAATAACATCCCAAATGATAAAAAATACTCTACATACAGACCCAAAAAAGGGGACGCGGTGGCTAAGACGCTGAGCTTGTCGATTGAAAGGTTGGCAGTTCAGCGGTTCTAATCCCTAGTGCCGTGTAACGGGGTGAGCTCCTGTTATTTGTCCCAGCTTCTGCCAACCTAGCAGTTTGAAAGCACGTAAAAAATGCAAGTAGAAAAATAGGGACCGCCTTTGGTGGGAAGGTAACAGTGTTCTGTGCGCCTTTGGTGTTTAGTCATGTCGGCCACATGACCGCGGACAAGGCTGGCTCTTTGGCTATGTAATGGAGATGAGCACCGCCCCCTAGAGTTGGAAACAACTAGTACATATGTGCGAGGGGAACCTTTACTTTATCTTTAAAGACCCAAAAAAATACATCAGTACCCAAACACCATCCAGAAAATGTCCATCTTCAGCTGCTTCCAGAAGGCCAATAATGTTGGAGTTAATTAACACCTCCATGAAAGGTCCATTTCAGAGGTCCAGCCCTAATATGGAAAAATGGTGCACCCAGGCTTCACTTTTGCTTCGATCACACAGTCAGAACAGTAGGGTTGAGTCCAGTGCAGAGATACAGTTGTACATTTTGTAACAGCTAAAGCTTCCAAGTTATCTTCAAGAGCATGTTGCAGTAGCCTAGTCATCAAATTACGATTTTTGTTCTTTTCATTGAGAAATTTGAAAATTGTGTTATTCCGATTTTCCCCAATCAGAGCTCTTTCCTACTGTTGTGAATTATAATTTCTATAATCTCAGGCATCTGAATTCTGATAAAGGATATTGAGCGTTATGCTCTAAAAATAATCTGGATTAGGAGTGGCTGTTCGTGTCATGTTTTCAACAGTAAAGCAGTGACGATTGGCTTGTACCCAACACAAAGATCTCAAATATATTTTGCAATTGGAATTTCTGTTTGGCCTTTAATGAACAAAAACTTCAATAAACATGTCTAATAGCTGGTATAAGTAATACTTGAACAGTCCAGTACTACATAGAAAGGTGATGTCTCAGATAATTTCCTCTGTTCTTTCAATCATTATCCAAACAAGTCCTAAATTATTCTTAGATACCACCTGATAGTGGTTGTTGTTATATTTGCTGTTAGTGGTTTCCACAGTTCTGTGTTGTACAAAGAGCTAATATGTAACAAACCCAGCAATCCGGAGCCAATAAAATTAGAATCCAGATGTTTCAGTCTAGACATTCCCCCAGTGTGGTGTCTTCCAAATGTGCTTTGAACGCATCTTTCTAAAATTCTTGGCCCAAATGTGGACTATGTAGTCTCTGGGTAACTGAAGAATTCTACATTGGGGGAGGCAACTAAGAGATCAACATTGGCCACTCATACGAGAATTCCCTGCTAGGACAATTCAACTGTGATCCATTTTAGTCTTAAGGTATTTGTGGGCAATGTTTTACCCAGAAAAATATCCTGACAAAACACCAGTAATAAATCAGTAAACAATTGGTTTATAAAATATTGCTATGAATAACCAAAAGGTTATTTTTAACAGGATTTGAGATAACTGGTGGGGAGAAGACTGGAAAATTTGATCTTGGGATTTTTATCCATTCAGTCACCCCTGGAGGACCAGCTGATTTGCAAGGATCTTTAAAACCAGGTGGGAATTGATTGCACCCTTTGATTCTTCTTTTAAAATCAAGACAGAAGGATAAAATCTGCATAGGTTTAATGTTTTAATATATTTTAATTATTTTTCTATTTGTTTTATAACCTGTCACCCAGAGTTGCCTTATAGGGGAGATGGGTAGCATAAAAAGTAGATGGATAGATTTTGCTGCTCTGGTTTAATAACATTTATGCTCTTGGAAGAAAGTTTCCTTGAACAATGCAATGAATGGTAAACTTTGGAAACATCAGTAGAGGATAGTACATTTTAGAAACATCTGTTCTGGATTGTTAATTTCTGATTTAATCCATCTACGTAGGAGATCGTCTGATTTCAGTAAACAATGTGAGTTTGGAAGGGGTCACCCATCCTGCAGCTTTAGAAATTATAGAGCATGCTCCAGAAAATGTGACCCTAGTCGTTTCTCAACCTAAGGATGGATCAGTTAAAGGTATTTCCCGAAATAAAACTTTTTTCCAGGTTAACAATTCATATATAGCAACCTGCAATTATTTCTCTTCTATTCAGTATTTTGCTTTTTCCAGACGCTTTTCTGTACAAGAGTGCTTAACTAAGCCACTAATAGCACTGTGCAGAGCTTTAGCTTAGAAAAAGTAGTGTAGGAACCTACCTGTTCAGATAGTCACCCAGTATAAGATGGGCAGCTAATAAATTTGATAATAAAATAAAATACATAAAATAAATAACCATAGTGTAGCCTGATTTCTATGACTTTTTGGTGGTGGTTGTTAAATGAATGCAGCATTCATAACTGAGAATGCCACAGTCATCAATGAGAATGCTGCGGTTGTTAAGTGAACCCAGTGTTCATTGTGGCACAGATTTGCCAAATACTGGAAGTAAGTGCCAATTTTCGACAAACCTGTCATAAGCTGCAGTCATATGATATTGAGCACCAAAATGTCTGACCATCAGAACGTCAGATCCAGGTTGTAAGTTCCCTTTTTCAGGTAGGTCAGTCACTAAATGACCAGTTGTAAGTTGAGAACTACCAGCAACTCCAAAAGCAGCTACCTTTTGATAAGGTTGTGTGGCTGTCCTCCACAGCTATTAACAATTGCAGGAAAAGACAAACTTGCTTTAAGGAATATCAGGCAAGTGTAATATTTGTACCCCCATCTGTCCTGAAGTCCCTTTTTCTGTTCAAAAACACTGCACAGCCTTTGTTATTATTTCTATAAGTGGCCCCTTAGCTATAGGTTCTACCGTACAAATCTTGCCAATTAACAAGTAACATAATCAACTGATAAAATTGGTTTCTGGTGGAAAAAGGGGTGGGGGGTGGGGAGAGCAAGAGAATTCTGAAAGGATAGTGATGGGATGACCAACTTCTTTCAAGGCGATTGAATCATTCTGTGGTTGTTGTTTTTCTTTGTATATCCAAACAGTTGAATTCAGCTCTAGGCTCAGATAACTGGGGTAAGCTTGTGGAATTACCAAGGCAGATTGTGATCATTTGAAACAGACAATAAAATTCAAAATAGAAGAAGAATGGAGCTAATGGAAGTTGAAAAACAAAGACCTAGAACTACAGCAGCCAAAAACTTCATATCAAGACAAAATAGACAAGATGAAACAATTTTTTTTTTCATAGCCAGCTGAAATGCCATTAAGGGAAGAGTCCCATGGGCTTTCCAAGCATGAGAGACCTCTGTAGACTTGGTGTAAGATTAATCCCCAAATTCTCTGAGTTTCCAAATTTGTGGGGAATTCTAATTTATATTTGTTTTCAGGTTTATAAATTCTCTTATTGACCTTTCCTTTTAGAATGAGCATTTTGGACTCAAAAACTGAAGCGTGGGTGGAATTTATTTGGCTGATTCAGAGATATGTACAAATATATACATTTTTATTTCATATAGTCAGTCCCTTATGGTCATGCAAGATAAAATTTTCCTGGATTAGTTATTACAGTGTATCAAGAAATAATGGCTAGCAGGACCAGAGGAAAAAACTTAAACCAACCCAAGTCATGATTAGGATCTTCTATTACTAAGATCCATAGTTCCCTAGCCTAGTTAGACTAAAAGAGAGAGCTTTGGTTAACAATTCCAGGAAATAATAATAATAACTTTATTGTCATTGTACGTGTATACACAGTATACCCATACAACGAAATTCACTTAAACCCAAAGACCAGGTCCAACACACATAACAATCCCCAAACATACCCCCACCCACCACAAATTCCCCACCCCTAAACCACCCAAACATCCACACAACAGACCAAGTAATGCTGTCCAACAGCTCACTGATGGTGGCCCTTTAGTTCCTTGTTGAGTGCAATTATAGCTCTGGGATAAAAACTATTCAGAAAATGTGTGGTCCGAGTTGTAATTGTTCTGTATCTTCTGCCGGAAGGCAACAGTCCAAAAAGATTGCAAGCAGGATGGGAAGAGTCTCTGAGAATGTTATGCAACTTCCTCAGACAGTGAGATTCGATGATGTCGTCCAAGGCTGATAGCTGGAGCCCGATGATATTCTGGACAGTTTTAATGATAAATAATAATAAATCCTAGAATAACAAGATGTAGAGAAGGAAACCAATATATTGGCTGGGGAATTCTGGGAGTCAAAGTCCGCCCATCTTAAAAGTTGCTGACGTTAAGAAATACTGATCTTTGTCACATCTCTGTCTTTAAAGGTGATAACTTTATTATTGGTGTTTCCATTTACCTTTAGGAACATCCAGTCTCCAAAGAAAGGGATATTTTAAAAACTCTTCCTTGATGGCAGACCATGAGCCCGAGTCCTCTTCAGAGGAGCAGAACTGGCCAGTGAGTCACTGGAGACCCAACTCTGGAAGTTTATCCGGTATTTGCTCGAGCAAATGGGGTGGAAGTCTCAGCTCCCAAGACTCCAGGACCGAGAGTGCTAGCCTGTCCCAGAGCCAAACCAACCACAGCTGTGGCCATCATATCAATGACCAGCAGGATTTGCAACGTTGCAGTAATCCTCTCCTGGGCCCTCCCAAATGCAGTGAGAGGAATGGATCTTCTTCAGAGACCAACCTGATCAAAACCAAACTGACTGGCATGGCAGAGACTCCTGATTATTCTGACCGAGGGGATTCCGACATGGATGAAGCCACTTACTCCAGCAGCCAGGAGCAAACTGCATTGAAAAAGGTAATGTTCATTTCAGTTGTATGGCTTTTCCTCTAACCCAGGGGTGTCAAACTTGTGGCGTCACATGACGTATCGCAACTTTTTCCCCCTTCGCTAAACCGGGGATGGGGGTGGCCAGGACCTGACATGTCTGGTTTGACACCCCTACTCTAACCAAAAAGACCCAATGTTTATTAGAGCAGGTTGGTTATGGTGAAAGAAAATAGTGTGCAGGGTGTTATGTACCAGTGGTACTGTTGGCTAATTGCTCCTGCCCTTAAGCTAACATTTGTGGCCAAAGTTTTCTGAAGGTGAAATGCATGGTTTGTATTATCACCAGAGAGACAGAGAGAGAGAGAGACAAAGAAAGAGAGAGAGAGACAGAGAGAAAGAAGAAAGAAAGAAAGAAGAAAGAAAGAAAGAAAGAAAGAGAGAGAGAGAGAGAGAGAGAGAGAGAGAGAGAGACAAAGAGAGAGAAAGAAAGACAGAAAGACAGACAGAAAGAAAAAGAAAGAGAGAGAGAGAGAAAGGAAGGAAGGAAGGAAGGAAGGAAGGAAGGAAGGAAGGAAGGAAGGAAGGAAGGAAGGAAGAGTTTTGCTTATTTACACCAACCTGGTTAATATTTAGACAGAAAACATTTTGGTACTGACAATATTTTTATGAGTTATTGTTAGGGTTATTAGATCTCTACCATGAGAGCTCTGGAGATAGTCTGGGGTTGTTGTTTTTTGCAGATCTGATAGCCCACTTTATTGTGATGCAACTTTTTGTTCTTTGATCCTTGACTTGCTGCAGCTCTCTGAGTTGTCTGTAATCATTTTCATGTTCACAAATTGGTGGTTTTCACTCGTACTGAAAGCTATAAATAGCCAACTCACTGCCAGCAGCAAACTCACATAAGAAGGTTGCTAGTATGAGAAGTCCTCTGGCTCAGTCCTCAAGAGAACTAGAGAGAAGCAAAGAGGGAAGAATAGAGGACATTAAAAGAAGGGAGAAATTACTCTATTGCCTGGCAATCACCTTCTCGCAAATGGGTCAAATTCAAAGGAATTTTTTTTTCTGGATGGGTTGACACACCACACTTCAGATACAAATTATATTAAAAATTATAGTGGATTGTTTTACCATAATTTCTTAGGTGAGCTACAATGAAAAGTCTAAGCCTTGGTAGTACAGTGGTTTAATGCACCCTGTAATTAACACAGCTGCCTGCAATTTCTGCAGGTTCAAATCTTACCAGGCTCAAGGTTGACTCAGCCTTCCATCCTTTCTAAGGTAGGTTAAATGAGGACCCAGTTTGTGGGGGCAATAAGCTGACTTTGTATAAATATACAAAAGTATGAAGGCTATTGCTTAACGTATTGTAAGCCACCCTGAGTCTCCGGAGAAGGGCGGCATATAAATCAAATTAAAAAAAAAAAGGCTTTAGAGTTGATAGACGTTGTGTATCCCTTCCCTAAACCATAGTGACAGGGTTCATATAATAAACTTAAGGCAAAGCCAGTCCAGCCATTTTTGGCTAAGCACAGTATGTGAATCTAGCCATAAGCCACAATCTAGCAAATTCAAGGCTATCAATTTTAGGGTAACCATCTTGACCTGCAGAACTCCAGGAGACAACTAGATGGCAGACAAGTGATTATAGAAAAAAATTGCCTCTGTGTAACCTTTTCAAGGTGTTCAGATTTTTGCAGGATTGTAATTTTAACTAATCAATTTTTCTGAATAATTCATGTGAATTATTTTCTAGTCAGATCACAGGTGACTGCAACAATCTGAAATTCTATCACAGCATGCATGCGATGACATCATGATACAAATCCTACTTCTGCATACTTTTGTCTCAATATCTGATGTGAGTATGTAAGTAGCAGTATTTGCATCATGTCATCGCATGCATCTTGTCACTTGCCCTTCTTGCTCCTTCCCCCAGATGTAAGTCAGCTAATATTTTTCAGAATATAAGATGCTCCGGACTATAAGACGTACCTACCTTTTTTGGGGAGGAAAACAAGAAAAAAAAATTTGCCTCTGCCTCCCAGCCATTTGCCTCCTTGCAGCAAACAGCAAACAGCCTGTTTCAGTTTCATTTTCAGCACAGTCTGATTAGCACAAGAAAAAAAAATCTGCCCCTGCCTTCCAGCAATTTGCCTCCTTGTAACAAACAGCAAACAGCTGAGTCTGAAAATGGGGCATGCGGAAGAGGCAATGGCAATCCCTGCAGCCTGAAACAGCTGATAGTTGGGAGGCCGATCCAACCAACAATCATCTGCTTGCACTAATCAGGCTGTGCTGAAGCTGAAACAGGCTGTTTGCTGTTTGCTGCAAGGAGGCAAATGGCTGGGAGGCAGAGGCCAAAGGGTGGGGGGGTGGGGAGGCGGGGCTACATTTGGTGTATAAGACGCACCCAAATTTTCACCCTCTTTTAGGGGGGGAAAAAAGTCCGAAAAATACAGTAGCTTTCTGGCCACATGATGTTATGTTGAACATCTGTCCATTTGTGGTGGACTTGAGTCCAGATTCCCAGGAGGAGAGGGTGTATTCCAGAGGAGCAAAAGACAACTCAGTTCAGATATTTTGTGTGGAAAAAAAGTGCGTAAAGATGGCTCCTCTCCAATAGAGCTCCCAGAGCATAGGCCTTTATGGGAGTGTTAGCATGTTTTAGTTTGGCAAGATTCTGTCTGTGGATGAGGAATAATAATTTTTTAAAAAATCATTTAGAAGAATCACAATCTCTTTCTTGGTTTTTGGAATCTGACACTCTATGTGATTATAGCATGCTATAAACTGCTTAGCAAAGTTGTCCTCACTTGCACAGGTATTGGCATATTGATTCCTTCATTGTAAAAATCACTGTGTAAAACATCTTATCTTTATCACATGTAGATGAAAATTACACTGGGGTAAATATGCTTATATTTGATTATAATAAGGGGTGGTATTCACTTACTTTCCCTACCGGTTCACAAATGTGAGTGTACGCAACATCTGCGCATGTGCACGGACTTCCGTGCATGTGCTTTGCTCGCACACACGCCTTCCGCGTATGCACCCGGCCTCAAAAATGTGCCTAAATAGGACAGCATAGACCAGTGATGGCTAACCTTTTTGCCGTCACGTGCGAAAAGCAAGAGGAGCGTACATGTGCGCCCACACCCATAATTCAATACGCCATGCGCATGCAACCCCCTGTTCTACCTCCGCTTTTGGCACAGGATGGCATGGTGGGCCCAGTAGGCCTGTTTCTCTCCCTCCCCAGGCTCCAGAGGCTTTCTTGGAGCCTGGGGAGGGTGAAATCAGCCTTCCTCACGGCCCTCTGGAGGCCCTCCGGAGGCTGGAAACAGCCCATTTCCGAAAAATGTGCCTTCTGGGCCCACCGGAAGTCGGGAAACAGGCCGTTTCCAGCCTCCGGGAGAGGGGGTGAAGGCTATTTTCGCCCTCCCTAGGCTCCTAGAAAGCCTCTGAAGCCTGGGGAGAGTGAAAAATGGGCCTTCCCCAACTCACCTGAGGCCCTCCGGAGGCCAGAAATAGCCTGTTTCCTGACTTCCGGTGGGCCCGGAAGGTCCAAAAATTACATGCATGTGTGCTGGAGCTAAGCTAGGGCAATGTTTACGTGCCCACAGATATGGCTCCACGTGCCACCTGTGGCACGTGTGCCATAGGTTCGCCATCATGGGCATAGACCCACAATTTCCGCTACCAGTTCAGACTGGTCCAAACCTCTGATTATAATGCTCTTTTGATACATATCTTTGTGTTCTATTTATGTAAGAATATTTTTTTCTGTTTCAATCCCTTGGTTATCTCAGTACAGGTAATCCTTGTTCAGCAACTGGTTCATTTAGCGACCATTCACAGTTGATGAAAAAATAACTTTGCCATGAGTTCTCGCATTTACGACCTTGGCAGGACTATAAACCAAAGGAAAGCTAAAGTAAAATTGTACACAGCTGTGGTTTTACCTAGTCAGCGCTTCACTTAACACCAAGTTACACTTCCAATTGTGGTCATTAAACATGGGCTACTTGTAAATACACATTGTTATCACAAATTATTTTTAACAGGGTAACCTTTTTGCCTGTTTTTCTTCTTATATAAAGGAAACTTCCTTGATGAATTTCTTCAGCTCCGTGAATTCTAAAATGCCTCTTAAACCTGGAGATATCTTTGAAGTCAAACTGGTCAAAAATGAGAATGGCTTGGGCATAAGTGTTACGGTACTGTTTGACAAGGTTTTAAGCTGATTTATCTTTTTCTCCACTCAAAGTCACCTGTTCAAATTTATGATTTACAGAGCAGTGGACCTTAAAGAGACACTGTCAAGTACTTGCTTGTTGCTAATCTTTATCTTTCTTAACTACCCTGCAGTTATGCTAACCAGGATATACTTACATATCTGTGCAGGGCAACTGAATACAGAAAAACAAATCAGTTTTATGCTGGACTTTTTTCTCTCCCGCAACTACCAAAACTTAATAAATGCAAGCAGTGTAGACTTCAGTCATCAACAGACACACAAAGATAAACAATATCTACATACCATTCCAAAGAGGCAGTCAAGAAGCCAGAAAGGAGAAAGGAAGGGGAAGTAGAGAAGGAGTAGGAGAGGAGGGAAGAAGAAAGTAGGAAGGAAAGAAGGGAGGGAGATGGAAGAGATTGAGAAGCAAGATCGCTATACAATAAAAAAGATGAAATGGAAGAAAGGCAACCCCGAACATGTGTAAATGCACTAGGATAAAGAATGAATTATTAAAAAATAATAAAGAAGCCAAAAGGGAACAAAAAAAAAGACTAAAATACCTCCTTCCCAGGAATCAGCCCCCAGATAAACATAGATCAACAGTAGACCAATAATCATTACATAAACAATGCCACAATCAAGGAATTATGAACTCAAGACAAACAAGCTAACAATAAACAGCAGCCTAATCAAGCAACCACCAAAATCACTCCCAGCAACACTGACAGAGCAAGCTACTAGTGCAGAGGTGTCAAACTCGCGGTGTCACATTGTGATTATGTAACATATCGTGACTTTTTTCCCCTTTGCTAAACCAGGGGTGGGCATGGCCACCGCGTGATGCATCCGGCCTGCGTTCACTGTATAAACAGAGAGCAAACCCTATTCCCTTCTATCACTGATGATGTTACCTATCCAGGTAATAAAATGTTTGCAAGAAAAAAACCAACTCCAAGAGAGTGTCAAGGACCCCCTAGTGTAGACTTTGTAATGTGCCTCTTTAAACACATATATATGTATGAGGACATGAGTATACATGCATACACACTCGAGCCCCTTCCAAACAGCGGTGGGTTCCACATATTCTTACTATCGGTTCACTGCGCATGTGCACTGCGTCCGCGCACACACCTTCCACACATGCGCCCAGCCTCGAAAAAGTGGCTAAATAGGACGGCATTACGTTCAAGTGGGTGGGCCCACCACCTCCCACAGTCGCCGCTACCAGTTCGCACGAACCGGCTGAATACCACTTCTGCTTCCAAACCCTAATTGAAGATCAGAGTACTTTCATGTCTCCCATGGTCCTCTTCCTCTCAAATCTTCCTTTTTGTCCCCCTTGCTGTGATCAAAATGTCATCCTCCTTTGTAACCATCTACACTTCCATCCTAATCCAAGTTGTGCCATCCCCAGCAATAGCCAGGGAAGATATTCCCAGTTCTTTTTCTACCCTAAAGAAAGCAGACGTGGCGAGGGAAGGATGTCAGCTTTCTGCTAGCTTTTGCCTTCTTCCGTTGGTCAACTGTCTGGCTCCCGAGAAGAGCTGAGCACAGCAATAGGGACAATTGTGCGGTGCAGCAAAACCGCTGACAAGGAAATAACAGGCAAAGCCAGTGACCCCCATATGGAAGGCTGAAGACATTACTATTTTCATTGAAAAATGGTTTCTGCATAGGAAATAAAATAGCTTTCCTGTATATTCAGAGGAGTTTGAAAATAGCAAAGGGCAAAAAATGTGTTACTGACAAAAGTGTGTCGCAGAAAGAAACAAAGCACATCCACAATTATGTAGTAAGTTAAAACAAATCAAAAGTAGGCAACAAGAGGCAATAAATGTTTGAAGCCAAGATGAAGGATCATAATAAAAATGTATGTTTAGAGAGTGAATGCATCTGCTTTCTAACAGCTGGAAATACCAATTTGCCCAAGATAAAACAGACAAATATAGACTTATAGCACCTTGAAGGTTAATCTTTATGGCAATGGGGACTGTAATTAACTTCCCCAAATATATATATATATATACACACACACATGGCAATAAGAATAAGGGAGAAAATAGCAGTGCAAAGGCAGCTAAGAAGCAGCCTAAGAGGATTCAGTTAAACAATGAAAAATAAACAGTGCCATCATAGTTTGCAAAGGACGTACTAATTTGCAAAACGGGTCAGAATTTCCATTTGCTTATGTATGACATCCTCGTTCTTTGCTAGTGCGAATTCCCCACAGCTGTCCTAACATACAGAGCTAGTTTAATTTACATGGAGATTATGCTCACGATTACAGTCTCCTAACAGATTGCTCAACTTTTCATCCCTGCAGTAAATCCATCGAGACCTGTAAGTTATTTATCCAGGTTTACAGTGTTTTTATGGGCGGGTTATTGGCAGCCTGGCAAGACAACAAAAGGAGCGTAAATGAATTTCTCAGGCATCCCATGAGCGCCCTCTGGTGATCAGAAAGCAGAATATCCGTAATATGTTATTTCTGTTGCTACATAATCAACGTCAAAGATTCATTGGTTGCAAGGCAGAGGGCTTTAAACTTTTTTAAAAATATTATATCATTCCACTTTGTCTTTCTTTGCATATATCAAGGGTGTCAAACTCAAGGCCCATGGGCCCGCAGTGTGCTTAAATCTGGCCGGCGGGGCCAGCCTGGAAATCTCAAAGGACCGACCCACACTCCCTCTGCCAGCCAAAAGCGGGCCACGCGGGGCCTCCACACGGCCCATTTCTGGCCGGCAGAGTGCTTCTGGAGGCCGGGGAGTATGTGGAAAGAAAGAAGGAAGGGAAAAAGCGCATCTTGAGCCTTTGTCAAACACCCACCATGACCACGCCCCCCCCCCCCCCCCCCGGCCAAAACAGCTAAACGCAGGGGCAGTTTTTTCTCTTGTGCCATTACCCTACTAAACATCTAATTCTCTCTGTGCTGCCTAATGTCTATGTATATTAACCAACGTAGTGTGGCTGTAGTATTATTATTTATCCTTCTTATCTTCTTTACTTCTCCTTTTATTGGTATTATTATAGTGTTACTTCGCATGCACACTGAGTGCTTCTGTACTGGAGACAAATTCCTTGTGTGTGTGTCTAATCACACGTGGCCAGATAAAGTATTCAGTTCAATTCGGTTCAATTTGTCTCCAGTTTTAAAAAATGATAACCAACTTATTTTGTGTATGTTTCTTTAAAAAAAGTTATAGAAGATGATGCGTGATGATGACTTCTTACATTTACTGCTGCTTTTGAGCGTTAGGAACTGCTTTCTATGGAAATCTTTGGTTCATAGACCAAAGATTAAGCTGAAACATCACAATTCTGTATTTTGGGTAGCATTTGCAGCATGAAGAAAGGGATACATACATTAGCCACTCAGAATTAAGAGGGCATTTGTCCAATCGTTACTTTTTTTAAACTTTATCTTAAGTATACTTTATGATTTACAGTATATTTATAATATTTAGTAGTTGGTGGGCCAGTTAGATATAGTAGTTGTGGTGTTATGTATGTCATCTTGAGGCAGGATATAAAGCAGAATGCACAGCTTATGATCAGACAAAAAATTACTAAGAAATAATACAACTATACCTGAACAAAGATATTTTATAAAATTTGAAGTTAATATCTAGTATTCTGTCCACATATGAATGACTGGCTAAGAATAAGCCAGAAGAACCTATCAAGAATATATAACATAATGAAGAGACTATTAACTTTTAACTACTAAATATTACAGATAGTCCTCGACTTATAGCCATTTGTTTAATGATCGTTCAAAGTTACAAGGGCGCTGAAAAAAGTGACTTATGACCGTTTTTCACACTTAGACCATTGCAGCATCCCCATGGTCACGTGATCAAAATTTGGATGCTTGGTTCTGACCAGGGGTGGGTTCTACTTACCTTTACTACCGGTTTGCAACGGGAGTGCGCGCAGAAGCTTCTGCACATGCACAGATCATCTTTGATGATGTCGGGGCAGGTGGGCGGAGCCTTCCGCCGGTTTTACTACCGGTTCTATAGAACCGGACAGAACCGGGAGCATCCCACCACTGGTTCTGCCATGTATTTATGGCGGTAGAAGTATCCCAGGGTCAGGTGATCCGCTTTTGTGACCTTCTGACAAGCAAATTCAATGGGGAAGCCAGATTCACTTAACAACCATGTTACTAACTTAACAACTGCAATGTTTCACTTAACATTTGTGGCAGGAAAGGTTGTTAAATGGGGCAAAACTCACAACCACTGTATTGTGTAGCAACAGAAATGTTGGGTTCCTATGTGGTCATAAGTCAAGGACTACCTGTACATCAACATACACACCTACGTGGTTTTTAGATAAGCTAATCTTAGCAGCCGTGACTATTTCAGTCCATGTTTAAAGTCTTTATGATGAGATCACCTTCTTCTTTCTCTTTACCGGTATTTTTCAAATTTGGTAATTTCAAGATGTATGAACCTCAGTGTCAAGTTTCCAAAAGATGCCCTAATTAATTCATGAGCCATGATCCAAACTTCAAAGGAAATACAGTCATTTATTAGGAGCAACATTCCGGCAATACTCGGATGCAGTTAGGACTGATCCCACGTAGATTTACGTTCCCCTATGACCCTGTCTCTCCCCTCCTCTCTGGCCATGTCATAAATCACATTCTCCAATTAACCACTTTGGCTGGCTGTGAAACCTAACACCCTCCTTCTGATTGCGGTCAGGAAGAATGTATGGAATTCACTTCAGTTCTCCCTCCCTCCTGCTCATGGCAACTTGAAAGCTTTGCAAGTTGACACTCAATTCCCAGAGTTCCCTAGCCACCCATGCTGGCTGAAATTGGCCTGTATCTTTAATTTGCATGTAACTCAAAAACCATCTGTTGTTCATGTGAGGTTTAGTTTGTCTGCTTCTCATTTCCGCTGAAACACTTGCATGAGTAGTGCAATTGCAGAGACTTCTTAAGCCATTGGATTTAGTTATCTGTATTTCAGTTTTAGTCTTCTACTAAAAACATATATTTTGTGTTAATGCCTTTTTTTATTTCTGTAGGGTGGCGTGAACACCAGTGTGAAGTATGGAGGACTTTATGTGAAGGCAATCATTCCTAAGGGAGCAGCTGAAGCTGATGGTAGGATTCAGAAAGGTGAGTATCAGGGTAATTCAGTTGCTGAAAGTATCAAAATGTGGAAGGCTTAGACCCGTGATGGCGAACTTATGGCACACATGCCAGAGGTGACACGCAGAGCCCTCTCTGTGGGCACATGTGCCATCGCCAGCTGCTCCTCTGATTTCTGGCGTGTGCATGCGCACCGCCCAGCTGATCTTTACACGTGCCGGAGCCCCAAAACCCGAAGACCAGCTGGCCAGTGCATGCTAGCCAGCTGATCTTTGTGTTTCCGGAGCTCCAGCGCATGCAAAAACCAGCTGGCTGGCGTGTATGTGTGCGGCGAAAACAGGAAGACCAGGTGGTGCTAGCCAGTTGGTCTTCTGGTTTTCGGGACTCCGGCGCACATGCATGTGCATATTCCAGTTTGTGCACTCGGTGCTGAAAAGGTTCACCATCACTGGCTTAGGCTTTCAAAAAAAAGGCCTTACTGGGCAGAGAGTAGGAGAATTGGGGTCAAGAGGCCAAGCGTCTTCATATGCTGTTGTCCTTTCTCCTTGCCCTATCCCTTGGATCATCAGAAACCTTTTCTGAACAAAGGAGAATGGGATGATGAGCTCTTAAATTTCAATATAATTGACAAACTGCACATTATCCATGTTTAAATGTTTAAAGACTCATTTGGGCTAGATAAATCAGTGCTTCAAGTTAGCTTCAGCAATGTTTTTAAAAAATCTAAGTATTCAGATTTTACATTCTTGGAATCAATTAAGATTATCATAATCATATCTGCTTGTAAGTACGGCTACCAAATTTGGCCTGCATATACCTGGTCGAACACTAGATGACAGCAAAGCAGTGAGGTTTTCTGTTTTCTGCCTATCTTTGCTGCTCTCTAGTGGTGATTTTGATGTTTGCAGTCCAGCTTTGGTTACAAGGGTTCAGAAATACACTTGATCTGTAATTTGTCTTGCTCAAATTAATGGCTATTGAATCAGATAAAAGACTGTGGCAGACCTATCTGCTTCTCTTTATTGTTATAAATATCTCTTGTTGGCTGTTAGGTGACCGAGTGCTTTCTGTTAATGGGATCACATTGGAAGGAGCAACACATAAACAGGCTGTGGAAGTCATGAGAAACACTGGCCAGGTAGGAAGTGACAGTCATCTCTACTTTGAGCACTTTACGTTATTATAATCCCAGAAAGGAACAAGAAACCATATTGAAACTTATTCTCAGTCATATCAGCAGCGCTTACTCTAGTTGTTCCCCTTGAAATGGCAATTCTATTTAAAAATATATCTGTGTATGAGCACAAAAGCCTGGCTGATAATTCAGAGACTGCCACTGATTTACCAGTTTGATTCAAAGAGTGAATCAATTGAATCAGACTGAAGGCTTGTTTAACTTTGGTGTTTTTAGGTAGTCCTCTCCAGAACTGTATACAGGCAGTCTTTGATTTATGACCACAATTGGGAGCAGAATTTCCATGGCTAAGTCAGGTGGTTGTTAAGTGAGTTGCACCTGAATTTACAACCATTTTGCCCCGGTTGTTAAGTGAATCATATGGTCATTAAACAAATCTAGCTTCCCCCCATTAACTTTGCTTGTTGGAAGTTGGTGAGAAGTGTTGACAATGGAGATCACATGATCCCCGAAAACTGCAACTATTGTAAATACATGCCAGCCACCCAAATTTTGATCATGTGACCATGGAGAGGCTACCATGGTCATTGGTGCGAGGACCAGTCATAAGTCACTTTTTTTCAGGGCTGTTGTAACTTCAAACAGTTGCTAAGCAAATGATTGTAAATTGAGGATTACCTGTAATGAGAGTTAAACAAATCCTGTGAAACCCTTCAACACTTTTTACCAGTGGTGAAATGTAAAATTTGTTACTATTGGTTCTGTGGGCGTGGCTTGGTGGGGGGGAGGTAATGTGACTGAGTGGGCGTGGCCAACTTTTTTTTTTTTTTTACTTTTAAAAGCATTTTTTCTACAACCTCTTCAACTGAAGAGGTTGCAGAAAAAAAATGCTTTTAGAAGCCTCTAATAATCAGGCAACTCAGCTGGGATCGCCAGAGGCTTTTAAAGGCATTTTTTTTCCTACAACCTCTTCGGCCGAAAAGGTTGCAGAAAAAAATGCTTTTAAAAGCCTCTGACGATCAGAGCTGAGCCGCACGATCATCAGAGGCTTTTCTTTTTTACTTTTAAAAGCATTTTTTCGGCCGAAGAGGTTGTAGTAAAAATGCTTTTAAAAGTAAAAAAGAAAAGCCTCTGATGATCGCACGGCTCAGCTGGGCATGTGGGGGGGGGCAGGGATTTTTGCTACCGGTTCTCTGAACCACCTGCCGCCTTCGCTACCAGATCGGGCGATCCAGTCTGAACTGGGAGCATTTCACCCCTACTTTTTACCTCTTATGACAATGAGAAGTTTTCCTGTTGTTTGGAATTATGGCACAAATGGAGAGAATCTCAAATGTCCTCACTACGTATCCATCTTCCATTAATTCTGTAGGCTGGCCATCACAGCTAAGTGCTGTCTGATTATTAAATCCCCACCTAATTGTGGCTCCCTTTGCAGGAGGTCCATCTAATACTAGAAAAGGGCCAACTTCCAGTAGCCAGAGTCCATCCTCCCACAACATCACAGTGCACACCTACAAACAAACCCGGTCATAGTGCACTCTTGGAGAAACCCGTGAAGAAGACGTCAAGTGCCAGAGAATACAACTTTGTCACTGATGGTGAGATTCTGTCCAAATACAACTGAAGCCTTAAAAAGGAAAGATAAGAAACAAGGTTTGGTTGGAGCCATAACAGTCTAATATAAGCCATAATGTGGTTTGTTTCCTTCTGACTTAGGCTGTTGTACAAACACTATTTGCAGCTTATTGAATAAAAGCTACAAAAGCAAATAAGGATTTATTTAATCGTTGTTGTTGTTGTTGTTGTTGTAAGACCTAGAGTACTGCATCCAGTTTTGGTCACCACACTATAAAAAAGATGTTGAGACTCTAGAAAAAGTGCAGAGAAGAGCAACTAGGATGATTAGGGGACTAGAGGCTAAAGCAGGAACTGGGCCTGGCTAGTCTAGTGAAGAGAAGGACCAGGGGAGACATGATAGCTGTCTTCCAATACTTGAGGAGCTACCACAGAGAGGAGGGGATCAAGCTGTTTTCCAAAGCACCTGAAGGCCAGACAAGGAATAATGGATGGAAACTGACCAAGGAGAGATTCAACCTAGAAATGAGGAGGAACTTTCTGACAGTGAGAACAATCAACCAGTGGAACAGAAGTTGCCTTCGGAAGTTGTGGGAGTTTCATCGCTTGAGACTTTCAAGAAAAGATTGGACTGTCAGAAATGGTGTAGGGTCTCCTGCTTGAGCGGGGGGTTGGACTAGATGACCTATAAGGTCCCTTCCAACTCTGTTAAACTGGTAGTATTAGACTAGGTATGCATCCGATCCTTAGTTTTAGAAGATCAGACAATAAGATCAGAAAAGCTGTACAAGTGACATAGAACTACCTTTATTCGATTTGTCTGCATTTCAGAAAAATAATGCTTGGCTTATCAATTCCTCTTCCCCTTTTATTTTTCTATGAAATGTGTACCTTTTTGCTTCTCGTTCTGTCTTGCTTAACCACAAAAAGTGTGCTCTGCCTGCCTTTGTAATACTCATCATGTTTCATTTTTGCAGGATCCAATGTTGGATCCTGCAACATTATTCTGGGACGCGAATATTGGCCTTCCTTCGTGATTCATATTTACACTCTACATCACTATTGCAGAACCAGATTGTCTGTTCTATTGCCGGCCTGCGGTCTTCAAATTGAACTTGGTTAAATAAATAAATAGATGTTTGCATTCATTGTTTTAAACATTATTGCTTTTATTGGAATGGTGCTGCTCAAGCCTGCTCCACTGGGAGAAAGAATGGCCTAAAAACAAAATAAACAATGCTTCAAGCAACAATAGATTAAATCATAATCTATTTTTCACTGCACATCTATAAACTATTTCTTAGCTCCTGCATTTTTTATTTATCCTGGAATCCTAATATTAAGATAATATTAGGATATTATTTTCAGATGGATCTCATTCTCCACGTTTTTATATGAAATGTTTTTTTTTAATGTCCTGTTTTCATACTGTTGCAGCAACTGCAACATCCTAGGTTACATACCAAACATTGTTCAGCTTTCTGATTATTACAGATAACTTTAGCTATACAAGATTCAAGACATAGGATGAGTGTGTACAGATTGAACTGTCAGCATCTTCAGATGTGCAGTAACGTGGTTCATTTCCTTTTCAGACAATGCATTTGAAGTGAAACTTGTGAAAAACAGTTCTGGCCTGGGCTTCAGTTTCTGCCGTGAAGATAGCGTCTCCCCAGAGCAGCCAGGTTCCAGTATAGTCAGGGTGAAAAAGCTCTTTCCGGGACAACCAGCTGCAGAGAGTGGGCAGATTGAGGTCGGAGATGTCATCCTAAAAGTCAACGGTTCTTCTCTAAAAGGATTATCTCAGCAGGTTAGTGCCTTCTACCCTGAGGGCGAAGGTTCGTTCTCTGAGCTTGTGGGTTGATTTCCAAACATTTCATTATCAGGCTAGGTCACATCTTCAGCAGAGTTTAGGGCAGGGGTCAGCAATCTATGGCTCTGGAGCCGCATGTGGCTCTTTCACCCCTCTGCTGCGGCTCCCTGTCACTCAAAATATACGTCACAACCGCCAATGTGCGACAACCGCCTGCACGTGATTTATTAAGCTTTTCAACTCCCAGTAGGCCAACCATGGATAAATCCAAGAAAAGAAAAGTTTCAGAAGAAAACAGAATGTTTAATTCAACTACATATATTAGTTCTGTGGCCGCTCAAGAAATAGTCAGGCACGGGAAGGGTTTTGTGGCTTCCGGACTTTTCTTTTCTTTGAGAAACAGGTCCAAATGGCTCTTTGAGTGTTTAAGGTTGACGACCCCTGGTTTAGGGGATGTCGGTATTCTATAAGGACTTCGTGTGGTCAGTAGGTCTTGTGATTGATCAGATGTGGGTGTGTCAAGTGAGGGTCTTGGGATAGGTCTTGGGATGAATCAGGTTAGGTGTGAATCAAAAGACTACATACTTGATATACTGTTGATTTCATTCTGGTGGGCTTCTCATGTGAGTTTCCAGTTTAGAAAAAACACAGGACAAGTGTTTTCTCGGGATGAGAGAGCAGCAAACAAAGAGCTACAATCTCTTTTATTAGTTATCCAGATACAGCGTCATCAGAAGGCGTTATTATGGCCACACATCTCATATTACACACAAGAGATAGGGAAACAATGGTAAAGATACAAAGCAAAACCTAACTCTGGCTGCTTGGTATCAGATACTACCAGGCGAGAGGCCCATCTCTGTTATCTGATTCTAGAGGAATGTGTTTACAAAGAGATAAGAGATATTTTTACTTTGTATCCCAGGATGTTTATACAAGGAGATATCTTTACTTTGTATCCCAGGATGTTTATACAAGGAGATATCTTTACTTTTGCAGGCACGTCCTATGTTAAAAACAAAGAGAGAATGAATAGGGCCCTTCAGAGAGTATCCATATGAACCCGCTTTTCATAGTTTGATTATTTCAATGCTAAGCTCCATACAAGTGTCCAACCAGTTAAACTGGTCTATACATGTACTATGGCCACTGCATTCCCACATTTCCTCTGTTTTTGTTTTTTGCAACAGGGTTCAGCTGTGTTGTTATTATGATGTTCTCTTTATGCCTGGGAAACATGTCTATCATCATAGTAAACAAAGCAGTAATACATTGAATACTACAACATACAGAAATAAGCAAAGCAATAATCATGAGTACAGTAGACAATATGTTCTTCATCCATCTGGTTTCTGCAAATGTTTTTAGCTCACCCATCCTTTTATTATGGTGAATAAAGTTAGTGGAAAAGTGGCCAGGAGATGTCAAGCGAGGTAGGCCATCATGTTTATGAGGTGTATTTCAGCTAAATCCATCCGAATCCAGACACCCAAGAAAACCACATGTCAGGAGTTTGTAACCTATGAGTTATCTTGGAAGCCCTATCTTGTAAGTCCCGAGCACCTTCTCTGACCACACCTGATTTGTTCCTCCAGTTCCAGAAGGGCTTTGGTTTCACTTATCAGGACGTCCTTCCTATTGGAGGGAATAAAACCTTTGCATATTTGCAGAAGGGAGGGGAGACATAGGATACAGCAACAAAGCAAAACAAGCAGTACAATTATAGATACAATAGTTGGCATAATTGATTTTAACCAAGAACCATCCGGGAGCCATGACCAAAGAGCAGTCCAGGTGTCAATGGCACCAGATCCATTGGATGATATGGGATTGTTTTTTGATCAAGTTTTCCATATGTTCTATGGTGTGAGTGATGTTATACTGATAATCAGATACATAGGTACAACAACGTGAATGTATAAGGGCACAATCGCCTCCTTTAGCTAAGGCATATCGGTTTTGTAGGACTACCTCTCTGATTTCAGCCAGTTCTTTATTCATCAGCTTCAGCACCTTGATAGTCTCGTTGAACATATATACTGTCCAGTTATTTAATAAATGAAGATCCCAATAGTTCATTGCCACCCAAGATTGGGCAAGATGCCTCTGGATATCTGAGTTTTTAATGAGCCACCCAGTGTCAGTGGTGGGTGTGGTTTAGGAAATAGGAGTAGTGGAGTTTGTCCGATTAGCAGCTATTTGAATGTCTTTTATTACTGTCCCATCATGATTGAATGTAGAGGCTGCTGACATGAAGGATCATGAGATGTAGGGGCAATAGATGCAAGATCGTGACTTAATTCCAGAATCCATGATATATAGTCTCCTCTATGTAATTGTTATAGAGGCTCATTGTCTTTATTCATTCCCCCCTCAGCTGGAAATGTCAATATGGGAACCTTAGGTGTTGGAGTAGACTTAGGTAGAAAGTAAGGACCTTGTGCATAGACAATGCGTTTGTGGCAGGAGCGTTCTTACATGGTCACTTGAGAGTCCTAAAGCTAACAATGTCCAAGGCCATAAACAAATCATAGTCACTTATACGTGTGAAACAAAATTACTAGCAAAATTAGAAAAACAATTCTACTAATATTAATATGTATAAGAAAGTGTTAAAATGTATATGTACAATATGAAGGTAGTTTCCTCCTGATGAATATTTGCTGTGCGCAGGGGACCAACTTCCGGTGTAGTTCTGCAAAGCTGATGGTCACCACCTTGCGTTAAGAGTCTGTTGCCGGGAGGACTCAGCAAGATGTTTTTTTTCTCTTAAATCTCAGCACCAGGGGTTTCTCCTTCTTTTTGTTGTAAATGAAATGGTCTTACGTGTCTTTTGGGAATCCAAATGATGCGATCATTGTCCTGGACAGCAGCATATCCATGGCCCCAAGTAATAAGGTCAGCGGGCCCTCTCCATGCAGGATCAGGTAGTTGGCGGAAATATACCTTCGGTTTTAGGGCAGCTGATGGATAAGCAGAAAAATGACGGGTCGCAGCCGATGTGGGAGGCTGTCCAGTCAAGTTAAGGAAGTTCAAAGTATATAAACAAAGATTGAGTTTGTTTTGCATGGCTGGGAGGCCAAGGCATTTTTCCTCTTTCAATTTTATAAGCCAAATTTGTGTGTGATGGACCACTTGTTACAAAAGTCTGCAAAGGCAGTACTGGTGTAGCAGATCCATTGTCAGTTTTAAGTTCAATTGGGCGTCCCATCGATGCAGAAGTCCGAATACAATGATTTATTACATGTTTGGTTGCTTCTCCCCTTTTTTGGGAATGCCAATAATAAATCCTGAATAAGTATCCAAGGAAACATGCAGATATTTCCATGGGGCAAAGGAAAGGTACTGAGTTACATCTATTTGCCAATTTTCACAAGCTTTTAGTCCTCTAGGGTTACACCCATAGGGATAGAATGAGCTTGTTGACTATAGGTAGGACATTGTTGTATGATGGCAGTTGCTTCAGCTGCCGTGAGACCAAATTGTTTCGCCAATGCTTTTTATTTTGATGAAAATAGGCATGACTGTCCCATGGTGTGATGGAAGATATAACCATGAGCGCAGTTGCAGCTTTGTCATTTCCCTCTTCCAATCTCTGTCTCCGCTACCCACAATATCTATAACCTTCCAATAAACAAATCTCCTTATAACACTAAACATTCAAGTCCTTCTCTCACTGCCATTCTGACTTCCAAGCCAGCCCGTCTGTGCAAACCAACTTTCTCTTAAACAATTCAACTCCTTCTCTGTACCAATATCTGATCGTCCTTCTAAATCTCCTTGTAGACAAGCATACTTCCAAAAGTCAACTTTCTGCTTTCCTTCACTAACTCTCTCTTACATTCCCTGTAACACTGGGTTCTTTGCATACCAGTCTTTATTCAAAATAGCACAATTATCTATTCACAGCCTACAATATCCAATCAGTCCTAAAAATTTCCTCAACTCTTCAGGTGTTATCTTCTGTCATTAATTAAATGTCCTATATATTTTATCTCTCTTTCTACATATTGTAACTTCTAACTCATCTCTGTGATAATTCCAAACAAACAAACAAATAAACAAACAACAGACAAACAAAGAACAAACATGCCATCTGTTAAGTATGCAAAATGCACGTAGACATAAAAACAATAAGGAGTATTTTGAGTCAATGCTCTGAAATAGAATTGGGTATGAAAGTATTTAAAATGTCAAAAATGTTCAGAAGGAAAAAAATCAAAATTGCATTCTGAGCCGTTCAGTGCTCTGCAAAGGCAGGTATCAGATATCACCCTTCACCCCCGCCTTTCTCTGGCTCGTTCTCTGAGAGAAAAAAAAAAATGGTTAAAAGTACAAAGAAACCGTAGCCCCCCTTTTTCGTGCCTCTCATCTCCCAGGAAAAAAAGGAGGGGGTGAGGGAAAGGAAAAAAATTTTTTAAAACAGACCAAGCCTCCCTTCTCCTCGGAGGGCAGGGAGAGAAAAGAAAAAAAAGTGCTTATACACAAAATTACATTTCATGCAATCCAATACACACCCATTCACATCTGTACTGCAATCAGACCTTTTGTATAATACATCCTTCATGCGAATCAGTCATTCAAATTATTTCAATGAACTAGTTTATTCCCAAAACAGTGAAAAAATTCAGGCAACAGTCATAATCACAAAAGGTGATATGGGCCCATAACCATTGCCCGGTTTTCCACAGTTTCAAGTTCAAACCCAGTTAATTTTTGCTGGCCAGCCAAGCATATCAATTCCACACACTATCATTATAGATGCACATCAACAAAATATTTTTAACAGAAATCACTTCAAGTTGATTAGTTCAAATTATCTGAGTCTTCTCATTTGGACAGGCTCTGATTTTATTTCCTGCTAAACCCCGGGTGGGAAGAACAATAAACAATTTATTTATTTATTTTTTCAGCCTGAGAAACGTACTGAAAGTCAGAGATCAAATTAAAATCTTGTTGAGAAAAAGTGTGAAAGCTAAGATAGTCGCAGACAATTAGTGTAAGATTCTTTCCAGATGTCCTTGTAAGCAGTGGCTCCTCTGGAGAAAATCATTAAGCAAGTAAACCTAGGATCTTTAGGCAAATGATATGAAATACAGTTCACATAGTCAGTTAGAGCACACTGAAGAGATGAATCATTCCGAAGACAAAAGTAAAAGTCAGATTTTGAGATAGAAAGAATAATATTTATTAGATCAGTTCCATTTCTTCGACAGTCTGGATTACGTCCCAAGGTTATAATTTCAGCAATAGCTTAAATAAAGGGTAAAACATTTTTAGATGGTAATAAGACAAATAAAGCAATGTACCTTTTGCTGTTCTAAAACAGAATTAAATCTCCTGGCTTTTTTCTTTTAGTCAATAACTCAAATAATGGACTAAGTAAATGCATAGGTAAAGAGAAATATGAGCAGTCCCAATTAATTGTACCCAGTAATTGTTGCAAATTTTACTTTGGGTAACTTTAAAAGCCGGAGCAGAAAGAGATTGCACATAGTTTATGCCCTATACAGATAAGAAGCGTACAGCTGTATTTTTTCTGGGGCAATGTGCAATTCATTTACACATAAATCATTTTGTATTTTCAAAAAGCCAATTAGGTTGTATTTTTTGTGCTCCAATTAAAATGTCATCTATACGATGATCCTGACACACTTTAATCATATCTGCCAAATTAAGATTTTTTTCCAGCCCAACAATAGCTTTTAAGTGGTGTTGTTTTTTAGCTTTCTTTATGTTAGAGAAGGCTTGTTGACGCTTGCCAGAAACAAGCATTTTTCTGAAGGCTTGTTAAGCACATTCAGAAGAAGCTTGCAAAATTGCAGCCGGCAGACACACTGAAAGCATTTCAGCAATTTATTCTATCCATCCCCCTTTTTTTGTCTAACTGTTTCTTTAAATTCTGCTTAGTGGGGGTGTAACTGACTCCTTCAGAATGAGCTGATGTTTAATTTCATGCCGTGCGTCTGTGTGGGTGATTTAACGTGAGAGCAATCTCTCAACAAAGTCTGAAAAGGAACTATTAACAGTGTCCTGAAGGCTTTTATTTATTTATTTTTTAATGTATCATAAAACACTCTATAACTAATCTCCAGAGTGCAAAAAATTTTTCAGGGCTGGGGAGGTTTGTGGAGGCATGTTCCCATCTGCTTCCACAGATTCACTTTTAAAGAGCCCTTTTATTGCCAAAAGTATTTTAGAAGGTAGATCAAATTCTTTTCATGGGCAGGACTTTCCCGTTATCTTTTTAAAACAATAATTGAGGACTTGGCCAATTCTCTAAGTTTGTGGAGGTACGTAACCTGGGAGAACTAGAGAATTCTGCCCCCATACTCACGATTTATGGGAGGGTGCTTCGTTCGCAGACGACCGGCCCTGGTTTGCAGAGGCTCTTCCAGCCGAATGAGTATGAGGGTGCCAAGAGACGTGCTCGATCCATGAATCACGTCGGGGTCACCAGATGTTGATTTCATTCTGGTGGGCTTCTCATGTGAGTTTCCAGTTTAGAAAAAACACAGGACAAGTGTTTTCTCGGGATGAGAGAGCAGCAAACAAAGAGCTACAATCTCTTTTATTAGTTATCCAGATACAGCGTCATCAGAAGGCGTTATTATGGCCACACATCTCATATTACACACAAGAGATAGGGAAACAATGGTAAAGATACAAAGCAAAACCTAACTCTGGCTGCTTGGTATCAGATACTACCAGGCGAGAGGCCCATCTCTGTTATCTGATTCTAGAGGAATGTGTTTACAAAGAGATAAGAGATATTTTTACTTTGTATCCCAGGATGTTTATACAAGGAGATATCTTTACTTTGTATCCCAGGATGTTTATACAAGGAGATATCTTTACTTTTGCAGGCACGTCCTATGTTAAAAACAAAGAGAGAATGAATAGGGCCCTTCAGAGAGTATCCATATGAACCCGCTTTTCATAGTTTGATTATTTCAATGCTAAGCTCCATACAAGTGTCCAACCAGTTAAACTGGTCTATACATGTACTATGGCCACTGCATTCCCACAATATACTAACTGCAACTAGAATTGCATTTGCACAACAATGGAAAAATGATGAGACCCCGTCTGAGGGAAATGTAATTAAAAAAATATTAAAATGTGCACAAATGGACAGATTAACGCTTATTATTAAGGATAAAGAAGAAACTGAATATTTTTTGATATGGGACATATTCAATGGCTAGATAACAGAAACAGAAGTTAGAAAGGAGGAGATATAAAAAGAGGAAATGGTAAAGCGGAGAGTTGTTAAAGAAGATGATGTTAAGTGTTAAGTATTAATGTTATTATATTATTATGTTATTATATTATTAATATGATGGAGATGAATTATCACAACAAAGATGTGTAATATGACTATTTAAACATAACTGTATCCAGAACACACACTGTTCGATGAAAATTGAAAGTTACATAAATAAAACAAATAAAACATGGGGGGAAATAAAGGTTAGGTGTGAATCATCAGTGGGAGTCTTGTGATGGGGAGGTGAGGATCATTGGGAGGTGACCACACGAAGCCCTTATAAACACAAGAACCGTCTGGGTAACAAAATATTCGGAAACCACCAGGTTGGAGAATGAACCTTCACCCTCATCCTACACCTGAGCTACAGATACTCGTCACTATTACGGACCTTGTACCGTGTCTTGAAATCAGTCTTTGATGTATGTATGGTTCACTCAAAGTTCAAGTGTGGCCTTCAGCCCCAAAAAGATTCTGCATCCCTTCTTTAAATGTTACCCTATTCATTGCAGGCTGGTGCCAAATGTAGCTTATGAATAATGTTTTGCCCTTTAGGAAGTCATCTCAGCTCTCAGGGGAACATCTCCTGAAGTCACCCTTCTCCTCTGCAGACCGCTTCCTGGAATATTACCAGAGATTGATCCTACATTATTGGTAAGAATTAAGAAGTATACTTGGCTTTTTCTGAAAACAGGGTCATAACGATTTCCAAAGATTTAACGTTTGCATGCTCACCCCGAAAGTATAAAGGTAAAAGTTTCCCCTGTCCAGTCGTGTTCAACTCTAGGGGGCAGTGGTCATCTCCGTTTCTTAGCAGAGAAAGCCAACATTGTCCAAAGTTACTTCCGTAATCATGTGGCTAGCATGACTAATATGCCAAGGCTCTCAGAACCTGTTCCCACTGGAGTGATACCTATTTATCTACTCGCATTTGCATGCTTTTGAACTGCTAAATGGGCAGGAGCTGAGGCAAGAATGGGAGCTTACCCAGCCATGCGATGCTTGGGTCTTGAACCCAGAGTGTCAGCTTTCCAGCTGACAAACTCAGCGTCTTTAACCGCTGAGCCATCATGCCCATTCCCAAAAGTATATTTTAGCTAATACGATATCAGAGAAAAGAGGTATCTCACGCTCTATAGGAGGTTACCTTCAGTGATGGGTTTAGTCATAAGGTAAACAAGCTATAGCTTAGGACTTCACAAAATTTCAGATTTTTGGGAATTGTACGTGGCTTTTATCTGTACTGTAATTTTTTAAAAATCTTGTGTAGCAAATGTTTATGTGTACTGCAGTTTTAAAATAGCTGTGTATGCATTTATTTTATTATTTTATTTTTATTTATTGAATTTCTATACCGCCCTACTCCCGAAGGACTCAGGGCGGTGCACAGCCATGAAATAAAACACATAGATATACAAAATTTAAAATCAAATAAAATGAATTAAATAAATTTGGCTGAATTAATACCCATAATTTAAAATACCCATAATTTTAAAATACATTAAAAATTTAAAATTTACGCTTAAAAGGGAGAAGATTTAGGCGAGGCCCGCTTGATGAAATAAAAGCGTCTTCAACTCGCGGCGGAAGGTGCGCAGATCCGGAATCCTCCGTATCTCTGGGGGGAGCTCATTCCAGATCGTCGGTGCCCCCACAGAGAAGGCTCTCCCCCTAGGGGCCGACAGCCGACATTGTTTGGCCGACGGCACCTGGAGGAGCCCCTCTCTGTGGGAGCGTACTGGTCGGTGGGAGGCTGTTGGTGGTAGTAGGCGGTCCCGTAAATAACCAGGTCCTAAGCCATGGAGCGCTTTAAAGGTGGTAACCAGAAAAAGCTGAAGCGCACCCGGAAGACCACCGGGAGCCAGTGCAGCTCGCGCAGGAGAGGTGTTACATGGGAGCTCCATGTTGCTCCCATAACCACCCGCGCGGCCGCACTCTGCGCCAGTTGGAGCCTCCGGGTGCACCTCAAGGGGAGCCCCATGTAGAGAGCATTACAATAGTCCAGACGAGAGGTGACGAGGGCATGAGTGACTGTGCGTAACGAGTCCCGATCTAGAAAGGGACGTAACTGGCGAATCAGGCGAACCTGATGAAAAAGGAGAGGCCTTACCACCGCCTCTTTCAGGGCGGCGGGAAAGACACCCTCACCCAACGAAGCATTTATAATCCCCTGGAGCCAGCCTCGCGTCACCTCCCGGGAAGCCAGCACTAACCAGGAGGGACACGGGTCCAACAAACATGTGGTCGCGTTCAATCTACCCAGAATCCTGTCCACGTCATTAAAGGGGATATATATGTTTCAATGTTTTGTGGCAACCCAAAGTCCTGTTTTGGTACACACCTTTTTGAGATCTTTTGGTATAACTTTTTAACAAGAGACCTCTCGGTTTTACAAACAGCCCTTGACTTAATAACTGTCATTGAGCCTGGAATTACAGTTGCAACTCATGACAGTCAATTTACATTTGGGGTTCCCAGCCCCCAGTCTGTGGACAGGCACCGGTTCGTGACATGCCAGAAACCGGTCCATGCAAACAAGCCAAGCTCCATCCATGGGATGCAGGCAGCATGCAAAACCATGCCCCTGCCGGTCCATGGCAAAACCTCTCTTCGTGGAACCGGTCCCTGGTGCCCAAAAGGTTGGGGGCCGCTGATTTACATTATTACAATTCCAGGAAGGAACAGGAAACCAGTTTCTGCACCATATTAAAATTCATTCTGTGCTTAATCTGGCTGTACCCACTTACTAGGCCCGTGATGGTGAACCTATGGCACGCGTGCCACAGGTGGCACACAGAGCCATATTGGGCACGCGAGCTCAGCTCCGGCCAGCTGATTTTTGGGCCTTCTGGGTCCACCAGAAGTCAGGAAACATGCTGTTTCCAGCCTCTGGAGGGCCTCTGGGGGTGTGGGGAAGGCCGTTTTCACCCTCCCCAGGCTCCTAGAAAGGCTCTGGAACCTGGGGAGAGTGAAAAATGGGCCTACCGGGCCCACAGTGCCATTGCGTGCCAAAAGCGGGGGGAGTGTGGGGGGGTCGTGCACGCATGGACGGGGAGGCGGGGCGCATAGAATTAAGGGTGTGGGCACACACGTGCGACCCCTCCACACTCCGCCCACTTTTTGCACGAGATGGCAAAAAGGTTAGCCATCACTGTACTAGGCACAGGCAATTATTGCCAGAACAAATCTAGCAATATGGCTTTCCTGATTTTACAATAAATTTTTGCTGTGGCCATTAAGCGAATCCCTATGGTCATTAAGTGAACCCACAATTATAAGCAAACCCATTGTCTGCAAACACTAGTTTCCAGCAAAAAAAAAAAAAATGTTATAAATTGTGATCTTGTGACTGTGTGACACTATAAACGGCCATAAATGCGAGCTGGTTGCTGAGCCCCCAAATTGTGATTACTTGACCGCAGGAGTGGGTGAACATCGTAACTTTGAATCTGGGTCGTAAGTACCTTTTGGGGGGTTTGTCATTTGGTCAAACAATTATTTTCTTACGCTTATTCTAGACCCCCATCCATTCCCCACCACAAATATTCCCCAAAGCGGGCAAAGAAAATCTGCCGCCCCCTAATGGAGAGCCAGAGGAAAGCTCTGATGAAAACGAAGCCATTGACCAGAGCAAGAAAATCCGGTCCCCTTCTCGGAGAGACAGCTACAGTGACAGCAGTGGGAGCGGCGGGGAGGAAATCGTCACAAACCCAGCCAGCCCAAAGTGGAATTCTGCTTTGTATCAAACCCCAAGCCAATACGCAACTGAAGCACCTAGTCCTTATGAGACATCCAGCAAGCAAAAGGAAGCGATCCACGCAGCGCTTTGCTCTCCTCATGAGTCATCTAGGAAGCAAGAAATGGAGAACAGGCATGTTTCATTGGTTGACTTCATAGCGTGTGGTCTTGCTTGTGTTTTATTTGTTCAGTTGTGTGAATCTGAGCCCTGTTAGGCTTTCTGAAGGCAACTGTCAAGTTTCATGTGTCTTCTTTATCCATTTATCAAAATAGTGGATTTATTTATTTTTTTATTTTATTGAATTTTTATACCGCCCTACTCCCGAAGGACTCAGGGCGGTGAACAGCCATAGAATAAAACATATCAATACAAAATTTAAAATAGATTAAAACGAATTAAATAATTTGGCTGAACAAATTTAAAACCCCAATAATTTAAAACCAGATTTAAAATTTCCATTTAAAAGGGGAAATTTGATTGAATTTTTGCAACAGACATGTTTGTTGTTAGCAAAATGTTCCTAGCCATTGTCTAAATACATTTTTCTTCCAGTTCATTTCTCCTAATGCAAATGCAGTGAGCTAAGAGAAAAGTCTTTGGGCTAAATAATGAGAGACAGAATGGAAAACTGCCCTCGCCACACTTCCGTGACGAGAATTACACCCTCTTTCTTTCTTCCATATGGAGATAATCAGGGTGGGTTAACTGGGATGAAGTGTCCTGAAAGCCCTATTTCAAAGCTAAAAATTTAATACAATTAACAAATTCCCGTACCTCTGCAATAGAGCTGGCAACTCTATCCACTCTGTCAGTGACTTTGGAAATGATCTTTTTTCCTCCCTTTTTTTTGTCTTGTAGCAATCCTCCATCACCTCTGTTAATGGAATTGTCACCCATAGCAAACCAAAGAACCATCACACTTAATTTTACAGAAGAAAAGTTCAACTCTTCTATCTCCGACTTCGCATCTCCACAAGGCAGATTGGCACCTCTGTTCAATCAGCTTGAAAAACATGCAGATGAATATGAACCAGTAATTCCCTATTTTTTTTTCTTCTGATTGTCGATTGTGGGTATGGGTAAATTGCAGAAGTTCAACAAAATACAGGTTACTTAGCTGCTGCTGAAAAGCTAAGTAGGGAATTCTGGGAGTTGAAGTTCATATATCTTAAAGTAGCCAAGATTGAGAAACGCTGGTCTGGCCAATAGCCATGGAGTTCCCAGATGGTTCTACTGTTCTGACTTAGGCTTCCCCAAACCACAAAGCAGACTCCTTGTCCCAACAAAAACCCCTTTTTATTAAGTTACTGTGAATTATTCTTCTCATTCACATCCAGCAAAGTCTTTCAATGGTGAATTTCCAGTCACAGACCTTATCTGGCTTGGGGAGCTGCCAGGCTGATATCTTCAAAACTTGGAAAGGAGTCTTGGAGAGTCATGAATTAAGCGAACTAATTGTCTCCTGCAAACTCCATTCTCCTTTCGCTCCTCTTTTATTCCCTCTAGGAGGGGCCATTCATCGTCCACCTGTGGCTTTACTCCCAAGTCGACCCTTGTTCTTTAGCTGTTCCCTTCATCTGGCAACTCTGCGCATGCGCACACTGGGAACAGGCTCCAGTTGTTTGTCTGCCTCACTGATGTCTGTCTCCGAAGGCAGCTGATAACTGGCATATGGCCCTGGCCCCCTCTTTGCCTTCGATGCAGAGCCCTCATTAGAGCCTTCCCCAGACTCCAGGACTGGCCCATGTGCCTCCCCAACCTCCTCACTGTCTGAATCTGCTGCCAGTTCCGCTGGCCACTGGTGGGCCACAACACTTCCATCCAGTTTATTTATTTATTAATTCAACTTATATACCATACCAACTTTGCTTTGCTTCTAAGATCAACCTGGTTTGACTATGAGTGGGATATGCCCTAATGAGCTCTCTTTTTGCCAGTGTTAATTTGAAATAGGGGAGGAAAGAATTCTATAGTTTTGTTATAAGAACATTAACTCTTTTATATGGAGGACAAAAGTCAAAGAGAAACTTGGCAGAATGAATAGAAATGGGAATGGAGTGAATGGTCAGAAGCTAAACTGATGAAGATGGAAACATAAAGTTTCATTCACGTTTAATCCTCACAAATGTCAGTGTAGATCTTTTTCATTTGAAGAGAATCTATTTTTTCAAGCAGAAAATTGAAGCTTGATATCTCCAATCACATTGATGAATTGGTCCCTGGGAAAGTACCCCAACATCCTGATTTGCATACTTACAAATAAATATGCTTTGCGCTGGTTTTCCCCTCCTTGCAGAAAGTTACTGCAGTATGGTGCAGTATGAAGATGGAAGGCTCTAAGTGTATACAAAAACACAAGGAAAAGAAGAAGAAGAAAGATAGGATATCAGAAACAAAACAATAATAGTAAATATTAGAAGGTGGGGGGAAAAAGAAATGAATAAAATGTGTTCTGTCAGAGAGACAAAATTATGTGAAGGTGCTGTTAAAGTTAAGCTAAAAGCCAGCGTGATTTAAGGAGTAGACTAGGACAGGGGAAGCCCATCTGAAATTCCCACCTCCTACTTGAAGTTCATTGCATAATATTGAATTATGCATCACTCCTTAGTTCATGCAAAATTATTTGATCCAATTGTTGGGTGGATATAGTGCACGAAAGAGAAATTCTCTTCACTGACTTGAGTTTTTGAAAAGATGGCAAGATATAAAGTCTCTTCTTAAAAATAAATATTGTGTTGCATGAAGGCTGTCAGTTCACAAGTAATAGGTTAAGCTACAAATGTTTCTTGTGGGATCAAGATACCCATCCAGAAAGATAATTGCCTACTGAATCACTGCTATTTATTATGCTGGCTTATCAGATCTTCTGATGTAGATACAACATCAGGCCTATAAAATTCACTTTAAGTTATTGAGGACTGAACATCTTCAAGAAGTATCACAAGAACCCTGAAAACATAATTGTTTTGACAGTACAAGTGAAGCATGCCTTCAGTTTTAATCTTAAAAACTTGTTCTTTGTGGGTTGAGAGATGCCTGGAGGGGATCATCATAGACTGAGATGATGCTGAAGCAGCAGATTCTGTAGAATGTCTCTCAGAAGTAACTTGAAGGACATGGTAGGACCTTCAAGTTAACATTGACGTGGAAAATCAAAATCAACATAGAAGACCCAATGCAATGTAGGACACCCATCACTGATTTTCCCATGTTTTATTTTTATTTACTGGAGGAAGAGAACAATAGGAATTTCTTTTCTTGCTATTGATATACTACTAAATGGAAGAAGAAATAAAGAAGTTTCTTGGATGAGAAGAAACGTCTTGAAGGAAAAATTAAAGTCCAGTTGCCTTTTGAAAAAGCACCTTTGGGACAACCGTGACCTGAATGACTGAGAATCTCCATAGATACTGAATGGAAGGAGTTTGTTTTTTGTATATGTTAAATTACTCTTTACTCTATTGCAGTGATGGCTAACCTTTTCCGGACTGAGTGCCCAAAGCACACCCGAACCCCCAAAATGCAGTGTGCGTGCGGGAGCCCCTGCACACGCTCCACCCCCTACACATGCGGCGCCCACACACGCATGCGCACGCAGGTGCCCTGCATGCATTTCTCACATGCGTGTGTGGGCCCCCCCCACGAACCCCACGCATGCGTGGCAGAGACCCGAAGACCAGCTGGCTGGTGGGATGCGCATGCACGACGGAGCTGAACTGGGGCAATGGCTCGCGTGCCATCAGAGAGGGTGCAGCATCCCAGCTCTGGCACGTGTGCCATAGGTTCGCCATCCAGCTCTATTGCAAAAACAGAAGGAAGAAACTACTATGCAACTAAGAGAAACTTTGGGGAGGGAGATTTATTAAATCAATGATGTTTTTGACTCTACCTGCACCTACATTTTCTATTATGGTCAGAATTAGAATCTCCACGTAGAATGTTTTAGCTAACAGCAGAAACATTTTTGGATCTGAACTTCCCATCTTATGTATCTTTTCTGTGTTATATTTTTTTAAAGTCTGGAAGAAAATAACTAGGCATAAGCTGTTTTTTCCTACATCCATATACAGGTTTTATGTAAGCCACCTGTGCAGAAGCTGTATTATCTCCTCTTTTATGTTTTCCTGCCAGATGCGCATTAGATGCTAGATGTGTACAGCGCCATCATGCTTTTCACTCTGGTATATAATAAAAGTCTCTTGTTCCTTAGGAAGTGGAACTCCATGTAGTTCTAACTAAATCCGAGAAAGGTAGCCTTGGCTTCACGGTGACAAAAGGCAGTGATAATACCGGCTGTTATATCCATGACGTAGTACAAGATCCTGCCAAAAGCGATGGGCGGTTGCGACCTGGAGATCGTCTAATCAAAGTGAGGAACATTTTCAAATCTAAAACATATAAAGGCTGTACAAGAGAAAAGGATTTGAAGGGAACAGAGGTCCCTGAGCTGCTACCAGAACTCTTTATATTATGCAAATAATTTGGACATCACCAACTCAAAATTGTTGTTTGATAGCATTTTTCTTAAGTGCAGATTATCTGTTTGAGAACTGTTGGAATGGTTCTTTGCAATGGCTTTAACTAGTGGTGATTATTATTGTTTATTAAGCTAGTATCCTATCAACCTGACTTGTTTTCCCCTTCCATTCAATCATACCTGATTCTCGGAGACTGCCTGGACAGGTTCCTGCTGGGTTTTTTGGCAGTTTTTCAGAAGTGGTTTTGCCATTGCCTCCTTCTTGGGGCTTAGAGGAAAGTGTCTGGCCCAAGGTCACCAAGCTGGCTTTGTGCCTCAGGTGGAAGTAGAACTCATTATCTCCCAGTATAATGAGGTAATTTACCAGGTAAAGGTTCCCCTCACACATATGTGCTAGTCGTTCCTGACTCTAGGGGGCAGTGCTCATCTCCATTTCAAAGCCGAAGAGACAGAGCTGTTCAAAGACGTCTCCATGGTCATGTGGCCGGCATGACTAAATGCCAAAGGTGCACGGAACGCTGTTACCTTCCCTCCAAAGGTGGTCCCTATTTTTCTACTTGCATTTTTTACATGCTTTCAAACTGCTAGGTTGGCAGAAGCTGGGACAAGTAACGGGAGCTCACCCCGTTATGTGGCACTAGGGATTCGAACCGCTGAACTGCCGACCTTTCGATCGACAAGCTCAGTGTCTTAGCCACTGAGCCACCACGTCCCAAACAAAAGTTTCTAGCCTGTGCTATAACTTCTACACCAAACTGGTTCTCTATCTGACTATAACCTTGTTTTATAAGACACGACAAGTATTTTTAATACTGTGGATTATTTGATGAATGTTTCATAGTTTCAATTGTTTTTTTTTTCTTCATTCTTCATTTGTGTTTTCTTTCTTCTTTTATTAGTTAACGATCATTTTTATAGTTTACAAATATCTATTGACTTATTTGAATCAATAATGGGTATAAGACCCACATCATCTCACCTCTCTCTCTCCCTCTCTCTCTCTCTCTCTCTCTCTCTCTCTCTCTCTTTTTCTCTCTCTTTCTCTTTCTCTGACATTCACATCTGCAGGTTAATGAGATAGATGTTACTAACATGAGCCACACAGATGCAGTCAGTTTTCTCCGAGCTGCTCCAAAGATGGTCATGCTGGTGCTTGGACGTGTTCTGGAACAACCTAAGATCCCTATATTTCCTCATCTATTGCCTGACATTAGCCTTACCTGCTCTGAAGAAGAATTAGGTAATCCAGTGATGAAATGTAAAATTTGTTACTACTGGTTCTGTGGGCGTGGCTTGGTGGGGGGTAATGTGACTGGGTGGGTATGGCCAACTTTATATTTATATATATATATATATATATATATATACACACACACACACACACACACACACACACACACACACACACACACACTTTTAAAAGCATTTTTTCTACAATCTCTTCGGCCAAAGAGGTTGTTTAAAAAATGCTTTTAAAAGTCTCTGACGATCCCAGCTGAGTTGCCTGATCATCAGAGGCTTTTTTTTTTCTTCTAAAAGCATTTTTTCTACAACCTCCAGCCGAAGAGGTTGTAAAAAAAATGCTTTTAAAAATCTCTGATGATCAGGCAACTCAGCTGGGATCATCAGAGCCTTTTAAAAGCATTTTTTTTACAACCTTTTATAACCTGAAAGCATTTTTTTCGGCCAAAGAAGTTGTAGAAAAAATGCTTTTAAAAGTAAAAAAAAAAAAGCCTCTGATGATTGCGCGGCTCAGCTGGGCATAGGCGGGGGGGGCACGCAGGGATTTTTGCTACCGGTTCTCCAAACTACCTGCCACCATCGCTACCAGATCGGGCAATCCGGTCCGAACTGGGAGCATTTCACCCCCGAGGTAATCCCACATTTCATCATGCTCCCCTTTTGTTGCCTTTAAAGTTCTACCTTTGCAACTGTGTTTTTCTCCCTTTCTTCCAGGTATTTCCCTTGCTGGTGGTCATGATAGTCTTTATCAAGTATTATATGTTAGTGATATCAGTCCCAAATCTGCCGCAGCCATGGAGGGAACACTTCATATTCTGGATATCATCCATTATATTAATGGGATCAGCAGTCAGGGAATGACCTTGAAAGAAGCCAAGAGGGCATTGGAAATAGCTCTTCCGAATGTGATCCTGAAAGCAACAAGGTATTTCCCTGGAAGGCCTACCTGTGCAATTGGTCTGATTCAGTCTTACCTTTATTCTAGAATCGTGATGGCGAACCTATGGAACGTGTGCCAGAAGTGGCACGCAGCGCCCTCTCTGATGGCACGCAAGCCGTCGCCCCAGTTCAGCTCCGCTGTGCATGCGCGCACGCCTCCCGCCGGCCAGCTTGTCTTTGGGTCTTTGCCACACATGCACAGGGGGCGGGGCATGTGTTGGGTGGCAGCATGCTCAGGGGGTGGGGCGCATGCAGGGGATACGCATGCACTGGGCGCATGCAGGGCCCGCATGCGTGGGGGCGGGGTACATGTGTGGGAGCCGCACGCACATTGTATTTTGGAGGTTCGGGTGCGAGTTCACGCTTTGGGCCCTCGGTCCGGAAAAGGTTAGCCATCACTGTTCTAGAATGTGATCTGATCATACTAAGTGAAGTTTATTTGTTGTTCATTTGCTAAGTCATGTCTGACTCCTGGTGACCCCATGGACCACAGCACTCCAGGCCCTCCTATCCTCCACTGGCCAAAGTCATGTTCACTGCTAAATGCCTCTGGAGATTCTCAGTCGTCCAGGTCACAGTTGTCTCAAAGGTGTATTTTTTCAAAATAGAATAGAATAGAATTCTTTATTGGCCACACAAGGAATTTGTCTCCTGGGCATAAGCTTTCAGCGTACACACAAGCAACAAGTGATAAATCATGATCATAACCATCATAAAAATACATTCATCATAAATCATAAGATACAACATTCAGTGATCGTCATAGGATACTAAATAAGCAATCAACAAATCGTACTAGGATACTAAATAAAACAATATAAATCGTAAGATACAAGCAACAAAGGAACAGTCATAAGAAGATAAGAAAATTGGTAATAGGAAAAATGAGAAGGCTAATAGTAATACAGCCCTATTGGGTAGTTTGACAGTGTTATGGGAATTAGTTGTTTAGCAGAGTGATAGCATGGGGGAACTGTCCTTGTGTCTAGTTGTTTTGGCATGCAAAGCCCTATAGCGCCATCTTGAGGGAAGAAGTTGAAACAGTTTATGTCCAGGATGTGAGGGATCTGTAGATATCTTGAGGAAGGCATTTTGCTTCTCAACCAAGAAGCTGACTGAACTGAAGAAGCTTCTTGGATGAGAAGCGAAATGTCTTTCTCCTCCTTCAAAAAAAAGAAATAAAAATAGCCCAGCTGCCTTTTGAAAAACCACCTTTGAGTCACGTTCACTGTGTTGATGGCACTATCTAACTATCTCATCTTCTGCTGTCCCCTTCTTCTTTTGCCTTCAACATTCCCTAACATCAGGGTCTTTTGCAATGAGTCTTCTCTTCTCATTTGGTGGCCAAAGTATATCAGCTAAAGTTTGCTTAGCCATGATTTATTCATCAATCCATACTCCGCTGGCATTATTTATTACGCTAAATAATAGAACACAATTCATATATCTTCCATCCAAGACAAGATGCAATTTACTCACTATTAAAAAAATTATTTGGGTCCTTGTCCTTCTGATCAATGTCTGTCCATGGAAATCAATGGTGCTTACATTATATTTCTAGTAATTAATGACATTTTAAATATGAAATAGATAAAATTCAATGCGGAACTACTCCTGGAAAAAAAAAAATTTAAGCCTCTGATGGTTTAACCTTGAGACTTGGAAATTATTAGGTAAAACTTTACGAGGCTGGGAAGGTTAAGAAATAACAATCATTTGGATTTCTTGAAAGATTTTTACTGCTAGTAGGGTAGGATACAATAACAGAGTTGGAAGGGACTTTGGAGGTCTTCTAGTCCAACCCCCTGTTTAGGCAGGAAACCCTACACCACTTCAGACAAATGGTTATCCAGCATCTTCTTAAAAACTTAATGAAGCTGAATCTTGAAAGCCTACCAATGTAATTGTCCCAAACAGTTAATACCATGTATATTTAAGGCAGAGTTACTCAGAATCTCTTTCTCATGTTTCCCTGTTCCTGAATCTCTTCTCTAATGGCCCTATTTCCTTTCGTAACTTCTTGTGTGCCCAAAACCTGTTAGGCATTCCATGATACTAGGTTACTTCTGATAGGACCGGTCTCTTATGAAAAGTTGGTGAAACATCACCAGTCTTAAATATATTTAGGGGGGTAAAATCCATTTGTATTCTAGGCAAAAGCTGAATGTAAAGCTTTTTTTCTCTGATTTCAGAGATGGCCACCCAGTATTCCCAAAAGCTAAAGAACATGAATTCGTTGGTCTGAAGTCCATCAAACAGAATGGTAAGGGCATAATTTTGAACACGTTGACCCTCTCTGCAAAATAATATCCTAAGGATATGAATGATTTTCAAAAGAATGTCACACTGAGTTTAATAGAACTCCTTTGCCCAATATAAATAATTACTCCATAAGTTTGATCTAAATGAGAGTTTGGGGTTAGGGAGCAGACGTATTTCAAATATTTGATAATGTTTATTTGATACCTGAAGGAAATAATATAATTTTCATGCCCAGATAGCTTTATCTGTTACTATAAAATTAAAAAAATAATAATAAATCAATCTTGTTTTCTCCTCTGCCTTCCTTTTTTTTAAAGGCTATTTTCAGGGAGAACTTTGTAGCAAAACAGAAAAGGGACCTGATAATTGCAAAGTAAGTAATCAAGAACATTATTTTGTATAATTTGCACTTATAAAACATGAAGCACAATGATGAATTATAAGATTATAAAATTACAGTCAAAAACACCTGAAAGAAATACACTGAACACCCTTAAAAGTAAAATAAGGAGACACATTTAGGAAGCTCTGTATTATAGAGCTCATTCATTCATTTATAGTTAGCCTGTTTATTGCTTTTTATCGTGAGTAAAGAATGACTGGGTATAATTAACTAGAAAAAAAGAGAAATATTTAATTACTACAGTCAGTCAGAAGGAAATACAGATAATCCTTGACTTTCAACTACAATCGAGCCCAAGATTCCTGTTGCTAAGTGAGACATTTGTTAAGTGAATTTTGTCCCATTTTATGACTTTCCTTGCCACGTTTATTAAGCAAATCACTGCAGTTATTAAGTTAGTAACACAGTTGTTAAGTAAATCTGGTTTCCCATTGACTTTGCTAATCAGAAGGTTGCAAAAGTTGTCACATAACCCTGGGACACTGCAGCCATCATAAATATGAGTCAGTTACCAAGTGTCTAAATTTTGATCATGTGATCATAGGGATGCTACAATGGCTGGAAGTGTGAAAAATGGTCATAAGTCACTTTTTTCAGTGCCATTGTAACTTCAAACGCTCACTAAACGAATTGTTGTAAGTCAAGGACTGCCTGTATATGTTGTTCACCTGTGAAATTAAGAGAAAGGATGTGCATATATCTGAAGGAAGTATAGATATAATAAACTGAATGATCTTTTGGGTTGGAATTGAATTCAAACAAAGAAATGTAGATTTAACCATGAATGAAAAGACTATGAATTGGTGTCATCTAGGTTTTTTTGTAAATGTACATGAAAATAGAAATCTATCCTTTGGTAGTTATTGCATGTTATACTCTAGTGTATGCTGATAATAAGTTTGGGAAGAAAAGTGTGCCACGCTCTGATTTAATGTGATCCAGAAATATATATTATTATGTGATACAAATGAGTGAGTGAGAACAAGACAACAAAGTACAAAAAAGTAATTGAGCTACAAATGAGAATGGTCCCAGATAGCATCTGCTTAAAAAATATATCATTTTAAGATACGTGGTTTAATCATAAGTTTATTAGTTCATACAAATGGCAGTGGAATGAATCAAAAACCATAACTGCTCTGGGTGTTTATAATGAAAGATAGAAGGAATGATTGGTGGATACAATGGGATAAGAGGCTTGGTGCGTGGATAAATCAATTTTTGGAAATTACAAGAATAGATCTTAGGAAAAAAAATAGACATAAATCTACAAAGAAATAGAGAAAAAATGTGAAGGGGGAAAAATCGTAGGAAGAGAAAGTATGACTCCTGTATACAAAAGAGGATAATGACTGGAATAAATAAATGGAAAACAGACATAAAAGGGTGTGGAAGCTTCTTGGAACACAATGCAAAGAGTTATGTTGTAAAGTGCCACAGATGTATGTGTAATTATATCAATGGAAGGCATGAAAAGAATGATTGGATGTGAAAAATCTCATATAAAAGAACATTGCAAAATGAGGGTGAAAGATGTTACATAATGCATAACGCATATAGAAAGTAAAACGATAGTTGTCAAATAAGTAGTGAAAGATAAATGTGCACCTTGGTAGAATGTTAGAAAAGGTAGGAAAATGGATGGATAAATAGCAACAGCACCTAACCCAGGGGGTCTGAACCTTAAATACTCAAAGAGCCATTTGGACCCGTTTCCCACAGAAAAGAAAACACCAGGAGCCACAAAACCTGGATGGGCGTGGCCAACTCAATGTCACTCACTTCCACCAGTCACATGACACACACCCCAGCCACGCCTACCCAGCCGATCATTAGGGCAGAGAACCAGTTGTTAAAAACCACCGGGAACCATAAAATCCTTTTGACATATCTCTCTCTCCTCTCCCTCCCTCCCTCTCTCCCCCCCCTCCCCCTCTCTCTGTATCTCTCTGTCTCTGCCCTGGCTGCTTCTCCATCCCCCGCCGTCGCCCTTACCTTCTCAGGCCAGGAGAGGAGTGTCTGGGAGGGGAGAGCGAGGGGTGGGGCCAGCCAATGGTGGGATCACCTGACAGGGAGCCACAGCAGAGAGCCCAAAGAGCCACATGCTGCTCCGGAGCCACAGGTTGCTGACCCCTGCTTGACTTATATACCGCTTCACAGTGTTTTACAGCCCTCTCTAAGCGGTTTGGATACACTGACCCAATTTTCAGGTATTAAGGCACCCATTTAATGCTCAGGTCATGCCATGTCTTATCTCAGTCTCACATGGGACTCTGAAAAGAGACACAACTGCTTTAAAGAGGTTCTGCATTTACAGGCTTTCAAAGAACTCTGGTAGTTCTTAGGATTTAATTGAGATTTTTTGAAAGTAAGCTAATGGATCTTCTGAATCCTTCTCATAGTCTAAGCAGTTAATCCTATATCACAAGGAGTTCTTCGGTTTAAAAAAGCTTAATTTGTCTTGGTTGTTCTTAGATTAATGGTGAAACAAATAGCAGCCTTCAGCTGAAAAGCCTAACCCAGGATCTCATCTCTAAAGAAATGCCTCCAAGTGATACCATTTTTCAGGCCTCAGATTTTCCCAACTATAACAACAACAAAGGTAATGACACTGGGGTAAGATAGTCTATTTTTCTAAGTCTTAGGAGTTTTCTGGAATAGCACCCCAAATTAGACAATCTGTTTGGTATAATGGTTAAGATGCTGACCTAGAAACCAGGAGACTGTGAGTTCCAGTCCTGCCTTATGCACAAAAGCTTAAGTGACTATGGGCCAGTCACTCTCTCTCTCAGACAACTCACCCCACAAGATGGTTCTTGTAGGGAAAAAGAAGAGGAATGAATATTATATATGTTCCCCACTTTGAGTTACTTACAAAGGCAAGATAAAAATATAATAAATAAACAACATTATGAGAATGATACTGTTTTTGAAGGAGTCATCCTATATTAGTGTATGTTGTCACTATAAATTTTTAATCATATGCATCACTGTGTGCCCAAAATGCGCAAATGTGTGGGCGCCCGACCCCCCCCAAATGCAATGTACGTGTGCCCCCCGCACGCGCCCCACCTTCCCGCTCATGCGCGCATGCCCCCCATGTGTGCCCCATGCATGTGTGCGCAGCCCCATGCACGCACCCCACCCCCACATATGCACAGACGGCCCCCCCACATGCACGGCAGAGACCTAGTAACCAGCTGGCCAGTGGGAGGCACGTGCGCCTGCATGACGGACCTGAACTGGGGCAATGGCTCACGTGCCCACAGAGAGGGCCCTGCATGCCACCTGTAGCACGCGTGCCATAGGTTCGCCATCATGGTTGTATCATCTTTGGGCCAGGGCTTGACATCATCACCCTAGGATGATGTAATTCAGAATTCATACATAGCACATCAGAAAAATAGATCTATTCCCAAGAAAGAATCACAATCAGTCCTTAACTGAAACTTTTTGTATTATCTTGATTTCTCCTCAGCAATAATATTTTAGTTTAGTTTTTTAGTTTATTTTGGATTTATATACCGCCCTACTCCCGAAGGACTCAGGGCGGTGAACAGCCAAAGATAAAACACATATAGTATAAAATTTAAGAAACAATTTAAAACACATTAAATAAATTTGGCCCAAACTGATTAAAACACCCCTGTTTTTTTAAAAAAACAAATTAAAATTAAACAATTAAAAGGAGTTAGGCCAGCCCAGCCTGCTGGAATAAAAAGGTCTTGAGGGCACGGCGGAAAGTGCGTAAATCTGGGACATTAACGTTCAAGTTTTCTTTATAGCAGAAGTCCAAGATGAAGATTCTTACGATGAGGATGATCACAATCAAGTTATTCAGTACCTTTTAGATGTTGTCGACGAAGAAGCTCAGAATCTGCTAAATCGTAATAATTCTGCATCTGAGAACCATCATGCAGGTACGGCTAAATTAAAACCTCAGGAAAACCAGGTTATAAGCTCTGACACCATAAAGTATGAGCAATTCCAAATTGATGTGATTTTACAAGATGGATTTTTCTGAGAGTGGAGCATTTATCAGATCATTAACATATACGGAGCAGATGTCTTCTCAATGCTGATTTGGTTTGCAAAAATGTTAAATTCTCGGGAAGCATTTTTCTAGTATTTGTGATGAATAGAGCCAGCGTTGGTTGAAGAAATCTTTGTTTTAAGTTCTTTGTCTTGAAACAGCTGCAACCCTTTGTCAATTAGTACTTCAATTACAGATGGGAAGGTCCAATTTAAAAACAAATCTGGAAAAGCAAAAATTAATGCATGTATGTTGGAAGTGTTCTGCATACCCTTTTTTATTCTTGAGAGAAAAAGGCTTTTTGGTAACGGTGTCTGTATTTTGAAGCATCTTTCTATTGGGAGTTTAAGAAACATAGGTTTCAATAGTTGTTTTGAGTTTCTGTGGTTTCATGCCACAGTGTACTTGATCCTTTAAGATATTTGAAGGGACTTTTGACCGAGATTTCAGTTGTTCAGTTGTGCAACATTAGGCATGGAGTTGTACAAAGGTCTATATTTTGTTGTTTTTCACATTGTCCTCTTCTTTTTGCACTTCTTTGTTTTGTCTTTTTTTTATCACAAAAAAACCTTCATGGAATGGGTGGAGCAGCCTTCAGCATGTCTGGCAGACTGCAGCTTCTAAAATCCCCCAGGATTGTCCTGTTGCAGTGTTGGTGGCAAACTGTTGACTAACAACAACACAATTTCCATGTTTTTTCAGTACGAAACAAGAGGATTAAGTCTCCAAGACTAATGTGGGTTTCTCCCCCGCCAACCCCACCAATCCCATCCATATTGTCCCTGTTCATTTTCCAAGTTCATCCCTAAGACATAATTGGGAGTGACTTTCTGGGTTTCCAGGCCTGCATTTATATTTGGTGTGTGAATTAAAGTCAACCTGTACTTTTTATGTTGGCGTTTTTTCCTACAGTGTGTTTCTCTTTCTGCAGAGACAAATGGGAAACTTTTGGTAGAAAAATCGGAGGACACAGACTATGATGGGTCATCTTTGCCTGAAGATTTTTCAGAGGTATCATAATTGTTTCTATACTTTTTTTTTTTTGAAGACTCCAGATTTTTTTTTACCCAGCATTCTCCTTGTCTTTGTTGGCTAAGCTCTCATCCTGTCCAATGAAGAGGTGAGCTAAATGTGTATTTGATATTAAAAAACAGTCCTCAATCGAGTCCTATCTTACTGTGCCTCAAAAGACTAATGACAAACAAACAAACAAAAAAAGTACCTAAACAGACAGAGAGAAAGACAGACACCAAAGTGCTTAATTAATCAAAACCCTAATCCTCACTTCTTTATATTCCAGTGGATAAATTATAATATAATTATAAATTATAATTATAATAATCCCACAAGACAATTTCATCCATCAAATAACATAAGGCTACCACAGAATGTAAAATGATGACCTAATAAAATTTGTCCCATTAATTTGTCCTCAGTAAAGTCGAATCATAACCTTAACTTCCTCATATCTTCAGTCAAAATATAACCTGTATAACCAATCATAAACTCCACTGAAACTCTTAATATAAATGTAACACTCTTGATGGAACAACCTCCTGCAAAACGGTCCGACAAGACCAAAAATTCATTGGGGGAGTTTTCTATTCATCACATAATTGAGCCCGGAATTACGGTCGTAAATTGTTGCAGTCATAAGGCAAAGCATTATGTGACTGGACCTGATTTCTTTTTTTTAAATTGTATGATAGTCATTAAGCAAATGATGCAGTCATTAAGCAAATCGATTTTATCCAATGGGTGTGGGGTGGGTTTTTTTGCCAGAAATGGGAAGTAAATGCCAAAACTCGGGAAAAATATCCCAGAAATTATGGTCACATCATGACCACAGGACACTGCAAACAGCCATAAAGGTGGTTCCATTTCCAAGGCATAAAATGTGATCATGTAATAGCAGGGGAGGTGCAGCCATTGTAATTTTGAAAACAGGTTGTAAGTAGTTTTTAGGGCAGGAGGTTCATTGTAACTTTAAAAAGTTGTTGTAAGTGGAGACTTACCGGTATGCAAATAGGCTATATACCGTACTTTTTGGACTATAAGATACACTTTTTTCTCCCCTAAAAGAGGGTGGAAATGTTGGTCCATCTTATACACCGATTACAACCATTTTTGGCCTCCTGAAACCCCACCCCACGTGTCTCATTTTTGCCAAAAACAGGCCCATTTTTCACAAAAACGGGGCACACAGATGGTTTGGGAAACCTGCAGAGTGCTCCTGGGGGCCAGGGAAGGCAAAACCCAGACGCGCGGATGTCAAAAACTTCCCCCCCCCTTGTTTTCCTCTTCAAAATCTTGGTGCATCTTATACTCCGGTGCATCTTATACTCCGAAAAATACGGTAATTAAAACATTAGCAATCTTTCAGCACCATGTCAAGTTGGCTGAAATTTTACTAAAATAAACCTATTGCAGAAAGGCAGGGAAATTTCTTATAGTCTGGAAATTCCCTTTCCCTTGTTTGGTCTGTAGTTGATTGCAAACTTTTCTAATCTGCCTTTTCCCTTAGCAGACCCAAATAAATGGCTGTGAAGAACATTGCAATGGCAACAGGATGTGTGAACGGTGAGTCCTTTCCTAGGGGATATAAGAAACATTTATAATGGGAATGGTAGGTTATACTTTTTGGAAATACCCAGGAAACCACAGAGATTTTGAACGCAAATTGTAAAAAATTCCAAAAAAGAATGGGACGGTGATTTTTATTTTTTTTTATTTGTTGGCTAACAAGATAATCAACTGAAGCCTTTGTAACTATGATTACTCTTTTTACAAGACATATTCGTTTCAGAAAATGCCTACCTCTTATTCATCTCTTCCAGTTTATGGCAAAATCTTTACCTATACTAATCAACCAGACTCAATAGTGGCCTGTTTTTCTTCACTGTTCCAATATTTACTTGATGGCCGCAAACCAAAACTGTATAAACTTCTTGAAATCAGTGAGCTTGAACATGCTTACCTGCCTTGGATTACTGCCTTTTCAGTAAGAAATCATGATTTTTTCCATTTGAGGATTTAGCAGCAGCAATCCGTTCACTAAAAAAACGATGCAATCCTTTTAATATCAGTAATTGAGGTGATGGATTTATTTTATTGGATTTTAGATAGCAGGCTACAGGACTCAGCTTTCTCCTGCTACTTTTAGGTTATTCTTTATTTTTGATCCCCTTTCATGAAACACCCAGTAAGGTGAGCTGTTAGAATGTAGGTGACATATATTTTTTTAAAAAAAACACCCCTTTTTTAATACGCAGCATTCTGATTAAGAAAATAATTCCATTACACTTCATAACCTCTATCAATTAAAATTATTATTGACTTTTGGGAGAGAGATATCTATTTTTTTGTCTCAGAAGAATGTATTTTTCATATTTTTCCAGATTACCTCAGCAACCTTTGATAACTCAGGAAGATGATGATGATGTTACTTGGGGAAGTGAGGAGTTGCCCATTGAATCAATAAATCAGCCACAGTCCGTTAAAGGTAGGCAGCCATTATTGTATTCTCCAAATGGATAACTGCTAAAATCTCAGCATTTGTCATATTTTAATGTCAGTCAGTCCTGGAAACAGTAATATTGATAGTAACAAACTGGATTTCTAGTTGTAGAGTTTTTCAAAGAATAAACTTCGTCTCCAGCTGGCAGTAGAATCCCTGAGGATTAATTCCCGCCATATTCAAGAACTATCTGGAATTCTCTATCTAGAAAGCTACCTTAAACCAACTGTTGTCATCTTCAAAGATGCACAGCTCTGTTCAGAAAGAGACACACTCCAAAATATCAGCAAGATCAGGACAGAGAACTATGAAATGATGAAACAAATTAAACTGGATTTGATGTACATTTAAATGTCATTAGTGGCTCCAATCACTTTTCAAATATTTAATCTCTTTTCTGTTGTTCATGTTAAAAATTAGGATTGGTTGACAATTTGAGAATTCCTCCCAAGCTGTGACTTACTGCAGCTCACAAATGTTTGGGCAATAGGCTTCTCACCCTATTGCTTGACTGTACAATGTACTGAAGCAGGAAAGATCTACATGTCAAATTTGTGATCCTCTTGTATCTTGTAATGATTGCTCATAACTGATGTGTCACTTGATGCATGGAACATTAAAAGCTGGAGGAAATGTAGGTCTACAGTAATGGCCAGAATTGTGGAAACCTTTTGGGAAAAGTGTATTTTCTAAAACTAGCTAATAACACCACTTTTTTTGGAGTAGTACCATAAAATTATATATCAATGGAAAGATAATTTAATCAAGAATGTAATGCAATAACTTTTATGAAGGATTTTGCTATTAGAATGGCAGTTACAGTATAAAGAAGAAAAGTGAAACACGTAGAAAAAATGAGATATACAAAAATTATCACCATGTCAGTTAATACTTAGTTGGGTAACCTTTAGCATGAATGACGGCCTTACAATGTCTTCCCATGGAGTGAACCAAATCTTTTAGTTCTGCAGCTATTATAATGTGAAACCAAGATTGAATGATTTCTTCTATTAACTGGGTTTTATTGGTGGGTCGCTTCTGACTAACAAGTTTCTTTAGTTGGCTCCATAGATTTTCAATTGGGTTAAGGTCTGGGCTATTCCTAGGCCATTCCAGCAGTGGAATATGATTATCTTGAAACTCAAAAAAAAAAAAAGTGGTGTTATTAGCTGTCAAACCTCAAAAATACACTTTTCCCAAAAGGTTCCCACAATTTTGGCCACTACCGTAGGTCTATCTATCTAGATTCCCACTGTCAATGAGAGGCAGACAATTAGTGAAAGTTGAGGTAATTTAGAATCATCCTGTTGCCACCAAATAGTATTTTTCTGGGCCACTTAATGTAATTTTAATAGGACTGAAAAAACTCTGGATGACTGTTCTCACTCTTTGCCATCTAGTAGTTAGCTGATTTGTGCAGCTAGCTCAAAGCTGATAGCTCTAGTTTTCATAAGAGAAATGTTCCCTTATTCTGGGGTAAATCTCCTAAAGTGATGGACAGAAAGAGGTTTGCTTATAATATTCACAACAAGGCTGCCAGAATCAATTGGCTGATGACGAAACATCCAATTATTGAATGAAGAGTTTCCTGTATCTCCTGCTTCCATCTAGTGGCTGCCCAAATGTTGGTAGCTCAGATGTGATAACTCTACATTTACCAGAAGGCAAAGTAATTAGACTGGTCCTTCCTTAAATTGGCCAATTACATCCTTTCAATTTATGGACGTAATTGAGGGTTTTCATTGTGAAAGAGAGAGAAAAAGGATTGTGATAGATCAGTTGTGGAAAGAAGCAACTTTTTTTGTAAGTATGAAATAGGTTTTTAGATGTTGTAAATTGAATGAAAAAAAAGTGTCGTAGTAAGGGTTAAGCATTGAATGTGAAGGTTTAATGCTTAAGAGTTGTTTACCACTTGGGTTATTTATGGGAGCCTTTATAAAGGTTGTCAACATAGTATGTTTTAATCAGCCTCTGACAGCCTGCAAACTATATCATGGTGACCACTGTTACTATAGTTCATAAGTTAGCAGCATCGTAAGGAGTTTTTATGTGGATTTTTATCGACACCAGTACATCTATCTACTTTCTGTTCCAGACTGCCCATTAATCACCAATGAAGAACTTGCTGCTCTTCCAGTAGTCCAAATTTTTCCTTCAGGCAACTACACAGGAACCAAATTAAAATCAACTACTCAGAAGTTACGAGGCGTGCTGGAACAAGGGGTCCCATCTAAGGAGATTGAGGTGAGAGGAAGTTCTGTAAAGCCAACCCCCAAAAATGGGAATAAATACTCTGTTGTCCTCCCTTTGGCTTCAGTGGGAAACCTGAGGATATTTTCAATTAATGCTTTTTTTTTTTCTTACTACAACTTACAATTAATGTGTCAAGTTTCGAGGTCGTCTCAAATAAATTGCATTTCAAACAAAGTCTTTGAAGAAAACTCCCATTTATTAAGCACAACATTCAAAGCCCGACTCATCGTAGCCAACACTGACTTCCAGACCCAAAACCCTCCCTTTCCGTTCCCCACTCCCCTGCACTCATTGGCCATCTTCCAAGTCACTCTAACCCTATCTACTGCTCCAACTCAAAGGAATTTCCCTCCTCCCATCCCATCTCCTAGGGGATATTATCTCCAGGTAAAATAAGTAGGTGAAAAGTCAAACGTCCCTTTCCAGACGCCTCCGCTCCTCCTTCTTATGTCAGCACTAGAGTAAATGCAGTTTGAAGTGCTGACATCATGTTTTTTTGTCCCTTAATACAAGTAGTCCTCGACCGTAATTCAGCCCATAATTTTGGTAATAAGTCATGAGGGTCGTAAAAGCAAGTCACCATGTGACCACATCCAGTTTTATGATCTTTTATGGATGGTTTTAAAGCGAACGACGCAGGTGTTAAGCAAACCCATCATTTCCTTTGGGGCGGTTTTTACCAGAAACCAGAAGTAAATGCCCGTTTCCAGCAAAACAAATAGTAAATTACGGTTGTGATTGCAAGGCGCTACAAAGGGCCATAAATGCAGGCTGGTTGCTGAACGCCCAAATTATGGTCACATGACTGTGGGAGGCGCCCAGATGTTGGAACTTCAAATTTGGGCCACAAATCACATTTTGCAGGTCCATCATAATTTTGGAAGGTTGCTAAGGGTCCGGTCGTAATTCAAGGACTACCTGTAGAAGAGTATATTCGTAGCTCAGACTTAGTGATGATGATGTTGGCTACCTGGGTAACGGAACACCTGTAAGCCAACCACAAAGAAAACTCCACTATTTTCTTTGTTTCCTTTGTTCATCAGAATCTTTGTTCATCTCAACCTGTGCTAAGAAAGTTTGCATGCATGTTTAATTTTCCCCCATTGTCAAATTCTTTACACCTGTACACCACTTCATTATAAAAATACAGGTAGTCCTTGACTTACATCCATTTGTTTAGTAACCATTCGAAGTTACAACAGCACTGAAAAAAGTGACATGGCTGTTTTCACACAACCGTTGCAACATCATAACATCATGTGATCAAAATCCGGATGCTTGGCAACTGGTTCATATATATGATGGTTGCAATGTAACTCATTTAACAACTGTCAGAAAATTTGAGCTCTGTTGTGGTCGTAAGGTGAGGACTACCTGTAATTTGGTGCCAACAGGAACCCAAGTTTCCATGAATATCATAGAATATTCCATGAATATTTTGACCAGGGATCTATTGGGCATCAAGCAAGATGTCCATAGGTACTGGGGATCTCGTAGGTATAAGATTACCTGACACTAGAGAAATAAGAACATTGTTGAAATTATTCAGTCATTTTATAAAATATCAATTATTTTCTACATTTGCTACTCCGCTAAATACTCCCATGTTTTATTGCCATCATTGTTTCCATGGTTCTTTGTCATTTATACCTTGCATAATTATTTAATTGCAAGCTCTGTTCAGGAGAGTATTAATCTAAAGTGCTAATTGAATAATCTAATTGTTCATTATCAAGCTATTAAACTAAACTTTATCTCACACTTCAAATCTTTCAGCCATCTGTGTTGACCTGGGTGATATAGACCATATTTAATGTAATATATTCTTCTTTAAAGGCAAAAGAGGACTTAAACAATTTTTCATCCATTTAGGAATATTTGTCATTACAGAGTCTTCATGATTTAAAGCCACTGGATCAATGTTTGGTTGGCCAAACGAAGGAAAACAGAAAGAAGAATAGATATAAGAACATTCTGCCTTGTAAGTCTGGATTTCCAAACGCCCTCTTATTATTTAATTTATTCTTTTTAATTCTTGTAGTCATTAATGACTGCCTTTGAGACAGCAACAGATGGAATATTTATGTCAGAAGATTACCTGTAGAAGTGTGGCTGAGTTCTCTTCGAAAATTAAACCATTTTTTAAATTAAAAAAAAACCCATAGCTTGTTGCATAAGTCATTATGCTAATTCTTCGGTTTAGTATAATAGTGTCATATTTTTAGGGTGGGTACACATGGGGGAATAATTCAGTAGGAATTATGTCCTAGGGAAATAATAATAATTTAGCAGTCAGTGATATTGCTCATAACTATAAACTTTACATCCAGTTTTATTTCTTAATTGCATATCTTTATGTGGAAGCAAGCTTAAAATCCCCCACAGTCCATCTGTGTGTGTGTATGCGTTTGAGCCAATTTTAACTCCTGGGAACTTCCTGGAGAAATCTCTGCAGTTTTCCAGACAAGGCTTTTCAGAAGTGGTTTTCCATTGCCTCCTTCCAAGGCCTGAGACAGAGTGACTGGCCCCAGCTGGCTTTGTGCTTATGGTAGAACTAGAATTCACAGTCTCCTGGTTTCTAGCCCAGTGCCTTAATCACTACACCAAACCTGTTCTTGTAATTAAGATATAGGGCTGGAAATAATACTATAACTAGAATATAATATAATTCTTTATTGGCCAAATGTGATTGGACACACAAGGAATTTATCTTTGGTGCATATGCTTTCAGTGTACATAAAAAGACAAGATACATTCATCAAGAATCATAAGGTACAACACTTAATGATAGTCATAGGGTACAAATAAGCTATCGGGAAAAAATCAATATCAATATAAATTGTAAGGATACAAGCCACAAAGTTACAGTCATGCAGTCATAAGTGGGAGGAGATGGGTGATAGGAACGGTGAGAAGATTAATAGTAATAGTAATGCAGCCTTAGTAACTAGTTTGCCAGTGTTGAGGGAATTAGTTGCTTAGCAGAGTGATGGCGTTCGGGAAAAACTGTTCTTGTGTCTAGTTGTTCTGGTGTGCAGTGCTCTATAGTGTCGTTTTGAGGGTAGGAATTGAAACAATTTATGTCCAGGATACCAGGGGTATGTAAATATTTTCACAGCCCTCTTTTTGACTTAGTATAAGTACCGTATTTTTCAGAGTATAAGATGCACCTTAGTTTTTGGGGAGGAAAATAGGAAAAAAAAATCTGCCTACCAGGTATTCATCTGGCTAGCGTCCTTAGTCTGGTCAGCTTCAGCACATTAGTTTTGTTGGTTGGGCATTAAAAACAGCTTCTAAAGTAGAGCTGATCGTAGCAGAGAGAAGCAAGGAGAAAAGCAGGCGAAGCGTGGAAGATTGCTTCACTCGCTAGCGCCTCGTTAGGGCTGAAAAACAGCTCCTAAAGCACAGCTGATCGTTGGAGGGAGCAGCAATGAGAAAAGCAGGCAAAAGCGGAAGTTTGCTTCACTAGCTAGTGCCTCGTTAGGGTTGAAAAAAAGCTTCAAAAAAGCTACTTTTGGAGTATAAGACGCACCCAAATTTTCAGCCTCTTTTAGGGGTGGAAAAAGTGCATCTTATACTCCGAAAAATACGGTACATGGAATTAAAATGTTAGCATATTCTCCCCACTTTTCTATTGTCCCCTGTTCCCTTCCTCTTCCTTTTTGGTCTTACCTAGCTTAGATTTTAAATTGGTAAGTGGTAAAATGCCATCCTTATTGCTCAATTGGTAATAATAGTGACAATTAATGAAGATCATCTCCTTCTCTGTTGGGAACTGCAGATGACACCACAAGGGTGCTTCTTGGACCCGAAGGCGGCTATATCAATGCCAGTTTTATCCAGATGCTGGTGGGGACAAAGGAATATCTTTACATAGCATGCCAAGGACCCCTCCCTAATACGGTGGCTGACTTCTGGCAAATGGCTTGGGAACAGAAATGCACTCTTATAGCCATGATGACCCAGGAAGTAGAAGGAGAAAAGGTCAAATGTCAGCGGTACTGGCCCAACGCTCTTGGCAAAACCACAATGGTCAACGATAAACTCCGTCTTTCTCTGGTGCGGCTGCAGGAACTCAAAGGTTTCATCATTAGAATCATGGAACTCGAGGACATTCAAGTAAGGCTCTTGTCTTGAGGGTGGTTTTATGGGAGAAATCAGAGGGGGGAAAAAAACCCTCACTTCTGCTCCTCTTTCTTGCTTGTATGGATCCAAAACCTGCTGAACTAATTTCAGAAGTTGCCATTGGGGACAAAGGATTCAGAGAGGATTCATTTGCACAGTTGTTGAAAATAAATTCAAAAATACATAAAATACTCGTAGTCCTTGACTTACGACCACAATTGAACCCAAATAATTCCGTTCCCAAGCAAGACATTTGTTCCGTGAGTTTTGCCCCATTTTACAACCTTTCTTGACAATTTTGTCAAGTGAATCTGCAGTTGTTAAGTTGGTTAGTAACATGGTTAAGTCAATCTGGCTCCCTCATTGACTTTGCTTATCAGAGGTCACAAAATGTGATCCCATGACCGTGGGGCACTGCAACCGTCATAAATATGAGTCCATTGCCAAGCATCTGAATTTTGATCACGTGACCATGGGGATGCTGCAATGGTCATAAAGTGTGAAAATGGTTATAAGTCACTTTTTTTCAGTACCGTTGAAACTTCAAACAGTCACTAAATGAACTGTTATAAGTCAAGGACTATCTGTAGAAGTGCTTAATGTTTGAAGAACAAAATATTAATATTAAATATTAATATTTTAATATTTAATTAATATTAAAAAATTATGAGCCAAGGTCTTATTTGAAAATCAAGAGGTGGTTGCAAGCTGTAATATAGCAAACTTCTAGAGTATAGCCATGTTTTTACTTTGATTATATTTTGAACATCTGTTCAAAATAGGTGGTCCTCAACTTACTACCATTCATTTAAAAATGGTTCAAAGTTAAGACGGCCTCAGAAAAAGTGACTTATGACTGTACTCACACTTACGACCATTGCACCACTCCCAAGGTCACATGTTCACAATTTGGGTGCTTGGCAGCTGCTCCACATTTATTATGAGTTGGAAATCCTGATTCTCATGTGACCTTTTGCTGATTTCTGGCCAAAAAACGCCCATTGGGAAAGCTGGATTTGTTTAATGACCGCATGATTTACTTAATGACTGTGTGATTCATTTAATGTCCCTCATAAAAATGATTGTGAAATTGGCTCCAACTTAACTTATGATTGCAATGACTTAGGATGGAAATTCCGCTTCCAGTTGTGGTCATAAATCGAGGACTACCGTTATTACAATGCTTGTAGTCTCCCACTCTGTCTCTTGAGATTCCATTTGCTAAACCTACCATTAATCTTTAATAATTGCTAGACATTTCTGCTTTACTCATGGTATTCTTTCCCCATTGTTGGAACTCAGGGCCCTCTGGCTAATATCCACCATGTTAAATTTCCCATGGTTCAACATAGGAGTGATCTAGAACCATTCTAGACTGAAGGTAGCTGAGAAGTTGGGGAGCTGAGTCTCCATACATCTGTTCTGCCCCAGCTACGGATCCCAAGGAATGTAGGACATACAAAATTCCGAACAACTCGGTTTACTACAAACACAATCTTTTGCAAATGCAGGCTGTTAATAAAACATCCTTAACAACCTGCCAGAAATTCCACAGATGAATTAAAGTCTTACAAGAGTTGGCAATTAGCCCAGAAGCCAGGTTTGCAGAGAAAATCCAAACTCAATGATCAGTGAACTAACGAACGTTGTTTCCTGCAACGTTTACAAGCTGTGTGCAAACTTAAATAGGCTAAGGGAGTGGCCAATTAGCCCCAAGCCTTACTCTAGAGGAGACCTCCTCCTGAGTAACCACTCCTGCCTTTTGGCAGCTCTGCGTGCCCGTGCATTGAGAAGAGGCTCCTCCACTTCATCCTCTTCACTTGAAGGAGCCTCTGGAGGTTCTGAAGGCCCTGACTGAATCTCTGCCTCTGGCACCACATCCTCTTCAGCCTCCTCGCTGTCCGACTCGAGCGCCAGCTACACAGGCTGCTGGCACGACACCACACCAGCCTCCTCCTCATCGGGATCAGCAACAATCCGCGCAGGCCGCTGGCGGGCCACAGCAACATCTGGAAGATGCTAAGTTGAAAGAAACTGTAATGATGGAAAGAGAACTCGGCTATGGATTGGATTTTTTTTTAAAAAAAAAGTTAGATTGGACTTTTAGTCCTTGTTGTGAGATTTATTCTCTTCAGGATACTTGATGGTCTTAATTTCTCTGTATGTGTTCTTGTTTGAATTTCAAATCTACAGACAGGTGAACTCCGTCATATTTCCCATTTAAACTTTACTGCTTGGCCAGATCACGACACACCATCTCAACCAGATGATTTGATAACTTTCATCTCCTACATGAGGCACATCCACAAATCAGGACCCATCATTACTCACTGCAGTGCAGGCATTGGGCGATCAGGGACGCTTATTTGTCTTGACGTAGTCCTGGGTTTAATCAGCCAAGACCTCGAGGTGAGTAAACCTACATGAAACTTCCTCCAATCCTTCAAACTTGAGATTATAATTCACGAAATTTTAGGTGGCCATCTGCTATATGGTAATTCTGGTCCATCCAAACTCATCTGAAGAATTCTAGATTGGGGAAGTGTATCTTAATTATTCTTAACAATGGATATTGAATTAGTTTATTGATATACATCTGGCTCATCACCCTTTAGTCTGTTTTTAAAATCTCCATTGGCTGCACAGTACAATTTTAATATATTACCCATGAGAAATGTTTCAGAAGTTTTTGGATTTTATTAATATAAGCTCCTTGTCTTCTGAGTCAGATGCCTTGTCCCAACGTTGGTAAAAGGTAAAGGTTCCCCTCATACATATGTGCTAGTCGTTCCCGACTCTAGGGGGCGGTGCTCATCTCCGTTTCAAAGCCGAAGAGCCAGTGCTGTCCGAAGATGTCTCTGTGGTCATGTGGCCGGCATGACTAAATGCCAAAGGTGCACGGAATGCTGTTACCTTCCCACCAAAGGTGGTCGCTATTTTTCTACTTGCATTTCTTATGTGCTTTCGAACTGCTAGGTTGGCAGAAGCTGGGACAAGTAACGGGAGCTCACCCCGTTACGCGGCACTAGGGATTCGAACTGCTGAACTGCCGACCTTTCGATCGACAAGCTCAGCGTCTTAGCCATTGAGCCACTGCGTCCCAACGTTGGAGTAATATGCAAATCAGAATGCAAATTTTAAAAGTTATTCATAGCTTCATCATGAACCATCAGAAGATGGCACCAAATGCAGACAAAATTCTTTCAACCGAGATATCTTGCATCTGTTGGGATGTCCTCTGCTTTGTGAAGGCCAAGAGTCCTATTTGGTGCTGAGCATCAGTTCTAAACTTTGGGAGGGATGAATTCCATAAAAATTTCACAACGTGCAATTTAGATTGGGTGTCTTTTTTTTTCTTCTTCTTCTTCATAGTTTGATATCTCCGAAGTGGTGCGGCTGATGCGTTTGCAAAGGCATGGCATGATACAAACTGAGGTATGTTTATCCTGAATTGCAACACGTGGTCCTGTTTCTCAGGTTTTCTAGTTTCTTAACATGCCCCAACAAGAGTCCTGGGAAAATGAAAGCAAAGGAGAAAATGGAAAGTGTATTTATTTTATTGGATTTCTTTATTTCTTAATAGCTGAGACTCTCTGGATAGTTTTATAAACATGGAAAATAAGAATAAAACCAGGGATGAAATGCTTCCGGTTCGGACCGGATCGCCTGATCCAGTAGCGATGGCGGCGGGTGGTTCAGAGAACCGGTAGCAAAAATCCCTCCCCACCCTCATGCCCAGCTGAGCCGCACGATCATCAGAGGCTTTTTACTTTATTTTTAAAAGCATTTTTTTCTACAACCTCTTCGACTGAAAAAATGCTTTTAAAAGTAAAAACAAAGCCTCTGCCGATCAGGCAAGTCAGCTGGGATCGTCAGAGGCTTTTAAAAGCATTTTTTTACAATCTCTTCAGCCGAAGAGGTTGTAGAAAAAATGGTTTTAAAAGTTAAAAAAAAAAAGTTGGCCACGCCCACTCAGGCATATTACACCCTCCCCCCCCACCAAGCCACGCCCACAGAACCGGTAGTAACAAATTTTACATTTCACCACTGGAATAAAACCAATCATGGAATAAAACTTTACAAAATGAGGGCAATAAGAAGATAAACCAACGTAAAACCAAACTGTAGTTCCGAGATCTATAAAATGCTGAGTTAAAAAAAAAGAGGTCAGGAAATAAATGTCTTCATATTACGTTGTAAAATGAGTACCAATGAGACAAGAGGGAAGGACTGAGAAACAGAGCTGTGCAACACATGGTTGATTCTGTCTCAGCTTTTCAAAGCCGCTATGTCTGCATTACAGAAGATGTAGCTGCTTTAACCTGCTTTGCACCAACCTGCTTTGCAAAGCTCTTGTTTTGAAATATTCTGCATAATTTTAAAATAATTATTTATATATCATATTTGGAAACCACCCAGACTCGTTCCATAAGGAAGATGAGTGGTTTCTAAATACGATATATTAAATAAATAAATAAATGTTTATATTCAACTCCCTCTGGAAGGAAAGGCTGAAATTCAGAAGATAAAAATTAAGTGATGGAAAGGAACTTTCACCCATGCAAATTTCTCACACTTCCTTCCCTGTAACATTTTTTTTTTTTAGAATGTTCCTGGGACTATACAGTTTTGTGAGATTAGAAACTGAAGTGAGAAATGCCTTGCACTATTGCAGCCAAGAGATTTTATATATTGGCTACCCGTACATTTTGCAACCTCCCATGAAATACATCCAAAAGATGCAATCCATCTTTTGCTGAGGGTGAAGAATGTTGTGTAAGGAAGGGTGGGAATCCGTTAAGCAGAATTTTCTCGGTCACAGCCAAAACGTGTCTCTGTTTGGCATTGGTATTCTGTGAGAATATGCAATAATCCCTTCCTTTTACAGGACCAATACATTTTCTGCTATCAAGTTATCTTGTACGTCCTAAGACGTCTTCAAGCAGAAGAACAGCAAAGAAACAGCTGAAATATTGTGCCAAAAATATGCCCTTGGATACTTTGGATGTATTCACATTAAAGATTGAAGCTGGTTTAACATTTGTACCATTTCCATGAAAGATGTAGATCAACGAAAGAAAAAAAGAATTGTGATTGACAAATGCTTGCACACACTTTCTTCAAACTGCAGTTCCCAAGATTCTTTGCGAGTGGACTATAAACAGCTTTTGCCAACATTATTCCAGTTCCAGTCTCAATTAAGCATCAGGTACCACTAGGAATGCTCCTTCCTTTGCATAGGTGTGGGCACTTAAGCATCATTTATATACATTTATATTTAATTGTGCTGCATTTTTGCAGCTTTTTCAAATCATTGAAAGTAATTGACATGTTAAAAACATTTTTTAACATATACTCATGCTTCTTGCAGATTATTTTCCAGTTACTTATATAATGTGGAAGCTATTTTTGGGGAGGGGAATAAAACAGTATTTTATCCTGATGGATTTTCTGACAGTACATTTTTATCTGGCTATTTTTCAAGTGTGTTTATAACAGAGCTGTCTTTTTCCAACAATTGTAATATTGTAGAGATTTCTATAGAAAATACTTGAAATCAGTATTTAAGCTTTACTTATTCGTGTATGGGAAAATAGCAAATATTTACTGAATCACATGTTACAATGTTTATATCAAGGCTTGTGTATATATTTATATACTTTTACAAAAAAAAAGGTGAATTATCAAATATCTAAACTTCTAACTGCTGAAGCATTTCCCCGGTGTAAATAAAAAGTCACTTTTTAAAATATGTCATGTAATAACTCTATTTTGTGTCCATTAGATCTGCTTGTTTTTCAGTTTCAAGTGACTTCTAGTCTTTTCAAGAAAATTTCAGTTGAAATCACTTCCATACTTATTTTCAAAGTATCTGAATTCTATAAAACGTGGACATTGCCATGGAATCAATTATCCCCCCTCATTTTTTACACTGCTTGCTATGTGATTTATAGCTCTTCAAATACCACTAGTAATTGGCTGCAGTCTGCTAACTTTTTTTTCCTATGCACAGAAACATAAAGGAGGGATGTTCAGTTATCCACCATTTCTATTACCGTGTTTCCCCAAAAATAAGACCCTGTCTTATATTTTTCTGAACCCCAAAATAAGCACTTGACCTTATTTTCAGGGAGGTCTTATTATTTTGGGGTGCATGGAGGAAACCAGAGGAAACGGCAGGGACCAGTTGCACATGCGTTTAAATATTTTTGGGGAGGGCTTATTTTACTGCATGCGCTCAAAAACCGGATTGGGCTTATTATCAGGGGATGTCTTATTTTAGGGGAAACAGGGTACTTAAGAATGCTATGGGTCCAAAATAAGGTACAAAAAGGTATTTAGTTGATGTCCAAAAGAACTAAGTGGAGCTAGCTCAAGTTTCTTGGAACAGATATTCGTAATATGGGTGATGCCACCATGCCATGAGCAGAACATCTTGTGGACTATAAACAAATTTTCTCCAGCTGATCTTAATAAAAATAGAAGTCTTAATCTGACAAGTTCTTCTTCTTCCTAGTGTATTCCCGTAAGTGCAGCGTCAGCTTTTCGGATCATTGAGTGCCACTTTGCACAGTCAGCTGTATCTCCAGGGCGCACAGCTTACATATCTTTGTTGATAGTGTCTTGCCATCTCTGTTTTGGGCACCTGTTGTGACCTAGGCCCAAGTAGGTATGATAGAGACGCAATCAATTCTAAACAAATAGATTTTATTAGAACAGCTGAGAATTAGCTCATTCTCAGCGTAGTCCAAATTAATTCAGAACAAATTCTTCATAACACAGTCCTTTGGCCTTATCACCAACCTTGGTCTACTTTGGCAACCTGCCAAAGGCTTTTCTTGGCAAAAGTTCAGAAGCAGGAGACGCCGACAAGAAATAAATGCAGCAAGACAAGAAACTTGGCCTTACTCCCAAGTTGTCCTTTTTGCTTTAGCTGCTCTTGCCTTCTGGCAGCTCTTCTCATGCGTGCACTAGGAACAGGGTCATCCTGTTCCTTTGCCTCTCTACTGTCAGCCTCTGGAGGCTCCGGAGTCCGCACATCACTCCCCAATGGCCCTGGCCCCATTTCTGCCTCCAACGCAGAGCCCTCATCCGGGCCTTCCCCAGCCTCCAGGACTGGCCCATGTTCTTCCTCACCCTCATCGCTGTCCGACTCCACTGCCAGCTCCACAGGCTGCTGGTGGACCACAACAGCACCCGCGAGGTCGCCAGCCGTTGACTTCTAGTTGGTAGGTAGTCTTGGCAACAATGGAAGGTACTGTTCTCAGGACATGACCATATCAGCAGAGCTGGCCTTAATCTGACAAATTCTTGGTCCTTGTATTATTTCATACATGAAATTAGACCCAGTAAATTACAAGCAGCAATGCAGATTTTAGGGTCTGGGATTATATTATGTTTTGGTTGGGGGTTTTTTTTTATTGGTTGCTTACAAATGAAACAAATATTCCATATCCAGAGGGAACATGCTAGCCTTTCGAAAGAAAAATAGCACAAAGCGTTTTGACATCAAGGCAAATAGATTTATTACTGCAAAGCTTGGAGGCTGCGGATCAGCATGAGTGCAACAATAAATTTGTTAGGTCTTTTAAGTATCCAAAGATTCCTTGTTATAATTAGAATATGTCATCTTCAGAGCTAAACAAATTTCCATCAGTCCTATCTTCATTTTCAGAAAAGTGTACATCCACAGCAGAGGAAAACCTTATCAACCAAGCTACCAGTCAAACTGGATTTTATATAGTTTATTCTTATAGATTAACATGATTCTCTCCCTCTCTTTGTGTCTGTGTTTGTGTCTGTGTGTTTCTAGCAATAAGAGACAAGAATATACTTGGTTCAAAAGCAGATGCTCCTTAATTAACAAGAGAATAGAGTATTGTTTTAAAATATATTCAGTACATATATTCAATTAAAAGGGCCTTGCGTTTTTACATTCTCCAATCTCATTTGTTTCATTTTAGCCAGAAGCAGAGTCCAAAAGCTTTTGCTTCTGCTTTAAGTTAATCAATTTAAATCAGAACTTTTTTTGTTGTTATTCTTACAGGGTACTGAGCCTTAATGCAAATCATCTGCTTTTGTAGAAGCAGAATGTTTTCTGGCGTTCTAAAATACTTAAAAACTGAATTATTTATTCCAAGAGATCTGTGGTGAATGATAAGACATCCACTTGGAGTGATTTTATAACATTCATAGTTTTAGAATTTTGTAGTTTGTTCCCACAATAAATGATTTATTTTAAATATTTGTCGTACTGTAAACACAACAATACAATATTGTATAGTATGGACAATCAATACAATAAATGAGTGTTTTTCAACCTTGGCCACTTGAAGATGTAGGGACCGATGAAACAAACAATGTTAAAAAAGTTATATTTATGTAGTTACTTACCAAGCACATCTAAATTCTATTAAATTAACCAGAATATCTTCACAATCGCCAAGGCATTTTTGTGCATTCTAATGCCCACCCGCTTTCAAGTGGCCAACATTGAGAAACATCGCAATAAATAAATGTATGGGCTCATCCATCATGGCTTAACATTTTGAATGAGGCCACCATAATTTATTCAACAAACATGACTAAATATCCTGATTATATTCATGTTGTCTGATGCTGGATAAAAGTTTGCTATTCATCCTGGTTTGATGAAATGAGTCAATTCCAAGTCATGGTCTGTGCTTTTAGCTTGTTTTCACAAATCATAGTTAAACTGCATTTTTAGGAATCGGGGAATATTGCTAAACAGAGTTTAATTGAAACTCAATTAAAGCTTCTCATTTACTTCTTGGATGTGGCAGAAGCAGCTTGGGAACTCAAGAATTGCAGATGAATAGGACCAGAAACCAACTTCTCATGCCTTCCTCCTATAGCAGGGGTGTCAAACTTGCGTCACCAAAGCGGTGTCACGTGATGTATCGGGACTTTTTTTCCCCTTCGCTAAACCGGGTGGGGGCGGGGCCAGCACGTGGCGCATTCTGCCCGTCGGCCGCAAGTTTGACAGTCCTGTCCTATAGAGAACCTTTAGGAATTAATGGCCTGTTTTGTTTCTTTTGTAATGTAACATGATGTTGGTAGATACATGCAATCATCTTATAGTTGCAGAAAATCATTTTGCTAGCCTGCTTGTGTTCATTCTGCTATTATGTTGATTCAATCACCAGCTGGACCACAGTTACTCAGAGAAATACACCACAAATACATATACAGAGGTAAACAAGTTCTAGTGAGAACCACTAGGGGGCAGTGGTCTTCTCTCCAAAAAGATCTTGCGTTTTAGTTCAGCCTTTCCACCCCATGAAACTTTGCGTTGGAGTTCAGATTTCTCAAGTCTCTGGCGTTCCAAAATCCTCTCGGTCTCTAATGCTGCAATGCAGAAAAGTGCAAAAGATAAATCAAAGCATAATTAGTCAGCTCAAAGATTTATCATCCCCCGAAGTTTTAGGAGCTATCTTTTTTTTTTTTTCCTAATGGTGGATTAAGGATCTATTCTATTGTCTACCCCTCTCAAAAGTTGACCAAGCAGGCAGTCACTAATTAAGTTGAAGACTCTGAACTCTGTTTAGAATTAAAAACTCAATTTAGCTGGCAAGCTAAACCATTAAGATTATACTGTGCATCTAAGCCGTTGTTTTCCAAACATGGCAATTTTAAAAGAAGTGGACTTAAATTCCCAGAATTCTCCCAGCTAGCATGAATTCTGGGATGTCCACATTTCTTAAAATTGCCCAGTTTGCCCAGTCCGGCTGGACTATTGTAATGCTCTCTACATGGGGCTCCCCTTGAAGAGCACTCGGAGGCTCCAGCTGGTCCAGAATGCGGCCGCGCGGGTGGTTATGGGCGCACCTCGTTGTGCCCGCGTGATACCTCTCCTGCGCGAGCTGCACTGGCTCCCAGTGGTCTTCCGGGTGCGATTCAAGGTGTTGGTTACCACCTTTAAAGCGCTCCATGGCACAGGACCCGGGTACCTTCGAGACCGTCTTCTGCCACCAATAGCCTCCCACCGACCAGTCCGTTCCCACAGAGAGGGTCTCCTCAGGGTGCCATCAGCCAAGTTATGTTGGCTGGCGACACCCAGGGGGAGGGCCTTCTCTGTGGGAGCCACAACCCTGTGGAATGAACTGCCCCCGGAAATACGTAAGATCTCCGACCTCCGGGTGTTCCGCTGCGCACTGAAGACCCTGTTGTTCCGCCAGGCAGGGCTGTCAATATAATAATTTTAAATTGGGGTATTTTAATTTTTGGGGTTTTAAATCGGCCAAATCTATTTAATTATTTTAATTTTTAATTATTGTTGTGTCTTGTGTTTTTAAATTGGCTGTACACCGCCCTGAGTCCTTCGGGAGAAGGGCGGTATAGAAATAAAATTATTATTATTATTATTATTATTATTATTATTATTATTATTATTATTATTATTATTATTATTATTATTAACACTGTGGCTTAGACTCAGGTAAATATTCTGTGCACTTTAAAAAGAGAGGTGTGACATTAAAATAGGAAGTACCTATTTCGTACTTAGGTATATTTTCACAGAGGGCTGTGAAAATATTAACAGACCCCTCGCATCCTGGACATAATCTGTTTCAACTTCTACCCTCAAAACGACGCTATAGAGCACTGCACACCAGAACAACTTGACACAAGCAGTTTTTTCCCCCATGCCATCACTCTGCTAAACAAATAATTCCCTCAACACTGTCAAACTATTTACTAAGTCTGCACTACTATTAATCTTCTCATCGTTCCCATCACCCATCTCCTTCCACTTATGACTGTATGACTGTAACCTTGTTGCTGGTATCCTTAAGATTTATATTGATATTGTTTCCTGATTGCTTATTTGTATCCTATGACTATCATTAAGTGTTGTACCTTATGATTCTTGATGAACGTATCTTTTCTTTTATGTACACTGAGAGCGTATGCACCAAGACAAATTCCTTGTGTGTCCAATCACACTTGGCCAATAAAAATTCTATTCTATTCTATTCTATTCTATTCTATTCTATTCTATTCTATTCTATTCTATTCTATTCTAATGAATTGAAAAAAGGCAAAATTTTAACTCAACCCTTCTCATCACTTAAGATACACTGCTCAAAAAAATAAAGGGAACACAAGCAGAAGACATCCGAGATCTGAATGAATGAAATAGCCTTATTAAATACTTTGTTCGTTACATACAGTAGTTTTGTGTTCCCTTTAGTTGTTTGAGCAATGTATAAACTACTGTAACTAGGAGTGGGATTTGAGGGTTCTCCAAACTGCACAGAATCTTAGCTAGAGGTTCTCCAGAACCAGTGGTGGGTTCCTCCCGGTTTGGTCTGGTTCAGCCGAGCTGGTAGCGGTGATGATATGACATCACCGAACCGGTTCTCCCCCCCGTCCTTCCACCCCCCCACCCACCCACGTTATTCTTACCTTTTATTTGGTCCCACCCCCAATCTATTGCTGCCTCCTGAGTCCCAGCTGATGACTAGAGGGAAAAAAACTGTTTAAACTCTTGCCGGGGGGCTTCAAAGGGCCGTCCTACAGCTGATCAGCGTTAAAAGCAAACAAATGAGTCGGGTCGTAAGTGTGAGGACTGGTCGTAAGTGTGAGGACCTTCCAGAAATGACTCTGACCAGCTAGCCACGCCCACCTAGTCACATGACCTCCAAGCTACACCTACAAAATAAGCCACGCCCACAGAACCAGTAGTAAAAAAATTAGAACCCACCCCTGTCCCGAACCCCTGAGAACCCTCAGCAGCCCACCCCTGCCTCCACTAAATACATCAGCTTACATTGTAGAGAAGGGATTTGGACTTTCAAAAGAGTTGTCACATGCCGCAGCTTGAACGGAGAGCCCCAGCAGATTTCAAAATGAAGAGGGTTGGTTATTTTTTCCTTAAAAGCTTTTGAGAAACGTTTCGTAAGCTCAGCAAATTCAACGCGATCATGCCTGCAAGGTTAATGGCCATAGTTAGTAATAACTTTGCAAAACGTTTTGTCCAAGCACCCAAGAAATATGCAAAAAAACATGGGAATAGGTCTTCATCAAATGGGTATCGGTTACTAGGCATGAAATAAAGTTAATGGATAAGGGTCCACGCCAGGGGTGGGTTCTAAAATTTTTTATTACGGGTTCTGTGGGCGTGGCTTATTTTGTGACCGTGGTTTGATGGTCATGTGACAATTCTTTAGGATTTAGCAGAGGTACTGGTCTACCAGGCTTTTAACTGCTTGTAGAGCTGTACCGGTCTACCCATTTGTTCTTGGAGCGTCCTGGTCTACCCATTTGTTTTTGGAGGCACCGATCTACCACCACACTGCCTTTTAACACTGATCAGCTGTAGGGCGGCCCTTTGAAGCCCCGCGGCAAGAGTTTAAACAGTTTTTTTCCTTCTAGCCGATCAGCTGGGGCTCGGGAGGCAGCGAATAGATTGGGGGTGGGGCCAAATAAAAGGTAAGAATAATGCGGAGGCGGGCAGCTCCCAAACAAGAGAACCAGTTCAGTGACATATCGTCACCGCTACCGGCTCAGTGGAACCGGGAGGAACCCACCACTGGTCCACGCCCTCATTCCCTCATTAAGAGCCTGCCCCAAAGAAAAGGGGGTCAAGCTATTCTCCAAAGCACCTGAAGGCAGGACAAGAAGCAATGGATGGAAATGAATCAAGGAGAGAAGCAACCTAGAACTAAGGAGAAATGTCTTCTGGTACAAGAGGAAGAAATAACTTCTAGCCTGTGCTCATGCACAGAGGAGGCGTGTGCAAGTGAAGCGAGCATGCTCACACACTCACACACGCGCTAACGTTTGCGAATCAGTAGGGAAGGTGAGTGAATCCCACCTCTGTGCCACCTCCATTATATTTCTAAAACATAGTAAGAAATACGTACACTGTGTAAGGGCTGGCTTTCAAAACGGATGTGACTTTCTTCGTCCTGTGTAAGTCATATTCCATTGCAGACAAATGGGAGTGTCTTTGCACACACAAATCAGAAGTAGTTGGGTAGCCTGTTGTTGTCTTCAACTGGACATGGAAAGTACATGGAATGTTTAGTCCTAGATTTTAGCACCATGTTCTAAATGCCTTCATCCAAGAAGCAGATATGGAATGATTATAAAATGCAAAATTGTATTTGGATTTTAATAAGCAGTGGGCCAAGAGATAGCAATTCCATAGGTCTCCCATAGAAGTCCTGCGTTTGTTTGTTTGTTTGTTTGTTTGTTTGTTTATTTATTTATTTATTTATTTATTTATTAAAATTTATATGCCGCCCTTCTCCCGAAGGACTCGGGGCGGCTCCCAACAATAAAGTCACAATAAACCAGCAATAATAAATAAGATTAAAAGATTCAATTAAAATCCCACAATTAAGTAAAACTCCCCAAACAGAATCAGACAATTTGCTTAAAAAGCCATGTCTTCAGGTCTTTGTGGAAGGAACGGAGATCAAGGGCCGTCCGGAGCCCAGTGGGTAACTCGTTCCAGAGGGTCGGTGTAGCCACAGAGAACATCCTCATCCTGGGCGCCATCAGCCAACATTGTCTGGCCGATGGCACCCAGTGGAGGGCAGGCCTATGTGAGCACACTGGGTAGTGCTGGCCGTAACCAGGGGGGTTGTCTGGCCGTAACCAGGGGGGCCTTTGCACAGGTCCGTCTTGTGCGCCAGCTGCGCCCGTTCCTAGACTGGGATGCCCTCGCCACGGTCACTCACGCCCTTGTTACCTCTAGGTTGGACTACTGTAACACCCTCTACATGGGTCTGCCCTTGGGATGTGTCCGGAGGCTTCAGCTAGTCCAAAATGCAGCCGCGCGGGTAGTTACGGGGTGTCTAGATACTCCCGTGTAACACCTCTCCTGCGTGAGCTGCACTAGCTACCGGTGGCACTCCGGATACGTTTCAAGGTGCTGGTGCTCACCTATAAAGCCCTTCATGGCTTAGGCCCGGGGTACTTGCAGGTCCATCTCCAGCCGTTCTCCCATCGTCCTGTGCGCTCTCACAGAGTCGGCCTCCTCAGGGTGCCGTCGGCCAAACAATGTCGGCTGACGATCCCCAGGGGGAGGGCGTTCTCTGTGGGCGCCCCGACCCTCTGGAATGGATTGCCCACTGAGCTCAGGACAGCCCCCGACCTTCTTTCCTTCTGCCGTGAGCTGAAGACGTGGCTCTTCCGCCAATTAAGCTGATCCGTTTGGGGGTACACTGGTATAATTTTAAATCATTTTTTAACTGGGTTATTGATTTTAATTTTGTATTGTATTGTGATTTGTATTGAAGTTGTCATTTTGTAAGCCGCCTTGAGTCCCTAGGGAGAAAGGCGGCATATAAATCGCAATAAATAATAAATAAATAAATAATAATAGTGGGAGGCCGGTAGGAGGTGATCCTGTAAGTATATTTATCCATAAACATATGCAGCGAGTCTGGATGTCTATGGAAAGTCTCAGTCATCCAGGTCATGGTTGTCCCAAAGATGCTTCTTCACTTTGTCAATGACTTGGACGAAGGGATAGATGGGGAACTCATCAAATTTGCAGATGACACCAAGCTGGCAGGAATAGCCAACACTCCAGAAGATAGGCTCAAGATACAGAAGGATCATTGAACATTGGGTGCTATCTAACAAAATGAAATTCAATGGTGAAAAAACTAAGGTTCTACATGTAGGCAAGAAAAACAAAATGCACAGGCACAGTATATGTGGTACCTTGCTCAATATTAGTAACTGTGAGAGGGATCTTGGAGTCCTAGTGCACAACCATTTAAATATGAGTCAGCAGTGTGCAGCAGCTACCAAAAAAGCCAACTAAGTTCTAGGCTGCATAAACAGAGGGACAGAATCAAAATCATGTGCAGTGTTAATACCACTTTATAATGCCTTGGTAAGGCCACACTTGGTATATTGCATCCAATGTTGGTCGCCACGATGTAAAAATGATGTTGAGACTCTAGAAAGAGTGCAGAGAAGAGCAACAAAGATGATTAGGGGACTGGAGGCTAAAACATAGGAAGAACGGTTGCAGGAACTGGGTATGTCTAGTTTAATGAAAAGAAGGACTAGGGGTGACATGATAGCAGTGTTCCAATATCTCAGAGGCTGCCACAAAGAAGAGGGAGTCAAGCTATTCTCCAAAGCACCTGAAGGCAGGACAAGAAGCAATGGGTGGAAACCAATCAAGGAGAGAAGCAACTTAGAACTAAGGAGAAATTTCCTGACAGAACAATTAATCAGTGGAACAACTTGCCTCCAGAAGTTTTGAGTGCTCCAACACTGGAAGTTTTTAAGAAGATGTTGGATAACCATTTATCTGAAGTGGTGTAGGGTTTCCTGCCTAAGCAGGGGGTTGGACTAGAAGACCTCCAAGGTCCCTTCCAACTCTGTTTATTCTATTCTATTCTATTCTATTCTATTCTATTCTATTCTATTCTATTCTATTCTATTCTATTCTATTCTATTCCATTCTATTCTATTCTATTCTATTCTATAAGGCAACTGGACTTCCTTGATTTTTCCTTGAAGACATTTTGCTTCTCACCCAAGAAACTTCTTCAGTTCCCGATCCAGAAGCATCCAAGAAGCTTCCAAAGAAGGTGTTTCTTGGATGAGAAGTGAAACATCTTCAAGGAAAAAAACCAAGAAAGTCCAGTTGCCTTCTGAAGAAGGTAGCTTTGAACAGTCAATGTGAAATTACTGCTGAAGAATAAATTTAAGATTGTTGCCTTAATATCAGTTATAAATCCAGGCTACAAAGCCATGCATTGCCCACGCAAATCGTCCCTGGATGGGGAGGAACAGGCTCCAACTCAACCCCTCCAAGACTGAGTGGCTATTGGGGGGCGAGACATTGGCCCCCACGGATAAGGCGCGTAACTTGGGTGTCCTCCTGGATGCACGGCTGTCTTTAGAAGAGCATATGATGGCCGTGGCCAGGGGGGCTTTCTATCAGGTTCGCCTGATACGTCAGTTGCGCCCCTTTCTGGATCGGGACTCCCTATGCACGGTCACTCATGCCCTTGTCACTTCCTGCCTGGACTACTGCAACATTCTCTACATGGGGCTCCCCTTGAGGAGCTGGTGCAGAATGCAACCGCGCGGGTACTTATGGGGGCGACATGACGCTCCCACGTGACACCTCTCCTGTGTGAGCTGCATTGGCTTCCAGTGGTCTTCCGGGTGCGCTTCAAAGTATTGGTTCTCATCTTCAAAGCGCTCCATGGCTTAGGGCCCGGTTATTTACGAGACCACCTTCTGCCACTGATAACCTCCCACCGGCCAATACGCTCCCACAGAGAGGGCCTCCTCAGGGTGCCGTCGGTCAGGCAATGTCGGCTGGCGACCCCCCGGGGAAGAGCCTTCTCTGTGGGGGCACCCGTCCTCTGGAATCAGCTACCCCCAGGGATACGACTGATCCCAGACCTCCGGACCTTCCGACGGGCTCTGAAGACTTTTTTATTTCAGCAAGCCGGGCTGGGTTAAAAATCTTTTAATTGCTGAATTTTATGGGTAAGGGGTTTTAAATTGGGGGAAGCCAATATAAATTTAATTTTGTTTTTATAGTATTTTAATGTTTATATTGTATGTTTTTTAATTTTGGCTGTTCACTGCCCCGAGTCCTTCGGGAGAAGGGCAGTATAAAAATTTTAAAAATAAATAAATAAATAAATAAATAAATAAATAAATAAATAAATAAATAAATAAATAAATAAATTTGATCCTTTTTATAATAATCCTATTCATCTTTAAAAACCATTCTTTTGATTTTTAAAAATAACTTTCTTTTCTCCCACTTACTTGCCAGTTGGTACAAACAACAATTGTTCCTTATGTTTTCATAATGCGACGGCTGCCTTCCTAAATTTCCAGGAAAAACATTAGTAATTCTTGTTTCCCCTTTCGGAAATCGAATGAAAATGAGCCCACTGGAAATTAGTTTTTGCTTAACCCATAATGATTGCCCCTAGGCACATATCTATTTGTCTCTGACATTTCTCACACATTTGCTCCTGATGTAATAAAGAGTATTATAAAGCATCATTAGCATTTCTGGCTGAACACAAGTATATTTTATGGGGAAGCAGGCTTCCCCATAAAACTCTATTTTATCACTTTAGTCATAGAGAATCTTAACTTTAGAGGGCAGGAAGGTTGCTGAAAGTTTTGGGAATTTCCTGTCCTAAGCAAAATATTTCTCAAACATCCACAGAGAAAGTCTGGCCCACTCCTAATATTACTGCCATAGATTTGTGGCCAGTTCCAAGATAAAGCATAAGCCATCCAGAGTCGTTTCAGCAGTGAAAAGGGTGGCATATACATTTAATAAATTAAATCCAGAGGATGCAGAAACCACAAAGACTTGTCTCTGTAAGCATTCCGATCTCCATAGAGAACAGACTGAGAATCTCAAAAAAAAAAAAAAAATTAAATCAGATTATGCCCTTATTCTAATTACAACATGGGTTAAGAGGCAATTTTTACACTGATTCAGAGGGCCCTAATTAGCTAATAGTAATTGTTTTTATGAGGAGAATGCTGAATACGGTAGAAAAAAAGTTGGGTGAGTCAAAAAATCTTTCCCAATTCCCATGAAATGAAACATACACACACATTTGCTGATTCTTCAGTGTTTCTGTTAGTTCTACAGAGGAATTATTGAGTTGGTCATCTGCACCTCTGTAACTCTCTGGTTTGGTTCTGCAACCCAACAAGACAGACACAGATTTCAGAGGATAATTAGTACTGCAGAAAAAACAATGACTACCAACCTGCCTTCCATTGAGGACCTGTATACTGCACGAGTCAAAAAGAGGGCTGTGAAAATATTTACAGACCCCTTACATCCTGGACATAAACTGCTTCAACTCCTACCCTCAAAACGATGCTATAGAGCACTGCATGCCAGAACAACTAGACACAAGGACAGTTTTTTCCTGAATGCCATCACTCTGCTAAATAAATAATTCTCTCAACACTGTCAAGCTATTCACTAAGTCTGCATTACTATTCTCATTCTAATTGTTCCTATCACCCATCTCCTTCCACTTACGACTATATGACTGTAACTTGTTGCTGTATCCTTACGAATTATATTGATTGTTTCCTAGTATGATTCGATTGCTTATTTGTACCCTATGACTATCATTAAGTGTTGTACCTTATGATTCTTGACGGGTGTATCTTGCCTTTTTATGTACACTGAGAGCATATGCACCAAAGACAAATTCCTTGTGTGTCCAATCACACTTGGCCAATAAAGAATTCTGTCTGTCTGTCTGTCTGTCTGTCTGTCTGTCTATCATTTATCTATAGAAAAAATAATTTAATAATGTAAAATTTATTTCCATACCCATCTCTTATAATTCCATGAACTTCTTGCTCTGTTCAGAAGTTTTCAGAAATAAAGCTGACATTTTAGCAGCCTCTCTCCAGGGCATTTACTAGATAATTTAAAAGGCCAATCCTCCAAGAAATTATAGTATTCAGAAATCAGGAATGTGAAGCTCTACCGTTGCTAAATTGAGGTTGTAAACAAGAATTCTCCGAAAATTGAAGGCAAGACTCCATCTAGTGGTGTTGTTTTTTCAACAGCAACATTTAGTAATGATGGATAATTAAAAGACGTTCGTGGTCTTGACCAATTGCATTAAATCAGTGCTTTTTAAATTTGGCAACTTTAGGATGTATGGACTTTGACGTTTCAGTGCTGACTGGGAAATTCTAGCAGTTGAAATCCACACACCGTAAAGTTGCCAAGTTTGAAAAACACTACACTAAATTCTAACCTGAGCTGGTTTGGTGTTTTGTGTAAACTCAGATACAATTCTGTTGACTGCTGGCTGCCTGCAATTTGGCAGTTCGAATCACACCAGGCTCAAGGTTGACTCAGCCTTCCATCCTTCCAAGGTCGGTAAAATGAGGACCCAGATTGTTGGGGGCAATATGTTGACTCTGTAAACCGCTTAGAGAGGGCTGTAAAAGCACTTGTTCTGTCCCCGTACCACACACGCATCCCCACAGATGGCCCGGAGTTAATAAACCACATGACAAAACTCTTTGAAGATAAAGCTGGCAGCAACCCAGTGGCTAGCTGCCAATTCAGACTTTACTCACACAAAACAAAGATTAGACTGCAAGCATTCCGATAAAACAGGCAGAGTTTCAACAATACAAGGATTAATCCAAATGCAGTCCGATAAAGTAGGCAAAGTCCAGTAACGCAGAGATCATGGATTATTTCCAGTTTTTGCTTGTCACAAACTGAACTGGCCACCACACCCACATTTATACCCTGTGGGGTGTGGTCCAGTGACTCAGCTAATCTCTGGCACGCCTTCCCTCTGCTGTGCATGCTTCTCCCTGCGCCTCTGCCGAGGGTCCAGCCAGCACTTATCTTCTTCGTCACTGTCCACCTGTGGCTGCGGGGACGTGCTTGGCTCTGAGCCTATCTTTTGGCCTTCGGTGTCCTCTGGAGGCATTGCCAGAGAGGAGGGTCCTGGAGAGGGAGGCCTTGCCAACTCCTCTCCCTCACTCTCAGAGTCTGCATCTGTCGATAGCCCAGGCTCAGGCAACGGAGCCACAACAGCACTGTGAAGCGGTATATAAGTCTAAGTCAGTGGTGGGTTTCTACTAGTTCGCCCCGGTTTGGGAGAACCGGTAGCGGTGGTGGTGGGAGGCTCTGCCCATCTGCCCAGACGTCATCAAAAACACTCTGTGCATGCGCAAAAGCGCCACGCGCTCGCAAAGCAAGCAAGCGCACCGTTACCGATAGTGAACTGGTAGCACCGGGATTTGAATCCCATTACTAGTTTAAGTGCTATTGCTATCTTAATTTCTTCTGTTTCTACCTGTGTTGTCCTTTCAGTAGCCAAGAATGTGGTAGTTAGGGATAGATGGCTTCTGAACACTCCTGTTCATTTGTGTCTATCAGCTTCAATTGTTTCACACTGAGCTCTCCAATGTAGCCAAGCATTTAAGTAATGAATCACTTCCTTTTGCTCATTTTAAAGGAGGCGGCCTGCAAATCATTATAATTAGACTACATCGATGCTGTGTGGAGTGGATGCCGTTTGCAACAAGCAGAGGGATTTCTATTCAGGGAAAGTACAGTAATCCCATAATATGGAAAGTGCTGACAATGGCCTTCTGGAGTCCAATACTCTGTAGTTTCCAAAGAGTCACGATGGCGCAGCGGTTAGAGTGCAGAACTGCAGGCTACTTTTGCTGACTACCTGCAATTTGGCAGTTCAAATCTCACCAGGCTCAAGGTTGACTCAGCCTTCCATCCTTCCGAGGTGGGTAAAATGAGGACCCAGATTGTTGGGGGCAATATGCTGACTCTGTAAACCACTTAGAGAGGGCTGTAAAGCATTGTAAAGCGGTATATAAGTCTAAGTGCTATTGCTATTGCTGGAAATTGTGGCAATTACACCGGAATGAAGTTCCCTTCAAGATCTGAGTGGTCTCCATTCTACTGTTGCTTTGAAGACCCGTTAAGACCTTGCTCTTCACCAGGCCTCGCTTCAGTTCAGCTGGTTTGTCCTGCATGCCACCTTTGATCTTTCATTGTTTTTCATTGTACAGGTTGTCCTCGACTTGCAACCACAATTGGGAAAAGAATTTCCATTGCTAAGTGGGGCAGTTGTTAAGTGAATCGTGCCAGATTTTAGTACTGTTTTTGGCTGCGGTTGTTCCTTCTACAGGTAGTCCTCGACTTACGACCACAATTGAGCCCAAACTTTCTGTTCCTAAGCGAGACCGTTGTTAAGTGAATTTTGCCCCATTTTACAACCTTTCTTGCCATAGTTGTTAAGTGAATCTTCTGACTTTGCTTGTCAGAAGGTCGCAAAAGGGGGGTCACATGATCTCCGGGCCAGTGCAAAAGTCATAAATATGAGTCAGCTGCTAAGCATCTGCATTTGGGTCACGTGACTATGGGGATGCTGCAACTATCGTTAAGGGTGAAAAACGGTCCTAAGTCACTTTTATCAGAGCTGTTGTAACTTCAAACAGTGACTAAATGAACTGTTGTAAGTCGAGGACTGGCTGTACTCAGAAGCAACTACCGTATTTTTCGGAGTATAAGATGCACCTACCTTTTTTGGTGAGGAAAAGAAGAAAAAAAAATCTGCCTCTGCCTTTGAGCAATTTTGCCTCCTTGCAGCAAACAGCAAACAGCCTGCTTTACTTTTATTTTCGTTTTCAGCATAGCTTGACTAGCACAAGGGGGAAAAAAATCATCTCCAGCAATTTACCTCTTTGCAGCAAGCAGCAGAGCCCTGTGCAAAACAGCTGAGAGCAAATCAGCTGAGAGTCAGGAGGCAGATCCAATCAACTTGTGCTAATTAGCCTGTGCTGAAGCTGAAAGGAGCTGTTTTTTCTTGCTGTTTGTTTGCAAGGAGGTAACTGCTGCGAGGCAGAGGCCAAAGGGTGGGGGCCAGTGGGTAGGTGAGCGGGGCTACATTCGGTGTATAAGACACACTTAAATTTTCACTCCCTTTTAGGGGGGAAAAAGGTGAGTCTTATACGCCGAAAAATACAGTATTTCAGAAAGCTTGAACTGTAAGTAAAATCAAGCCACCATTTGGCCTGAAATCCATGTCAGTTTGAGCTTATTTCAAGTTTAGCTCAAACTGACATTATACTGTACCAGATGTCTGTATGACAATCTCTAGGAATGTCGACTCCTTGGGAAACACCAGCACATCAGCAAAGAAACTTTTATTTTTTTGAATGAGTAATACAGGTAGTCCCCAATCAATGGGGGAAACCAAATTCACTTAACCACCGCGTGATTCACTTAACAACTGCAGAATTCACGTAATAACCATAGCAAAAAAGGTAATAAGAAGGTAATCCTCAATTTATGACCGATCACTTAGCAATTGATTGAAATTATGAAAAACTCCGACACTGGAAGTTTTTAAGACGAGGTTGGATAACCATTTGTCTGAAGTGGTGTAGGGTTTCCTGCCTAAGCAGGGGGTTGGACTAGAAGACCTCCAAGGTCCCTTCCAACTCTGTTATTCTATTCTATTCTATTCTATTCTATTCTATTCTATTCTATTCTATTCTATTCTATTCTATTCCATTCCATTCCATTCCATTCCATTCCATTCCATTCCATTCCATAAAAATGACTTCCCTTCCCTTCCACTCTCTACTCCACACCACCACTCCATTCCCCAAAAATTACTTGCAATCTGGTTCTGGGATCCTGGCCACTGGGATGCATTTTGGCATTCAACAGCCAGCCCACAGTTATGGCACTTTGTCGTCTCCTGTGCTCACATGACTGTAGTTTATGACTTTTTTTCCTGGATACCAGCATTTACCACTAGTTTCCAACAAAAAACACCCATAACAAAAATGGGTTTGCTTAACAACCGCCACCCAAAAAAAAACATCGTAAAAATGGATCTGGTCATATAGTGACTCCCTTTGCAACTGTCCTGACTTATGACCATCACTGCCAGTTCAATAACGGTTATAAGTCAAGGACGTAAGTGTAAAAAAACCCAAACCCCCGATGTGATGTTCCAGTAAATGATGGCCTCTGAATAGCCATAGAAAAATATTTCACTGATGCCTAACCATATTCTATCTACACATTATTGAAGTTAACACCCTGAGCTCTGGAGTTAGAAGATTCATCATGGTGGCAGCCCGTTCTGTTCCTCCGCTAATTCTGGTGTTCTGTTTTTCATCTCAGCAGTCATTGTCCCAAAGCCAAGGAATGTCTTCAATTCGTAGCATTATTCCCCCCCTAAAGTTATTTCTTTTGCAAAAGTACAACTGCCTGCTGATACATCCTGCTGGCAATGGTGTGATGTAATTTTGGCTTCATAAATAATTCCATGGCCTCTGAACACTGGAAATAGAGAAAAGCGATGCCCTTGAGTTGAGTTAAGTTAAGCTGGGACACTAGTAGTTGCTTTGCAAGGTAGCCAGTTGTGCCCGCAATATTTTCTTCCATTTGTATTGGAACGAGACCAGTGTCTTGCTTTGTCCCCACGTACACAGGGAGTTGTCATTTGATGGCAAAAGTTTGCTGCCTTGCCTTCAGAAATCCTGAGAGAGAGAAAGCTTGGTTATAAAGGAACAAAATGTTCACCAGATGACTCTCTTTCAACCTTGCCAGCCAAATCTTTAAGCCAGCCAAGAACTGGGTTTATTTAGTTTTCGGTGTTATTCCAGCAAAGGAACGACATTGGCCGAAGCAGCTGGAAAGGCAGAGTTAAATTCCAAAGGAAAGACATACTTGAATAACTTTATTAAGCCGAGAGAGCGCCCGGCATCCAATTATGGATTCCACAGTAGACACGTCTCAAAACATTGCTTCTTCCAGCATTTCTTCCTTGCGGGTGCCGAGAAACAAAGCTGTCAAAAGCAAAAAAGTTAAAACGTGGAAGTAGAAAATGTCAGAAAGGTGTGTAAAGCTTGGTGGTTTTGATTCCACTTGAAGTTCACAATCAGGTGAAAAAAGAAAGTGGGAGTTTCATTTTTGAAGAGATTTCTGAATTTTCAAGAAGGCTCTCCCCTCCAGAACTTGAAATAGGTCATCTATTTATTAATAGCTAAGCCATTTGACATTTAAAAAAAAAAAAATAACTTACAACAATTTGCAACTTCCCAGCAGACATGATGACTAGAAGCCAGAAAAGGAGACTGGGGGAAGAGAATAAGACACGACGTATCTATAGGATGTGGTGGTGCTGGAGGGAATGAGAAAAGAGCGTGCAATTTCTCAAGTACCCGTACACCAGCAAGATTTGATTCCAGTTGATTTTTATCCCACCATTATTATTTTTTATAAGTAACTCAAGGTAGCAAGTGTACCGAATACTCCTTCCTCCTCCTATTTTCCTCACAACAACATCTCTGTGTGGTGAGTTGGGCTAAGAAAAGAACCCCCAGCTCAAGGTCACCCAACCAGTTTTCATGCCTAAATTAACACTAGAACTCACAGTCGCCTGGATTCTAGGCCAGGATTTTCATCCCTAAACCAAATTGACTCTCTGAAGACTTGCGGGCTCCATCTGATTTTCTGTATTTTTGACTGACAGCAATTCTCCAGAACGACAAATCACAACATTCCCCATGTCAATGAAAAGGATTTTCAAAATAACAAATGTTTAAAATCTCCTGAGGTGTGGAGTGGGGTTTAAATTGCACTAGGGATGCTGCCAAAGCTTGCTCTGAAGAATAAACAAACAAGTTTATTAAATTCCTTGTTTAGTGGGAATATAAATTCCAGCTGTTTGAAATCAAGACCATTTCCATTCTTTGTCACAAACACAGATTATTATTATTATTATTATTATTTGGTTGGGTGAAAACCGAACAAAAATGAGCTTGGCAATCTTTCTTTTAACAAACTGGATGTCATTGAAGCTATGAATATCTTAAACAGTATTGGAGATGTGTTTTAACTTCTTTTTTTCAAATCCTGCTCAGTTGTCACTTTATTAGGGAAATGGTAGAAATCTCCTGTTCTAAATTCTTTCTAATTGAAGATTAACAGTTATCCACATTAGGATTAAGGAGAAATTTCCTGACAGTGAGAACAATTAATCAGTGGAATGGTTTACTTTCAGAAATTGTGGGAACTCCATCATTGAAGGTTTTCAAGAAGAGACTGGACAACCGTTTTTCTAGAATAATATAAGCTCTCCTGCTTCAGCAGGGGGTTGGACTAGAAGACCTCCAAGGTCCCTTCCAATTTTATGATTCGATGTTCTACTCTAGGATGACCAACAAAGATATTCTTTGTTAAAAGAATAGCATAAATAAGCAATAATAGACTAATAGGAAGCAACCAGAAGTATCCTTTGAGCTGGTTCATTGGGAGATTTATAAAAGCAAACTTTGGTGGAAAAAGAAATGACTTCCTTACCAGAAATTATGGGAAATTGTGCAATTGCGCAATGGGAATGTCATACCACTGAAGGGGCTGGGAGCCAACCATGAAGTGATGCTTAAGCGTTCCTATGTTTTCTTCACCATAGATCTGTGATTAAGATACTGATCAGGTTTGCACATCAAGCTAAGCCATGGGGATTTGTTATTGGTTTGGTTTTGAGTCCATGTGTCGTGCAAACTCGACCCATATAGACATACAGACAAGGTCTTGTGGCTCAGTCCATGTGGAGCTACAAAACAGTGACTTATCAAACCATAACTAAATTACGAAGTTGTGTGCAGTGGGAAGTCAGTTATTGGGTCAGAGAAGTTATAACTTCTGTGGCTGTTTATAGTCACATTTGTGCTTCTTCAACCAAGGGTATCAAGAACCTTGATATAGGACTATAGGAAGTGAGAGACGGTACATTCTGATTGGGAAGCTATCTTAAAAAGTTCATTTGCCTCATGACTACAAGACTGTGTCTCCAACATGGAGGCCTTGGATCACGGGAGTCCACCAGCATCGAGTCCCTAATTATTAGAGACCAGTTGAGATAGGTGGGACATGTCATCAGAATGGATTGTTGTGACCCAGGCCCAAGTAGGTATCTGATTATACTTCCAAGTAGGTATTATCAGACGCAAACAGTTCGAAACAAACAGACTTTATTAGAACAGCTGAGAATTAGCTCATTCTCAGCGTAGTCCAAACTAATTCAAAACAAATTCTTCATAACACAATTCTTCAGCCTTATCACCAACCTTGGTCTAATTAGGCAACCTGCCAAAGGCTTTTCTTGGCAAAAGTTCAGAAGCAGAAGATGCAGACAAGAAATAAATGCAGCAAGACAAGAAACACATCTATCAATGTTGTTTTCCGACTAAGAGCCCAAGAGCCGTTGCTGGTCTTTTAAGCCTTATGGGAGGGGCCAATTATCTCTTGGCCTTACTCCTGAGTCGTCCCTTTTGCTTTAGTTGCTCTTGCCTTCTGGCAGCTCTTCTCATGCGTGCACTAGGAACGGGCTCCTCCTGTTCCTCTGTCTCTCTGCTGTCAGCCTCTGGAAGCTCCAGAGTCTGCACATCACTCCCAGATGGCCCCATCTCTGCCTCTGACGCAGAGCCCTCATCCGGGCCTTCCCCAGCTTCCAGGACTGGCCCGTGTTCCTCCCCAGCCTCCTCACTGTCCGACTCTGCTGCCAGCTCCACAGGCTGCTGCCGGACCACAACATGGATGACCTCTGTATGCCTCGCCAGTTGTTCTATCATATACTGGTGTCTGGGAAGAGACCTCAAGGTTCACTCTGCAAGAAACTGAAAAGAACGCTATATTACTGACATCCAACCAAGGGAACTTCAAGTTTGCAATTGCTGACAGAACCCGCTGGCAAGCTCTGTGTTATGATGCCTCTGCCAGCTTTGAAGACAGGCGCCACCAAAACCATGAATGGCATCAGTGTCACAGACTAACATCCACCGTTATTACAAGAATGGACTTTCAATGTCCCCGTTGTGCTAGACTCTAGGCTTCAAGACTAGGACTGCAAAGTCACCTCCCTATCCACAAATGGATTGCAAATCAGCGTGTCTTCTTCTAAACTGGAGGACTTTCACAATTACCTTTTTTTAACCTTACATTAATTGGACCCACACAATGCAGGAGCCATGGTTTGCTTTAAACCATGTTTGCATAAGCCATTGTACTAAATCACAAATTGTGACTAAATCAAAATGATGGAAAACTTACAACAATGAATCCATCCATTCATTTTGCACATTTGATCTTAAAAGTACCGTATCTTTTTCTGATGTAATTAATTAGAAGAGCCTTGGTGGCGCAGCGGACTAAAGTGCTGTTAAGTAGCTCCAGCGGCCTGCAATTACTGCAAGTTCAAATCTCACCAGGCTCAAGGTTGACTCAGCCTTCCATCCTTTCGAGGTAGGTAAAATGAGGACCCGGACTGTGGGGGCAATAAGCTGACTTTGTATAAAAAAAGAACACCACTTGGGGGGGGGGCAAAAAGCCCTACTAAGCAGGTATATACAAAAGTATGAAGGCTATTGCTTAACGCATTGTAAGCCACCCTGAGTTTCCAGAGAAGGGTGGCATATAAATCGAACCAATCAATCAATCAATCAATCAATAAATAAATAAAAAATAATAAATAAATAAATAAATAAATAAATAAATAAATTTGCATACCTATCTTCCCTTCTTCCTAATTTTTTTTTTTATCTGTTCAAGAGCCAGGTTGGTGCGGAGAAAATGATTCTCGCCCCCAAAAAACAAAGTTTTGGATAGCAAAAGCTTTGAAATATTATTTTGCCTTTCTTGGAAACAATAGATTATTATTTTTTCTTTCTCCCAAGGTTAGTTTGTTTTGGTATCGTGATCAGTTTGTGAAAATCTATCCCTGGGCAACAGCTGTTCTCTTCTCAAACTTCCTTCCTAGCTCCCATTTTTCCATACTGCTGTTTTCATAACATTAAGACTGATACATTTTTACAGGGGTAGAATATTTGTTCAAGAAAAACATAACTGGATGGATTTTAAGTCTTTTTAATATGATGCTACTTAGTAAGAACAATGGTTCCTATATCTCACCATGGATTGTGCTCAAAGAAGATGGCAAAATTATGCAGGTTTGACAAGTGGCGAAGATGAGAGTTTAGAGCTCAAAGGAAGGCAGAGAGGTGTTACTTATATATTTGCAACTCACAACCTTATCTTGCAAAGGTTCTTCAGGGTTCCACAGTGTCTCTTAGGTTCTCGCCTGGCCTCATCTCAGTGAGATGGGTGGCATAGAAGTCTAATAATAAATTTTTAAAAATAAGAATAAACAAAGTGTGAGGTGAACCTCCCTTGGCTAAGTAGAAACAGAGACTGGAGGAGTTCTGAACAACCTTTTAGTCCTTCGTTGTTTTAATAAATCCACTTTTCCCCAAATACCAGCTTCAAGTGAGTAACTTGGTGATGGCAGAGGTGCACATTTTTATAATAGATAATAATAGAATTCTTTATTGGCCAAGTGTGATTGGACACACAAGGAATTGGTCTTTGGTGCATATGCTCTCAGTGTACATAAACAAAAGATACATTTGTCAAGAATCATAAGGTACAACACTTAATGATAGTCACAGAGTACAAATATGCAATTGAATCATACTAGGAAACAATCAATATACATCATAAGGATACAAACAACAAAGTTACAGTTATACAGTCATAAGTGGGAGGAGATGGGTGATAGGAACAACGAGAAGATTAATAGTAATAGTAATGCAGACTTAGTGAATAATGATTGCTACATCTCAATCTAAGCCCACCCAGAGCAACCACTCATGGCATAAAGCAATTTCTTCTTGGGAGAAAAGATCTGCCTTTCTTTTAATTAGAAAAGAATAGAATAGAATTCTTTATTGGCCAAGTGTGATTGGACACACAAGGAATTTGTCTTGGTGCATGTGCTCTCAGTATATATAAAAGAGAAGATACATTCATCAAGAATCATAAGGTACAACACTTAATGATAGTCATGGGGTACAAATAAGCAATCAAATCATACTAGGAAACAATCAATATAAATTATAAGGATACAAGCAACAAAGTTACAGTCATACAGACATAAGTGGAAGGAGATGGGTGATAGGAACGATGAGAAGATTGATAGTAATGCAGCCTTAGTGAATAGTTTGACAGTGTTGAGGGAATTATTTGTTTAGCAGAGTGATGGCGTTTAGGAAAAAACTGTTCTTGTGTCTAGTTGTTCTGGCATGCTCTATAGTGTCCTTTTGAGGGTAGGAGTTGAAACAGTTTACGTCCAGGATGCGAGGGGTCTGCAGATATTTTCACAGCCCTCTTTTTGACTCGTGCAGTATACAGGTCCTCAATGGAAGGCAGGTTGGTAGAAATTGTTTTTTTTTCTGCAGTTCTAATTATCCTCTGAAGTCTGTGTCTGTCTTGTTGGGTTGCAGAACCAAACCAGACAGTTATAGAGATGCAGATGGCAGACTCAATAATTCCTCTGTAGAACTGTATTTTGCCCTTTAAATTTTTCAAAGGTCTTCATTCAACATTTCATTGCATTGTTCCAATTTAATTCAATGTTATGGCTGTGGTAGACCAGTATAGATAAGAAACAAAATCATATTTAAGGCAAGGTATATCTGAAAAACAATCTAACATTTGTGAGAACTGCAAAGCTGGCTGGCTGGCTGGGAAATTCTGGGAGTTAAAGTCCAGCAGGCTTAAAGTTGCCAAGGTTGGAGACCCCTGGCCTTGAAAGTGGTTTTTCTTCTTGCATGTTGCCTGGTTCTTTCAGACAGAGAAGGTGAACTCTCTTTCACCTCGATCTTCTTAGTAAATATTATATATACCTGTCTGTAGTTTGCATGATAAAATAATTGCATGATAACATTTTAAAAAAAATACTGCATTTATAAAATCACCGGGGCTTTTCTACGTTGGAGTTTTAACATCCCCAAGGGATTCCTGCCCTTGAATATATGACGCCCATAACGCGGGTTACAACTCCCCCCCATCCAACTCTTCGGCTTTTTCCGGAGACGCTTCGGGGCGGTCTGCCGAAGTGTATAGGAGGCTTGTCAATGCCTAGGTGGGGGCGGGGCTAGAACCTGTCTGGATCTGTTCCCTGGTTGTCAGCTTGGGCGGGGCCAATCCCGAGAAGGCAGGGCCAAGCCTCTCCCCCCACGTGACCAAGTTCCAGCTGCTCTCCCGTAACATCTCCCTGGCCGGAGAGAGAGGCGAACCAGCGAGCCAACGAACGTCAAATGCTGTTCTTATAACTTTGTTTCTTCTCCCCGCCCACTTCACCTGCCTCGGCTGGCTGGCTGGCTTGAGAAGGGTGGGGAGGAGGAGTCTCCAGGCACCCAGTTCTTAGCACTTCGCCTCCCGATGGGAACTGCATGGATTTAGCCAAGGTGAGAGAGATCTATTTCTCCCCCCTCCCTCTTCCCTCAATAAATTCTTAGCAATTAAAAAAAAAAAAAGCATTGCAATTAAAACATAAGAAAGTTTCTATGGCTGGCTTGCAGAGAAGGAAGATTTCCATTCAGCAAAAAAATTAATAAAATAAAATTAATATATCTGTATATATATCTGTATATATATGTGTGTGTGTGTATCTATCTATGATGCATTACAATTAAAAAAATAAAGTTTCTATGGCTGGCTTGCAGAGGAGGAAGATTTCCATTCAGCAAAAAAAAAAAATTAATATATCTGTATATATATCTGTATATATATGTGTGTGTGTGTATCTATCTATGATACATTACAATTAAAAAATAAAGTTTCTATGGCTGGCTTGCAGAGAAGGAAGATTTCCAATCAGCAAAAAAAAAAAAAAAAAATTAATTAATTAATATATATACATACACACACACACACACATATATAACGCATTGCAATTAAAAAATAAAAAAGTTTCTATTTCTGGCTTGCAGAGAAGAAAGATTTCCATTCAGTATATATATATATATATATATGTGTGTGTGTGTGTGTGTGTGTGTGTATGTATATATATATGTATATATGTATGTATATATGTATATCTATCTATAATGCATTACAATTAAAAAATAAGAAAGTTTGTATTTCTGGCTTTGCAGAGAAGGGAGATTTCCATTCCTGGAGGGGGTGTGTGGAAAGGGTGTTTGGGGGAGATGGGAGAAGAGGGTTTGGTTCATTAAAGGGCTCCCTCCCTCCTTCCCCTCCCTTTTCCTTGTTTGTTCCAACTTTTCCTGCGGTTCCCCCCCCTTTTTTTCCCCCCCCAAATCCCGGGATCCTGGCTTTTCAAAGTGAAGCTAGCGACGATCGAGTCGTGCCGGGCGTTTGCACGCGGATCTCTCTCTCTCTCTCTCTCTCTCTTTTTGCGTGGGGGTTTGGAAGTCTTGGCGAAGAACGTGTGTGTTTGCGTGTGTGTGCCTTGTGGGTGTGTGAGTGCTGCTGGATTTCGCATTGTTATGCATGCAGGGCGTGTGTGACGTGGGTTCGTGTTTGCTCGGCTGCATCCAGCCTGAATGGCAAAGAGGAACGTGCCCGGGGATTTGTTGACAAGTTGTGGTTCAAAGTGTTTCTTCATTCTTAAACTTTCTTTTTTTAAAAAAAAAATGGTTACGTGGATTGTTTTTTTTTTTAAAGTCATGTTTTTCCGAGTTGCGAGTCGTTCCGCTAGGTTTTTTTTTTTTTTGCATTCTTAGGTTGTATGCACAACAATATGAGCTACAAATTCGATTAAAAAAAAAATGTCTATGGAGATTCTCACTCATCCAAGTTGTCCCAAAGGTGCTTTTTCCAAAAATCAACAGGACTTTCTTGGGGTTTTTTTTCCCCCCTTTGAAAATGTTTCACTTCTCATCCAAGAAGCTTCTTTGGTTTATTCAGCTCAGAAAAAAAAAACACATCCACATGCTTAAATTTCTTTTAAATTAATATTATAATGTATTAGATAATTAGAACTGCAGAAAAACCAATGACTACCAACCTGCCTTCCATTGAGGACCTGTATACTGCAGGAGTCAAAAAGAGGGCTGTGAAAATATTTACAGACCCCTCGCATCCTGGACATAAACTGTTTCAACTCCTACTCTCAAAACGACACTATGGAGCATTGCACACCAAAACAACTAGACACAAGAACAGTTTTTTCCCCAAACGCCATCACTCTGCTAAACAAATAATTCCCTCAACACTGTCAAACTATTCACTAAATCTGCATTACTATTAATCTTCTCATCGTTCCTATCACCCATCTCCTTCCACTTATGACTGTATGACTGTTAACTTTGTTGCTTGTATCCTTATGATTTATATTTATTGTTTCCTAGTATGATTCGATTGCTTATTTGTACCCTGACTATCATTAAGTGTTGTACCTTATGATTCTTGATGAACGTATCTTCTCTTTTATATATACTGAGAGCACATGCAGCAAGACAAATTCCTTGTGTGTCCAATCACACTTGGCCAATAAAGAATTCTATTCTATTCTATTCTAATTAAAAGAAAGGCAGATCTTTTCTCCCAAGAAGAAATTGCTTTATTTCATGAGTGGTTGCTCTGGGTGGGCTTAGATTGAGATGTAGCAATTAGTTCCTCTTCTTGGTGCAGTAGGCATGTAGGATTCACTGAGGAATAAGCTGATGGATAGTTGTGTAAATGTTGACAGTTGTGAAGCAAGGGTGTGCAGTTAAGCACTTCTTTCGGCCGCAATGCAAAATAGACTTCAGAACCTTGGAAGACATTAAACTAAATTATATTTCTTAAACGGCTTTGCTTATTATGTATAAGCTCTGAAAAAGTAGAGTCGCTCCACTGAATCTGTGTAGATAGTGCAGAGAACGAAGTGGGAAAACACGGCAGTATTTTGCAATTATGAAGCACAGAGATATTTCAACTCTTTTATTTCATTTGAAACCAACCCTGGAGGTTACATTCCCTAAAATGAGTGGGGGAGATTGTCCTGATGCAGCCAAAAAAAAAAAAAGGACCCAAAAGCAGAAATAAAACATAAAAATACTTTAAATTGCATGGACAGCAATAGTTAATAAAGTGACTTTCATCATTTCTCTCTGTCTTTCCAAATGTCATAAATTATGGGGGGGTTTAAGATCTGCTGAGGATTCATCCCAGCCATGCTCTGTATGGGCAACCACACAGAGACCGCCAGATTCCAAATTATGCACTTCTGATATAGGTAGTCCTCCACTTACAACAGTTCGCTTAGTGACTACTCGAAGGCACTGAAAAAAACGTAACTTATGACCCTTTTTCACCCTTATGACCATTGCAGCATTCCCCCATAGCCACGTGATGTACGTTTGGATGATTGGCAACTGACTCACATTTGTGACGGTTTCAGTGTCCAGGGGAAGTCATGTGATCCGCTTTTGCGACCTTCTGACCGGCAAAGTCAATGGGGAAACCAGATTCACTTAACAACGGTGTTACTCATCGAACAACTGCAGTGATTCACTTAACAAATGTAGCAGGAAAAGTCGTAAAATGGGAAAAAAACAAATTTCTCACTTAGCAACACACATTTTGGGCTCAATTGTGGTCGTACGTTGAGGACTACCTGTAGTGTAGAGCAGTGTTTCTGAACTTTGGCAACTTTTAAGATGTGTGGACTTCAACTCCCATTGTGGGAGTTAAAGTCTATTCATCTTAGAAATTGACGAGGCAGAGAAAGGCTGCTTGTAGGTAGAAGGTTGGATTTTGACATATTTAGAGAATTGCATCAACATACACTGAAAGTGAAATTGTGTGACTGTAATAATATGGTTGCAGACGGTCTTGAAATGAATTTGAAATGCAGAAGTAAATAATTAAATGATGATTAAATTAGAGATGTGGTAAGATAAGAGACAGGTTCATTGTGATGTTTGTTATTGCGTTTATTGCTTTGTTTGGAGCAACATTTTGTCTGAGCAAATGGCATCTCTGGAAAATCGTACTGTGTGGAATTGAAGCACTGGAGCAGTGGTGGGTTCTGCCCAGTTCCGCCGAGCCGGTAGTGGTGACGATATGACGTCACTGAACCGGTTCTGCCCCCACCCCCGCATTATTTCTACCTTTTATTTGGCCCCACCCCCAATCTATTGCTGCCTCCTGAGTCCCAGTTGATGGCTAGAAGGAAAAAAACGTTAAACTCTTGCCGCTGGCCTTCAAAGGCCGCCCTACAGCTGATCAGCGTTAAAAGGCAGTGTGGTGGTAGACCGGTGCCTCCAAAAACAAATGAGTAGACCGGTAGATTGCAAGCAGTTAAAAGCCTGGTAGACCAGTACCTCTGCTAAATCCTAAAGAATTGTCACATGACCATCAAGCCATGCCCACAAAATAAGCCACGCCCACAGAACCAGTAGTAAAAAAATTTAGAACCCACCCCTGCATTGGAGGTCTCTTCTTCAACAGTCTCGCACTCAGCTCTTCCCCTTACTTGTTACTGTGTTCCTTAGGAGCTATACAGATAGTCCTTGTTATAACGGCCCTGAAAAAAATGACCATCTTTCAGAGTTACAACCTTTGCAGCATCCCCATGATCAGGCGATCAAAATTCAGATGCTTGGCAACGGATTCACACTTATGACCGTTGCTGTGTCCCAAGGTCACACAATCCCCTTTTGCGCCCTTCTGAAAATGGGGAAGCCAGATTCACTTAAACAACCAGGTTACTTATCAACTACAATGATCCACTTAACAACTGTGGTAAGAAAAGTCATAAAATGGGGGCAAAACTCACTGGACAAAGGTCTCGCTTAACCACAGAAATTTTGGCCTCGATTGTGGTCGTAAGTCGAGGACCATCTGTGCTTGAAAAGTTTTCTGCCAAAGCTCATGGAAAACCAAAACCAGAATTTTTAGCAATTCCTTTATTACAGGGGTGTCAAACTCAAAGCCTGTGGGCCAGATCCAGCCTGCGTGGTGCTTAGATCTGGCCTGCAGAGTCGCCCGGGAAGCAAAGGACCAGCCCGCGGTGCCTCTGCCAGCAAAAATGGAACTTGGGAGGGCTGTGTGTGCCCCCCCAGCTCCATTTTTTCTGGCAGAGGGCTGCAGGAGGCTGTCTCAGCCTAAAATGGAGCCCGGGCAGGCTGCGCATAGCCTCTCCAAGCTCCATTTTTGCTGGCAGAGGGCTGTAGGAGGCAATCGTGGCTGAAAACGGAGCCTTGACTAGTGACAAGCTGGCCACACACACCCTGCCCCCCCCCAGGTGAAATCCAACCCTGATGCGGCCCTCAATGAAATTGAGTTTGACATCCTGCTTTATTAGGGCCAACTGAAACCACCCAGAAGGCTATGCGAGTTTCTGAGTTACTGAAATGGGGATTAATCAAGAGTTTTGGAGGACTTGGAAAATGGCACACCCCTTTGTATATTTTGGCTGATCTTAATAAAGATATCATATAGCTATGAATTTTGCAATAGCTGTGTTCCATCACTCTGTTGACTCCATGGAGCCTAAGCCATTCATTAATCATTGGGCTTGGAGCAAATATATCCAAGGACAACTTGAAGTGAGAAAAAGATTGAGATTTCACAAAATAAGTAATATGCAGCTGGACGGCTGTATTTGACATTCCTGGCTAAAGCTTTGAAAAATAACGCTTGTTTTTAAGAACAGCTCCTTTCTTCGGTGTCATTAAAAAAAACATCATTCTAATCCCTGCTGGGTACTTTGTCTTACTGTCATTTGCAAAGAGTAAAATATAAAAGAAAGTAAAAAAAAAAAATGTGGATGTGCATTTTTTTATCAGATGAAAGCATCGCTACCTTTTGATCATATCCCAAAAAAAAAAGAAAAAGGAAAAGCTAATTAAATCCCATGGCTTTTGCGCTAAGAGGAACTTGCTTTACCCATATATTTATTTTATAGAATTAAATGATTATGATTATTTCATAATTTCTACAGACGGAAATTTAAGCACCTACACTGAACCGGTGCTGTAATACAAATTTCTATTGTCCCATTAATTTTCAAACAATTGGCATTGAATTCAGAATAACATCCGCGTACACAAAAACCCATGAATTTTGCAGAACATAATTAACAAATGGGAAACGGCTTCTGTCAAAAGGGGAGATGGTGCTGAATGGCTACACTGCATTTTGAACACCACGTCTCAATTAATTAGCTAAAATAAGTATTTCGTTTTGAAAAGACATATCGCTATTTCCTCCCATCCATATATGTTGTAGTTTTACATACAGGGAGTCCTTGACTTACAACCATTTGTTTGGTGACTTTTATAAGTTACAACGGCACTAGAAAAATGACTTACGACCGTTTTCCACACTTACAACTGTTATAGCATCTCCATGGTCATGTGATCAAAATTCAGACACTTGGCAACTAGATAGATAGATAGATAAATCGATAGATAGATCGATAAATAGATCGATAGATAGATCGATAGAATTCTTTATTGGCCAAGTGTGATTGGACACACAAGGAATTTGTCTTTGGTGCATATGTCCTTAGTGTACATAAAAAGACAAGATACATTCGTCAAGAATCATAAGGTACAACACTTAATGATAGTCATAGAGTACAAATAAGCAACCTAATCATACTAGGAAACAATATAAATCGTAGGATACAAGCAACAAAGTTACAGTCATGCAGTCATAAGTGGGAGGAGATGGGTGATAGGAATGATGAGAAGACTAATAGTAATAGTAATGCAGACTTAGTGAACTAGCTCAGATTTATGACGGTTGCAGTGTCCAGAGCTCTTGTGATCCCCTTCGGCGAGCTTCTGACAAGCAAAGTCAGTGGGGAAGCCAGATTCACTTAACAACTGAGGCAAGAACAGTCGTAAAATGGGGCAAAACTCACCTAATAATTGTCTCGCTTAGCAACAGACATTTTGGGCTCAATCGGTGAACGTATGTTGAGGACTACCTGTATATAGAAATGTGACCTAGAATTTCTGAACTAAATTTCCATCAGTATATATATATAAATATTCCAGTGGGGCATGCATTCCTTATTCCATGTCTATTCTTCAATATCTTATTTACTGCAATTCTAACAATCATTTTATAAATAGCTATTTAAATGCTAAATATTTTGTTAAAAACATGTTGCCTCCTCTACTGGTTTTGAATGTTTTGAAGCACCTGGGTGGATGGCTCCTACCTATGTCTCAAGTGGCCTGATGGAATGTGCACCTGCAGGAACAGCGGGTGAGACCTTTGGCAACACAGAGATTTTCCAGAAAGAGGCCCAGATTAAGAATGAACTGCTTAATGAGTCGAGGACTATCTGTAGTTGCTTATACCTAATGGACGGAATCTTGCCAAAGTAAAGCTATGAACTTTCCAGCCTACTTGATATATCCTAAGAGATTTTAGAGCAGGGTTGTCAAACTCCCAGCCCGAAAGCCGGATGTGTCATGCGCTGGCCACGCCCATGCCCAGTTTAGCAAATGGGGGAAAAGTCCCGATATGTCACATGACACCGCCGTCAAGACGTGAGTTTGACACCCCTGTACAGTCCCGATGTAGATGGAGCAGTGGGGAAGAGGTTCAGGGTAGCCACCCTCTAGAACAAGAGTGTCAAACTCACGTCGTCACGGTGAGTTTGCGCAGATGGTGCGGTTGCATGCACAGCGTACGGGAGAGGAGCCGCGCACTAGCGCAGATGGCACGTGCGCACGAGAAGCGCACAAAGCGCCTACCTGTTCAGCACTTGGTGAGTAAAAGGTTCACCAACACTGCCCTAGTGATATCACTGCTTCAGAACTTGCCTCTCAGTAAGCTTCTGGCGTGATGGCGAACCTATGGTACACATGCCACAGGTGGCACACGGAGCCATATCTGTGGGCACGCGAGCGTTGCCCTAGCTCAGCTCCAGCGTGCATGTGTGTGCTGGCCAGCTGATTTTGGGGCCTTCCGGGCCCACCGGAAGTCGGGAAATGGGCTATTTCCGGACTCCGGAGGGCCTCCGGGGGGATGGGGAAGGCAGTTTTCGCCCTCCCCAGGCTCCTAGAAAGCTTCTGGAGAGGGTGAAAAATGGGCCTACCGGGCCCACCGTGCCATCATGTGCCAAAAACGGGGGTTGTGCGCGCATGCGCGGGGGTCATTGAATTATGGGTGTGGGCCCATGCGCACATGACCCCCCACACTCCCCCCGCTTTTGGCACGCGACAGCAAAAAGGTTAGCCATCACTGTCCTAGTTACTGCATATATAGCCCTTTGTGACATAAGGCTGGATTACTTGGTGGTTACTGGTCTCTCTTGTTTTATCTCACGAGATATGGCAGAACAGGCCTGCTTCAAGTCCCTTCCATGAATTAATGTCACCTAGTGGGGCCCAAGGATACATCTTCCCTGATGTAGCCCCTGCCCTATGGAACAAAATTCCCCTGAGATTTTGAGAGTCCTCAACTCTTCTGTCCTTCTGCAGGGCTCCAAAGACTTGGTTCTTCCTCAAATACTGAGCCAAACAATGGGATGAGCATGTGCAGGGTGCAAAACTCTTGAATGAGTTGTGTCTTGATAGCTTTATTTGCTTCTCTTATTGTTAGTTATGTTATTTCATTAGCCTGCAGTTTTCGTAGTCTGAAGGTCTTCATTTATGTTACCCTGTGTTTAATGTTACTTCAAATTGTAAGTCGCCCCAAATCACTCCTGTGGATTGGGCAACTGTCTAAATTCAGTACATTAATTAATAGTAACTACAGATCTAAAGATTGTGAAACGGAGAAATTAAAAGCATTAAAAATAGTCTGTGTTTAATGAATACATTGGAAGTAAAGAGGATAGTTATTACAATAATTATGTATTCAGCTCATCTGAATTGATAAAGACGAGCAAACTTTGGAATATATATATATATACATCTATCTATCTATCTATCTATCTATCTATCTATCTATCTATCTATCTCCTACCCTGGCATCATTACTCAAAATGTTTAACCCAAAATATAAATTCACAAAATAAACTGACAAGAGGTTGTTGTTTTTCCCCTGGCCAAAATCAATTGGATTTTGTTTGAAGAACCAATCTGAAGGCATATTCATATTGTTATACTTTTTTTTCTGTATTTTTTAATAATTTTCAATAAAAAATTAAAAAAAAATGAATGGCATCAGGCTAAAATAAATGGATGGAGAAAAGCCAGAACAATATTTAATATTTAATGCATCAACACAAATTGTTTTAATAAAGTAAATATTGATCGTGCGTGATTTAATCGTTTTAGCTTTTCTTGACTATAGTTATAGTTGATTTGAAACTTCTGAAGGTCCATCTCAACTGACAGGGCCCCAAAACAGTGGTCTTCGTTAAATTGCATGTTTTCAGCAGAGCCCACCTTAAAATAGCCAGCATTGTGGCTTCTGTTCAGAATTTGCTTTAGGCTGCATTTCAAGTGAAAACTGCATAAGTTGGAATGTTTTCCTTTCAAACACAAGCGGTGGGAAGAAAAACATGGGATAGGATTTTTCATGGACCTTTGTGGTTGGAGAAACATTCCTACAGTCACATTTTCCCGGGTTTCGTTTTTCCTGCTTTTCTTGTTCCAAAAACTGGAGCTACACAGACTCTCCATCCCAGCACACCAATCGTGCTGGGCGTGATTTTACTCAGCACAATTTTCTGAGCCTGACAACCTGCGAGTGATTTGGTAAAACTATCACTTGCTAGCTGGTACATGTTCGCAGCATCCTCTGAAACCTCCGCTGATTTGTAACCCATAAGAGATAAGGACAGAGATAACTGGTTGGCAACCTTGCCCAGACAGAAAGTGAAATCTTGCACACCTCTGTAGTTAAAGTGAACATTGCTCCATATCCAAGACAGCTGCATTCTTTCTTAATAATAAAAAAAAAAGTGCTGCGTATACATTGCCTTTCCTCCTAGAAAAGCAGCATTGAGCATGTTCAATTCGATGCTAACCATTTTTTAAAAAATATATTTTTATTGTTTACATATAAATATATTGAATACAATGTCATTGTCCTGGCATTCCACTTGCCATGAAACAAAGGTAAAGACAAAATAACATATATACAATTTTAATCAGTGCTAGTGTTGTACAGTTATTTCTGACCTTCGTATTCTAGAATGTCAACTTATCTATCATTCTAATAAAGGTAAAGTTTCCCCTCGCACATATGTGCTAGTCGTTCCTGACTCTAGGGGGTGATGCTCATCTCCGTTTCAAAGCTGAAGAGCCAGCACTGTCTGAAGACGTCTCCGTGGTCATGTGGCCGGCATGACTAAACGCCAAAGGTACATGGAACGCTGTTACCTTCCCACCATAGGTGGTCCCTATTTTTCTACTTGCATTTTTTACGTGCTTTTGAATTGCTAAGTTGGCAGAAGCTGGGACAAGTCACGGGAGCTCACCCCGTTATGCGGCACTAGGGATTCGAACCGCTGAACTGCCGACCTTTTGATCAACAAGCTCACCGTCTTAGTCACTGAGCTACCGCATCCCCCTATCATTCTAATACCTATATTCTAATACATGCATAGTATCTCTTTCCATGTCCACCTAACCTGATTCTTTCGCATTCCGACTTCTACCTTCTAACCATTGATAGAAACTATTTCATGTACCATAGTATTCTGTATCTCTTTTATCTTTTATTTTTAGTGTTAGTCTATCCATTTCCGCACAGACTAAGTTCTTCCTTATTGTCTCCTCCTCTGAAGGGTGTTTTCGCTCTTCCACTGCTGCGCATACACAATTCTTGCTGCGATCAAGATGTGTAATATTAGGTATATTGTCCCTTTTTCATAGCCATTTGATATAATGACTAATAAAAGTAATTCTGTCTTAAACTCTATATGTTGCCTGGTCTTTTTTTCTAACAACATATGGATTTGTATCCAAAATTTCCTTGCCTTTATACTAACACTAACCACTTTTGAATTCACCAGTTTGTGTTTTTCTAATTTTTGGACTAAACTGGTTTCAAAAAAAAAAAAAAACATTTTCAGCCTGGTCCACATGAGCCACTGTATGCTACTATCTTAAAAGTTCTTGAAACAAATGTTTCCTCAATTAGGAAATCCTCTTCTCCAGCAGATATTTTTATTTTAGCCTCCATTGACTAGTTAGAATATATGGGCCAGCTTTGATACACCATAAAATACAAGATCCTACTTCTTCCTGGCTACATTAGGCTTTTCATTGAATTCTCAGAAATTATAGCTGCTCTCATTTTTCCTACAGAACGTTTTACACTCTGTGTTGAAAGAAGGGAGAAAGGAAGAAAAGAAGAGAGAAAAAGAGGAAGGGAGGGGAGGGAGGGAGGGAGGAAGGGAGGAAGGAAGGAAGGAAGGAAGGAAGGAATTTATAGGGGTTTTCCAAGGATTTAATTATTGTATATCTACTTTGTAAGTATTTTGAGTAACTAAACATTCTAGACTTGAAGGCTACTGGGGAAAATAATGCTGGTTTTCAGAAAACCACTTTAAAAAGAACTACCTTGCTATGCTTTGCTGTGGAAGAAGCCTCTGGCATTTTGGCATTCTTAAAATGCTGAAGATGACTGTGAGATAGTAAATGGCACGCATACTGGAGGATGGGGGGAAAAGGTCCATTTGTGTTGTTGGGAAAGGAACACCATGTCTGGTGTTCCCGCTGCTTGTTTTGCTAATATTTACTTGAATTCTTCCTCTGCGTTCCATTTTCTTCTGATATTTTTAACCAACCTGTAAATGGATTGGCATTTATAGCTTAAATAGGCATTTACCTGAAAGGAAGACAGTTCTGAATTTAAGCCAGTTCCGTACCCCCATACTTATGAATTGATGATGTGTTGATGTTGACTCAGATCTTCTACCGATCCACTCATCACCGCTGTAACTTAATCCATTGTGATAAATCAGTCAAGGATTACCTGTATCTGGATTTATTTATTTTTCTATAATCCATGTATTTATTTTCTGGTCTGTCCACAGTGTTACCCATGTGTATCAGAGGTGCGTTTCAGCAGGTTCTGACCAGTTCTGGGGAACTTGTAGCAGAAATTTTGAGTAGTTTGGAGAACCCATAGTAAAAATTCTAACTGGCCCCGCCCCCATCTATTCTCTGCCTCCCAAGTCCCAGCTGATCGGGAGGAAATGGGGATTTTGCAGTAACCTTCCCCTGGATTGGGGAGGGAATGGAGATTTTGCAGTATCCTTCCCCTGGAATGGGGTGGGAATGGGGATTTTACAGTATCCTTCCCTGGAGTGGGGAGGGAATGGGGATTTTACAGTATCCTTCCCCTGCCATGCCCACAAAGCCACACCCACAAAGCTATGCCATGCCCACCAAGCCACACCCACAGAACCGGTAGTAAAAATTTTTGAAACCCACCACTGATGTGTATGTATATGTATGTGTGTAGAATACTAGAATAGAATAGAGTTGGAAGGGACCTTGGAGGTCTTCTAGTCCAGCCCCCTGCTGAAGCAGGAGAACCTGTACCTTCTCAGTCAAGTGACTATCCAGTCTCTTCTTAAAAACCTCCAGTGATGGCACATCCAAGATTTCTGAAGGCAATCTGTTCCACTGGTTAATTGTCCTCACTGGCAGGAAGTTTCTCCTTAATTCCAGGTTGCTTCTCGCTTTGATTAATTTCCAACCATTATTTCTTGTCCTGTCCTCCAGTGCTTTGGAGAATAATTTGACCCCCTCTTCTTTGTGGCAACCCCTCAAATACTGGAATACTGCTATCATGTCACCCCTAATCCTTCTTTTCTTTAGACTAGACAGACCCAAAACCTGCAGCTGTTCTTCATATGGTTTAGTCTCCAGGACTTTTCATCATCTTAGTTGCTCTTCACTGAACTTTTTCCAAAGTCTCAACATCTTTTTTTGTAGTACGGTGACCAAAATTGATTGCAGTATTCCAGGTGTGGTCTTACTAGGATTTTGTACCTTATGCAATGTCCAGCTTTCACAGCTTAGGTTTACCCACTGCACTGAAACAGAGACAAACACACCAGGGGTGGGTTCTACTTACCTTTACTACTGGTTCTCTTTGTGTGCGCGCTTTGCGCGCAATCACCTCTTCGGTTGCGCGCTTTGCACACGATCGCCGCACACATGCTCGGTTCGCTCGCAGGACACCAAACTTGTGTTTCGCACAAGCGCGTTGTGAATCTGCCCAGCTGAGGTGCGGCAATCCGCTCTGCCGCACCTCTCAGCTGGGCAAAAAAAACGACATATAAGGTCGGCATAACGCCGGGGCGGGCGGGAGGGCCCAGCTCCCAAAGACAGAGAACCGGTTCGGTGACGTCATATCGTCACCACTACCGGCTCTCGCGAACCGGGACGAACCCACCACTGAAACACACCCAAATACAACAACTCTTAGAATTTCCAACTGGGAACAGTCAATGCCAATAAATATGTCCATGTGTTATACAATATTTTTTATCATATCTATCAATGCATATCTGTATATTAAGCCCCATCCAAAAAAAGGTAACTCTCCTATATTTGGGCTTCAAACATTCATATCTAAATTGCATTCTCAACAATTTGGGTGGCCACAGGTATGAGAATATAACACCAGAATATCCAAGAAAAAAACTCCTATTTTCATTTCTGACGGTGCTTAAGAACAACAGGAACTTATTAGTGTCCACGCTTCTGGGTTGCAAAAATCCAAGTACTACTATATAGTGATAAGAGGTTTTTCAGGTTCTTTCTGATATTACTGATAGTCCAGATTTGTACAACAGAGGAAGGCTTCTATTATACATACCTGCATACGTATGGAATTAATTGCACATAAAACGATGTTTCCCCATTGAAACAAATAACTCCTACATTAATACAAATAACAAAAACCTCCCTTGGGGAGGTTACACACGGTGACAAGTGCAACTTACATAAATTCTCCTCTCCACTTCCAGCAAAAGCAAAAGGAAAAAAAAATAGGTTGGAGATGGCGTCCAATGAAAGATGAAAGAGGGCAAAATGAAAGCAAAAAGGATAAGCAGCAGAGCCAAGAAAAGTACAGTTAAAGCATATTACATAAGCAGTTTCTTCAACTACAGAGCCGAAAATAATTTTCAAAGTCAGCCAGGTTTTTCAGCAAGTTGTTCCCTATTTTTATATTTCTAGGGATCCCTTCCTGTGGGTATTTATTTGGAAGGAAACATGTTCTTTTTGTGGAGTAAATATTGGTCCAAAATGAGCTTTATTATCCATAGCGAGTTGAGCGTTTCGTCTTGCACTATGTAAAGGGTATTAAGCTATTTGATCTAAATTAAATTTCATTGTCATTGTAAAGGAAATAGCTTTTCAGATTATTAAATGCCTCCTTAAAGCTTTCCTCAAAAATCTTGTATGAAAAAGAAATAATGAGAGGGGAGAGAGAGAGAGAGAGAGAGAGAGAGAGAGAGAGAGAGAGAGAGAGAGAGAGAGAGAGAAATGGAAATGACATTGTAATTTAAAAGCAGTATATAAATAGGATGACCTTCTTCAGAAAAACACATCATCAGTTGGCGGCTGATATTTATTTTTTCTTTCCAAGATGATCTGATTTGCACAGAATTCTCGAGATGACTTCCACAAACACAAGCAACAAAAACAGGTAAGATTTTATTCTTTACTTTTTATTAAATCAGCGGCTATTTTCAGAGATGAGCTAACAGGTAAATTAGTCCCATCCTGGATTTTTTTTTTTCAGAGGACATATGAATAGATGTGGTGGTTGACTTCACTGTTTTGAAAGAACTTTATTACTTCCTGTATATCAGTTGCCCAATCTCAGCGACTTTTTAAGTATGGACTTCAACTCCATGGATTTCCCAACCAGCTTTGAGGGTGGGTGGGAGGGATGGAGGAGGGATTCAGGGCTGGGGAATTCCAGGAGTCGAAATCTGCTTTATCTTAAACTTGCTGAGATTGAGGAAATTCTGCCAAATATAGTTATAGTTTGCACTATTTTGAATTGATTGATAATTATTTTATGCTAGTTAAAAATTGCACCCTGCCTTTTTTTGACTAAAAAGGTGCTTGAGGGGGCTAATTTGGGCTGTGCAACATCAATGTTCCTAGATCACAAGAGTACATATTCAAATTTTAAAACTTTAATATGTAAAAAGCCATATTCTCTGGAGTACTGTTCTGCCTGGACATGCATCTTTCTTAACCTGCATCCGATATCTCACGAAGACAAATCTGACAGTTGCAGGGAATCTGAAGAACAAATTGTTTTCTGCCTGTGGATTCTTGTCTCGATTCCTAACTGGCATATAAATCAAGTTATTTTAACACTCTTTGCAGCTTCCTCTCTCACTGTCAGGAACACATAAGCTTCTGCATATGTTACATTCAGTTGCTTGCAAAAGGATGTGCTGCTTGTAGAACAAGGAAAACGAAACTATTAAGCTTTCCAGAATGACGGTGGCACGGCGATGAAGCACCATCTATCAAGAAGACGCTACTTCTACAGCAGTGGAGATGAGGAAGAGCAGTTTGCAAAAACGTTGAGATTCCTGCTTGTAGCTTCTTGCTAAAATTCTGTGCTCAGCCATTCTGGCACACTAAGCACCCTCCTAACTGCCTGTCACAGCTACCTCTGCATAACATTGGCCTTTCTTGAAGCAATTCTTTTGGAAATGTGACTAAAAGGTAGAAAGTATGCGAGTATAGGTAGTCCTCTACTTACAACCAATCGTTTAGTTGACGGTGTGAAGTTAAAACAGCACTGCAAAAAGTGACATGATTGTTTTTCACACTTGTCACTGTTGCAGCATCCCCATTGTCATGTGATCAAAATTGGCAATTGGCATGTATTTATGACTGTTGCAGTGGGACGCTAAGACGCAGAGCTTGCCGATCGAAAGGTCGGCAGTTCTGCAGTTCGAATCCCTAGTGCCGCATAACAGGATGATCTCCCGTTACTTGTCTGCCAACCTAGCAGTTCGAAAGCACGTAATAGGGACCACCTTTGGTGGGAAGGTAACAGTGTTCTGGGCACCTTTGGTGTTTAGTCATGCCGGCCACATGACCACAGAGACATCTTTGGAGAGCATCGCCCCCTAGAGTCGGGAATGACTAGCACATATGTGCGAGGGGAACCTTTACCTTTACCTATGACTGTTGCAGTGAACCAGGGTCATGCAATCCCCTTTTGCAACCTTCTGACAAGCAAAATCATTGGGGAAGCCAGACTCCCTTTAACAACTTGTTACTAAGACACTGATTACTGATTCACTTAACAAGTCTAGCATGAAAGGTCGTAAAATGGGACAAAACCCACTTGGCAACAGAAATTTTGGGCTCAATTGTGGTCATCTGTATACCTCACTGGTACCATAAATACTGTGTCCAAGGAGACCTTGGGTCTCTTGGAGTAAATTGTAGCCAAGAGTCCTAGAACATTTACACACTTTTTGTCATGGAAGCATTGGTAGGCATAGAATGCGGTTCTCAAAAATCTAAGTGGTATGATGAACTTGCTGCAAGGCTTCTGGATGTCAGAAAGATTGGAAATAGTTGTACCAAAATGTAGAGCAGATAGGATAAAGAGCAGGTTAACTTTAGGTTTTAGATTATATTTTAGACTAGTTTTTTTTTTTTTTAAAGTTGGATTATATTCTGCGTTTAAGCACCGCATCAGGGATGGGTTCTCCTTACCTTTACTACCGGTTTGCATTGCGCCCGCGCTCTTCTGCACATGTGCAGATCACCTATGATGACGTCCGGGTCAGTGGGTGGAGCCTCCCGCCGGTTTTACTACCGGTTCTTGCGAACCGGTCCGAACTGGGACCAACCCACCACTGCACCACATGTTTTAGAAAGGTATTCAGTGTTCCCATCACAACTCCTGGTGTGATAGTGATTGATGCCAAAATGGCCTTAGGGCTGACTTTGGACAAAGTATACACCGTAATATTTATTGATGATACATAGTCTAATCTTTATCAGTGAAACTGTCCCTTTATAGGGCTCACGATGATAGGAAATTTTCAAAGGGTTCTAACAAGCGACGGATGAAAGTATGTAGGATAACTTTGGACTCCTGAATGAAAAACGAATATCCATGGTGGATGTTCTAGGATGCACTGTACTTTTTCCTCTAAAAAATTTTACGTGCTGTTTCTGAAGCTACGAATTTTAGCTGGGGAACTGGATGATTTCAGGATGTTGCTCGGTGGGGAGCCCTTCCTCAACAGGAGTTCATTTATTTGCAAAATAAAATGAAAGGGCCCTTGTTTGCACGTTTAAAGAACTGGGATTCACAATGGGCAGCTGACTCTTTCACCTTCCACTGTAGAGAAACTTCTTTGGGATGCAAATGGTGGTTAAGACTATCCTCTTAATTAATGAGTCTTCATTTGTCTTGGCTGAAGTTTGCCTCAGTATTTTATTAGATGCTTGACCAATTTGTGTGCGCTTCTGTCTGTGTTAAGGCTGTGAATTGCAAAGGCCTTCTAAAGAGCTGTTATTATTAATAGGGTTTCTGGTTTAGGTTGATGATGGGAAGAGTAACCAAAAGCAGTGCCCTCTGTTCAGAATGAATAACAGAATAGGAAGGGACCTTAGAGGTCTTCTAGACCAACCCTCTGCTCAACCAGGAGACCTTATATCATTTCTGGCAAGTGGCTGTCCACAGAGTCTCTTCTTAAAAGTTATGGAGCAACCACAACTTCTGAATGCAAGTGGTTCCACTGGTTAATTGTTCTCGCTGTTGGGACACTTCTCCTTAGTTCTAGGTTGCTTCATGTCTTGCCTTCTGCTGCTTTGGAAAATAAGTTGACCCCTTCTTTTTTGTGGCAGCCCTTCAATAGCAATGGCAATAGCACTTAGACTTATATACCACTTTACAGTGCTTTACAGCCCTCTCTAAGCGGTTTACAGAGTCAGCCTATTGTCCCCAACAATTTGGGTCCTCATTTTACCCACCTTGGAAGGATGGAAGGCTGAGTCAACCTTGAGCCTGGTGAGATTTGAACTGCCAAATTGCAGGCAGCCAGCAGTGAGCAGAGGTAACCTGCAGTACTGCACTCTAACCACTGTGCCACCGTGGCTCCTATGTCTAGTTTATTGGAACATTGCTATCATCACCCCTGGTCCTTCTTTTTATTAAACTAGACATACCCAATTCTTGAAATCATTCTTCATGTGTTTTAGCCTCCAGTCCCCTAATCATTTTTGTTGCTCTTCTCTGCACTCTTTCCAGAGTCACAACATCTTTTTTTATATTGTGGTACTAATAACGTTCAAATCGGTGCGTGTGTGCTGCTTCTGATGCAGAAATAGCTCGGCTTTTATATTTTGCCCGGCCCATCTGAGACTTTTGGAAGTTTGGAGTTTTTTTTTTATTGAAAAGTTTTTATAAACATTTTGACCAAGTTTTGAGCCCCACCTCTCTCCCCGTTACCCCTCCCTCCCCTCCCCCTTCTCCCTCCCCCCCCACTTCCCAGAGCAAAATACAGGGTATTTCATTTAGCAATCTTAATCTAACATATGCTAACTATCTATAAACTCTTTTCATCCCTTTTTCACTTTAACTCCCTATTTACGTAGCTAAGTAATAACATATCTTCTTAAATCCAAATATTTATTCATATACTATTTGAAACTTTTTAGTCCCATATTTGTTTCGAATATTGGAAGTTTGGAGTTTTTAAAGTGCACTGGAACTCCTTTCATTTCTTCTTCCTTTTTCTTGGGCTTTAAATGGGTGCGCATGTGAGAGAGAGTAAGAGAAAGGAGAGGCTGACTTCGTTTTTTATCTTTGTTTTGCACTGTTTACTCTGTTGCGGGCTTTTGATTATCTACTTGTCCTTGTGTTACTTGTTCTCCTAACCTGACAGCTCCTTTTTTCGAGATAAAAGCAAGCATGCTGGTAAGCACACAGCTGTACCTTAAAGGCTTCATTTGATCTTTGCTGCATCTACATGCAATTTGAGGTTTTCCCCATCAGGGTTGTTCTGAAATCTAAAACACTTGTGCAACAGGCGGCCCAATCTGTCTTCTTGCTGCTAAGCATTTCTTCTGCATCCTATATTTTGGATTCTGCAGAATCAATATTTGAAATTTATCTTAATGCAAAAATAATAATAATAATAATAATAAATAATCCTGTTTGAAATAAATTCTTGTTGGAAAAAAAATGACTACCAAAATTATACAAAATAAAAAAAAAAAAACCCTTCAATTTCCTTTCCAACACAATATCAGTCTTAAAAAAAACAGCTTTTACTTCCAGAAGTGGATATAGGAATCTATACGATTTTTACACAGCTAAGTCTGTTTTTTAAAACCCTTTTATTGAAAAAAAAAAGTCTTAAAACTTGCTTAGCATTTTTAGTGCATTGGAACAATGGTCTGAGCTGTAATGTACGGTACGCAAGGGGATGTATTATCTAAAACCACCTGTCCATATTATACTGCAAATAATACCTGCTGTACTTTGAAGAATATATTCATTCAATATAGAAGTGAATGATTTAACAAAGAGAAATTTATGAATTGAAAAAACTATGTTTCTCTCTCATTTGGTATAATCAAATTTAATAAGTTTAAATTTCATTAGTAGTGTTATAAAGCATACATAAATACATTGTATTATTTTGATACAGTGGTATTTTACCCATTTTTAAGAGATTGCATAGGATAAAATAATGAGTTGCATCGGTTTGTCTTTTCTCTAATATTCTCAAGATAACACAGAATATTTTCCTTTTTTAGTCTCAACAATCCTGTGAAACAGGATTAGATGAAATAAAGGGATTAGTTCCAGGTTTTCTAGAAACTTCGTAACTAAGCAGGGAATTAAAGCAATTATGCATGCAATCAAGCTAAAGAGATTTAGTTGAACATATTCAAGTAGTCAATCTGTTAATTTTAGATGTAGATATCTTTATAATGTCAACCACACACACTTTTCATAAGACCGTACATGTAATGATTTTAGTAAGAATTATTTAAAAGTGTGAGAGGCGTGGCATAGCTGCTAAATACAGGTAGTCTTCTATTTATAACCATTTATTTAGCGACCATTCAAAGTTACACCACCACCATAGGTGGTATTCAGCAGGTTCTGACCAGTTCTGGAGAACCAGTAGTAGAAATTTTGAGTAGTTTGGAGAACTGGTAAATACCACCTCTGACTGGCCCCCATCTATTCTCTGCCTCCGGAGTCCCAGCTGATCGGGAGGAAATGGAGATTTTGCAGTAACCTTCCCCTGGAGTGGGGAGGTAATGGGGATTTTGCAGTAACCTTCCCCTGGATTGGGGTGGGAATGGAGATTTTACAGTATTCGCCACGCCCACCAAGCCATGCCACACCCACCATGCCACACCCACAGAACCGGTAGTAAAAAATTTTGAAACCCACCACTGTTATAACTGATAATTTTTCACACTTACAACTGTTGCAACATCCCCATGGTCATGTGATCAAAATTCAGACACTTGGCAACTGGCATGTATATTTATGACCAGCAATGTCAATGAGGAAGCCAGATTCACTTAACAACCGTGTTACTCACTTAGCAACTGCAGTGATTCCTTTAACAATTGTGGCAAGAAAGATCATAAAAATGGGGCAAAAGTCATTTAACAACTGTCTTGCTTAACAACATACATTTTTGGCTCCGTTGTAGTCCTAAGTCAAAGACTACCTAATGAATGGTTTTAAAATACCGTGTGCTCTATGTTATGATTTTAAAAAAATGCTTGGTGCCGGACCAAGGCATTATTTTTACTTTATCCAAGAGATTTTGCTTGAAACCAGTAATTATTCTATCCCCTAACAATATGAACAGAATAGAATTCTTTATTGGCCAAGTGTGATTGGACACACAAGGAATTTGTCTTTCAAATGTACATAAAAGAAAATATACATTCGTCAAGAATCATAAGGTACAACACTTAATGATAGTCATAGGGAAACAGTCAACATAAGTCTTAAGGATACCAGCAACAAGGTTACAGCCATACAGTCATAAGTGGGAGGAGATGGTTGATAGGAACAATGAGAAGATTAATAGTAATAGTAATGCAGACTTAGTGAATTGTTTGACAGTGTTGAGAGAATAATTTGTTTAGCAGAGTGATGGCATTCGGGAAAAAACTCTTGTGTCTAGTTGTTCTGGTGTGAAGTTCTCTATAGCATCATTTTGACAGTAGGAGTTGAAACAGTTTATGTCCAGGATGCCAGGGGTCTGTAAATATTTTCACAGCCCTTTTTTTGACTCATGCAGTCTACAGGTCCTCAACGGAAGGCAGGTTGGTAGTAATTGTATTTTAATAGAAGAAACATAGCAACACATCATGCTCTGGTCATATTGAGAGCAAAGTGTTGAACAAATGAATTGAGTAAGGGAGTTGTCAATGGGCTGTGTTTTTTTCTGTGGGTCTGCCCCCCTCCCCTTCCATTGAGGACCTGTATACTGAGTCAAAAAGAGGTCGCTTCCCTCCTTGATTAGTTTCCATCCGTTGCTTCTTGTCCTGCCTTCTGATGCTTTGGAGAATAAGTTGACCCCCTCTTCTTTGGGGCAGCCCCCGAGATATTGAAACACTGCTGTTGTGTCGCTTCTTTTCATTAAAGTAGACACGCCCAATGTCTGCAATCTTTCTTTGTATGTTTTATACTCCATTTCCCTAATCTTTGTTGCTGTTCTCTATATTCTCTCTTTTTATATAGCGGCAACCAAAACTGGATATTATTCCAAATGTGGCGTTACCAAGACATTATAAAGTGGTTTAGCCGAGGTGGCGCAGTGGTTAGAGTGCTGTACTGCAGCTACTTCAGCTGACTGCTAGTTCAGCAGATCAAATCTCACCGGCTCAAGGTTGACTCAGCCTTCCATCCTTCTGAGGTGGGTAAAATGAGGACCCAGATTGTTGGGGGCAATATGCAATTTAGTATACTGTTGATTGTTGTAAGCCGCCCAGAGTCCTCGGAGAGTGGGCGGCATAGAAATATGATTAATAAAATAAAATAAAATATCAACATTTCATGTGATCTTGATTCTAAGTCCCTCGGTTAATTGCATTGGCTTTTTTGGCTGCTGCCACACACTGCTGGCTCACATTTAAGTGATGGTCCACTAAGGACTCACAAAATCTCTGTTGAGCCAGGTACCACTTCTTCTTCTTCCTCTCCTTCCTTCCTTCCTTCCTTCCTTCCTTCCTTCCACTTTTATGCTGCCCTTCTCCCAAAGGACTCGGGGCAGCTCACAGAAATTAAAACGACAAAAACAATAAAAATAACTACTAAAATAATCAATTAAAATCTCCCTACTAAAAATATACCTGTGCCTTTGCTTTGCCTTGCCTAAAGGAAGGCAAAGGTGTGGTGCAAACAATCTTCCAGCGGCGCCGCTGGCACAGCTGCTCTCCCTTGGCAGTTCCCCACCACTGGCGCCCTTCTCTTCCTCCAGCTGGAGAATCCCTCGCGGTCTTGCTTAAGGGAGACATTCCCCCCCCCCCAGAACTGCGCGCCTCGTCGGGCATCGCTGGTGGTGGTCATGGGGGGGGGGATACCGGCGGGTCTCCTTCCTCGCGCCTCCTCCTTTCTCGGTGCCCGAGGCGGGGCGTCTGTGGGGAGCCCTTCCCGCGCCTTTCCCTCAGCGATAGGTCCAACAGCAGCCGGGCTCGTCCTCCCCCCCCCCTTTAGCCAATCCTCCGTCCTTCTGGCCTTTGACAGCACATTATATGTCCATTTAAGGAGGCGGATTGTACCAAGCCAATTTGCGGGGGGGGGGGAGAGAAAGAGAGGGTCGTGAGGGGGGGAGGCTCGCGAGGAGGAAGAGTGGGGGCTGGAGAAAAGCTGTCAGCCCGTGCGCTTGGCGAGAGGGGGAACACCCCCTCCCCCGCCATCACCGTCAGCCTTGGCACGGTCCTGGCGCGCGCCTTTACGCACGGCGGCTCTCCAAGCCCCGGCCTCGGGCATGAGGGGCCGGGCCGGACCGGGCTGGGCTTTACCTGCGCGGGGTGCAGACAGAGGCGGGGAAAGGAGCAGAGGCGGATTCCCCGTCCCGTCGTTCGTTGCCCTGCCTTTCCCCTCCTCTGCCGGCCCTTCTTCCCTTGTGACTTGCAATACGTCCAGCCGGACTGGAGGAGGCCCTCGTGTGCCCGCCGGATGTCGATCAAAATTAGCGCAGGGCTGAGCTAAGCAAGGTGGGCGGCTTGGCCCCGGAGGAGGAGGGAGGGGGGGAGAGAAAGCTGCCGAGGGCGAGAGACGGCGGAGCCTTGGCCGCGCTTGGTCTTCCATCATCCCCGGCGGGCTCTCCCCCCCCCCGCCCCGAGAGGTCGGCAAATGGCCGGGAAGTTTTTGGGGGGTGGGGGGTAGGGAGAGGAAGGAGCCCCCAAAATCCGCTGATGGCCAGGAGACGCCCGGCTTGCTAAAGCTTCACTATGGCTGCCCAGTCAAGGTAAGGATTCCAATAACACGAAACAATAAACAAAATTAAAAAAAAAAAACAAAAGCGCTTCCCGTCGTGATCCCCGATTACGGATCGGGATCTTTCCAGGACAGGTTGGCGGCGGCGGCGGCTGGGAGGAGGATCGCTTCTCCTTTCGCGTGTCGTGTGAATCGTGCCTGTTCTGGTGGGCGAGCCGTGATCCCAGCGTTTGCCCTTCGGGGTTGAAAAAAAGTTTGCGATCGGGGCGGGGGGGGGGGCGGGGGCGTTTGGGTTACTCAAAAGGGAGGAAGGGAAGGAAAAAAAAAATAAACGCGTTTATTTTTCTCTTTTTTTCTCCTTTCCCCCCCCCCCCTCCTTCCCCCTTGACAATTAAAAGACGTATTGTGTGGTTTCCTTCCGCGCTTTTCAAGTGAACGTGTGAGTCGAAGGCAGGGCAAAAACAGCAGTTTGCAAAACTCGGATCTGCTTAACAGCTGATTGTTCTAACAAACTCTTCCCGCCGCGTTTCTTCCCCCCCCCCGGGATTATAATTGGGGGGTGGGGGGGTGGGATGTCGGGGAAGGGGAGATGAACTGCTAGCACAATGATTGCTGTGTCTGGCTTTGAATTGTGTGTGTGTGTGTGTGTGTGTGTGTGTGTGTGTGTGTGTGTTTCCAGGGCTTCTTTTTTTTTTTTTTCTGGATCAGCCCTTAAAATGGTAGCTTTTTTTTTTTTTTGGACTGGTTTCTGGCCAGCTCTGGGAATCTGCTGAGTCGGCAAAGGCTGGCAAGGCTCTTTGGGACACTTTTAAAGGGGAGAGATGAGTAAAAAACGGAGTAATTATCTCTGGTTACTGTCAAACGATGGGATGGGAGATGAACTCTTTGGAAATGGTTTCTCTTAATTATCCTGGATTACTCCTGGGAAGGGAGGGCTTTTAAAATTATTAGTATTATAAGTGAGCCTTTCGGAAAAAAGAATAAATAAGGTTTTTCAGCTTTTTCCCGGATTTAAAGGAGCATGGATTCAAAGCCGTGGGCCCTCCTCTCTCTGCCCTATTCCTCCATGAAACAAATGTATTTTATTCAAGATAGTTTCCCCACCATCACCACCACCACTGTTAGTTGCAAATGCAGGTTTCCAGTGTTCCTTCCCTGCTGGAAAACTTTAAGTTGCGTATAATAAGATGGGGTAGGTGGGAGGTAGGTAGGTTAAGAAAAAAGTAGTTACCCCAGTTTGGAATGGGTAAATCAGTGGGTATTTTCTGTTGTGGAGGAGTCCAGATGTAGAGAAAATAATTGTTCATAAAACCAGATGTAGAAACTGGAAGTTCAACTTTAAGTTGGGTGTTGCGAAGTTTTGGAGCTGCTGCGGCTCCCGTTTGTCCTCAGCTGAAGGTTTGATATTGGAAGTACAAATTGTTGGCTGCCTTCCATAATCTTCCAGAGCACTCTAAAGCTTATATAAATTGCTGGCCTCAAACAGTTGCCTTTAAGCACGTACTGGCCTACTTTGGAGGTTGGGGAGTCGGATGCAAAAGAACGGAGAAGTCTACCTTTGTCGGTACCTTTTAGATGATAACTCTGAGCCTAGTTGCATTTCGTGTAGGATGAAACAGATAGGAGCCGACAGATTATGTTATCTGCAGGGAGAAAAAACCATCTTGGGTATATCGTGTGTATAATGGGAGGGAAGGAGGGCTCTGCGCTTGTTTTTAACTGTTTATGATGCATTTAAAAACTGTTTCATGCCAGAAGAAGCCATTGAAGGCATTAATGCCCATATCTACATTGAAAGAGTCAAGTCTCCAAAGGTTGAGATAGACGATTCCTTATAATGGCTATATTTTAGGGGCAGGGATCAGGAGCCAAAGTTGCTTGCTATATGGGAGAACCATTAAGGTAATCCGAACTAGATTCTAGAAGCAACAACAAATAGAAGAATGAGAAGTACTCCCATTATTGTTGTTCTCCTTGCTTTGTGGCAACACTTTTATTTATTTGAAGGATATATTGTAGCCTTGCATATTGGGCTGCCTAGTTTTTCTCACCCATAATTGATTGTTGAGAATCAGATAAACAACAGTATAAACTAACATGACTTTGATGGAAGGGCGTGCTTAGTGCATGGTTTCCATTTTAGGTCAACTTGTTGAATTGATTCTTGTGAACAAGTTTTTGTTGTTGTTGTTGTTGTTACCTGGAGCTACGATGTCTAAATTGCTTTAGGGATTGTTTGAAGTTTTCCCGAAGAGAACATCACTGAATTCAGGGGCCACATTCATGTAATACTGAAAGCCTTGATTTGCTTAACCATGGTTTGCTGAATAATCTCTAGTGAGCTAGGTCACGCAATAGGTTAATCTATGAAACATAGTTTAGTATATTGGGGTTGACATATTAAGTCACAAGCCAGTGGAACCACATCATGGTTTCGCATCTTGTCAGTTGGTATCACCTATGGGTAGTTAGAGTGTGTATGAAATATTAACTCTTTAGGCTGCATTTTTGTGTATCTGCACTTGGGGAGTAAGTCCTTCCAAGCAAAGGTGTACATAGATTAGATTAGCAAATTATTTGTGCTTCTGTTGGAAAAGAGTTCAAGCTTGCTTTCATAATTCTGTACAGCCTTTCCAAGCTGGGTTGGAACTGCAGCTCTTTACTAATTCCCTCCCAGCGTGGGTCTTAAAATCCTTGCATATTTGCATTGTACACAACTACAGTACTAAATCTCCAAAATGTCCCTTTCTTTGTACACTAATTGCAGCGTGCCGTTCAAGAATGTTTATGGTATGCTCATCACGTGTCTTATCAGCTTTCTTCTACCTCTTCCTTCTGCAGTATTGAGTAATGTTTAGAAGGTGGGTAATGCCAGGAGAGATCGAAGGTGAGGATTAGTGCTTTTTATTTTATTTATTTATTTATTATTTATTATTTAAATTTCTATACCGCCTTTCTCCTTTCGGACTCAGGGCGGTGAACAGCCAAAAATAAAACATTTGTACACAAAAGTTAAAATAGTTTTAAAATAATTAAATAAAGTTTGGCCCATAATTTAAAACATTTCAATTAAAATCAGTATCAATTTTAAAAACCAATATAAAATCAGGCCAGCCTGGCTAACTGAAAGAAATAGGTTTTTAGGGCCTGACGAAAAGTCTGGAGGTCTGGGATCAGTCGTATCTCTGGGGGTAGATTGTTCCAGAGGGTAGGTGCCATCACAGAGAAGGCTCTCCCCCTGGGGGTTGCCAGCCAACATTGTCTGGCTGACGGCACCCTGAGGAGGCCCTCTCTGTGAGAGCGAACTGGCCAGTGGGAGGCAATTGGTGGCAGAAGGCGGTCCTGTAAGTACCCCGGCCCTAAACCATGGAGCGCTTTAAAGGTGGTCACCAACACCTTGAAGCGCACCCGCAAGTCCACCGGAAGCCAATGCAGCTTGCGCAGGAGAGGAGTCACATGGGAGCGCCCATTGCTCCCATAATCCCCTGCGCGGCCGCATTCTGCACCAGTTGGAGCCTCCGGGTGCACTCCAAGGGGAGCCTTTTATGTTCTGCTTAAATATAAAAGTTGTGCCATCGGGAGTAAATTGAGAGAAAGATCAGTTTGGAGGAACAAGTGGGCTTTGCTTGATATTGCTACCAGCAGGAAGATCAAATGGGCCCCCTCATGGCATTGGAGTTACTGCCTTTTATTTATTTATTTATTAGACTTGTATGCTGCCCATTTCACAGGTGGCTCGTTATCTCCCTACCCCCCAAATCATCTTTCTGATTGTGATTCTAGGACTCAAACTGGATGCTGTAGCTCAAATACAATGCCCAAGATTAATAGAGGGCTATGGGACGTGGTGGCTCAGTGGCTAAGACGCTCAGTTTGTCGATCGAAAGGCCGGCAGTTCAGCGGTTCGAATCCCTAGTGCCACATAACGGGGTGAGCTCCCGTTACTTGTCCCAGCTTCTGCCAACCCAGCAGTTCGAAAGCACCGTAAAAATGCAAGTAGAAAAATAGGGACCACCTTTGATGGGAAGGTAACAGCATTCCGTGTGCCTTTGGTATTTAGTCATGCCGGCCACATGATCACGGAGACATCTTTGGACAGCACTGACTCTTCGGCTTTGAAACGGAGATGAGCACCGCCCCCTAGAGTCGGGAACGACTAGCACATATGTGAGAGGGGAACCTTTACCTTTTTATACGTTCTTTCTTGGTTGCAGCATGTCATCTACCATTCTTCAGATGGCAGCTGTAGCAGGAAGTCCATTAGCAGAATGGTGATAGCATCCAGATAACTCCATAGTTGCAGCGCCATCAGAGACCTAAAAGAGCATGATAACCTCTGACAATTAAAAAAAAAAGGCTTGACAACCCCATTTTGCCATTCAGCTTTCTTGGTTTCTTAGGGTTTTTTTTTTCCTTTATGTCTTATTTCCCCCCCTCTCCCCCAATTAAGTGGTATAATCCACCCCTTTACTACTTCATTACTGCTTTATATTCTATAGAACCGGCCCTTTCAGTAACAAGCAGACAAGTTAGTGTTAATTTGCTTTCAAGCAAATTGTAGGTGTAGGAATGAGTCAGGAGCTCTGACAACCAGAAAATTCTAATACCAGTTTGTTTGATCAGATTGTTTGGCTTCTGTTTCATTTTGCTTTGGGACAGAAAGCAAATTTTTACACATTTTGGACTGACCTGCTGCCTCGGAGTTTCCTGCACTGTGCAAACTTTGTGTACTAACCTTGGGAAATTCTCAAAATGAAATGTAAATCTTGATATTTAAAGTGACCCCCACTGATGAAAGGGAAGCCTATTTCTAATGGCCTGGGATTTATTTTCCAAAGCAAAATGTCATCCGTCGCATTTCTAATCTCTTTTTCTCCCCCTTCAACCTTTATCGTGGAAATAGTTTCATGCCTGAAAATAAAAATTTGGGAACATCAATCACTGCCTTGTCTCTTAAGGCATTCTCAAAAAGAAACCCATGCTAAAGGTTGTGCAGATACGAACTCTGCACTGTTGAATCTTGAAAATAACCACAGTTTATATGCAGTGCATAATTACTTGAGAGCAAAGTTCACTGCAGGCTGAGACTGGCATTGCCTTTATAGGATGCAGAGTTTTCAGGAGCTCTTATCATAAGGCTTGTGTTGGGCGTAGCTATACTAAAAATGTATAGAGTTGAGGCTAATGTAATCATATTTTCTTTGTAAAGTTTTTAGTTAACCTTCCATTAAAATTTCCAGGGCAACTGGCTAAAAGCATGCAAATTATTTTAGGCCATCTTTTTTTTTTTTTTTTTTGCAAGGAAATGAGGCTCAGCTAGATAATTCTTCCGTACTTTTACTGACATAAAAATAGTTTTTCAAAAATTTCCTCTCCTGCCTTAAGTACCTTGGCAGCTATATCATAGTGAATCCTCTGTGTTTTAAACTTTTCTTGAGAGGAAAACTTATGATATGATGTCAGACCAATATGTATTTACAGTTAATGGAGACAAATCATGATTTTTAGAATTGTGTTAATTGTACTTCGGAACTCAAGTTCATCTCCAATTTATTCTCGATCCTGGTTCTTGGCATACCACTCCTCATGCAAGTGTACATAAAAAGGGGGTACTCTGGGGGCTGTCCCAAGACTAGGAAGGGTCAAATCAACTAATTTTCTGATAGTTAGAACAATTGATCAGTGGAATGACTTGCCTCCAGATGCTGTGGATGCTCCAAAATTGGAAGCTTCTAAGAAGAAGGATGAAGACCTCCAAGGACCCTTCCAACACTGTTATTCTGTTAAGTGTCCAGGATCAAGAGTGAAGTTGATTTAATTTAATCTGCATGTAGCTCCAATTCAGTTAATGCGATTACTCATAACATATTTAAAAATCATCTTAATTAAAAATCATAATTCAAGTGCTACTTTGAAAAGACACAAGGGCCCAAATTCAAGGAGCTTTTGCTTCTTGGTTTATATGGTGTACTCCCCTGCTCTACAGCATGTGTAATGGAGAATATCTACAGCTATAGGGAGAGCAATTTTTTCATCATTAATCATAACCTTTCCTCCTGTATGCAAGATTTGGAAGAAATGTTTCCAGATTCAAGAGCTCAGGCCGCAGATTTGGGCATGAATATTTTTCCAGGTTTGGCATCTTGTTCTTTTGGATCAAGTGGGATGTTGGGAATGTAGAACAGGGGTGTCAAACTCAAGGCCCATTGGCCGGATCCGGCCTGTGGGGTGCCTAGATCTGGCCTGTGCGGCTGCCCTGGAAACAGCGAAGGACTGGCTTGCGGTGCCTCTGCCAGTGAAAATGGGTTCCCAAGCTCCGTTTTTGGCTGCGACAGCCTCCTGCAACCCTCTGCCAGCGAAATTGGAGCTCCGTTTTCACTGGCAGAGGGTTGCAGGAGGCTGTCGCAGCCTAAAATGGAGCTCGGGAGCCTGTTTTCACCGGCAGAGTGGGCCACCATAGGTGCCTCCGACATGAGTGACATCAAGCTGGCCACGCCAACCTGACCACACCACCTGTCTCTTCCCCCCCCCCCAGGTCAAACACAACCTTGAAGCGGCCCTCAATGAAATCAAGTTTGACACCCTTGATGTAGAGAAACTCAAATAAAGCTGCTGTGTTTAATTATGCTGGATCAAGTTGCAGCCTCAGCTGATGGGCGACGAGAATGCTTTGTTGAACAAACCAGCATTTTATTTTGTCCCCTCTGAGGAACGTGCACATAGAGGCAACACCCAGGAATTAGTTGTTATTGATCGATTTCTTACCGAAACAAATCATAAATGAAATAGTTCTTCATTCATTATTCATTCATTACGCCTTCCTGTATCGATTGATTTTAAATGTTTCTAAGCTACCTCAAAGGGCAAGAATTCTCCCAGGATAGCTTACAGAAATAAAATGATCTGTTGGTCCAAGAATCTGTGACAAGCCCTCTGCTGCATGTATGTTCGTCTTTCTCAAGTTGTCATAAACATCCTAGCTTGGGTTATCTGATAGGGAGCCATTTTGGCTGTGAGTTTCATCCCATTGTCCTGGATTTTCCTCTTCCAGGCAGCTCTGTAAGGGCTGCTGCTTATGACCTATACCAGCGTTTCTCAACCTTGGCCGTTTGAGGATGTGTGGACTTCAACTCCCAGAATTCCCCAGCTAGCAAAGGGAATTCTGGGAGTTGGAAGTCCACGCATCTCCAAGTTGCCAAGTTTGAGAAACGTTGACCTGTACAGTCAGGCTGGTTGAGAATGAAGAGAGATGTGATGCAGTGGTGGGATTCAGCCAGTTCGCACCACTTCGGGAGAACTGGTTGTTAACTTTCTGAGCAATTTGGCAAACTGGTTGTTGAAAGAAATCATTAGGGCAAAGAACCGGTTGTTAAATTACTTGAATCCCACCACTGATGTGATGTAGTCATTCTGGGAATAAATCATCTCTGTTTTATGGTACTACCAAAGATGAATGTTAAAGTCACATAACATTAGGTTGATTTCTTTAGCCTGTAGACACCAGTACACACCTTCTCTAGAACAATGTATTCAGATCTACTAGGATTTGCATACTTTATGCATACATATCGGAGGTGGGTTTCAGCAGGTTCTGACCAGTTCTGGAGAACTGGTAGCGGAAACTTTGAGTAGTTCGGAGAACTGGTAGTAAAAATTCTGACTGCCCTGCCCCTGTCTATTCTCTGCCTCCCAAGTCCCAGCTGATCGGGAGGAAATGGGGATTTTGCAGTATCCTTCCCCCAGAGTGGGGTGGGAATGGAGATTTTACAGTATCTTTCCCCCTGCCAAGCCCACCAAGCCATGCCCACCAAGCCATGCCATGCCCACCAAGCCACACCCACAGAACCGGTAGTAAAAAAATTTGAAATCCACCACTGATACATATATAAATGTGTAGAATATAGGAAGCTGAGTTAGACCAACATTTACCCTGTTCTGCCATTATTATCTATTCCTACTGGTTATAGTTTTTGGTTTAAAGTCTTCCCCAATCTTGGGTGGGCTGGTTATGATTTTCTGGCTGCAAAGCACATACTTTGTTATTGATGTCTAATCCCTTCTCATCACTTTCTGACATTATGGTGACTTGAATAGGTTTCTAAAGGTATCCAGGTTTTCAGATTGACTCAAAACAGCTTTGTGTTTTAGTTTGTACTTTTTATGGGACTGATGTTGAAGCCCACTTTTCGTATTTTGTGTCCAAAAAGGACCTTCCATCACAGGGAATTAAAATCATCCAGAGAACTGTGGATCTAATCATAGCATCTTGGTACCAGGACAATGGGGAGAGCTCACCAAAGATTCTTAAAAATTGGATATTTTAGCATTTGTTGCACTAAATATATATATATCAAGGCAATCTGTAGATGATGATTAACTGCTGAAGGGTTGACTATATATTTCATTAAATATATGCCTCTTTTTTTTAATGGATTTCTACTGTAATTCTTGCATTGGAAAAACAAACAAACTGCCACACAATTCAACAGGACTTATTCTGCCAAGTTTGCATAGGCTGCAAATTGTATTGGTTTTATAACATAAATAGATTAAGTAAATTTCCCAGCCCTAATAACTAGATATTTCTGTGCCTGGCCCTTATCTCTTAAGATTATACTAGGTATTTCAAAACATTTGCCAACCTGCATTTTGTGACCTTTGTAAGCTACCCGTAATCAAGTTAGCAAACCTCCTAAGCTCCAGTTTGTTCCCTGTCTTGAAAAAATATCAGACATTGGAAGTAAGCTTTAGAAATTTCCAGCCTTCTGAGATTCACATAGCCTCTTCTTACTTCTTTAGCAACATTTTCCAAATCTTTGCTGGGGGAAAAGAGGGCCCCGGATACTATTATTTCTAAACAACGAAGGAAAAATACAAACAAATAAAAAGCAGTTTAGGGCAGGAGTGTCAAGCTCAAGGCCTGGGGGAGTCTGGATCCAGCCCACAGGTACTTAGATCTGGCCTGTGGGGCCCCCCTTGGAAACAATGAAGGACCATCCAGTGGTGCTCCTGCCAGTGAAAAATGGGCTCCCGAGATCCGTTTTCAGCTACAATGGCATCCTGCAACCCTCTGCCAGTAAAAATGGAGCTCGGGAGGGCCATGTGTGTCCCCAACATGGGTGATGTCAAGCTGGCCATGGCCCCCCTGGCCACGCCCCCTGCTCCCCCAGGTCAAACACAACCCTGATATGGCCCTCAATGAAATCGAGTTTGACACCCCTGACTTAGGGGGTTTCCAAATGGACAACTACCGAGGAGCAAAAAAATGCTGTTCAGCTATTGCAGGTGTCTGCAACCTGTGGCTCTGGAGCCGTATGTGGCTCTTTGGGCCCTCTGCTGTGGCTTCCTGTTGGATGATCCCACCACTGACTGGCCGCACCCCTCGTCCTCCCCTCCCAGTCACTCCTCGCCTGGCCTGAGAAGGTAAGGGCAACGGCGGGGGATGGAGAAGCAGCCGGGGCACAGACAGAGAGATACAGAGAGGAGGGGGTGAGAGGGAGGAGTGGGGAGGGGGAGAGAGATGTCAAAAGGGTTTTGTGGTTCCTGTTGTTTTTTAGCAACCGGTTCTCTGCCCTAATGACTGGCTGGGTAGCCGTGGCTGGGGGGGCGTCGTGTGACTGGTGGAAGTGAGTGACATCGATTTGGCCACGCCCACTGAGGTTTTGTGGCTCCCGGTGTTTTCTGTGGGAAATGTTTCCAAATGGCTCTTTGAGTGTTTAAGGTTGCAGACTCCTGTGCTAGTATGTTTTTCACTTGACTTTTGAAGTAAGAAAAAAACGCACAAAAGGAATAGTCTGGAAACTTGAGAGGTTACCAATGGAAAACAGTACATCATCACCACCCTGCTTCTCAAATAAATTTCTATTATTTAAAGGAGTTTGATAATTGAAAGAAGATATGAGAAATAAGCAAGCTAAAACCCTGCCAACGTGATTAATATCTTTGTAAAATTCAACTCTGGAAAGTAAAGGATGACAACTGGAATGAGTAATAGCACATAGGGGTTGATGCCTTTCTACTGGCTTCACTAGTCTTCTAAACATGATATTTTCCAGACCTGTTGTACTACGGCTGGAAAGGCTATTTTTGATCAAGGAAAAACAAACCCAGCTATTAAAGATTAGAAATGGTCACTCCTGATAATCTTTGTGGAAATACTAAGGCACAAAAGACAAGTTTTCTATTTGCCTCTGAGTGATTACATTTTTCTTTAACTCTGTCTTTGCATTCCAGTCCAAGTATTGTTAAGAGTTTTATGTAATTGACTACTGTATCCAGGAAGGCTCAGGTTGCTTAACTGGTTTTTGCAATGACAACAGGGCTGGGCACATATTGCTTTGCTTAGGTTTTTCTCCATTACGACCTCTTCCCAAAGAGCAAATATACTATAATAGCCTTCCTCATTCTGATACCCTTCAGACGTACACACGTTTAAAGTACACACACATTTCAACTTAAGTTCAATGTCCTTTAGGTCAGCGGTCCCAAATCTTTTGGATGCCAGAGACCAGTTCTGTGGACGATGCTTTTTCCGCAGACTGCCGGGGGGGGGGGGGGGGCGGATGGTTTCGTGGGCCGCCTGGATCCCCCACATGGGCAAATGGGATTTTGCTCACTTGTGTGGCCTGGTTCCTGGTGGACCGCGGACAAGCGGCAGTCTGCAGACTACGGGTTGGTGATCCCTGCCCTTAGTTGGAATTGGAGTTCAGTGAATAGCTTCTGAAGGGCCATGGATTTCCTACTTTATGGGGAAATCTTGAGGGAACATTAGATTAATCATTTCCTTGTGGTGCTTATATTCTTGAGATAACCTCACTGATTCAGTTCCTACTGAGAATGTTTATATATGTGTGGGCGTGAGTGCGTGTACACAACCTACTTTCCAGTCACTTAGAGTCAGGCTCCAATCAGAAATTATCTTTTTGGTAACTCTTAAGATTCCCAACAATCTACCAAGAGCCTTGGTAGTACAGTGGTCTAAGGCACCCTGTTATTAAGCTGGTTATTAAGACCAGCTGCCTGCAATAACTGCAGGTTCGAATCTCGCCAAGGCTCAAGGTTGACTCAGCCTTCCATCCTTTCTAAAGTAGGCAAATTGAGGACCCAGTTGTGGGGGCAATAAGCTGACTTTGTATAAATATACAAAAGGATGAAGGCTATTGCTGAGCACATTGTAAGCCGCCTTGAGTCTCCGGAGAAGGGCGGCATATAAGTCAAATTTTAAAAAAATAAATAAATCTCAGATAGGTTTTTTTTTTTTAAGTTCAGTTGAGGCAGTCGTACAGATCTTTGGAATTTTACCATTATTTCCTTTAAACCAAAATATATCTCGAGAAAACATCTGTGTCAGGGTTTTGCCTAGCAGCACCCTCGAACAATGAATGTGAGAAAGTTGATGAGTTATATGTTCATTTTCCGTAAATGAAAGGGTGCTGGGACCTGCCCTGGCCTTTCTGAAACTCTCATTTTCCCTTTTAGATGGCACCTGATAAGATGCTTTTAAATTACAGCATCCATTATTTCCATCCACCTCTGCTGTGATCCTCAGTGATGAGAAGTTTCAGTCCTAGACACACAGAGAGTTCCAAGTGGTTGATGACTGGTTTCTTCCTGAGAACATCATTTTGTGGTTTATGTCAAAGTGATCACGTACTATTTCAGGCTGGAGGAATTTAGTTGAGGAACAAAACAGTTTCTGAAGTTCTGGAAGTTATTTTCATGGGAAAAAATTGAAATAGAAGAGGACTGGCCTCACCGGTGTTTCTTCATGCCTTTTCTGCTGCGTGTATGTGCTGGTTCTAAGGTGACATTTAACGTATAGGGGTGTCAAACTCAATTTCATTGAGGGCCACGTCAGGGTTGTGTTTGACCTCTGGGGGTGTGTGTGGCCGGGGTGAGCATGGCCAGTTCGACATCACTCATCGAGGCTCCGTTTTTGGCTGCGATGGCCTCCTGCAGCTCTCTGCCAGCGAAAATAGAGTTTGAGGGGACAGAGGGCTGCAGGAGGCCATCGTGGCCAAAAATGGAGCACAGGTGGGTCACATGCAGCCTCCCCAAGCTCTATTTTCGCTGGCAGAGGGCTGCTGGAGGCCCCCACGGGCAAAAATGGAGCCCGGGAGGGCCATGTGCAGCCCTCGCGGGCTCCGTTTCTGCTGGCAATGGCACTGCAGGCTGGTCCTTTGCTGTTTCCAGGGCAGCCCCATGAGCCCAGATCTAAGCACCCCGTTGGCGGAATCCAGCCCGTAGGCCTTGAGTTAGACACCCCTGGTATAGATTTCTGGGGGAATTGTAAAGACTGCAGATCATGTCTGTCGTTTCAGATTCAGGTGTTCATGAGGTTGTTTGTTCAGAAATAACATTACATTTCTGATTGTCCAACAATTCCATTCTCTGGGTTATTGACAGATCTGTTTGATAAGCCAACCTAATAAACAATAAAACCTCACCTTCATACAGATAGTGGCAATAACACAAATGCTCTTGTTGATAACAGTTAATATTAATTGCACAGTCAACAAAACAGTATTAACACCGAAATTGTTTCCTGAAACACCAGAGAAAATTAAAAGGTCTTCACCAGAAAAATCAAAAAATTGGCCTTGGGTTACTTCTATAAGGAGGGTGTTTTAAGACGAGCTCTTTCTGATGTGACTTAATTCTCTGTTTTTAAATGGTCCAAGGGTAAATTGAGTTTGAAGAGACAGTGAGAGAAGACATGGAATAACCCGCTCTTTTTGACTGGAAGAGCGTTTATTGTCTAGATCCCCCAAAGTAAACTGCAGTCCTAGCAAATTACTTCCTTCCTTTCTGCTTTATACACCCTGCTCTCCTAGTTTTGTTGTCACCTTCAGCAGGAATTTTTTTTTAAACAGTTCTGTGGCTCATCTTGTCAGATCTGGCCGTCCTTTGCTCACTTGTTGGGTTTCTACTGTAATCTGTATTTCCCAGCTTAACTTTCACATCTGTAAAATGAGCCTTGTGCATCTTTCCTTTGTTCCCGCAAATAAACCCAAAACAGAATTGCTTATTATATAGAGATGTATATCAAAATAAAAATCCTGGGGTAGCTTTTTTATTATGTCCAACTCTTCATGACTCCATGGACCATAGCCTTAGACTAACTGTATTGTCGCTTTGAATGTATACTAATTGGCGTACGTTAAAATGAAATTTCGTTGCGTACAGCTCTCAAAGGGTCACAGCGTCCGATATACACCAAATAAACATAACAAAATAAATAAGTACAAAATTATGCATATATCCTCATATATTATATGACACAGAGAAAACCACAGTCTTAATTCGGATGTAGACATGTACATGGCGAGAGAAACGAATCTTGCGAGTTTGCCAGACGGATGGCATTGGGAACAAAGCTGTTACAGAATCTGGTAGTCCTGCTAGAAATACTTTGAAACCTCCTCCCAGAGGGGAGCAACAGAAACAGACCGTTAAGTGGGTGTGCGGGGTCTCTAACCATGCTTTGAGCTCTAAGCACATAGCGCTCATATGCAGTATAGCACGCCAGGAACCCTGTTGTCCATTATCTCCTGGAATTTACCAAAATTCATGTTCATTGTGTCGATGACACCTTCTAACCATCTCATCCTCTGCCATCCCTTTCTCCTTTTGCCTTCAGTTTTTCCCAACATCAGGGTCCTTTCCAATGAGTCCTCTCTTCTCCTTGATTGGCCAAAGTACTTGAGTTTCAACTTTAGGATCTCTCCTTCCAAAGAACAGTCAGGATTTATTTGCTTTAGGCTTGACTGATTTGATCTCCTTGCAGTCCAAGGGACTCTTCAAGAGTCTTCTCCAGCACCACAATACAAAACCAGGCTTACACAATGCAAAGCTAAACTAAAAGTGTTCTAAAGCAGGAGTTGGAAAGAAAGAAAAAAAGAAACAGCAAAAATGACAATGCTTTACAGCTGTTACCCAGCTGGTATTCCACCATCCGCTTCATCCCACTATCTGCTGCTATAGCAAACATGAAGCAGGAACCAGAACATTGTGATTATTAGAACATTGGTGTGCAGATAGGAATGAGCCACAGTGGCACAGTGGCTAGAGTGCAGTACTGCAGGTTACTTCTGCTGACTGCCTGCAATTTGGCAGTTCAAATCTCACCAGGCTCAAGGTTGACTCAGCCTTCCATCCTTCCGAGGTGAGTAAAATGAGGACCCAAATTTGTTGGGGGCAATAGTCTGACTGTGTAAACAGCTTTGAAAGGGCTGCAAAGCACTGTAAAGCAGTATATAAGTGCTAGTGCTAGTTACAGCTGGAATTAACTGCTGGTTAACTGTATTTTTAACCTCTGGCCAAGGCTGCTGTTAATTCTTTTGAGCCCAAGGAACTGACGTGGGGTCTGGGGATAACATAGACAAGAAAAACAAGTACTGAACTGGAGGTACCTGTGTGATTTCTTCCTGCTTTATGTACAGGTAGTCCTCAGCTTAACGTCCACAATTGAGCCCAAAATGTATGTTGCTAAGCAAGACAGTCAGGTGTTTAAGCGAGTTTTGCCCTATTTTACGACCTTTCTTGCCACAGTTGTTAAGTGAATCACTACTATGCCATCCGTCTGGCAAACTTGCAAGATTCATTTCTCTTGCCATGTACATGTTTACATCCGAACTAGACCGTGTTGTTTCTCCGTGTCATATAATATATGTGGGTATATGCATAATTTGTATTTATTTATTTTGTCATGTTTATGTAGTGTATATTAGAGGTGGAGACTCTTTGAGAGCTGTATGAAACAAAATTTCATTTTAATGTATGCCGATTAGTGTACATTCAAAGTGACAATAAAGTTATTCTAAATTGTTAAGTTAGTATCACAGTAGTAAAGTAAATCTGGCTTCCCCATTGACTTGCTTGTCAGAAGGTCACAAAAAGTGATCACATGACCCCGGGACATTGCATCCGTCATAAATATGAACCCTTTGTCAAGCGGTCAGATGTTGATCACGTGACCACGGGGATGCTGCAAGGATTGTGTGAAAAACATAAGTCACGTTTTTCAGTGCCATTGTAATGTTGAACAAATGGTTGTAAGTTGAGAACTATCTGTATATCCAAAGTCTAGAGCTGTGATGGCGAACCTATGGCACACGTACTAGAGGTGGTACGGAGAGCCCTCTTGGTGGGCATGCGCACTGTTGCCCCAGCTCAGCCAGTTGGTCATTGGGTTTCCAATGTGCGCATGCGCGTCGGTCAGCTGATTGTCAGGTTTCCGAAGTACATACACGCATTGGCCAACTGGTCGTTAGGCTTCCAAGGCGCGCATGCACACTGGCCAGCTGGTCGTCAGGTCTCTGGCGCATGCACAGACGCACCTTCCAGTTTGGGCCCTCTGTGCCTAAAAGGTTCGCCATCACTGGTCTAGAGCAATTTGAATAATTTCTCCTTCAGGATGAAGGACATTTGCCAGTGAATCTGTATTAAATCTTGAGTGCCTCCCGGAATTGAGAATCCAAGGACATAACTCAGTTGCAGGAGATACATCCTTAAGGAAAGAACAGATTTTGACAGGGTGGCTAAATTAAGCAAGATTTGTTACTCTTGAGCACATATTGAGATATCTTTGGATCTTTCCAAGTTATAAATCATGGGGAGAAGTGTTTTCTCTCCCCCAAGTGTTAGAATGCTGCCATAATACCCCAGCAAGCTAGATTCCAGAGTGCCAACGAGTGTGTCAGGTGCTAAATATTTAAATTTCACAGGTGGAAAGGCAGCGATTTAAGTTCTGATCTTCAGAATAAACTTCAGGATTTTGTCATCTTGGAGAAAGGTGTGAGATGATTGCCTTCCAGCAGTGTTGTAAAAACCAAGTATAGTAATGCAGAGATAATTTTCTACCAACTCTTTCTTGAGGTGATCATTGTGTGGGATTTTGCGTTTTCTTTGAAGGAGGAGGGAATTTTTTTTTTTAAAAAAATGCAAGGGCAAATTCAAACGATGTTGTCCTGCATAGAAGATACCATGTAATTTCCAGAAGATAAACTTCAAGAGCGGAACTCCCAAAGGGGTATTTATCAGGATATAAGTACCACCAGATATACTTCAGTCTGTTTTTAGCTCTTTTTAAACACGCGTGCCATTGCAGTTTTATCAACTTGCTTTTAAGAAAAAAGAAAATATTTACAGGCTAAACTTTTGATAATTGCTTTGATCCCTGCTCGTCTCCCACTTGTTCAGTGGTGGTGCTCATGATAGCAGTTCCCAAGCAGACAGTTTAAGCTGGCTTGCTTTGTTTTGCGGTTTTCCTGTTTTAAAAACACAAGATAGGCTTCTTCCTCCCCTTTCTTTTAATTAGTAAGATTTTCTGGTATCTTCATGGCTCCCTTGGGTTTCTTTTTGGCCTTTTTTTTTTGCCCGCTTGCAGGATAGAGAGGTTTCTGGAAGTTTAAAAAAGTAAGCAGCAACATCATCTGCTGTATTTTACCTTCACTTTCTCCTCTTCTAATTCTGTAGAAGGGGAATAGATCAGGACAGATGTGAATCATCTGGTTTCTGGAAAATGTTTTAACTGGAGACCACAATGTCATTTGCGGGAGGTGATCTGGTGAGTAAAATTGGAAATTTTGGAGGATCATCTCGCTTCTGTATATTCCTGATAAGGCCTCCGCCCGTCAGGCTCTTGAGAAGTTGATGGTAGTTTACTTAGGAATCGGTGACTTCCTTCAGGGTTAAAAAAGAGACACTACATTTCCTGGTTTTTTGTTTTTTTTTTAAGCAGGAGGCTTTTTTCCACAGGAAAGAAATGCCATTTTTTCCCCCCTATGGCTAAGTTTGTAGACAGCAATTCTGGATTTTTAAATGGAATTATTTGAAGGAATGGCAGGAAGAAAGCTTCATAAAATGGAGGGTCAAAAGAACAATAGATAGTATCTAGCCCAGGGCTATCGAATTCCCAGCCCGTGGACCGGATGCGTCACGCGCTGTCCACGCCCAGTTTAGTGAAGGGGGGAAAAGTCCCAATACGTTACATGTCGCCACTGTTATGACGTGAGTTTGACATCCTTGATCTAGCCCAATGCTTTTTAATTCCTGAAATTCCTTTATAGGACAATTGATTTAATCTCAATAAAAGAGGGTAGAACAGTATTTTCTTGATTTGTTATTGTCCATATTTTTGGACAACTACTCCCATGATTCCCTGCCAGTGGTACATCTGATGGGTATCAAGGATGATATCTATAGATGCACTAGGACTCACTGGCATCATGTTGCCTACCTCTGCCTACAGCCCATACAACATCTAAGAAAGTTACCTGTAACTGTCTGTGGGTATGTATGTGTGTGTAGGTACACACACATGTAAAAGGACATGACAGGTGAGGTAGTGTCTTTAAGTGAGGCAACTATACCAGGGGTGTTGTCATGGTGTCGTCACATGATGTATCGGGACTTTCCCCCCTTTTGCTAAACTGGGTGTGGGTGTGGCCAGCACGTGATGCATCCGACCCGTGGGTCTGGAGATTGACAGCCCTGAACTAGACAATAGGAGCCGTGGTAGCGCAGTGGTAAGAATGCAGTATTGCAGGCTAACTCATTACTTACTGCCAGGAGTTCGATCCTGACCCACTCCAGGGTGATTCAGGACCCCAGACCGTTGGGGGCAATAGGTTGACTCTGTAAACCGCTTAGAGAGGGCTGCAAAGCACTGTGAAGCGGTATATAACAGAGACCCCCCCCCAACCTTTTAGGCACCAAGGTTCTGTGGAGAGAGGTTTTTCTGTGGACTGGAGGGGGCATGATTTTGTGTGCTACCTGTGTCCCATGGATGGGGCTTCTCTTGTTTGGGTGGTCCGGTTTCTGGCATGCCACAGCCCAGTGCTGGACTGGGGGTTGTGGACCCCTGAGGTGGAGGATTGTGCAAAATTTTGAAGATTAAAAACCCTGTTGAGGCTATGTTGTGTGCTGGTAATGAAGCACCAGATCTCCCCAAGCTTGTGTATGTATACCTGCCAGGTTTTAAATACTGAGGATTTAAGCAAATCTCTGTGGAGCAAATCACCTGCATGGCAGCATCTTTCCTTCCACCTGGGATTTGCATTCTGTCCTCTGAACCTTCCAAAGAGAGCTTTGGAAGGAATTATTTAGATCCCAACCATCTGTCCTGCTCAGTTTGTTTGTCTGGATATTGATTAGCCCTTTGCTGTTAAGAGGATGCTTTAATAGCAATAGCACTTAGACTTATATACCGCTTCACAGTGCTTTACAGCCCTCTCTAAGCGGTTTAAAGAGTCAGCCTCTTGCCCCCAACAAACTGGATTCTTATTTTACCCACCATGGAAGGCTGAGTCAACCTTGAGCCTGGTGAGATTTGAACTGCCAAATTGCAGTCAGCCGGCAGTCAGCAGAACAAGCCTGCAGTACTGCATTCTAACCACTGCGCCACCACGGCTCTTTAAGGTAGTCTTCCTATCCTCTCCAGGAGAGTAAGACTTCCAATTTCCATGATTCCCAGCAGGAATAAGATCTACAGAATTGTTAAGGTTCACAAATTGGATAAAAGGGTTTGCGAACTTAAGGCTATTATGGTTCTGCACCATAAACAAATCATTCATAAACTAGTTTTGGTTATTATTTTTTTTAGTGTGTGTCATTTTTTCCAATGTTTTTAAAAAATAATTAAAAGGGTAAAGATTGAGATTATATAGGTTTGGGGGTGATGGAATAGATGTCTGAATATTATGGAGACCAAGTTTGAAGAGCACTATAGAAAACAGTTCCATAATGTTGCCAAGAAAAAATTAAAAAGTGTAAAAAACGGGCATAAAATACTTTTTTCACTGATGTTGTCAGGGTGGATAAAAATCAATGATTTTTTTAAAAAAATCAAAAAAATCAGATTTTTTTTATTTAAATTGGATTTTTTTGATTTAAATCAGATTTTTTTAATTTTTATCGAATTTCTTTTATTTTTATCGAATTTATTTTAATAAAAAACTTTTGGGGTAAAAATCTATCGTAAGATAGTTTTCTATTTAAGATACATAAATAATTTAGTTTATTCAGCATGAAATGGAGCTTAGTTATGTAGCATGAGGCTGTATATTCTGCAACACTGGGACTATCGGTGAGTCAACAGTGGGTCAAAGGAGTAGCAGAGATGACAGTTGCTCTTTAAAAATTATGATTTAAATCGAGTTGATTTAAATCAAGCCTTTTTACTAGTGATTTAAATCATGATTTAAATTGTGATTTAAATCAACTCGATTTAAATCAAATCCACCCTGGATGTTGTTACTTTGAAAGGTCACTAAATGAACTGTTGTAAACCGAGGACTACCAGTAACTTCAAACATTTAGATATAAGCTATAGTTCATGGCACAACATTATCTGAGAAAATGTATTTAAGCCAAATCGTAGCTTACAGAGATACGTAATTCCGGCTGCTTGTTTAGAGGAGATGTAGAGTAAATTATGCTTTCGGCTTTTTTTTTTATATATATATATATAAATGCATTGTTATAATGACACGTGTTTTGGGTAAGGTCTGCTAATAGAATAGCTCTTTAGAATAGTGATGGCTATATTAGATAAAGCACCCTGGTCACTTTGAGACTTCAGGAGGCAATGGATTTTGCAAAAACCTGCTTCTTTCCCCTTTGACAAACAAAATGTTAATGTTTAACTTGCCCAACAAGACCACAGTCCATTCTTGGAATTGTAAATTATTTCTGGCCGGAATTGTTTCTCCTGGTTTTCTATGTACAGTGAAAGGGGGAAAAAAATGCTCTCTTGTGATGCAAAAGGTCTGTAAATGAGCTGTATATAAAATTTCCTACTTGGAAGAGGTCCAGAGGGGTCATTTTACCTAACCTCAAGCTCAAAGGAACATTTTGTACATTGCCATTTCTGTCCTCTGCATCTACTGACATTTTCTACAAATCAACTCCCACCGCCTGCCTTCTCACCGAAGCCCAGAACATAATTAATTATATTTTATGAGATTAGGCTCTTTAGCCAAGAATGAAATTTTCAAGATCCGAAACAACTGCATTCCAATGCGTCAACAGTGGGACGTGACAACTTTTTTCCAGATGTTTACTCCAGTTAAGTCTCTCCCAAGTTCTGTAGTGTTCGGATAACTTTGGTTTCCTGTCTTTTTTTTATTACAATGCTTGTGTGTGTGTGCGCGCTCACGTGTGTATTTATTGTGGACTACAGTTAATTTATTCAGCCATTCGCTGCCTACTGCTTGAACTCTGAACAGCTGACAAAATGTACAGGTAGTCCTCGACTTACAACCACAATTGAGTCCAAAATTTCTGTTGCTAAGGCAAGGCAGTTGTTAAATGAGCCGTGGGCCATTTTATGACCTTTTTTTGCCATGGTTATTAAGCAAATCACTGCATTATGTGGGTCATTAAGCTTCCCCTGTTGACTTTGCTTGTCACCAGCTCCCTAGGAAGCTTGTAAGTGATATTCTCAGGATCTCGAATGGCTGCAACTATTGTAAATACATGCTTGGTTGCCAAACCCTCAAACTTAGATCACATGACTGTCGGGATCCTACAGTGGCCCTAAGTGCGAGAGCTGATCTTAAGTCACTTTTTTCAGAGGCGGCGTAACTTTGAACAGTCATTAAACGAGTGGTTGAAAGTCGAAAGTGTGTAGAGATTCTCAGTCAAGAAAATGAAACAAAAACAAGAAAGTCCAGTTTGCCGCCTGAAAAAAAGCACCTTTGGGTTGAAAGTTGAGAACTTTAATTTGCTATCGTCAAATTAAAACAGAAAGTTATCTCAGAAAACCTTCATGTTGGTGTGGATTTCATTGAGGTTCTGCTCAGAGATGGCTCTGCCTTAGGACTGTCTTGCTCAGGGGTGGGCAACTGTGGCCCTTTTACAACCTGTGGACTTCAGCTCCCAGAATTCCTGAGCCAGCTTGGCTGTCTCAGGAATTCTGGGAGTTGAAGTCCACAGCTTGGCTGTCTCAGGAATTCTGGGAGTTGAAGTCCACAGGTTGTAAAAGGGCCACAGTTGCCCACCCCTGGTCTTGCTGAATGTTATCAGGGTGGGGTGAGATCAGAATGGCCCCATCCTGATAACGTTCAGGAAGGCAGTAGAAACTTCCAGAACGAGGATGCTGCTACCAAGAAGCTCAGCCTCTGCTCCTGCCGGTCTCCATCTTGATTGTACTATGTGAGCAGATTTCACCTGGAGCAGCTAGTGCCAGAGCTAACAGGAACAATGGCCAACATCTCAAATCAGGCCCAGAAATTGTTTCTTTGATAAACTAGTCCCAACTTGGCATTTTCATCTATAGCTTAAGGCAGGGGTGTCAAATTCAGATTTCATTGAGGGCCGCATCAGGGTTGTGTTTGACTTTGGGATGGCCGGGGGGGGGTGCGTGGCCAGGATGGGCGTGGCCAGCTTGACATCATTTGTGTGGGGGACGCCTGTGGCGGCCTGAGTGCTCTGCCAGGGAAAACGGGCTCCCAAGCTCAATTTTCGACCACAACGGACTCCTGCAGCCCCTCTGTCAGTGAAAACGGAGCTGGGGGGGGACCGTGCTTGGCCTCCCAGGGCTCCATTTTTGGCCATGACAGCCTCCCCAGCCATCCGCCCAGGCTCCGTTTTTGCTGACAGAGGGCTGTGTGAGGCCCTCCGGAGCTCCGTTTTCGCTGGCAGAGGCACCGCAAGCCGGTCCTTCACTGTTTCCAGGGTGGCCCGGCTGGCCAGATCTAAGCGCCCCACGGGCCGGATGTGGCCCGTGGGCCTTGAGTTTGACACCCTTGACTTAAGGGTTCCCATTCGAGGGCAACCCCTTTTGAGTGAACTGCAGTAGTCTATGAGATAAGATATAATTCAGTTTATTCAGTATACTGCTATTTATTGACTGTTTGAACTTTGGCATGAGGGGGCTTATTTTTATTAGATTATAGGTAGGCATAAAATGTGAAGGTATTTATGTGGGAAATCCAATTGAGAAGCAACAGCATACAAGTAGTCCTCAAGTTATGGCCATTTGTTCAGTGACCGTTTGAATTTATGATCAGTCCTCAAAGTGCTGCCCACTACAGCTCCCCCCATTTACATGAATACAAAACTGGCAACTACTGTACTTGCAATGTCCCACAGTTATGTGATCACCAGTTAGGAGCCCCGGTAGCACAGTGGCTAAAGTGCAGTATTGCAGTCTAACTCTGCCCACAGCCAGCAGTGCAATCTTAACGGGGCTCAAGGTTGCCTGCTGGCTCCATCCAAGCAAACTCCATGGGAAGCTGGCATGGAAGGCCTTTAAGTTTCTGTTAGTCTCTTCTTACCACCTCCCTGATCTGTCCCCGTCCCCACACACACACACACAGCCAGTCGAGGGTTAAGGAAACACTTTGGAACGCACTCAGTTCTTATCTCCGACTTGGCAGCGATAGACACACCGTCTGCCAAGTTACTTTATTTTCACAAACAGACAGATAAGATACGAACGTTCAAGAAAGTCCAAACAGAAATAATATTTCTCCCAGCAGTTCCGGACGAGGCTTTAATGACTCCAAGGTTTTGCTTTGTTCGTCACAAAAGATCCTTGACCACCACTCTCTATTATATAGTCTCTGGGGTGTGGTCTCTGGGGTGTGGTCCAGTGACTCAGTTCTAATCCCTAGCACGCCTCCCAAGCTGCTGCAAACGTTTATCACGCCTTCGGAGGCGTGCGTCCAGGAATGATGTGTCATTATCACTTTGACTCGAATCAGCTGTCTCCTCTCCCTCGGCCGGCACTTGAGACAATGCCAGAGGGGAGGGGCCTGGAGAGGGAGGCCTGGCTGACTCCTCTTCCTCATGCTCGGAGCTTTCTTCCTCCGATGGGACAGGCTCAGAGGGCGGGGCCACAACACTCCCCTCCTTCCTTGCACACTGCCCCCTTTGCTTGAACACACCCCACACCCTCCTTCCTCTACTTCTCTGCATTTGTGCGCACATGCGCATGTACACCCCACCTTCTTTCACAGCCTCCCTATAATCACATCCACCCTGCCCCCTCTTTCTTTGGTCTCCTAGCAATCACACACATACACTTTAGCCAGGGGTGACAAACTCGCGGTGTCACGTCATGTGACATATCGCAACTTTCCCCCTTTGCTAAATCGGCGGTCGGCATGGCCAGTGTGTGATGCATGTGAGGCTGCAAGTTTGACACCCCTGCCCTATGCCCTCTTCCCACAACCTCATTTATTTATTTAAAATCGGCACCCCTTTTCCATGGCCTACAAGTAGTCCTCGACTTACCACAGTTCATTTAGTGACCGTTCGAAGTTAACAACGGCACTGAAAAATGGGACTCATGACCCGTTTTTCATACTTACAATCATTGCAACATCCTCATGGTCACATGATTCAAAATTCGGATGCTTGGCCATATTTATAGGGATTGCAGTGTCCCACGATCCTATGATCAGCTTTTGAGACCTTCTGACAAGCAAAATCAATGAGGAATCCAAAATCGCTTTAACAACCGTGTGACTAACTTAACAAACGCAATGACTCCACTTAACAACTCTGGCAAGAAAAGTCGTAAAATGGGGCAAACTCGCTTAAGACATGTTTCACTTAGGAAACATGGGACATGTTTAGGAACATAAATTTTAGGCTCAATTCAAGGACTACCTCAGGGGTGAAATGCACTTATCTTCACTACCGGATCGCAAATGTGAGCGTGCTTGCTACGCTCTCGTGCGCCTCCTCCACGCATGCGCAGAGGCCAAAAATGAGACATGATGACATCCGGGCGGGTGGGCGGAGCCTCCCACCGCCAGCCCTACCGGATCGCGCGAACCGGATAGATCCGGCTGAATTTCACCACTGGACTATCTGTATTTATGTAAAACCCTCTTTTTACAGCTCATTCATTTATTTAAAACATTTATATAACCTGTATCATATATATATATATACATGGAGTCTGTGCCCAACACTCCTTGCCTCCTGCCCACGTCCTGCATCAGGTCGCCTGGCGCCTCCCACACCCCCTGTGGCATTCCTCCCTCTTCCCCCTTAATGACCCACATATCCTGGGTCTGTCTGGATTGCCATTGAAGCAGTTCCAGTTGTGGTCATAATTCAAGGACTCCCAGTTACTAACACACTATTCTGTGGCTTTTTTTCCTTAACTTTTTTTCCCAGGATATTTTTGTCTTGAATCACTGCTCAGCCCAGTACATCTCTTCTTAATTTGAGGAAAGCTGCTCTGTAGGGTTATTATTATTATTATTTTATCAACAAGCTGTATCCTGTGCAATTAATTAAATATTGTGATTCTAAGATTCCTACTTGCAATTGCAACTGATAGCTGCTTCAGTTGTTGCCAAACAACAGCCGTGTTACTCTCTTGTTCCCAACTTCTCATTAATAAGAGAGTGATTAATACAGTGGCAACGGATGTGGCACTTCTGGTTGTGTTTTGACCTGCTTTGTAAACCACTGAACCAAGATACCTGGATATATATTGGCAGTTGGAGTAACTAACTCATCAGTGGTGAATCCTGAGAAACAGCATTCAGTTGATGCCTCAGCTTAGTGATGCTTGTTAAGATATTTTATTTTTTGAAATGCCAAGGCAGCCCAGGACAAACTGGGATGAACCTGTTCTTCTAAAGCATGGAGTTAATGTTCAGGTTTTCTGTTTATTATCTCAGTATTTAATCTTTTGATTGTATTACAGCTGCCTATTCCAACTTGAAGAAGGACTGCAATGCTCATAATCCACAATATAATCACATACTTTGGGCTTGTAAAACTCCCAACTCGACTCAGAAAGTACCATGCTGAGGAAGCTTTTACAGGAGGTCTACCTGTACTTACGACCACAATTGAGCCCAAAATTTCTTTTTGTTCAGTGAGACATTTGTTAAGTGAGTTCTGTTCCATTTTATGACTGTTCTTGCCACCGTTGTGAAGTGAATCTCTGCAGTTGATAAGTTAGTATCAGTTGGTTGTTAAGTGAGTCTGGTTTCCCCATTGACTTTGCTTGTGAGAAGGTCACAAAAGGGGGTCACGTCATCCTGGGACACACAGCAAAGGTCATAACTATGAACCCGTTGCCTAGCATCTGAATTTTGATCACATGATCATGAGGACGCTGCAAAGGTTGTAACTATGAAAAACAGTCGTAAGTCACATTTTTCAGTGCTGTTGTAATTTTGAGCGGTCACTAATCAAACGGTTGTAAGTCGAGGACTACCTGTATTAGGGTATTTCAGCTATTTGTTAGAGCATTTCAATGGCTTTGCCTGCAGTCTGATTAGAAGAAAACAGCATTTACTCTTAAATAAAAAGCAGGGTGGATAAAAATCAATGATTTTTTTAAAAAAATCAAAAAAAATCAGATTTTTTTTATTTAAATCGGATTTTTTTGATTTTTATCGAATTTATTTCAATAAAAAACTTTTGGGGTAAAAATCTATCGTAAAATAGTTTTCTATTTAAGATACATAAATTAGTTTATTCAGCATGAAATGGAGCTTAGTTATGTAGCATGAGGCTGTATATTCTGCAACACTGGGACTATCAGAGTCAACAGTCGGTCAAAGGAGTAGCAGAGATGACAGTTGCTCTTTAAAAATTATGATTTAAATCAAGTTGATTTAAATCAAGCCTTTTTACTAGTGATTTAAATCATGATTTAAATTGTGATTTAAATCAACTCAATTTAAATCAAATCCACCTTGATAAAAAGTAGTGCTTATTTCTGTTTATTATTGCACCAAATGGCCTTCATCAATTTCCATAGCACCCTAGGGCAGTGATGGCGCTATGCGCGCATGTCAGAGGCTGCAACCAGGAAGAGGAACTGCCCAGGGGGCATGCGCACGGCGGATAAGGTACTTCCAGTTTCTGGTGCGCACCGGCAAGTAAGTCTTCCGGTTACTGCCACGCATGTGCACACGCCAGTCAGCTGGATCACACACGCTCACACCGGAAAATGGAAGACCAGCTGGTCCGGTTTCTGGCACTGCCACGCGCAAAAAGGCCCGCTGATCGTTGGGTGCGCATGCGCACCAGAAACCATGAAGAGGAACAACGGGCAAATTGCGCATACCAAGCGACATGGCTCTGTATGCCACTTTGGGCACGCCATCACAGCCCTAGGGTGTTTTTTCTTCTTATATATAGTTCTTATTTTTCACGTTGATGATTTCAGACTGAGTGATAGTCTGAAAAGAACCACAAATTGACTAATAACGCATGCTTAAATTTGTAACTTAAACTGCTCATTGTGATAAAGACAAGCAAGAAAGTTGTATTACGGATTTGGAATGTACATCTCTTAATTCCTTTGGTGTCATTGCAATTAGTCCAGGTGTCCATATTGTATTAGCTCAAGGATTTGTATGTTTATCGAGAGTCATGCTTCCCAAATAGAGAGGAACAGGAGCCAGAATAGGATTTCAAAGTTATTGGTGTTTAAGTGAAGAAATAAATGCCTTAAGCTTACGTTTATAGTGAGTCCATTTCAGACAGTTGAGTTGTATATGATTACATCTGGGTTTATCTTAGACGTCTATGGAGATTCTCAATTTTTCCAGGTCATGGTTGTCCCAAAGGTGCTTTTTCAAGAGGCAACTGGACTTTCTGGTTTTTCCTTGAAGATGTTTCACTTCTTATCCAAGAAGCTTCTTCAGCTCTGACTGGAGATAAGGAGTGGAAGGATTTATTGGAAGAATCCTTCCATTCCCCAGCATCCAATCAGAGCTGAAGAAGCTTCTTGGATGAGAAGCGAAATGTCTTCAAGGAAAAACCAGAAAGTCCCAAAAAGAACATTTGGGATTTAGAGCTTTCCATATTAGACATATAGGATGTGTATAAACCACTGTTTTCCAATCAAAAGGCAGAGAGCCTTTTGATGATTTCAACTGAGTTTCTGGGTCCATTTTGGAGAAACTGATGTATGTTTCTTTATATCTTTATATTATTTGGGAATCGAGCGGTGCCTAAATTGCATAAATAAATGTATGAGCCCAAATGATGTATGTAGGGATGACGGAGATTGTAGCCCATTGTGTTTAGAAGATGCCTTATTTGGAATCCTAGCATAATCATTTGAAAAATGTTTCTCTGCTTCAGGAAATTGCATCACTTCCTGTAACAGTATTGGGTGGTGACTAATTGTTGTAGCCAGATGGTTGGTAGAGGTAGTTTACATAATATCTGTATTTCTTAAAGGTAAAGGTTCTCCTTGCACATATGTGCTAGTTGTTCCTGACTCTAGGCGGCAGTGCTGATCTCCGTTTCAAAGCCGAAGAGCCAGCTCTGTCCGAAGACGTCTCCATGGTCATGTGGCCGGCATGACTAAACACCAAAGGCGCACGGAACACTGTTACCTTCCCACCAAAGGTGGTCCCTATTTTTCTACTTGCATTTTTTACGTGCTTTCGAACTGCTAGGTTGGCAGAAGCTGGGACAAGTAACGGGAGCTCACCCCGTTAACGCGGCACCAGGGATTCGAACCGCTGAACTGCCGACTTTTCGATCGACAAGCTCGGCGTCTTAGCCACTGTGCCACTGCGTCCCTCTGTATTTCTTAGGGCTGTGCAAATATCTTGACAAAAGGGCTTCAGGAAAGGAGGCAAATGTATGAAGTTCCTCACTTTGAATCATTAAAGCAGCCGCATCTTTTTCGTGGCTTGTGCTATTGCTTCAGAAGCTGCTCCTACAGCTTCCTATTTCTCTACACACAGAACCACATCGTTTCACATTTTTTTCCTAGGGATTGGAGGAGTGTAAGAAACTAGAGGTAATCATCGACTTACAACAGTTCATTTAGTGACCTTCAAAGTTACAACAGCACAGATCGTAAATGACCTACGATGACCATTTTTCACAGTTACAATCTTTGTAGCCTCCCCATGATCATCTGATCAAAATTCAGATGCTTGGCCATTGGTTCATACTTATGACCATTGCTGTGTCCCAGGGTCATGTGATCAATTTTTGCAATTTTTTTGACGAGCAAAGTCAATGGGGAAACCAGATTCACTTAATAACCAGATTACTAATTTACCAACTGCAGTGATTCATTTAACAACTGTGACAAGAAAAGTCGTAGAATGGTGCAAACCTCACTTAACAAATGTCTCACTTAACAACAGAAATTTTGGGCTCAATTGTGGTCGTAAGTTGATGCTTACCTGTACCAAGTAGCAATTTACTAAGAGAATCACTTGCTGGTCCATTGCTGGCTGGGGAATTCTGGGAATTGAAGTCCACACATCTTCAAGTGATCAAGCTTGAAAAACATTGCCTTAACTATATCTGTAACCATAACAATCTTATTATCTACATCGTTTATGCCCTCTGCTATTCAGAGGTAATCATTTAAAGTCGTGATGATTTTTTTCTCTCTCCGTAGTTGAATGTCTTCTGAATATTTTTACATTTTTGCATCAGAAAATGAAAGCTTGTTTTGCATGCTGCATTTAGAATTTCACATCCAACACATTGATATGGTTTTTCTTCCGGCTTCACATGATTAAGAGTCTAAATTACTTGGCTCCTCCTCATGGTCAGGGATAGATTTGGCTATTTATTTATTTATTTGGCTCCTGTTTAAAAGAGAACTATTGTAAGTTGAATAGAATAGAATAACAGAGTTGGAAGGGACCTTGGAGGTCTTCTAGTCCAACCCCCTGCCCAGACAGGAAACCCTACACCACTTCAGACAAATGGTTATCCAACCAGTTGACATTTGGATGTATTTTGCTTGCTACCTAGTAGAGCATAAAATGCTTAGGACAATGATGGCTAACCTTTTCGGCACCGAGTGCACAAAGTGCGTGCGCACACCCATAATGCAATGCACATGCTAACTCCATGTACCCCACCCATTGGCCGGCAGGAGGTGCGTGGAGCCAAGCTGGGGCGACAGCTCACATGCCTGCAGAGAGGGCTCCACGTACCATAGGTTCGTCATCATGGGCTTAGGATTTGAAATACAGTTTGTTTAGTGATGGTTCAAAGTTACAACAACAATGAAAAAAGTGACTTATGACCATTTTTCACACTTACGGCCGTTTTAGCATCCCTGTAGTCAGGTGATCAAAATTTCGATGGTTCATATTTATGACAGTTAACAGTGTCCTGGGATCATGCAAATAGCTTTTGTGACCTTCGGACAAGCAAAGTCAATGGGAAAGCCAAATTCACGTAACAACTTAACAACTGCACTGATTCACTTGACAACTGTGGATAGAAACGCCATAAAGTGGGGCAAAACTCACTTGACAAATGTCTCAATTAACAGCATAAATTTTGGGCTCAATTGTCGTAAGTCCAGAACTAATTGTATTCAACCTTAACAAACTTGGACAAATTTCACATTCAGTTATTCTCATCTCGCTAGAAATGTTCTAATGCTGTTCTAACTATTCCAAAGACGTTCCAAAATCAGGGGAAAAAAATGGTCTCTCAAAATAGAACTGGTTTAAACATGGGGCACTCCTGGAATGACCACTAAATGGACAATCCCTTTTCAGAGTTGTTTTGAGTCTGAGGCAGGAGGCATCTTTCAAACTCAGGACATTTTGAAGGTGTCTACTTTTACTTTTACTGAGCGGTGGCTCAGTGGCTAAGATGCTGAGCTTGTTGATCGAAAGGTCGGCAGTTCAGCGGTTCGACTCCCTAGTGCCGTGATGGCGAGCCTATGGCACGTGTGCCACAGGTGGCATGCGGAGCCATATATGTGGGCACGCGAGCGTTGCTCTAGCTTGGCTCTAGCGCGGATGCATGCATGCGCACGCCGGCCAGCTGATTTTTGGGCCATCCAGGCCCACCGGAAGTTGGGAAATGGGCTGTTTCCGGCCTCCGGAGGGTGGGGAAGGCTGTTTTTGCCCTCCCCAGAGGGCAAAAACAGGAAAGCCCCTGGAGCCTGTGGGAGGCGAAAAAACAGGCCTACCAGGCCCACCGGTAACCTTTTTGCCATCGCGTGCCAAAAGCTGGAGTGGCACGAGGACATTGAATTATAGATGTGGACACGCATGCGCACAACCCCCCAATTTTGGCACGCAACGGCAAAAAGGTTAGCCATCACTGCCCTAGTGCCACGTAATGGGATGAGCTCCCATTACTTGCTCCAGCTTCTGCCAACCTAGCAATTCAAAAGCACGTAAAAAATGCAAGGAGAAAAATAGGGACCACCTTTGGTGGGAAGGTGACAGCGTTCCGTGCGCCTTTGGCGTTTAGTCATGCCGGCCATATGACCACGGAGACGTCTTCGGACAGCGTTGGCTCTTCGGCTTTGAAACTGAGATAAGCACCATCCCCTAGAGTCGGGAACGACTAGTACATATGTGTGAGGGGAACCTTTACCTTTACTTACTGCCTCTTTTGTTGAGTTGGATATCTTACTTTCAAGCTGGATTTCTTATCTGATAAAAATAGTAACGTGGATATTTAATACAAGGACATCTGCTTCGGTCTCTGTTTGAATTCTGTCGCTGTGTCTTTTTAAATCATAGTTTGTAAATAAGACCCAAATAGCACACACTAAATCATAAATCAAGGTTTACAAGTCACCTTGGCTGGTTTTTCATAGAGCAGAGTTCCCCAAACTTTTCAGCTTTGCAGATTGGCTGGGGGGTGGGTGGGGGCGGGAGAGGAGGTGGATGGTTCCGCACATGCATGGCCAGCAAGTGTGCATGTGTGCAGCTTCATTTGCGCGAGCGGCGTGCATGTGCACCTGCCACTCACACAAATGGAGCACGTGTTCGCCTGCTGCTTGCACAACTGAGCATGTGTGCTTATGTATTCACCTGCCGTTTCAGTGGCCCAGTTGCAAACAGCTGATGGCCCACTCATGGCCCGTGGCCCAGATGTTGGGGAACCCTGTCATAGAGCACATTTAGCCAAAATCAAGCAAACCATATTTCAGCTTGTCATGAGGGGTGTATCAAGGCATAGTTTCTGGCAGTGCTTTTTACATAAAATCATTTGCAAAGTTGAGTGAACTCCTTTGACAAGTAAATTTAGATGTGTGATTTTGTAGTGTAGGGTTCATATACCATATAATGCATGGCTTTGGCTGAGTATGTTTTGTTATTTATTTATTGTTTCAATTTGTATACCGCCCTTCTCCAGCAGGACTCAGGGCGGTGAACAGCCAGAATAAAAATAGAACATACAAAATTTAAAAACAGTTTAAAATAATTAAATATTTTTGGCCGCAATTTAAAACAAACCCAATTAAAATCAATTAAATTTAACCAAAAACTGTGGGATCAAGCCAGCCCGGCTAGTTGAAATAAATAAGTTTTCAGGGCCCGATGAAAAGTCTGGAGGTCTGGTAGTGTACGTATCTCTGGGGGGAGGTTGTTCCAGAGGGCGGGCGCCGCCACAGAGAAGGCTCTCCCCCTGGGGGTCACCAGCCGACACTGTCTGGTGGATGGCACCCTGAGGAGGCCCTCTCTGTGCGAGCGTACTGGCCGGTGGGAGGCTATTGGTGGCAGAAGGCGGTCTCGTAAATACAATATCTATAATGTCTATTGTTATAATAGACATTGTAGTTTGTAAATCAGGGTTTGTGGCTTAGTACAATGTATGAGTCCAGCCATGTTCTGTCCCCCTTTCCCACACAGGCAAACACACCACCAGGCATGCCTGCCAAGATTTTATTAAGCAATCAGATTAGAATCCCTTGCAGATAAGAGTTTTGGCAGTAAACTGCGAAATGCCTGCCAAGTCAGTTTTCACTCACAGTAAGCAAGAGAGAGTTTATCCTCAGTCTGGTTCAGTAGCAAAAAGTAATCCACGAAGGAAGAGTTAGTCAAGGTCCAATCCAAATATGCACAAGCCAGATTTCAGGTAACGCGATGTGACTCTCAGGTTTTTAACTTTGACCGTCACAAAGCCTGAAGAGCAATCACACCCACTTTTATTCCTTGCGGGGTGTGGCTCAGTGACTCAGCTCAATCTCTGGCCTAACCCACGCCTCTTTCATTGCTGTGCACGCTTCTCCCTCCGACGCTGCCTGGGATCAAGCCAGGATTCATCATCCTCGCTCCCTATCTGTTGTTGTTCCGATATGCTTTCCTCCTGGCATATCCCAGGCTGTTCCTCTTGGCCTTCGGATGGAACCTGAGGCATTGCCAGAGAGGAGGGTCCTGGAGAGGGAGGCCTTGTCAGTTCCTCCCCATCACCTTCTGAGTCCTCTTCCTCTGTTAGGACAGGCTCAGGAGTCGGGGTCACAACAAGCCAGTTTTAATTTATCATTTGCGTTTTGTTAAACAAATAGAGGCTTATTATGCTCTCACTATATGTGCTGGCCATATATCAACTTTTGTTCATTTTTGTTCATTTCTAGTACTCCTCAGTTTGTACCAAGACAAAGAGGGCATTAAATTTGTTTTACAGTGCAACATTGCCTTTTGCCTTTTAACATTCTTTTCATCTTTTGTGATCCCTGAAAGCAAGATTCAGATCACTAAGCAATAATTGTAGGCTTAAAAATAACATTAATATGCTAATGAGGTTTCTTACTATGGTAGGAAAGGATTAATTGGCTATCTTTCTGCTTTCAGAAACTGAATGTGGTAGAACGATTGAGAAACTGTATGATGTTAAATGTTGCATCTTTAGTTACAGTTGCTAATGACGTTCATATAGTTTTGATCATTCTGATAATGAATCTTGAAGAATGACAGGCTGACAGTGTAACAGTTCTATCTACTTCCTTTTAGCAACCATTAAAGATTAGTGTAAACAGGACCTTAATGCTAGACTAAGCAAATGGGGGGGTAGGATGGGGGGGGAGAGAGAAATAGGGGTTATATATATTTTATAACAAATGAGGCCCCAACTTGAAATACATTGGGGCTTAGTTTGCAATAAAGTATATGTATGTACCCCATTCTCCCCTCCCCCCCATTTAACAAAAGCAAGATCTAATCTAATTAGATGGTCTGATACTTATCTAACCCAATAGAAGAGAGTATATGAGAGTATATTGCTGGCAGATGTTTCATTACCAGACAAGATAACATCATCAATTTCATAGCAACTACATAACATACAAATGCAGTGTATTTGTAGCGATACAACCCCAGAAAAAGGAAATAGACTGTATGTAGAATATATTCCAACGAAATGGATACCCACTCAACTTTATCAAAAAGTGCCTTTCTAGTACAGCGCAAACAATACAAGCTATAAAAAGAATAACATTGCCATACATAAAAAAAATATCTCAGAAACCAACTAGCTATTAGAACCACATGGCATCATCATCACATATAAATCAATTAAAGCCCCCCAAAACATCTTAAGTAAACCAAAAGACCCAGGAAGATCGGAGAAGAAAAACAAAGAGTCATCTAGAACGGGGGTCACCAACGTTTCGGACCTCAGGAACCACTAAATTCATAATTTTAAATCCCGCGGACCACTAATATGATCTGCCTAACGACCAGATGGGTGGGTGTGGCTAGATGGTCATGTGACTGGGTGGACATGACCAACTCGATGTCACTCATGTCAAGGGGCGCCTCTACTCAACCCTCCCCTCCCAGCCACTCCTCGCCTCCCTGCCCGCGCTCCTTAGGGCCCCAACAGGAAGCCGTAAGGGCTGGAGTTAAGTAGCCACCATGAGAAAGAGTTGGCAAAACAGCTTAGTTGAAATTGGATCTGACCGAGGAGGCTCAGTAGAAGCACCTCACTGAGGACTACCAGCATAGGCTTTCCAAGCAGAGGGAAGACCTGCGGGAGTGCAAGGCCAGGTACCAACGCCTGGAGGCTCAGCGGGCTGAGATGGTCAGCCAGTTCCAGGCCATGAGGCAGTTCCACTAGAAAAAGGCCCACTTCTCTTTACCACCAGTGGCACTTCCCTCCAGCCTTCGCCCAAAGCCCTGCACCAGGAGGCTGAAGCAGACCCCAAGTCGGAATTTCTGTCCCCCTCCAGCCCACACAAAAAGACCCCAAAGGGGGAGACTCTCTGCAGCAACACAAATGTTCATGGCACTTATCTGTCCCAGGGGCCATCATTTGAGGACCCCTGATTTAGTGCAATATAAAAAAATGCAAATAATTTTTCTGCGGACCACCAGTGATACACGGACCACCAGTTGGTGACCGCTGATCTAGAACACATAGTGTAATGACTGTAACAGCCACTATGTTAGGATAGACAGGTAGAAATCTAGCAGAGCACATCCATGAACATCAACTAGCAATCAGAACATGAGAAAAATTCCTTAATCTCACGTAGACAGATTTTACCATAGTTTTAGTGGGGAAACTCTGAGCATCCTAGATCAAACTGAAGCCAGAAAAGGTGCTAGAGAATTCCTGGAAGCTTGGCATTCAGACAAATCAGCCATCAATAGACTAACACTTGGATAAGCAGGGGTTAGAACCAAACAAACAACAGGAGTAGAAAACAATACCCTAATCAAGGCACTACCAAGGAGAAAACCACACTCCCTCAACATTCGCAGGGCAAGCTACAATCACTAGCACTGATGATGTTAACTAGTCAGGTAATAAAACATCTGTAAGCAAACAACCAAATTCATAGAGCACCAAGGACTCCATAAGCTAACTTTTTCCTTCAGTAATGAAAATGATAGGAATAACAAGGAAAACTTGTTAGCAAAACTAACAGTTGTAGGAAACATTTGATTGATAATCGCTTTACTGTTTCCTAGAACTGTTATTACTTTTCCAGGTGCTACGTTGTTCTTTAAGCGAATCTGAAAATTGCAGGCAGAAAGTTGGCCAAAGCTAAAAGATGTGGATATATGTCTAAAGTTGTAGGCAGTTTATATATAGTGCTTTGTTACAAAGATAAATGCTAATAGATGCAAAATGCATTCTAGGAAATTATTAGCTTAAATCACAGTGCTTTTCTCCCTTTCGTTGAAATGTTTCAAGAAGGAGCTGAACATTTGTCTGATGGAGATGATCTAGTCTGATTCTCCATTGATTTGGATTAGATGCCTCTCACCTCCAGGACTTTAAATCTTCTTTGCTGTCAGGCCACATGTGAATATTCTATGACTCAGCAGATTTTCCAAATGTCTGGTGACCTCATGTAATTCTTCACGATGGCACAGGAATAATTTTGTCTTAAAAATAGCTAAAATCTTAGTATAATAAATGTATAAATATAATATTTGTATTATAAAATAAAGCCAATGTTTCATGAGATCTTGTGCAAAAAAGTTGAAATCTCAAAAGATTTTAGGGTTTCAGTGGCTTGAGTATTACTTCAGATCAGGGGTGAAATCTACTTACCTTCCTTACTGGTTCGGAAGTGCATGCACTACATGCATGTGCTCACTTTGCTCATGCATGTGCATGCATCACATGCGCGCACAGACCTGTGTATGCACAAAAGCTGTGCATGCGCAGAAGGTAAAAAACACATTACTTCCTGGTTAAAACCAGGAAGTAATGACACCTGGGTGGGTGGGTGGAGTTTTGCTCCACCATCGCTACCGGATCGCCAAACCACCCACCACGATCGCCTGATCCGGTCCAAACCGGGAGCATTTCACCCATTTCGGATCTGTTGAGACTTCTGTGCCTTATGTGATTTCATTCAAGAACAAGAAAATTCCAAAAGAGAACACAATTTCTTTTAAGAGTTTCTTAAAATCTTAAGAGAACAATGTGCGTCCACGCCCATACACATATAAAGATAATCTGAAAGGATAGTACTGTTCACTCCTGGATTATGCTTTTGTTCTTTTCTGCATCCTTGCCAGATGGAGAACCTCGTGAGAAAGAATATAACTTTAGCACCTGGAATCTTAGGTGGCGACTTTGTGAGCAAGTTCATATCTGTAGAAATGACGGTACTGTCATAAATGCAAAACCAAAAAAGGTAAAAATCTTAAATTGAGTTTGAATGGGTAGGTCCTTTTTTTTTTTTTTTTTTTTTTTTGGCAACAGTACTGAAGTTGGTTTTGCCTTTGTCGGGTTTTCAGTCTAGACTACATCCCTGAGATTCTCAGGTAATCTTGTCATCTAAATAAATACTAATCAAGCACAATCCTGCTTAACTTGTGAGATCAGTTGAGGTGCACTGCTGGAGAAGCATCATTAAATTAAAATGAAACAGGACAGGATTAGATTCATCAACCATTTTCTAAAATGTATTCACATTTGTTTCTGAATTGTCTCCTTAATGTCACTATGCAAAATAGCAAAAATAACACGGAAATGGTATTGTTATTTTCATGCAAACTTTGCAGAATCTTCATGTCTTCCTTGCTTGTTGACTTATTTCTCTGTCTTGAATCAACTTAAGAGTTAATGTTTGCACAGCATGAATAAACTGAAATGTAAAGCAGACATCAGTAGAAGGAATCAGGCAGAAATTATTTATTTATTTATTTATTTATTTATTTATTTATTTATTTATTTATTTATTTATTTATTTATTAAATTTTTATACCGCCCCCTCTCCCGAAGGACTCGGGGGCGGTGAACAGCCAAAATTAAAAACACACAATACAAACATTAAAATACTTTAAAACGAAATTAAATTTATATTTGGCTTCCCCAATTTAAAACCCCTTACCCATAAAATTCCCCAATTAAAAGATTTTTAACCCAGAAAGAGTTGTTTTTCAATATCTAAAACCCTGCCCATTCAGGGCTCTGCATTTATACAAACCTTCATAGAGACTGAATGCCTTTTGGATAAGAAACAAATATTGATATTTAGTATACTTATATTAAAAAGCTAGAGATGGGCTACAGACAAAAGAAGGATACATAAATTGGCCAAAGAATGATGGCTCAGTTGTCGAAGAGGAATTGCAAAATAAGACAAATGATGCCTAGACGTGCACTGAAACAACTTATTTATTTATTATTAAATTTATATACTGCCCCTTTCCCTGTTTGGGACAATTTTAGGCAGAGTCATCACAAGCTGACCTCCATTATGTGTTGGACAAATAACATCTATAATTTCCAATCCGCAAAAATGTCGTGAGTGACATGGATGCGGAATGTAGAGTTGGGGGAAACTGCTGTGAAGAGTTTTATGTGCCCCACTGGGTAAACCAGACCTGAAATCAACTCTATAGAAAGGCTAAATGTATTCTATTGGGTGGCTAATAAACTTAAACAATAACAACAATAACAACAACAATAAATACATTATAATAATCTTGCAGATCTGATTGTGCTTTATCTTCTCCTCCTTATAGTTTGGTAAATTGGGGAAGTGTCTGTCTGAATCACTTCTGAATATTTATCTGGACGTTCTGGACTTTTAAAAAAATGCTTTAACTCTTTTTGCCTGCGGTCTCTGTCAAGGTCATCTTCATTAGTCTCTATTTTACTTTTCTTTAAATTTGTAAAACAAATGAAGGGGGGATATTGCTGAGTATCATTTAACATGCAGCTATGTACTCCTTCTTATGTCAGGTCTGTGGACTGGCACCGGTCTGCAGCATGCCAGAAACTGGTCTGCGTAAACAAGTGAAGCCCGATCTATGAGATGCAGGCAACATGCGAAACCAATTCCCCCTCTGGTCCACAGAAAAATCTCTCTCCATGGAACCGGTCCCTGGTGCTCAAAAGGTTGGGGGTCACTGCTGCACGTGACTGAGAAATCATGTTGTGTCTGCCAATGGAGCTCATAGGAATATTGTACTAAAGCAGACCTATGCCCCAGTGGTGAAATCCAATTTTTTTTTACTACTGGTTCTGTGGGCGTGGCTTGGTGGGTGCGGTGTGGCTTGGTAGGCGTGGCAGGGGAAGGATACTGCAAAATCTCTATTCTCACCCCACTCCAGGAGAAGGATACTACAAAATCCCCATTCCCTCCCCATTCCTGGAGGAAGGATACTGCAAAATCCCCATTCCCTCCCCATTCCTGGGGGAAGGATATTGCAAAATCTCCATTCCCACCCCACTCCAGGAGAAGAATACTGCAAAATCTCCATTCCCTTCCCATTCCTGGGGGAAGGATATTGCAAAATCTCCATTCCCACCCCACTCTGGGGCCAGCCAGAGCTGGCATTTGCCGGTTCTCCAAACTACTCAAAATTTCCGCTGCCGGTTCTGCAGAACCTGTCAAAAACTTCTGGATTTCACCCCTGCTATGCCCCCATGGCAGCCTGTCATGAGAAAGCCATTCAGACTTTTATTTTTCTGTTTCAGACAAGCAACAACTAATATTAGTGAACTGCCTTTGACAGTCTATTGAGCCTATGTGATTGGTAAGGGTCAATAGTGACTTGATGCTACACAGTAGATGCAAAAAAAAAAAATAAAGACCTTTAACTATAGTGAAATGGTTGTAGAGCAGGGGCAAATTCGATTTCATTGAGGGCCACATCAGGGTTGTGTTGGACTTCGGGGGGGGCGGGATGGGTGTGGCCAGGGTGGGCACATGACATCACTCGTGCCAGGGGCGCCTGTGGTGGCCAGAGCGCTTTGCCAGCGAAAATGGGCTCCTGGGCCCCATTATTGGCCACGACGGCCTCCTACAGCCCTCTGCCAGCGAAAATGGAGCTTCTTTTTCTCTGGCAGAGGGTTGCAGGAGACTGTCGTGGCTGAAAACAGCCTGGGACAGCTGCGGGCGGCCATCCTAAGCTCCCGTTTTCACTGGCAGAAGCACTGCGGGTGGGTCCTTCGCTGTTTCCAGGGCAGCTCCGTGGGCCAGATCTAAGTACCCTACTGTTGTGACCCAGGCCCAAGTAGGTATTATCAGACGCAATCAGTTCAAAACAAACAGACTTTATTAGAACAGCTGAGAATTGTAGTCCAAACTAATTCAAAACAAATTCTTCATAACACAATTCTTCAGCCTTATCTCCGTTGCTGACAAGAAATAAATGCAGCAAGACAAGAAACAAATCTATCAATGTTGTTTTCCGGCAAAGCCCAAACTGTTGCTGTCTTTTTTAAGCTTTATGGGAGGGGTCAATCATCTCTTGGCCCTACTCCCGAGTCATCCTTTTTGCTTTAGCTGTTCTTGCCTTCTGGCAGTTCTTCTCATGCGTGCACTAGGAACAGGGTCCTCCTGTTCCTCTGCCTCTCTGCTGTCAGCCTCTGGAGGCTCCTGAGTCCGCACATCACTCCCAGATGGCCCTGGCTCCATCTCTGCCTCCGACGCAGAGCCCTCATCCGGGCCTTCCCCAGCCTCCAAGACTGGCCCATGTTCTTCCTCAGCCTCCTCACTGTCCGACTCCACTGCCAGCTCCGCAGGCTGCTGACGAACCACAACACCCATGGGCCGGATCCAGCCTGCAGGCCTTGAGTTTGACACCCCTGTTTTAGAGTCCTACGCAGCTTTTCAAATAATTGGAAGCAGGAATTACAAGTACTACTTGTGTGAACTATTTAGGGTAGGTAAATGTGAAAAGATAGTAATGTAATGATGAATACAGTGATTTTTGCAGTTGGACAGTTGTCTAAGATTACATTCTCATGTCGCCTGCTTTTGAAAAATCTTTTGCTCCATTCCAAACAGCCTGTCCTTTTCTTAATAATAGCCTCTGACTGTTGAGCCAAAAAAAAAATAATCTTCTGGTGACTCACTTAGTCAGAAAAATTATGCAAACCAAATTTTCTGTTCAAACCCACTTGAACCCCAGCTTAAATGAGGCAGTGGTTTGTGTTTGCAAAATCCACTCAAATGTGTTTTGTTTGCGTTTGGCTTTAGCATATTTTGTGAATTTGGCCACTACAGATTGTAAAATATATGTTGTGGCTTAAGTCTGTTGCATGAATCAAATCAATGATGGTTTATTCACAATGCGGTGTAGTTAAATAGACCAAGTGTATGAACTAAGTCTAGGGTTGACTTTTGGCCACCAACTTGAAATACGTAGGTCACAAAAAGCTGAAAAATATCCCTCTTCTCATTATTTTCCCCCCTACAAATTATGCCCAAGTTACTGTTTTCAAAGGCGCATAGATATAAGCCTACCGTTTAGTCCTAATTCCCTATGAGTTCCCTGAGATTTATGTTCTCCTTGGCTGGGAACCAAGCCATCATTAAAGTTAGTGCCAAGGAGGGAAAATGCCAATTGTGAACACATTTTGAGGTAATGATTTTGCTAGCTTCACGATTAATTGTGCTATTGAACAACTTTTGGGAATTAGTGGTTTTTTTGGAAGAATGACAAGTGAATTGAGGGGCACGGCTGAAAAAGTAGGTGGGGTACCCTGGAAGTGGCGTTGCTTCCCCCTGAGAAACTTGCCATCACATGTTTCGTGACATTTTCCCCATTCGCGGAGCTGGGGTGGGCATGGCCTGCGTGTAACACATCCAGCCCACGGGCTGCCAGTTTGACACCCCTGATCTAGAAAGTGAAGTGAAATTTGGCCCCATTTGGTGCTTGGATCAGGGAATATCTGCAAGTACTAATTTTGTTAGTAGACATGAAAATTATATAATAAGGCAGTGAGCAACCGGTACAAAACTACCGTGTTTTCCCGAAAATAAGACCCTGTCTTATATTTTTTTAACCCTGAAATGAGCCCTTGGCCTTATTTTTAGGGAGGTCTTATTATTTTGGGGCGCATGGAGCAAGATGGGGCTCCTCTTGCCATCTTACCTGATTTCCAGCTCTGCGTTTAAATATTTTGGGGGGAGGGCTTATTTTCAGGGGGAGGTTTATTTTAGCGCATGCGCTCAAAAGCCTGATTGGGCATATTATCAGGGGATGTCTTATTTTTGGGGAAACAAGGTATCTTAAGAAAGCTTTACGGAAGTGTCAGTATAAATATTCAGGAATCAAGTTCAACTTGAAGGAGATTTGCCTTTAACCCTGTTTGGAGAATTATGCAAATTTTTTATGTGTTTTTGGTTTAAAATAGTGGGAAACCACACTACTAGGAGTGCAGTGGCTCATGTGGTTAGGACACTGGATTGGCAGTAGCAAACCCATGTTTGAGACCCGTGTGGTGCTGCGTGGTGGGGTGAGCTCCTGTCACTCTGTCCAGCTCCTTGAAGGGGACATGAAAAGGGCCTGAGGCATTCCCCGGGGACATGGTGATGCCACCGGCTAATCCTATCTCCTTTCACCCGGAAGTACCTTAAACAGTGCCTCCGACATCAACAGGATGGAGGCCACCTTACTGCAGGTTTGGGGAGGGTGTCTCAATTTGGCTTCTATTGTATTTGTTATTTCTGGGTCCTCTTTTTCAGTGACGTAGGGAGCAAAAAAAGAAATTTGTCATAATTTGAAATGCAAGGAATTGACATCTTTATCCATACGCTCAGCTCCGAGGCATGAAAGCAGAGAAGCTTGTCCAATATACAATGCTTGGAATGTCTCTTGTGCATTTAAAGTTACGCAGTTGGGTTATACAATCAGGAGCTATGAAAGGTAAAAATAGGCAGGGAGAGAGGTCTGCTACTAGAATAAAGAAGAAGAATAATCCATTGTTTAGTCAGGAACCAATTATCAAGAACACGAAATTGAAGCTGATTATGAAAGTCCCCGATAATTGGAAGGAGCTGAGCCTCTTTCGCCTTGTGCAGCCTTTTTTTTTTTTTTTAATTTTAAAGGCTTTTAAATTTTAAATGAATCTATACTCCCCCCCCCTTCCTTTTATAATTTCTATTTTCAGAACTAATTATCCTCTTTAAAAGTTTGGAGAGAAACATTGGCTTGAAGAGAGAGAGAGAGAGTTATGAAATGCTATCTATTATACTATAATTAGCAAACTTGCCAGAAAGTGGATAGGCGGCATGAAAGTGGAGATGCTTGAGTGACATTGAGACAAAGAGTGGCCGTGGATATAGATCCTGCTTTCCAAATTGTGGACTTTTCTTGATGTATTAAATTTCAATTTCCATAATCCTCAGCCTGCTGAATCCCAGCTTGAGGGAGGCTGTTGCAGTGTACTTTTACAATGTGTTTATTTAAGGTAATATGACCTGGCTCAGAAACTAAGCACATTTTTAGATCCCAATCTACAGAAATTGCTTTTCACTCCCATGTCAAGCGTGCATTTAGTTAGTCCTTGACTTTCGGCCACAATTGGGACAGGAATTTTAGTCACTAAGCGATGCGGCTGTTAAGTGATGCAGTTTTTAAGCAAATCATTAAGTGAACCATTAAGTGGTTAAGGGAATCTGGGTTCCCCCATTCACTTTTGCTTGTTGAAAACTGGGAAGGCTGCAAATTATGATCACGTGACCCCAAATTTCTGCAACTGGCTTAACCAGGCGTGTCAAACTCGATTTCATTGAGGGCCGCATCAGGGTTGTGTTTGACCTGGGTAGGATGGACGTGGCCAGGAGGCGTGGCCAGCTCAGCGTCACTCGTGTCAGGGGCGCCTGTGGGGGCCCGAGCGCTCTGCCAGTGAAAATGGGCTCCCGAGCTCCATTTTCGGCTGTGACGGTCTCCTGCAACCCTCTGCCAGCGAGAACGGAGCTCTCCCCAAGCTCCATTTTTGCTGGTGGAGGCACCATGGGCCTGTTCTTTGCTGTTTCCAGGGCAGTCCTGCTGGCCAGATCTAAGCACCCAGTGGGCCAAATCAAGCCCCCCCCCCCGGGCCTTGAGTTTGATACCCTTGGTCTTAACTGTGAGTCAGCTGCCAAGCACCCAAGTTGCAATCACATGATCACAAGGGTGGTGTGATGGTCATAATGTTGAGGACAGGTCAGACATCACTTTTTTCAGTGCCATCATGACTTTGAACAAACATTCTTTGTTAAAAGAATGGTCACCCATCAAGGGCTACCTGTATTTTTCAATTGCTCATTACTTTTTCTTTCCATCTTATTTCATTTTTAAACTCATCTCTTTTGAGACTTTGCAGAATCATGACAGAGGGACTTTTGGAGACATAACTCAAATCTTACCTGCATCGTTTTTTATTCCTAATAAATGCTGTGGTTGGGAATGAAGACTGGGCTCATCCTATCGGTATACATCCGTGATGGCGAACCTATGGCACGGGTGCCAGAGGTGGCACACAGAGCCTCTTTGCTGGCAGATGCAGTGTTGCCCCTGGTCAGATCTCTGTGGCGTTTCTTTCATGAGCTTCTGTTTCCCTGCAAACAACGAAACAGAAGCTGACGAAAGAAAAAGTTCTTATCTGCGCTGCTGGTGTTGGGATGCTCTGCCTCCTGACAGCCATCTGGTCTTCGGGTTTCTGCTGTGCATGCTGTCTGCACATGCACATTTCTACACATGTCTGTGCATGTGTGCGTTCACTCACGCATGCACCTTTCAATTTGGGCATGTGCATGTGCAGTTTGGGCACTGGTATCACTGGTATAGATGATCTATATGCATATCGTTAGAATTCCTTTTTTTTTTTTTACTGGACCATGTAGTCCTTCTATTTAGCATACTTCCTCATAAAAACTGTTAAGGTCGTTGGAACAGAAGCAAGTAGGATCATCACCTTGGTGTGCTGCAAACGTTTGTCTGATTTAGCACAAATTCTGAGCAAGATTTGGCAATAACTGCAATAAACTGAAAATGTACTTCAAACTGGTCATAAGTGGAAGTCAGTTGATAACATCCTTGTAGGAAGGCTTTGCTGAACTGTATTTCACAACAGAAACCTGGGGTAATGTTTTGGGTCCTCTTTCTTACTTATCTGAAAATTAAAATACTGAGCAATCTCTTGCCTGGGCATTTAAGGAAGCTTGAGCGAACATAGCCGGAAAGTTAGGGGTGAATGCTCATACAGTGTATAACTGACAATTTTGCATGAATAAGGAAGGCTTCATTTTACTAAAGTTCTCAGAATGATATATGACAGGGGTGAAATACTCCCGGTTTGGACCGGATCGCCCGATCCGGAAGCGATGACGGTGGTTGGTTCGGAGAACCGGTAGCAAAAATCCCTGCCCACCTCCCATGCCCAGCTGAACCGTGCGATCTTCAGAGGCTTTCCCCCCCCACTTTTAAAAGCATTTTTTCTTCAGCCGAAAAAATGCTTTTAAAAGTATTAAAAAAAAGCCTCTGATGATCGCGCGGCTCAGCTGGGATCGTCAGAGCCTTTTAAAAGCATTTTTTTTAAACCGAAGAGGTTGTAGAAAAGCCGAAGAGGTTGTAGAAAAAATGCTTTTAAAAGTAAAAAAGAAAAAATTGGCCACGCCAACCCAGTCACATTGCCCCCCCACTAAGCCATGCCCTCAGTACCGGTAGTAACAAATTTTACATTTCACCACTGTCCCCAACCACCAGTCCGGGACATGCCAGCAACTGGGCCACGCAAAGAACCAAAGCTCCATCCACAAGATGCAGGCAGCACGCAAAACCATGCCCTCTCCAGTCCGCTGAAAAACGTCTCTCCACAGAACCAGTTCCTGGTGCCCAAAAGTTTGGGGCCACTGGTACTGTATATGATATCCATTTTCCTTTAAGCTCTCAGAGCAGAGAGATAATAGATGTTTCATTATATGTTGCCTTGCACGGAGTTGTACATGACTTCCGTCTGAGTCTTTACTTCACAGACATCTTGCAATGGGTGCTTGCACACTTGATTTCTAAGATATATTTCAGATGACTCCTTAAGCATAGGTAGGCTTGTTTGTCCATACCTGTGTTCTCTACTCCATTTCTTCTGTGAGCAGCAGCTAAGGTAGGTAGAAGCTCAAAAGGAGAGCCATTGCTAAGAATGGAATGAAGGTACGTTCTACCTCTTGCTGGAGTCATCTAGAGCGGGGACGTCAAACTTGATTTCATTGAGGGCCGCATCAAACATGACCTTGGGGGGGGCAGAGTTTGGTGGCCAGGGAGGGCGTGACCAGCTTGATGTCACTTGTGTCAGTGATGCCTGCAGTGGCCTGAGCACTCTGCCAGTGAAAACGGGCTCCCCAGCTCCGTTTTCGGCTGCGACAGCCTCCTGCAACCCTCTGCCAGTGAAACCCGCGACCCTCCCAAGCTCCGTTTTTGCTGGCAGAGGCACCATGGGCCGGTCTTTCGCTGTTTCCAGGGCAGCCCCGTGGGCCATATCAAAGCATGCTGCGGTCCGGATCTGGCCCCTGGGCTTTGAGTTTGACACCCCTGATCTAGAGCATAGAAAAGCAGAACAGCTCTCATTCTGTTGCCGCTTTAATTTCTGGAATTAGAGCAAAAAGGGGCTATTGCTGATTTTAAGGGTGGGCTCATACAGTTCCTTAGGACCTGCTTCTGAGTTCCTGCTTTTAAGGTGGAAACCAGATGTTGGAAAGCTCCTCATCTTAGAGAGACATCAATACATATCTTTGGATAGCATGGGGGCACCCATATAGGTGGATTGTGCATCCTATTTTACTTTACAGGTATCTGCAAAGTTGTCTGGTTGAATTTTTTTTTTTTTATAAAAAAAGGCAAACAGACAGCTTTGATAAAATATATTGCACTGATTGATGAATGGATGGTTGATTTAAAGAAAGTATATGTGCCCTTCTTAACCAAATAACTCGGGGTCCCTACTAATCTGTACATAAAATAACACAATGTAAAAGCTATAATTAAAAACGTCTGAATAGCCCCATGAACCAAGCAAACAAAACTCCACTAACATCTTTGACCCAGCATTGAGGAAAAAAGCTAGATTTTTCAAGGTCCTCAGAGGTTTAGTAGGACAAAGGCCATGTAGCCCTCCAGGGAGGCTGTTCTAAAAGGCAGTTGCCGTGATAGAGAAAGCACGTCTCCCAGATCCCCATAGATAACACTGTTTAATTATTTCACTGAAGGAACCAAGATCATATCCAACCTGCTAGATGTAATGGGACGGGCAGACGCACATTGGAGACAGGAGTTCTGCAATAACTTGATCCTGTGTTACGCAAGGCTTTAAAAAGTGACAACCAGCACTTTGAATTGTATCCAGAAGCCTACGGGGACCCACTGCAGCTCACATAACAGCAGTGTTACGTGAGTATGGTACAGTGTGCCCAAAACTGCACCCGCTGTTGCATTCTGGACCATCCATGCTTTTCAAGGACAGCACATTAAAACAATCCCAAATTACAATATCGTGAATGACTCTTGAGAAGAACTTTCTAATTTAGGCGTGGATATAACTGGCACACAAGATGGAGTTTTTGCAAAGCAAGGTGAACCATGAGTCCTAAACCAAAGGGTTGCCAAAGAGGCAAATGGACTTACTTGTTTTTTTTAATTGAAAATGTTTTGCTTTGCATCCAAGAAGCTTCTTCATCTCTGACTGGTTGTTGGGGAATGGAAGGGTTTATATTCCTTACAGATAGCTGGTCATTTGCATTCTTTTAGAGAGTTGTTGAGACCACTTGGAGTTTTATCTGTGTTCTCAGGGTCACCTGAGTAGTGCAAATGGGTGTGGAGCCTTCTTGGAACTGCTGAAAGGAAAGGAAAGTTCAGTCTACCGAGGGTTGAATTCCATCATATTTTTCTCATTCTCATTTCTCATTCACAGCCTCTAGGCCAGGGGTGTGAAACTCATGGCCCGGGGGCTGGATCTGGCCCATGAGGTCCTTAGATCTGGCCCACAGGGCTGCCCTGGAAACAGCAAAGGACTGGTGCCTCTACCAGCAACAATGGAGCTCTGGTTTTGCTGGCAGAGGGTTGCAGGAGGCCATTGCAGTCGGAAACAGCACTCGGGAGCCCATTTTCGCTGGCAGAGCGCTTGGGCCACCAAAGGCGCCCCTGACAAGACTAACGTTGAGCTGGCCACGCCTACCCTGCCCCCTCCCCCCGGTGTCAAACACAACCCCGATGCGGCCCTCAATGAAATTGAGTTTGCTCTAGGCATTGGGAATGAATTTTGACAGAATCTCTTGGATGGGCCAGGGCAGAGATATATAAATTGTGTATCTGAGTATACTCTGTTTCAATGCATGACCTTTATATTATAAATAAAATAAGAATGGGGAGAGAGTTAAGCACTGAGGTTTCCTACAAGCAGAAGCCAGGACTCAACCTCTCCCCATATATTAACACTGACAAGAATTGACCTCCAATGAAATGAAGAATCACCACGTTACCGTGTTAACACATTCTCAACCCTCTAATTCAGGGGTGTCAAACTCGATTTCATTGAGGGATGCATCAGGGATGTGTTTGTCCTCAGGGGGCCAGGGTGGGCATAGCCAGCTCACTTGTGTCGGGGATGCCTGTGGAGGCCGAAGCACTCTGCCAGCAAAAACGGGCTCCCAAGCTCCATTTTCAGCTGGGATGGCCTCCTGCAACCCGCTGCCAGCAAGCGGCCCTCCCCGAGCTCCATTTTTGCTCACAGAGGTATCACGGGGCAGTCCTTTGTTGTTTCCAGGACGACACTGTGGGCCAGACCTAAGCACCCTGTGGGCCAAATCCGGCCCGCAGGCCTTGAGTTTGACACCCTGCTCTAATCTGATCCAGAAGAATCCCATGGTCAGTGATACTAAAAGCTTATTAGGAGTTATCCATAAATGCTGTCAAAGCCACCTCATTTACTTGAATTATGATTCTATTTATGTCCCACTAGTGCCAGACACAATTAGCCTTTCCATATTTAATGCAATTTTGTGCATTCTGTTCTTTTTTATAATGCTTTCCCCTTTTGACAAGAATTATCCATTTGGCAACATAAGGGTGTATTTTTGTAGTGGCAACCATCTTATCAAGATAACTGGATAAAAGGGATAGCAAAGAAAATTTGCTATAGCAAATTATTCTAATTCCTAATTCTAAAGGAAGTTGGCAAATCACATTCTTGGTTCCATTTAAATATTGCTTTAAAAAGTAGGTGTGGTGTCTGCAGTGATAAATAAGATGAGTGTTAGATTTATGGTAAATTGTGGCTGAAACCCCTGGTTAGGTAAAGGAAGAAGGCTATCCATAAACTAAATGTTCACTGACATAGCAGATTATTTTATAAAGTCTTCCTAATAGATAAATTTACAGAGTAAGGTTTGGGAAAATGAGAGCTTATAAAAGTAGTTTGATTTGTAATAGCAGCTTCTTCAAAACCTAAACAAATTTGGTGAATTAGATTGGTGCAGGCTTCAATTAATAGGTTATATTAGGTCTGTAATTGTGAAGGGTGTGTGTTTTTTTTAAAGGTGTTGTCCTCTGTATTTATTAAACATTTGTAACTATCCTGAGGAAAAGAAAGTAATCTTGTCCTACTTGTTTCTTCAATAAGTTAGAAAATGGAACACACATATAATATTAGCATCAACTAATTTAATTGCTTACAGTTGTATTTTCTGCAATAGGCCAGGGTTATAATTCACTGGGATATTTTCAAGTGTAAATATCACTGAAAGAACTTGGACTTTCCACAGGAAAATATTCAGGTCAGAGGTATTTTAAAAACCAATCTGGTTCTTATGAGCCATTTCAAAATTTGTAGTTTAAATAAAAATCAAGATTACATTCAGAGTCTTCTTTTCCTTTTGGTAGTTAGTTTTGGAAGTAGTGCACAACAATGCAAACTGAGAAAGGAATATTAAAAATAAAACATTTGCTGCACAATTTATAATTGTTCATTTTAACCTGGGTCTCTCGCATCCTAGTCCAATATTATAGCCAGTTTATCACAATGATTTAAGTGAGGATTTTCACAAGTCTGAATTTGGCTTCTGTTTCACCACTCAAAAGACTTTTCTACTCTCATATGAGAAGGTAGATTGAATGGCAATTCCATAATATAATTTTAATTTATGAAGAAGAAGAGATGGTATTAATTCAGATTTGTAGAAAATTGGAAAAGCAATTAACATAGTTGTGGATGTTGGAACACATCATCAATTTCTTTCTCTTTTTTTTTTTTTTTAGAAAAGGTACATTCTGAATGTAAAATAGCTGGCAATTTCAGGATATTAGTTAGATTAATCATTTGATGTAGGGAAAGATTAAGATTCTCAAAACTGTAGGAGGCCAGTATTCACTGTAAAAGATATATATTTTTTTGTATTGACGTATGGTAGCTGCATGAATTCATTATTTCAATGACTACTGCTAATAATGTCTGTGTCCATAACTCTTAATTATGGTGAAGCAGCCTGACAGGTGAATAGCTGCATGCCAACAGACGCAGTAAATTGGACAGGTGAAAAACAAGCTTGTTTCTCCAAAAGAAATTAAAGTGAAATTTTGCAATATTTTGTATGTACTACAGTCTGAGTGGCATGTGTCGTCGTCCCCTCCCCCCAAAAAATAGCTTGGTTAAATGAAGGGTTGTATGGAAGAGGAAGGATAGTACTTAGATAGTGGCCAGAATCCATAATCTATTGCAGTACAGTTTACATTGTTGGAAAGATTTTGCAGAGCTAACTATAGTTTTGCCTGGAATTTCACACTTATAAAGTCAAGAAGCATCTAATAATAATTCCTGCCAGTCATTTATGGTTGTTCAATATCTATCTTATTTTACCAAAGGGGGAAATGGAATTATGTTAGAGATGGACTGTCCTTCTGATCTGGTAGGCATATTTTTGAGAATATGGTTACCAAGGTTAGTCACAAAATGTCAACTCGGCAAGATAGATCAGATTTAAGAAACCAGTGCCATGTACAACTTTTTTATTCTAATAGATCAGGGGTCCTTAAATTTGGCAACTTTAAGACTTGTGGACTTCAACTCCCAGAATTCTGGGAATTGAAGTCCACAAGTCTTAAAGCTGCCAAGTTTGAAGACCTCTGTAATAGGTATTGCAACAGAATCTTGGAAGTCTGAATATGCTTCTTATCTTCATATGAACCAGAATGAGATTGTGTTGGGGGGTAGAAAGGGGTTTCTCATGTTATTTTCTTGTCTTGGATTCAAACCCCTTAACTGACCAGTGCCTTGGTAGCATCTCTTCCTCCTGTACTTCATTCCTATGCCCTATATACAAAATGGCTGCCATTTTAGGCAGGATATTTAATTTAAAAAGTCCTACTCCCTCCAACCTCCTAGGCTACTTCCTAGAACCAGATAATACATGTTATGTTCTGAACAAAAAAGCAACACTTTCAAATAAGAGTTAGCCTGTAACAACCACTATTCACAATTCCCTTGCCAAAATCTCTCTCTCTCTCTCTCTCTCTCTCTCTCTCTCTCTCTCTCTCTCTCTCTCTCTCTCTCTCTCTCTCCCTCCCTCCCTCCCTCTCCCTCTCCCTCTCCCTCTCCCTCTCTCTATCTATCTCTATCTATCTATCTATAATTAGGCTGAATGGGACCCATTCCATTCTCAGACTTCAGAAGATGCAACTGACAAGGAAATGGAGTTAGAGGTTTATGTTTCTGAAGTCTTAACTCTGTTTCTAGTTACTTTCATCTTCAGTGATCAAGTTTGACCTTATTTATTTCCTTTTGGCCCAATAATAGGATGGTGACCAAAATGGTATCTTGCAGGAACGCCAAGTACAGTTTTTATAAATACTGTAGATACAATGCTGGACAGTTCTTATGTATTGCTGGTTTTAATCATTTTTTGAAAACGGGACAAGTGAGACAGTCAGCTATGTCAAGACATTGGCAGATATATGTAAATCCACAAGATCTTCGCATTGCAGTATACCAAGACAATGGTGTGTATTGTTGTTGGCAACACTCATTACTTTCTAAGAGAAATAATACTGCTTTTCTGTCAGAGTGATGCTTAATTTTCCCAAGAGGCATTAATGTAGGACAACGAACACTTTCTCTTCCTTCATCCATTACCAAGGTAGTCTGCTTATATTGTCCCTAAGACCTCATAGAAGGCCCTTGAGAATGTATTGTCCCTTGTCTGTTTCTGGAAATCTCTTCCCCAAATCACAGTCCTTCTTCCTAAATCTGCTAGATTGCAGCAAAATGATTAATCTGGTGCTGACTTTTCTGCATCTGATATATGAGTGTTGGGTTGTGACATTAAAAAACCTGATTCCCATGTCTGCCTTTAATCTCACTTGCTCTCCAAATACTGGTTTGGCAGGACTTGGTGTTCTTGGAGAGAAGAAAAAAAAATAATGTTGTGAATTCATGGTTTCAAAACTTTATGGTTACCACAGATTTTTAACAGGTGTGAAAACAATAAGTGTATGTGATTATCTAATTGACCCGATTAGACCCAGTATCCAGTTTTATTTAGCTGGAACATCAGTTACATAAATTCCGGGGAGAGAGAGAGCTGAAAGTGTAATTATTAAAATTCCATAGACAGAGCATTTCTTAAGATGTTATATGAGAACACTTTTCTTGCGTACATGGATGCAAAAGGAAATTAGAAGTGATTTGATCAGGGTAAAATCTTCCTGGAGTTGAGTTCCAGTAAGCCACATAGACATATCCATTTAGTTGGTTTGGCAACAGCATGGAATATTTTTTTCAACTTACCAGCCCTGTCTGTGGTGTGATATTTCTTGCTACTTTATCATCCAAGTAACTGCTCTGGCTCCATGTAGTTTTTTTTTTTTAAAAAAATAAATCTCAGCCAAGTTACTTAAGTATGAACACCTGCTATGAAAAACGATTAAATAGCCCATGCTATTTAGTTTTTTCCCTAACAAACCTTTGATTCATATGCTGCTGACTTCACTCTGAGCATTGGACACATTCTTCTTCTAAGTGTCTATGGAGATTCTCAGTCATCCAGGTCACGATTGTCTGAAAGGTGCTTTTTTCAAGAGGCAACTGGACTTTCTGGTTTTTCTTTGAAGACGTTTTGTTTTTCATCCAAGAAGCTTCTTCAGCTCTGACTGGACCCAGGCTCCCCACCATCCAGTCAGAGCTGAAGAAGCTTCTTGGATGAGAAGCGAAATGTCTTCAAAGAAAAACCAGAAAGCCCAATTGCCTCTTGAAAAAGCACCTTTGGGACGATTCTTCTTCTTCTTTTTTTAAAAAAATATTTTTTATTGAATATTTTAGATTTGTAAAATCAAAAACATAATAGAAAAAGACAAAAGAAAAAAAGAACATACACATACACCAAACGGTAAAATACAAAACATAAATAACAATATTATATAATATTTTACAACTTTCTGCATCGACAATTATCTTTACTTTTAAATTCAATCTTCCTCATCATTCTCTTATTCTTGTGTAACCATATTGAGCATTCTTATAAACTAAATTGTTATATATACTTATTATGTTATACTTTCTTCTGGGACGATTCTTCTTCTAAGCTATGGATTATCCAATGGCTATAGCAAATTTCCTGAAGGCTAAGTAATCAGTAATAGAAAGTCACTACAGGTAAATGAACTCAGCTACAGGTAACTGAATTCAAGCATTTATTTTAAAACTGTACTCATTGCTGTGAAGACAGAGGGCTACGTATTTGTCAAGTCCCAATGGGGAAGAACAAGTTAGAAGATTGAAATTAAATTGAAGTGCCCAAGGAGAATATTTATCTACCCGTCAACTTGCCTCTGCTCATTTTAGCCATAATTTGTAACTTTATCAAGTTACAAATTTGTTATAACTTGAAAGATCAAAACCCCTTTGCTCAAAACATCTTAAATAATAAGTTTATAAAAGCATCAGAGGGGTCTGTAGTTTCTGGTCAACAAAATCAAGATGGCTGCCATGGTTTGATTGACATTCTGCCCAATTTCTGTAGGTGTAAGGATAGGCAGGGCTTTGCTCAAATGATTGTAGCCACCATGTTGGCCATTTTTTAAACCAATGCCCTGTGAACACGCCCGAAAAATAGTACATTTGTCAAGTTTCCGAATGATGCCCTAATTAATTCATGAGCCATGATCCAAACTTCAAAGGAAATATAGTCATTTAATGTCTCTACCCTCCTCTCTGGCCATGTCATAATCACATTCTCCAATTAACCACTTTGGCTGGCTGTGAAACCTAACACCCTCCTTCTGATTGCGGTCAGAAAGAATGTATGGAATTCACTTCAGTTCTCCCTCCCTCCTGCTCATGACAACTTGAAAGCTTTGCAAGTTGACAACATTGCTTTCACTTGAATGGGTTATTTTTTTCTGAGAATCTCATATTTAAAAAGAATATCTCTCCGTTGTCAAAGGACCAAAATTTGGTTTAACCTTAACTGTTTAGCTTTTATGAATACAGTTATAAGAAGTGTTCTCCTTTATGTATGAGGGTTTTTTTTAAAAAAGAGGCAAGCGTTTCAAAGAGGATGTTTTTTTTTTAATGGAAAGTTCTCCAAAGTGTGTGCGTGTGTATAAATTATTTCAGAACTAAGGAATTCTCAACACAAAACTGTCTTCTTGGCAAAACAGCAAGGTTTCGTGGCAAAATTGCAATGCTTCCAGGCAGATGAACCTCTGTGGAAATTATTTATTGAAGACAGAAGTCTTTTTCACAAAAAGTTCCTGTGATTATTATTAGAATATTTGGAGCATTATAGTATACACATACTTTATGGTAGGCAATTATTTTTTATTACTGGCCCTGCTTCAGTGCTTTTAGCCACAAATGAAAGACAATAGTTTTTTTTTCTTTTGGCAGTTTTTCTTTTCTTTTGAGATAAATGCGTAAATTTAAAAAATACCAGTTTAATTCTTTTTAAAATCATATTGATGTATTCTCACTGTTTCCTTTTTTCATTCTTTTTCATTGTTATTTTATTTCTATTCTGTTTATTTTTTTTTCCTTCTTATTGTTCTAAGTTGCCTGCCACAGTGAGATAGTTGGCAAATAAATATAACAGATAAATATTAATTAATAAATAAATAATTTGTATGACTTAAAGTTCCAACACAGGTAGAAGTGAGAGAGACCAGGAAAAAAGTATAACTGTAGGCATACTAGGAATATATGGTATTAATTAACATATAAAATATATATTATATATTATACCATATACTTATAATATATAACATTATTGTTAATTAAACTTGTATGCTGCCTGACTCTCAGTGACTCTGGATGGATAATGTAAGGACTTTTTAAAATTAAGCATTGTAGAAAGGTTTAAAAATTCTAAACGCTTGTTGCAAAGTCACAATCTAATATAGACGGACCTCACTGTGGGCAGGGAAGAGGCTGGTGGGCTCATTTGGCATTTGACTACATATCATTGCCATTCTTGAGTGATTGTTTCCTTCCCCCACCCAGCACATAATAGCTGCCATGGGTGATACAACCAGTTGGAAAGCACCAGTTCACCAAAATGCAACCTGTCACACAAACATCTCCGGATGCTTCCTTGCATTCTTACTTACCTTTGTTCTTTTTTTTTCCATTTCAATACTATCCATCAAGCTGCAGCTGTCCATTTCATTTTCAGGGATGTCTTTGGATCACATGAGAGGCTCGGTAGTATTCTTAAAAATAAAGGCGACCCCACACCCGCCCCCACCCCAACGTGACCTCATTGGAGACCTCCCCAAAGCTCCTTTAAGGAAGGAAAGAAGAATTTTGATAAGAGAAATCAGAAGTTCTGGTGAACCTTGTGTCCATCTGTTAGCTTTTTTCTTTCTTTTTTTTAAAGTTGGAGTGAAATTGTATTTGCAATCTTGCTTTCCCACCTCTATTCCCTTTGGATGGATTTATAAAAAAAAACTTTCTTTAATTTTTCCAGTGTGTGTGTGTGTGTGTGTGTGTGATGGATAGAGAGATAGAGATGGATGATGGATGGAGGGAGACAGAGACATTCCCCAAATTACGGAGAGCAATGGGTTGGACTAGGACCATAACTAACTTTTATTGAATGAATTATTATTAATTATGATTTACCCTGTGACTCTTTGGAAGTTAAAAATAAGTTTTTGAAGAAGCAAGATACAAACAGTTTTGAACCAATGTTTGAGACGACACTCCTGAGAATACCATAGATAACCAAGAAGCAAAAATCATGCATCGCTGAACAAAATCAATCCAGAGACCTCATTCAAGGCAGAAATGGCCAGGTACAGATCATCATATTTTGGACACATGTGAAGGCCCAGCCTCCTTAAGAAGTACATAATGCTGAGTAAGGTTGAAGGAAAGAGAAGAAGAAGATGGATGGATGGATTTGATTATGTCAGTGATATGTGCAGTGCAGGAAGATCTGAAAGGCCAGGGGTTGGGGACAGATTATCCCGGAGAAAATCCTTCCATGTGGTCATCAGAAATAATAACTGACTTGATATGGCACCCATCTCACCATCCAAAGTGACTCTGGATGTTGCATGTGGGCTAGTCCCTCAGTTAAGGACCTGTGCTATAAACAGAGGCGATGCACAGAGCTGCCCTGCTGCTTTTTCTGTTCTCATTCCCTTTGGCAGAGTTCTCCTACATTTAATAGCTGCCAGACAAGTAAAGAGTGGGCAAGCTATTTTGTTTCCCCAATACAGTATCCCCAAGCAGCAGCGATGTGGGAGGAAGCTCCTATTCAGTGCCCTGTCAGTCAATGCAGCCCTTAAGGATGGAGAAGGAGGAGGGAGTGGAAGACAAAAGAGTGACAGCCCTGTAAATATTTGATCACCCCAACTCTCTTATCAAGCTGACTTGCTTGCTTCAGATTTTTTTTTCTTTTGTTGTCGTGCACCTTTGATGTGCTAATTAACCCTCCCCATTTGAACTGAATGTAAGCACATTCCATTCTTTGTATTCTGCACTCTCTCTTCTCTGTTTTGTTTTTGAACAGCCCTGCTGAGATACAATATATTTTGTTCCTTAAACCCAGCAAACTGATCCAACAAAAGATAAATCCTTAAAAGCCTACTCCATCCCGGGCACAATGCCTGGAGATGCCTTCCCCCTTCTGAGACCCTCACCTCCATCAAATCAGTCTGTCTCAATTTTAATTATTTTACACATCGAAGAGTAAGTTAAACATTACCAGTTTCCCTTTCTTCTCCCTTGGCCGTGTAGGATGGCCCATCCTCCCCCTTGTTTTTGGCATTTACACCTTTTTCAGACAGTTTACTATCTACATAGGATTTAGTAGCCAATAGAGAAATTTGGTCATTTCAGAGATGTGTTAAAGATGTTTGGATTTTGTTTTGTTTTTTCAGCTCAGCAGAACAACACTGAAAGCTTCCAGTCTCTGATAAAATTTCATTTGAGTCTGCAGCCTATTTCCATTTTCTATCTATAATTACTAAATTTAAGTGGCTTCAACCTCTGATTGTGCACTCCTTCGTTTGATTTATACAGGTTTTTTTTCTTCAACTCACCAGAAAAAGAGATCTAGGAAACAAAACATTTTTGCACTAAGTTTATAAAAACTTAGGCTAGTGTAATCTTTGTTTTGCTCTTTTTAAAGATAATTCTGCCCCTTGTTTAAGTACTTCAAGTGTGTGTTTCTCTGCGATTTACATGTTTATGGAGAGGTGGCCCTTGCAGGCTAAACAAGATCCAAGCTATACTATTGCTCATCTAATTTCGCCAGCCTTTTACGCACTATATGCACTTTCCTCATTTACAACAGGTTGTGAAATACTGAACCTTCTCAGTTTTGTTCATCAGAAAAGAGGTCGACTTTAAAAATCTTTTAGTCCAGCCCTCTGCTCAAGTGGGAGACCTTATACAATTTCAGACAAGTGACTTTAAAGGCTCTTCTTAAAAATCTCCAGTGATGAAGCACCCACAGCTTCTGGAGGCAAGCTGTTCCACTGGTTAATTGTCCTCATTGTCGGGAAGTTTCTCTTTAATTAATTCCAGGTTGCTTCTCTCCTTGATTAGTTTCCATCCATTATTTCTTGTCCAGCCCTCTGGTGCTTTGGAAAATAAACTGATCCCCTCCTTTTTGTGGCAGCCTCTCAAATACTGGAATACTGCTATCATGTCCCCCCTAGTCCTTCTTTTATCTAGACCAGTGATGGCGAACATTTTCAGCACAAAGTGCCGAAAAGGTAGCATGGAAACGTTGTGCGTGCACGCACACGTGCTTGTCAGGGCCACGCTCCAGAAAAGCCGAACTTCCGGATTCTAGCACGTATGTGTGCCCAATGATTAGCTCGCTGGTGCGCATGTGCCAACCGGTTTTCGGCACTGCTGCACACGCAAAGGGATCATGCTCCAGAAAAGCTGAACTTCCAGGTTCTGGCACGCATGCACACCCGATAATCAGCTGGCCAGCGTGCATGCACACACCGGTTTTTGGCACTGCCATAGGTATGAAGAACAGCTGATCGCCGTGGGCACATGCATGCCAGAAACCCGGAAGACAAACAGGCAAGGCCGTGCGTGCCGTGCCACATGGCTTTGCATGCCACTTTGGGCACGCGTGCCATTGGTTCACCATCATGGCTCTATCCAATGTGTTTTATGTTCCATATCTACACAGCCACAGTAAAAGGTACCTTATACTTCAAACAGTCCAGAAATACCTAGAGGGCATTTCTTAATCTTGCCATGCCAAGATAGATTCATGGACATTGTAAGGAGAGGCTCAGCCAAGCTGCAGTGAGAGAAGAACAGATGGTCACCATGACTGCTAGATGAAAAGCAGCAGGATTGGAGGGGAGTGCCAACCATCCGGGGAAACGAGACTGAATTCGCAACTGCATCAGACGCTTTGCGAATATTTTAAATGGTGATTTCTCATTGTTAAGAAATTTCTTCCATCAAGATTTCAATAAGAAACAAAATAGGAGTTTGGGTGACTCATCTCATGAGATATATATCGGGAGGGATTTTGTTTTATTTATTTTTCAAATAACCCTGGCTTTTCTGAAAAGATGGAAGGAGTGGTTTTGAGAAAACTGATAATAGTGCCTCTCATGGCAGGATGTAGCTTGTAGTGAGAATTGATCATATTTGATGGTTTTCTGCTGTTACATATTTCGTGAGGAAAAAGTGCTGTGTATTTGACCAGAAATCCGTAGCACGTGTCTTTTGTTTCCTCACGACTTCTCTCTTTCTTTTCTTGACTGTGGCAAGAATGAAACCAATGGCCCTTAGTACAATTGGACACAGAATAAAAATGATACAACAGTGTTAAAATCATGATGCCTTTTTATCATATCATCACAATGCCCTTTATGGCATGGGTTCAGGGTATCTGAGGAGTCATCTGGCCTCAATGGGATTGGTCTGTCTCATTTACTCCACCGGAAGAGGCCTACTTCACACCCTATCTGCCAAAGAATTTCAGCTGAGGGGGGAGTCAATAAGAGCCTTTGCTGCTGTGCCCCCCACCCTTTGGAATATTCTTCCACCAGAGGTGAGATTGGCCCCTACATTCCTGGCCTTCCAGAAGAACCTTAAAACCTGCCTCTGCCAGCTGGTCGGGAGCCCTGATAGGGTGTTCTATGCGAGGGGTGGCTGATGGGATAGAGCAGGGCTGTCAAATTCGCGGCCCATGGGCTGGATGCGCCACACTCTGGCCACGCCCACACCTGGTTTAGCGAAGGGGGAAAAACTTGCGATAAGTCACATGACACCGCTATGACAATGTGACTTTGACCCCTCTGAGATAGAAGACCCTCATCCCCATGTCACCCATCTTCCGTTCTTTTACTTTATTTAATCTCTCTTAATTTTAACCATTTTGTATTATGTTTTTATTACTCCATATGCCGCCCACAATTGCGGCAACAATATGCACAATGAAGATAAAACTGTAATGATTACAAAAAAACAGCCAATACATAAAGCTATATAGTAGTATCCCAAATTAACTGTAGGCTGGGGTGAAAAACTGTGTTTTGAAAGTTTAATAGAATTGCAGTATTGATAATCCCAGACACACTTCAGAAAATTCTGTTTTGCAGTAACATGCTGCTCTTAATGGCTACAGTTCAGTTTTCCTTAACGACCTTTGACATCTTAATTTTAGTAGTTGAGTAAACGACAGACTAGTTTTCTGAAAAGCAAATCAATCCTTAGCTTAATATGCCTCAAGCCTACCGTACTATATTGTGCAAGTGCCACAGCTGTCAGTTTCAGTATGCTAAAATATAATGTATGAAACACAATTTTGGAAAATTATTTCATTTGGGTAGCTGAAAGAAAAAATGGATTGGAAGCCTTTATTCAGTATATAAAACAAAAACGTGTGTTATGCAGTAGTGCTTCAAGGTTTTCCACTAGCCAAAATTGTTTATACAGAAGAATTAAGAGTAGATTATTATTTTTATTATTATTATTTTATATATGCTCATGCAATTACAGCTTTTAGCTTTTGAGTTTTTCTTCCACTTGTAGAGCTATCACATGGAATAAAAATTTAACATTGATTTGACTTGTGAATGTGTATGTGTCTACTATTGGGTAGACCAGATGCTTCGATAGAAAAACACTTTATATATTTACATACATACATACATACATACATACATACATACATACAAAGTGTTTTTCTATAGAAACACCTGGTCTACCCCAATATGGGAGGGAGCATACTTTTGCTTTTCAGCTCCAATCCAGGAGCCCTCAAGCAGTTGCATTCATGACAAACCATTTTATACCAGATTTATATTTGCTGATAAAGAAATAAAGGAAGACTAGTATAGATCTATTTCAAGCTATTTAGCTCTCATCAACTAGCCATACCCAAGTTCGAATCCGATACTATATCTTTTCATAAATAGCACATCAGTAATATTCCTCATTTTATCCTGGAGAAAAATCTTACCTGTATGGTTGCCAAGAGTATTCAGTAACTTTATGGCGCATAATCATTGCCCATATTCTTCATTAAGAAGCAAACAAGGAAATGAAGTAGTGAATTTAAACCAATCTTGGCTTTAAGCTTGTGACTAATTTATCTGTAGGGCCTCTTCTACACTGCTTTCCATCCCAGTTTGGTTAATGTTACTATTTGTGCCGTGAAGCAGTTAGTTCATTCAAATTTCAGCCCTCAAACGAAAATAAGCAGTGTTCTTTTTCCATATTTGCTTCTTAGTTGAAAACCCCTCTCATTTAAAAGCAGAAAATAGCTCCTTTGCCTCCGTGCAGTCAAATTGCAGCCTTTCAGTGGCTTGAATGGTTGCAGTTTCTTTAATTCCACATCATCTAAAATTGGCACAGTACAGAAAAGCATTAAGTATTCTCTTGAGAAGGCTGCTTATAATGCTAGTGATTTGTACAAAATGGGTGTGCCATTTTGTGTAGATTGAGTTGTTGGATCTTCCTCTTCTTTCTCAGGGTAAGATATCTTGAGAAATGAGTTTCAGATGTGTTCGATGGAGTACCCTGTTTCCCCCAAAATAAGACATCCCCTGATAATAAGCCCAATCGGGCTTTTGAGCTCATGGCAGTAAGGCCAAGCGCTTATTTCAGGGTTCAAAAAAATATAAGACAGGGTATTATTTTGGGGGCAACACGGTATCTATAGCTATATCCAGTGGTGGGATTCAAGTAATTTAACAACCGGTTCTCTGCCCTAATGATTTCTTCCAACAACCAGTTTTCCAAACTTCTCAGAAAGTTAACAATCGGCTCTCCCGAAATGGTGCGAACTGGCTGAATCCCACCACTGACTATATCACAGCCAGCAGCATATTACATCCAACTAGCAATCAGTTTATATGCTATTACCCCCATTTCTATTGCATAAGGTAGCAATTCCTCTTCACCAATGGAAATTTTATAGTAAATGTTCCTTATCTAGCCTGAATTCAGGTGAATTATTTACTTTCTCCTCTAACCAGTTTATTTTATTTATTTAACGTACAGCATCTACAGAAGTCATGCAATCACTAATATACAAATGTAGTTTAACTAGAAGTATCAGCGTGTGCGCACGCACACGCACACATGTATATTATGTAGACAATACAATATAGGAGATAATATATTAAATTAAGATGAAACCATAATAAAATCACCATAATATGGAGCCATAGAATTGCAAAGGAATGAAGAGACGTGGTGGCACAGTGGTTAGAATGCAGTATTGCAGGCTACTTCTGCTGACTGCCGGCTGCCTGCAATTTGGCGGATCAAATCTCACCAGGCTCAAGGTTGACTCAGCCTTCCATCCTTTCTAAGGTAGGTTAAATGAGGACCCAGTTTGTGGGGGCAATAAGCTGACTTTGTATAAATATACAAAAGTATGAAGGCTATTGCTTAACGCATTGTAAGTCACCCTGAGTCTCTGGAGAAGGGCGGCATATAAATCAAATTAAATAAAAAAAAAAATGAGGAGCCAGATTGTTGGGGGCAATAGGCTGACTCTGTAAACTGCTTAGAGAGGGTTGTAAAAGCCCTATGAAGTGGTATATAAGTCTAAGTGCTATTGCTATGTTATGATTCAATATCTAAAGAAGCTAACCATCTAACTCAGGGTTGTTAAACTGGCGGCACAGTGGTGTCACGTGATGTATCAAGCGGGGCGAGCATGTGACGCAACTGGCCCGTGGGCCGCGAGTTTGACACCCCTGATCTAACTGCTTCTGGTATGGCTGCGATGAGATCACTCCAGGTGCCTTGAATCTGTAACCCTCTTGTAACCAGTGGACTATAATAAACTTCCTATATTAAAAAATACCTAAGTACTCTAAAAATGAAAATGAGAGGAAATTGGTCTAGCAAAAGAATGTAGATTCTATTCATATCAAATTCTTGTTTGTTTTTTTAAAAGTGGAACACTTATACTTGGTTTTCTGTTTCAAAAGATATTCAAAGGAACCGAAGCATCCAAATAGTATTCTCTTCACAAATATTCTCTCACACAAAGATTGCAGTAGAACATGGGGACCTGTTTGCCGAGGAAGATTGAATGTTTGGCGCGGTGACCGAAAAAATGCTCCTATTCTAAATGCCCAACTGCCTGATCTTTTGGGGGAAAGCGTAGAAAATCGATGGCATAAATGAGGACTTGTGAATGGATCAGATTGCATGGAACAAAAGCTGTCTTTATTGATAAGATTCTCCCAGCATGAAAATCTCACCAGTCTCCCAAGCTGAGACACTGCTAGTTACTCTGCTAATATTTTTTTTAAAGAAATAATGACAGTTGAAAAGCATTGATATGTAGTGGTGAGAGTAGCTTTCTGAAAGAAAGATCTTTATGGAACTCATTTTCATTAGTTATGAATGACTGTTTGATCAGCCTAACCTCAACATTATGGGATTATTATCAAGAGGTATGACTATCAAGAGGTGGATAATGGAGGGCAAATGAATATACAAAAAATTTACTTTGGGTAACTTTGACAATAGGGAATACACTTTGCCCTATTGGGACTAAAAAGGTGAGCTAAAATTATTTAATGATAACTACAATATCTGTTTGCCATTACTGTTGATAATTCTGTAGAGTTATGCCTTCATGCAGGCACAATTTGATGCACAGAAAAGAAACTTACTAAAGCCGACTGCATTCATTCATACAATTTTGATCAGTAGAAAGGGCTCTAGATGTGAGCGGTGTGATGGCCTAGTGGTGAAGACGCTCATCTCCCACTCAGAAGGTTGAGAGTTCAATCCTAGGTAGCAGCAGATATTTCTCTCCTAGGATGTAGAGAACAAATATCCGCTGTGAACTCTGCTTGGCATCAGGAAAGGCATCTGGCCAGTAAATGCTCAGCTCCATCAGTCACCTTAACTCTACCCCAAATTAAGGGATTACAGGGTCGTGAAAAGTGAGGTTTTTTTAAGGGTTATAAATGGCACTAAGGAATTGGCAAGAAGTCGAGACTGTCTTCTGCCACCAGTAGCCTCCCACCGGCCAGTCCGCTCTCACAGAGAGGGTCTCCTCAGGGTGCCATCAGCCAAATTATGTCGGCTGGCGACACCCAGGGGGAGGGCCTTCTCTGTGGGAGCCCCTGCCCTTTGGAATGAACTGCCCCCAGAAATGCGTAAGATCTCCGATCTCCATGTATTTCGCTGTGCCCTCAAAACCTTGTTGTTCCACCAGGCCGGGCTATCAATGTAAAGATTTTAATTGGTTTTAATTGTGGGATTTTTAATTTGGGGGTTTTATAATTGAGCCAATTATTTAATAATTTTAATTATTTTAAAATTTTGTCTGTCTTTGTGCTTTTACTCAGGCTGCACACCGCCCTGAGTCCTTCGGGAGAAGGGCGGTATAGAAATAAAATTAATTAATAAATAAAATAATAAATAAATAAATAAAAAGTCACTTCACTGTGCTGTAGTGAAAACATTCCGGATGTCTACCCAGTATCTTAAGTATAGATTATGAATTTAATCTTGACACCAACAATTTAAAAAAAAACAACATGTAATCCACTCTGTAGGATTAGGCTGAAGCTAGGACATGTGATCACTTTTCCTCCCCACCCCCCCAGCCTTTAATTGCAATCTTAACCATAGATATGGTAATGTTACTGAATGCGATAAGACCTGGGAATCCTTACTGATTAATTTACACCTCTAAAATTGGTAAAGCGGCCTCCCTTTTCAGTCAAGCTCAATTCTGTCAAACTACATGGACGCTTCCCCACCCAAAGCAACATTACGGAATTGGTTTTCTACTGTTTTTTCCAAAATTTTAATATTTTTTTTTAAAAAAACTTTTCAGTCTTAAAGTTTAAAGATGGGTAGTCACCCATCTTGTTCATCTGTTTAGTCTTTTTTTTTTTTTCTTTTTCCAAGATCAGTCAAGGTTGGCCGAATGCTGCAGTATTAGCACCACTAGGTGTTGTAAATTAATATAGCTAAAAATATTGAAAGCAGAAGAAAAGTACAGATCAGATTGTGCTTCCCATAGAACCCTTGCCAGGTTTCTTACATAACCTTGTTTTTCCTGATATTGCATATCTGTCTTTTATTCTTATTGTGGATAAAGGGTTGGTTTAAAGGATAAGGTTCACATATATATCAACATTCGGAGGCTTTTTCAATTAACTTGCTTGCACCGAAAATGATTGAAAAGACTGCAGCTCCTTTCCCCCTTACCCTGCATGTAGTAAAAACTGCACACTCAATCCAAGGATGAAAACCAAAAGAGGCCATTGTTTGGGGGACAGGAGTTGTTGCCGCTTTCATGATCTCTGCAAGAAAAATGCTGACAAACCATAGCTTTTATGTTAGGGTAGGAGCTTAAGGAAACACTGAAATTTCATTATGGTGGATGAAAACTGTGCCTCTTTTCAGAGAGCGGTCCACCAACATTTGCTATTTGTTATCCAAGTGGTCAACATTTGCATTGGGAGGAGAGCTGGAAAACCTGAACACTGAAGGATATATATGGAGGGAGACTAAAGGAGAGGAGGTGGGATATATGAGGCCATATAGAAAGATGCCATAGGTCAGGGCTGCATGCTTTTTACCTATGAAATGTTCCCTCCCCCCCCACTTTTTTTTTTAAAAAAAAAGTGTAATAGAATATCAATCAGAATAGAGCAGGAAGTGACCATGGAGGTCTTCTAGTCCAACCCCCTGGGAGAGACTATACCAGAGGTGTCAAACTGGCAGCCTGTGGGCCAGATGCGTCGCGTGAAGGCCACGCCCACCCCGGCTCCACAAAGGCAAAAAACCGTCAAGATACATCACGTGACACAATCGAGTTTGACACGCGTGCTCTATACCAGTGGTCACCAACTGGTGGTCCGTGAGAAAATTTTGGTGGTCCGTAGAAAAAATATTTGCATTTTTAATATTGCACTAAATCAGGGGTCCTCAAACTACGGCCCCTGGGTTGGATACATGCAATGAACATTTGTGTTGCTGCAGAGAGTCTCCCCCTTCGAGGTCTTTTTGTGTGGGGCAGAAATTCTGACGTGGGGTCTGCTTCAGCCTCCTGGTGCGGAGCTTTGGGAGAAGGCTGGAGGGAAGTGCCGCTGGTGGTGACGAACTGGAGGGCCTGAATTCCAGTGGGACCATCTCAGCCCATTGAGCCTCCAAGCGCCGATACCTGGCCTGCACTCCCGCAGGTCTTCCCTCTGCTTGGAAAGCCTATGCTCATAGTCCTCAGTGAGGTGCTTCTGCTGAGCCTCCTCCTCGGTCAGATCCAATTTGAACTGAGCTGTTTTGCCAACTCTTTCTCCACTCTTGGTGGCTGCTTATTTCCAACAATTGCTTCCTGTTGGGGCCGTAAGGAGCCTGGGCGGGGAGGTGAGGAGTTGGCCATGCCCACCCAGTCACATGACCACCTAGCCACACCCAGCCAGCCAGTCATTAGGCAGCTCATATTAGTGGTCAGTGGGATTTAAAATTATGAATTTAGTGGTCCCTGAGGTCCGAAAGGTTGGTGACCCCTGCTCCATACCATTTCAGACAAGTAGCTGTCCAGTCTCTTCTTAAAAATCTCCAGTGATGGAGCGCCCAAGGCAAGCTGTTCCTCACAGGTTGATTGTCCTCACTGTTAGGAAGTTTCTCCTTAATTCCAGGTTGCATGTCTCCTTGATTAGTTTCCATCCATTGTTTCTTGTCTTGCCTTCAGGTGCTTTGGAAAATAAGTTGACTCCTTTTTCTTTGTGGCAGCCCCTCAAATACTGGAATACTGCTATCATGTCATCCTTAGAATAAAGCATTAGAAGGGAAAACGCCAGTTCATTCAGTTGTGGAAAACCCTGATTTAGGGGAAATTTCAGAATCTATTTCTTTTTGTTTAATCTTTTCCTAAAGATTAGAAATAGAGCAGCATTTAAAAGTGACCTTTTGTAAGGTAGAAGAGCAATAACTACCTGTGAGCATGTAAATACGAGGGCATTATCCTTCTTGGATATTCTTGTGCCTTAAGACACAGAGACAGCTGCTGTGAAATTTGTTAAGATGGATGTTGAAATTGTGTAAGGTTTAGAAAAGCCAAGAAGCTGTTGCATATATCATAACATTCCTTCCCTCTACCCAATTGCCTACTGTGTCAGACAAGTTGTGTAAGTTTCAAACCTGAACTGGATCTTGTATTGCTGTAGTAAGCAACTCTTCTTGATTCAATTTAGAATATTAACCTCTTCCATTCACCCTGTGAGCATGACAGCTGTTATTGCTTTAAAGTGTTGAATCCAAAAAGTGGCTGAAATGAAGATCATCGTGAATAGATATGCAACCTTCAAACTTACAAAGCCACATTGAACAATGAATGACTTGGTAACCTTGGGAAATACAGCCATTCAGAGATTTGCTATTTTTTTTCCCCTAAAGATTTTTCTGCATATGTACCTGTATGTCTATAGATAAGTGGATATATGCGGTGCTGTGAAGCTAACCGTTATGTGCAAGTTTCCTGAGCTGCTGAATTACCCAACTTCCTTTGAAATTCTTAAAAATGTCAGTTGAAAATGTTTTGCTTTCATGATGAAATGCTTGTTCTCCCAACAGCTTGTACAATGAAGAGAGAAATTTGCTCCGCATTCAAGCAAAAGAAAGGCGAAATCAGGAAGCCCATCAGGAGAGAGAAGCGTTCCCTGCAGATATTCCCCTTTTTGGAGCGCCTTACAAGGTATCCACAACATACCTCCATTATATCATAGAATGAGCTGATAGTTTTATATGTTCCAGTTTGCCTCTTTGTTTTAAGAGGATTTGAAAGTTAGATTTGGTCTATCTTTCATGCTAAGCAGCATGGCCTTCTCCAATTCGAAGAGACACTTGTTTGGCAGGCTGAGGCAAAGAGGCAATCCCGGAACCAGCGAAATCTGGGGGCTGGGCAGGGGACAGAATGTATCCGCCCTCAGTGTGGAAGGGATTGCCATTCTCGAATTGGCCTTTTTAGTCACACTAGATGCTGTTTTAGAACCTCTTTCCAGAGCACGATACCATAGTCTTTTGAAACTGAAGGATTCCAATGAATGATGCTAAGCCAGTAGTTTTTTTTTTTTTGCAATACACAGTATGGGTGGCTTAAGCTTTTGCAAAACTTAAGACATTTATCCTAGTCACCTCCCATCTTGACTATTGCAATGTGCTCTACATGAGGTTGCCCTTGAAAAGCACCCAGAGGTTCCCATTGGTTCAAATGCAGCAGCCCATATTGTTTTGTGCAGACCCAGGTGTGCACATGTGTCATCTCTTTTGCGGGTTGCAGACTTGCTTCCGGGTGCAGTTCAAGGCACTGGTTGTCACCTTTAAAGCTCTACATGGCCAGGTTATCCCAAGGACCATCTCTTCCTGGTTACATCCACTGATCCACTAGACGAGAGAGGCAGGGAATGTTGCGGGTCACCTTTCCTAAAGAGGTACATCTGGCGGAACCCAGAAGAAGGGCCTTCTCTGTGGTGGTCCCCTCCCTTTGGAATATCAAGCCTGTGGAGATTAGACTGGCCCTACCTCGATATGCTTTTGCAAGACCTGGTTTTGCCAACGGGCCTGGGGAACCTAGAGTGGGATGGAGCTCATTAAATGGCTTCTTTGTTGTTGTCACCAGGGGTGGGAGTTGGGGTTGCAGTTACTGAGTTTTTTAAAACAAATTTGTAAGCATCCCAGAGTCTCTGAAAGTAAATGAGTGGCCATATAAATTCTCTAAATACTGTAAATAAATAAATCCCACCTTTTCAGACCTTAGTATCGTTGTCTACCCATGATTGTGATGGCCATTAACCTCTAAAATTTATATCTATTTTATTCTTGAATCACTCTTTCATTTGCCCAAAGTCCAAGCAAGATCTCACCTCTAGCCTTTCCTAGTTAAGAAGATAGTTTATCCCCAGAAATTGTAGTTCTATATAGACCAATGATTTATCAAGATAACTTGTCAAGAATTAGCCTTTTCTCCTCCAACCCCTACTGTTGTGGTCAGTGAATACAAAAGATATGCGATTTTTTTTCAAATGCATGGAGTATTCACTTTTTTGTTGTTGCCACATAGCAGTGGTGGGTTGCCCCCGGTTCGCACCGGTTCTATAGAACCGGTAGTAAAACCGGTGGGAGGCTCTGCCCACCGACCCCGACATCATCAAAATGACATCATCCAAATGACATTCTGCATGTGCAGAAGAGCGCGCGGCCCCGTTGAGAACCGGTAGTAAAGGTAAGTAGAACCCACTCCTGCCACGTAGCTATTAAGGTACCTGTATTTAGATTTTATTTAATTTGTGGTGCCATTTCTTTTCCATCTATTTTTGGGTTATTGCCTCAAAAAATAGAAATATCTGTCTGGGACTCTAGTACTCTCCTCTCCCTTAACAGCAATGTGTTAAAAAGGCTCAGCATACCTTCAAAGGACTGCTGGAGGAAGTGAAGTAATTTTTGTTGCATGACATTGCACCTTTGCACAAAGAGCACCCTGCAAGCCGTTGTAGTTTGCAGGTTCTTAGAAAACCCAAGCTATGGTTGCAAATTGATCAGTGAGCTCTTAGGCTGATGGACAATGAGCTCTTTGGGTTTAATTCATAGCTTCGTACCTTATTTCTGCTTTTTCCTGCTCTTCCTGTTTTTTTTTTCTTCACTGCTTTTTTTTCCCCCCCCTTGGCATTCTGTCTCATTTCAGAATAACAAAGCCGATGAATTGTCTAGCCGAATTCAGAAAATGTTTGGCAATTATGAAGAGATGAAAGAGCTCATCGTCAACCAGTTCTATCAGAATTTCATAGGGATTCCTACAAGTGTGATGCCTCTCTTCCCCCCGCCTAAAGCAAATCGCCCGCTCCTTTCTGAAAAGACTGGCACCCCATTCCAGAACCGCGGCCACCATCGCAAACACGGGGGACCTCTTAGCTCGGATGTTCCGTCTGGAGGCAGCTCCTACCCAAAAATTCACTCGAGGGTGGAGCCAGCCTCACAAAGCGCTGGATTGCCTAGCTATCAGAAGCCAGGTCCCACCAAGAGCTGCAAGACTGAAGGACTTCAAAGTGGTAGATGTCCGCCGAAAAGTAAAAAGTCCACTGAAAAAGCTACTGCACCTGAGACACGACCCTCGCTTATGGAACTTTCTCCCTTATTGTCTACGTTGTGTTCCCCTGTACCACCTCTGTCCCCTCTACATTCCGGCCAGTGTGTCAGTTCCAGATCCCTCAGCAGTAAGATCGAAAAGCATGGGCAAAATAGCTCCCCGTCTCTGGAGCTCCTGACCAGCACACGCGATAATGAAAATGAGGACACTTCAACCGCTACCGTAGCTGTCAATGCTCAGCTTTCCAGCCAGACATTTCCCTCATCCTTATCAAAAACCAGTGCAATACAACAGAAACCCACTGCCTACGTTAGACCAATGGATGGCCAAGACCAGGCTCCAGACGAGTCACCCGAACTCAAGCCACTGCCAGAGGAATACCAGGAACAGTCCTATGGGAAAATAACAAATTTAAAAACCAACGTCAAGACCAACTTACCCAAATTGAAAATACCCACGGAACCAATTGAGGTCGGTGTACTAGCTGTGTTCGGTTTGATTGTGCGTTGGCCTCAAAGTTAAACACAATTATTTGTATAATTAACGTCAAAATCATAGGCTGTAGTATGGTCATGCGTTTTTAAGTAGGACGGTAATCGGAACTGAACGTGCTCCATAGAAGTTCTCTTTATGGAGCTCTTTAAGATGAGAATCAGTTGCTACTCAGTGCTAGTGTGGCTCTATGCACTCAGTAGTTCACCTTACCAAAGGATGCATAAACTTAGGAAAGACAGCAGTATTGAGTGTTTTAAGTTTTTAGTGGAGCATCTTCTTCCACCAGGAACTGAGAATGGGATAGTTTGTCAGGGATTCTAGGACATGTAGTCATAATCCTCAATAGGATAATATCTGTAAAATAGGTGTGTTCCTGCCTCTGTTAAAACAGTGCCCCCACCAAACCTTTTGGGCACCAGGGACCGGTTCTGTGGAGAGAGATTTTTCCGTGGACCGGAGAAGCTTCACTTGTTTGTGGCCAGAATGTGATTCCACTTCTCATTCAAAAGTTTCAGTGTGTGTGTGTGTGTGTGTGTGTGTGTATGCACTGCTGTATTCATTTTTCTTTTTTTGTGTTGGGTGGCATCTCTAGTAAATAGTAGGATTCAATTGGCTGTCAAATACAGGCATTATAATGGTTGTATTGTCTATAATAAAAAATCTGGAGTTCTATATAGTATTAGGGGAATTAAGCCTCAAGCACGTACAAACTTCCTGGATATATTTTTTTTCTACAATTAAGCCAGATAGTTTTGATCTTGTTCACTTACTACAGGGGTGTCAAACTCAACTGGCTTGTGGGGTACTTAGATATGGCCCTCAGGACCGCCCTGGAAACAGCGAAGGACCGGCCCGCAGTGCTTCTGCCAGCGAAAACGGGCTCCCGAGCTCCGTTTTCACTGGCAGAGGGTTGCAGGAAGCCTTGGCAATCAAAAACGGAGCGTGGGAGTCTGTTTTCACTGGCAGAGTGCTTGGACCACCACAGGCGCCCACAACAGGAGTGACGTCGAGCTGGCCACACCCCACCCCGGCCCCCTGAGGACAAACACAACCCTGATGCGGCTCTCAATGAAATCGATTTTGACACCCCTGACTTACTAGAACAAGTTTCTCCCCCCCCACCTTTCTTCCACAAACCACATCATAAAAGAGAGTTAAAATAATATATTAAAATCACTGCTGTGCTCTTAAACATTAGTGATCAAGAATATTAAAGAAACAAAGCAGCAGTTAAAATTAAAACACAGTGGAGAGCCCACTACGATTATTTTTCAAAAAGTGTTTGCAGAATCAAGCATTTTGAATTAGTAATGGAATGAAAAGCTCAAATCGATTTCCCAGAGTTGCCATTAACAAGGATAAGCGCTCAGCCTAGGTTTGGATATGGGGGCTAACTGCGATTGAGTTGTATACTATGGAGATTTTGCTAGAAAACAGTGCACAAAATGCCATTCTGCCTCCCCTGTGTGATCCTTTGACATCACTTTTTTCATCAAATAATGACTAGCTCATTGAATTTTCAAAGCTTGCATGTCACTTGCAGCTGTGAATTAACTGTTGACGGTTTTCAGCTCTTGGCAGCACTGAAAAGTGAAGCTTTTCCAGCTGAACACAGGAATTGTCTTTCCTATTAATCTATTGTGGAGAATTGTGTTATGAATCACTTTGTACTGCAGAAACACTAAATCTGTGTCAGTCTTCTGGTTGCTTGAAAGGCTGACATCTCTTCCAATTCCCAGTATTCAAGTAGCCACACATTTGGACTTAAGCAAGTTGTGATACAAAAGATACTTCATTGGGAAACCTAATTTATTTTGCTCTTTATAATGGAGGAGTCATTATAAAATTATCTATTTCTGTAATGTTAGAATACTTTCTAAATAGTGGGAAATTTGCATAGTAAAACCTGGCAGCTGTTGAGATCAATAAGACCATCCAGTTTAGAATTTTCAGACATGCAAAAAATGGAGAATTTAGTACAAGGAATTTATGTTCTGTTTGTTGGTTGTAAATATATGTCCCTTAACTTTAGATCAGAGGTGGTATTCTGCTGGTTTGCACCGGTTTGCGTGAATCGGTAGTGCTGACTGTGGGGGGCCGCTTACCTTCCCGGATGTAATGCCGTTCTATTTAGCCACATTTTCGAGGCTGGGTGCACGCGTGGAAGGCATGTGAACAATTTCAATCTAAAGCGTTTCTGAAACCCACCACTGCTTTAGATTGAGATAAATTGTGTTTTCTGTTATTGGGATACAGACATTTGGGTGATAGTCTCCAGAATGAGTAGTTCTGTGCTCCAAAAACAAAGGTCTTGAATCAACCAAAGGAAATTCACATGTGCAAAGTTATGAAAATGCCTATTATTAACCTTTCTTTCCTAACTTAATGATTTTATATTCTTTCTTTTGTGTGCTATTACTATTTAACAGAGGTCGTGGGTGTTATTGCAGATAAGCTGGAAGTGTCTAGCAATGCAAAGGCGCGATTGCTTAGGGGCTGTGATGTATGTTTATGGGAACAAGAATTTGAAATAACAATGAGTAATGATGCTTTTATTAAGCAACCATGGCTTATGTCTGATATACACACCTGGCTCTTGAAGTTTGCAGCAACCAGAGTTATGTGCAACTCTCTGGTTTATCAACTCAAATTAATGTTGCCATGAAACTGCTGTTATAATTTCATTTCCTGTTGTGTGGGTAGATGAACTTGAAAATCAGCAGCATGTGTATGAATCGCATCTGTAAAGATTGATTTATTGTTTGTTTTGAATCCAAACAGTTTTTTTTTTACCAACAATCTAAATTAAAACTAGTTGGGATTTAGGAAAATGTCAATTCTTATTTTATGCATCATTTATTTTTTTGGCTGTGCCCTTTCCAGAATGCTTTAAAAAAAAAACTTTTTAGAGACCACCATTCGAAGAGTTATCTTCTCATATATTATACCAAGAAAGAAAAAAAAATTGTGGCCAAAATAACATTTTTTAAAAAACAAAAAAACAAAACTCCAAAGAGTTTTTTTCCTTCCCTAAATGCACATACCCAACTAATCATCCCGATTTGGGGGGATCTGGCCTCTCCACAACTTTAGACATCCATTTTTCTCCTTGAAAAAAAAAAATCACAAAGCAAAAGACCATGCAAAAATAAAAGAACTGGAGAGAGTGTGCGTGGGCAGGCTGAAAAAGGGATCTCCTCAAGTGATTCATAAGCTGCATTTTTTTTTTTTTTTGCATCCCTGCCCTGTACTCTCAAATACACTAAATTAGGGGATTGATAGTATAAAAACGAATAAATGAATGTAGCAGCTGCTAGCTCCAATTGTATGTGCATTGATTCCATTCAACCCACATTGAATGCGTATAATGTTTCATCTTAGAACACTCCTACAAATCTAAGAAAATCGTTTTTAAACAGATGAAGGCCCAGTACGAATTGTCCTGACTGTCTCTGTTCAGCTGCCAAGCTGCTTAGCTAATCCCTTTGCAGGAACCAGGTCTTCATTGCAGTAGCCCTATGGAGAAAATATATTTTCTGTTTTTTTTCCTATACGCTAGAATGTATCTTGATAGTTGTGCAAACAAACATGCAAGCCAAATTTCAGTAAAACCCGACTAAAATGCAGCTCTCTTTCATTTTCCACAATCTTGTTAAAAGGATCTTGTGTCAAACAGTATAGTCAAGTGGAAGGATACCATGCAGTTTCTGGATTGGCTATATACTGCACCTCGCTTTGGTAAACGTGTAAAGTAAAGGGTGTGTACTGATTTCAGAGGTAATCCTTCTGCTAAACTGTTGTTCTTAACAAGCTAACAATGGAACTGTCACCCAGATAAACAGAAAGAGAGAGAGAGAGGTATTAAAATGATTTTGTTGATCTTTTATGTTGTTTTCTAGACTGCTGGTGATTAGATATTGTCTTGTTTGGAGCAACAACCAACTTGGCTTTTAGTTTTAATAGGCCGAATTTGATGTACAGAGAAATTATAGTGCCCGAGGAGAAGCTGTTGGGTCATTCTATGTGTTTGCAAACATGGAAAAAAAAGAAGAACCAGCAAGAAATGTTTGAACAATACTTGGGAGCAGGGGACAGGCAAAGGTTACAAACAAGGCAAAATGTAATAAAGCAATATAATTAGTAAGAAGTACGGATAATATCGTAGTGATGTTTTGTGTTAATAAGCTAAGAACTGTGCCCTTCGAAACAACAGCATCTATTTTTGCAAGTTTTAGTAAGTTGGTGACTTTTCTGCTGTTCAGTCTGCCGTGAATGTTTATTCCTTTCTATAACCAGTGTATTGTTGTTTTCACCAGGAAGTTTATGGAAGATCTCTGAGTGTGCATGTGTTTGAAATCATTATCATCTTAGATAAGTTAATGTATGTCATTTTCAGTGTTAACTAGGGAATGGCAGTGTCCAGTTTTTCTTTAAAGTGAAGTTGGTGCAATCTTGCTGGATCAAATGTGAGGTTGTCCTGTTGTCTGACGTTGTGATGCCGTTCATCAGTATGGAAAAATATTGTGGTGAGCTAGTTAAAATATCTGACTAAGATCTGAAAGGGCCACCTTTGTAGTTCAAAGTGGTTGAGTGCTCTCTGATGCTTTAGATAATCTACTATATCTGGGCCTATGATCTTTAACACTCTACAGGTCATGTAGAACTTATTGAAAAAATGGTACGCTGTGAATACATCAAAAACTAATTATACTTCCTTTTAATTGTTTTCAGTAGCCACAGATGCTGAGTGGGTAGCTAAAGTCAATAGAATGGAATGTATTTATTTGTTTGTTTGTTTGTTTATTTAATATTTCTTTATTATTTATTTATTTATTTATTTATTTATTTATTTATTTATTTGGCTGCTCATCTTACTGCAGGGTACCTCTGGGCGGCATGGCTGGGTAGCCACAAGCTGTTCTGAGTAGTATTTTATTGCAGGTTCCTCATACATTTGCAAAGTAGTTGAATTCTTCCTTAACAATTTTCTACATTAAATATCAACTATCAAGGGTTTTCTGACTGTTTCTGGAAACTAATATTTGCGACCATTTTGTCTCCTCCATTACTTCACTGATTAAGTGAGGGTGCCTTCCGCCGTGCCCTGAAAACTTTCTTTTTCCAGCAAGTCGGAAATTAAATGTTTTTAATTGGTTTGTCATTGTCTTTTTATTATAGGGCCAAATTTATATATATCTTTTTAGCAGTATTTTAATGTTTGTAGTCTATGTTTTTATTTGGCTGTACACCGCCCTGAGTCCTCAGGGAGAAGGGCGGTATATAAATTTGATATAAAAAATAAAAAAATAAATTATTTTATTACAGTATCATTAAACAGTTCGGCTAGATCAGGTGTCAGCAACCTGTGGCTCCGGACCCACATGTGGCTTTTTGGGCCCTTTGCTGTGGTTTAAAGAGCCGCATGCAGCTCTTTGGGCCCACTGCTGTGGCTCTCTGTGAGGTGATCCCACCACTGAATGGCTCTGCCCCTCGCCATCCCCTCCCAGTCACTCCTTGCCTGGCCTGAGAAGTAAGGATGGATGGCGGGGGATTGAGAAGCGGCCGGGACAGAGACAGAGAGATACAGAGAGAGTGGAGGAGAGACAGAGAGAGAGGCGGGAGAGGTGGAGGGAGAAAGAGATGTCAGAAGAGTTTTGTGGTTCCAGGTGTTTTTTAACAACCAGTTCTCTGCCCTAATGACCGGCTGGGTAGTCGTGGCTGGAGGCGGAGGGTCATGTGACTGGTAGAAATGAGTGATGTTGAGTTGGCCACGCCCACCCAGGTTTTGTGGCTCCCAGTGTTTTCTTTTCTGTGGGAAATGGGCCCAAATGGCTCTTTGAGTGTTTAAGGGCTAGATTATAGCACCATTTAAAGTGATTTAATTCTGGTTCTGCTGGATATTTATCTACATGAATGAATGTTAAAAACGATTCACTTGGAAAAATTGGGGCTGTCTGTATGAAGACAAGGCGTACATTTTGAAGGTTTTTATGATGCCCCACAATGTTTTTTTTTTAACTATCAGTTATTCTTGTGAAGAAAATGAACATTTCCTGAGGAAAGTAATTTTGAATAGACAACTTTTTTATACGTATATATTTTTATTAGTATATTATTTGGGGATTTTCCCCTTAGGTTTTAATATAGTAATATCCATTGGCTTCGATTCTGGTCAGAGAACATGTTTTTGAAAATACGTTATTCTATTAGATTTAGATTACAGTAACTATATGTTCTTTATTATTTTCTATTGTTTTAGAAAACTGTCCTTTAAATTTTTCAAAACCTCCCCTTTGTTCTTTATTTTGGTCATTTAACTCGTACTGTAGAAATGGTTCAATGTTCCTGTGAAAAATATGCAAACTGAATTCTTTTTAAAATAAATGTACATATACTGTTTGATATTTGGGGTTTTTTTTTTTTAGAATATGCATTTTTGTAAAGTTTTCATTGGTTTTGCTCTTGTATTTTATCTTGTACAGCAAAGTTACAAACATAAACAAGTTTTTATTCTTATGAACTTATTTTTAAAGGTACTGTATGTCCTTAATTTTTTTTCAAGAAAATATGGCCGCCCTAATTTACTCATTTGCCTTGTCATTTAAGCATAATTTTTATTTATTTCTACTATAAAGCAATGGCTAAAATTGCTCGTTTTAGACGAGCAATTTACAGTATGTATACTGCATACTGTAGTATATGCCGTAGCACATACTACAGTGAGTAAAATCCAGCTCATGAATGAGACTCCACTTTAAAAATAATGATCAGCTATTTTCAAGCGTGCCATCACTTAGAAATGCAGTTTCAACCTATTTATATACTTTTGAGTGTTGAAACTGAAAGTGCTTTTAAAAAGTGTAATATTTGTATGTTGTGAGCTACTTTGTTCTCCTTGCTGAATAGACAGGATGTAAAAACCTTAAATGCTCCCTTGGGCATGGATTTTAGCGATTGAATAACTCCATCAGGTGTGATATATACATACATACATACATACATACATACATACATACATACATACATATATTGTAACTGGTTGCATGGATTGGGTTAGCTTGTCCTCAGGTGCCATTATGCTTTTGCTGTATTGTTATTATTGTTTGCTTATATTTTCATTGGCTTTAATCCTATGATTCCCGCCCAGAGTCATAATGGCATGATGGACAGCTATATAAATCATAATAAATAAAGGAAAAAAATATAATACAGGACTACAATTAAAAAGAACTAAAAGATTTTCTGCCTGCTAAAATGGCCTGCCAGCTATTTCTTGCTTTAAAAAAAGATTTAAATTTATTTTCTTCCTTTTTCATTGTAAGAATCAGCAAAAAGAGAAACGACCTAACATTACTTAAATAAGATTTTGTGGGAAATGTCCTCTCACTTTCTCTTCTAAAGAGCTGTGAAATTAAAGTAGAATCTTCAAAAATTCTGTTTTAAATTGAAAAATACTGTGGAGGTAGATTAAATATGCAAAGTGCAAAAGTGATAAAATGCTTTTTAATTGCCACTTAAATAGCTTTTTTTTCTTTTGATTTAGGTTTTGAGAAAGATATACATGTAGAAAAAAGTACCTTACGAATGAGTGATTACAATGAGTGAAACCTTAATGTGGAAAGAGAAGCTGATATCTGAAAATAGATTTTAAAGTCTCTTTTCCTTGCACGTTAAAAATATTTAATTTAGTGCTCCTTTTTAAGAAACTGCTTAATGAAAATTGTCACTTATTTTTAAAAATTTTTACAAATTCAATAACATAAATGAAAGTGGTATTTTATACGGTACAAAATGGCATAATTGAAAATAGGGTTTGTGCGTGCATGCATGTATGTATAAAGCAGTTAACTCTGTGGCTAAAAATTTATCTGGAATATTCCAGCGAGAAAAAAAAATGGCCTTCAAATAAATAAATCACAGCCAAATTCTGCCGGCTCACAATATTTAAAACGCATAGAAAACAAAAAAGCAACTTTCTTGTATGTGCTTTGCTGCATTCCCACTGGACTTTGGGCTGGCTTTTTCCTTCCTTGCCCTTCCTCTGGGTGCAGCTGCTGCATTTCCCCTCCCTGTGTAAATCTGGAAATAAAATATTAACCAAAGCAGCCATGAGAGGAACGCGGACGAAGCAGCTTTGCTGATGCGCGTTTCCCTCTGTGGTTTATTTTTATTTATTTATTTTTGAGCTCCCCTCTCCTCAAGGTACTCAGCACGAGTCAGAACGGGACAGATGTTGTCGATTCCAAACATGCAAGGCACGGCGGGGAGCGTGTGTTGGGGGGGGGGCAACACACGATGGCGAATATTGCTTAGCAACCGGGCACTTGAGGGAGCGTTTTTTAGGAGAAATGCCAAGGGAGTTATGCCTGGGAGCGATTGCTGGCTTTGCATGGCTCAGTGCGAGGGGAGAGAAGTGAAAGTTCTTTCCTGTCAGCTCTGCCACTCCAGCTGCCAGAGCAAAGACGCTCATGGTATTGATGCTGATTACAGCTGGCAGGGGAATGTATGGAAACAGGAAACCTCTGTTGCCATGTAGGAAGGCAGTAAGACATGTTCACAGAGGTAAGTTCTCCCCCCTCAGGCCCCCGCCACAAATAGAAACTGGCCGCGGATGCTCAGGTATCTTCTCCGTAGGAGAGACTGGGGGAGGGGTGGGCAGCAAGGCAGGTGACTGGAGGGTGGACCGAGGTCATGTTTTGCCACGTGCTACCAGTAGCCCAAAGGAGGGACATCTTCCAGCTGATGCCCTGCTTGCAGCCAAGAGGTAGAAAGGCGCTCTCCCGGCGAATTTGGCTTGTAAACAAGGATGGCTTGGGTGGGTGAGGCACTCGGGCAGAGAGTCACGCTCCTCCTCCCTCGCTTCCTTTGCAAAGGGCTTGACGGATAATTGACAAGCTGCACCAGGAGTCTTGGATTCCAGGGCATCCGTTCCTCAGAAGTTCCTGGGAAAATGTGCAACTCAGCAGTAGCTGAAGGTAGCGTTATCAAAGCTAAGCAATCAAGCTACCTGTAGGGCCGATTGCATGTCATGGACACCTGAAACTTTGCTCCCAGGATGACAGCTTTCTCTTTCCCTCCCCGAATAGAGGAATTTCAGGCAGAAGAAACTTTCTGTACATTGGCCAGGTGTGTGCAAATGTTGTGGAGGAGGTGGGGGGGAATTGCAAAGATGTCATGCCATGTAACCTGGTGGGTGCTTGGTGTCTCTTTTCCTTAAAGAGCCCTCTGTCTATATGGCAAAATAGAAATCTAGAGTTTTAAGATACATGTTACTATTGTTCTTTTAGATAAGAATTTTCTTGGGGAGGAAATGAATAGATTCCAGCTGGTGATATTTTCAAGGAAAACCACAACCAAATATGATGGTCTGGTTGTGGTGGAAGATCTTTAAAGGCCCCAAGGCCTGCCTGGCTTGAAGCTTCTCCATGTCTTACCATTTTGAAAGCCTCATTATACTGTGGGGAGAAGTTTCAGTCTGGTGAAAGTCCCTTGTGTATACGTACTTCCTTCCTACTCGGAACACACACCATTTTTATCATGCTCACTGATCTAGCTTAAAAACAAACAAACACACAACCACACAAAAGGCATGTTGTTAGGACTTTGACATAATGCCATTTCTGCCCAAAGGGGAGTGGCTTTGTATTAGAAAATTAGCATATTAGCATTATTCTTGCTACTATATTTACTACATTGGGGGCAAATTAACCTCCACTGACTTGATAAGGGCCAAAACATTGCTGCCTGTATGTGATTTGCAGAAAGTACAAATCTGAGTGCATAACTGTTTTTGTTCATTGTCCTTTATGTCATATCTTGTCTTTCACTTTTGAAATCAAGATGCCATCTAAATGGAATTTCCAGGTGGTGTCCCATCCATATTCTCATGAAATCTAGAATCATTTAGTTTATTGTACCTCATGCTTTCATTTCATCTCAGAGGTAATGTTGTAAAACATAATTGGCCTACTCATTTTTTTTAGTCCGACAAATGAAATTAAGTAAAATGGTCGACCCATGGACACTGCTTGCTTTGGCTTGATTTTCAGTACGTTTGGTTGTCTTCAAGTGTTCTGCTCAAGAACTTAACTGTGTTTATTTTTCCTCAGAATTTGTTAATAGCCACTATCTTTGGTAGCTTTAAATAAGATTCCCTTAATTAATAGAGGATAAGATCTAGTGGCAAATAGTCATGAAGCTATCTATGTTATTGTTGTTAGTTGCGAAAGTCATGTCCGACCCATCGTGACCCCATGGACAACGTTCCTCCAGGCCTTTCTGTCCTTTAACATCCCCCAGAGTCCATTTAAGCTCATGCCGAGTGCTTCAGTGACTCCATCCAGCCACCTCATTCTCTGCCATCCCATTCTTGTGAGTCCTTCCTTCTCATTAGGTGGCCAAAGTATTTAACTTTCATCTTCAGGATCTGGCCTATCTATATATTACTTTAAATATTGGCAGATAACCACAGTAGTTGGTAGGCAGGAAAGTCAAAAAAGTCACCCCAAAAGAAAGGATACTTTTCTCAGAAAAAAATTGTACATGTCCATGAAGCTACCAGGAGTCAAGTTTGAGTCAGAGGAAATTTTTATCTTTTTATTGCAGGCAATGTGCATTTCGATAACAGCTCTTGCAATAACAGCAGTAAATGACTCCTTGTGCCTTGCTTGGGTTCTTCCGTTGGCTTCTGTTTGGCCATGCCGGAAACAAAATACGGTTTTAAATAGATGTTAAGAAATCCTATTAAAACTTCTCAGTGAAAAGATTAGCGCACTGGACCAATTTATCTGATAAATAACTTGCATGTGTCGAACTATATTTACCTTCTCAAGTAAAGGAGGGAGCCATGCTTATTGTGTAGTTTTTCAAAGAAGTTGTTAAGACCCAACTTTCCTAGGCAGTGTCTTGTTCACCCTATCACAGTCTTTTCCAAACTGTCACCCCATACCATAGTGTTTGGAGTTCAATTAGCAGAATTATCAGCCAAAATGGCCATTACCGAGACTTGAACTTCTCACATCTGGAGGTGCCAAGCTGCAGAAGAATGCTCTATTTTTATACTATATATTCAAAAGTCTGATTTGCAGTTGTTTGTGGATGAGAAACAGAAGTCCCTGTGAAGGTACACTTGAGCTGGGTCAACTTTGCACTGAAAGATCCTTGATACGAGAGGTCCTTATGAATAAGATGAGTGATGATGTTACCTAATTTGGGTAATGAGAGAGAGCACTAAGGACCTTCATTTTAATCCTGAGCTACAAATATTCTCTTTTTCTGAGAGCCTTGATAATTTGACTGGTCCTTCCTTGATCAGGAGCTCTTTCTGATTGGTTTACTTGATAATGACATCATTGCTACATGGCTTCTAAGAGCTCCGGTGCTGCAGTGGTTAGAATGCAGTACTGCAGGCTACTTCTGCTGACTGCCGGCTGCCTGCAATTTGGCAGTTCAATTCTCCACAATGTCCCAGAATGGAAAGTTAGGGCAATCATCAAGTGTGTCTTTTTTACCCCAACAACTTTATTCTTCTAGTATAATAATGTAGTGGGAATATTCTTCTGGTATAATAATATAGTGGGGATATTCTATCTTCATATAGCAGATTTATGCCTTAGGGTTTCATGATTCTTTTTAATTTGTTTTCATTTTTCCCATTTATACGGTTGACTTTTACAAGCTAAATAAAAGGGTACTTCATCAATTATTCATTTGCTTCCTATCTCGAAGGCCTTTTTTTCTTTTACTGGTAGTTAAATAAAATTTATGCAGAGTTGCTTGTTTAGTATTTTATTTACCCAATGGGATCAAGACTGAAACTTAGGACATTCAGCATACAAATGAAGATTAGAAAAGAGAGCACTTTTACATTATTCTGAATAAAACTTAAAAGTTCCCACTTTAAGGGTAAATTATTTGGAACAAGCCTTTCAGGTAAACAGAAGGAATGTAAAATGTGGACTCAGAACGAATTAAAGAGAGCACCAAACTAGTACAATCCTATTTCATAAATAAAAATGTTCTATACCAAAATAACACACAGGATCTTTTTTCAGTGTACTTGCATAGAATTGGGGGGGGGGACCAATTTTCCTTCTAGCTGTTAACATAAGCATTAATAACAAACAAGGTTTTTGAATAATGGATTTGGCATTTTATCATGCAATCCCTGTCCGTGTACTTTTGGACAAACTATGAATCAAGCAAATATACCAGTTCTGATGTCTGAAGAATGTGATTCTTGGATTTCCTTAAATGAGTCAAATCTAGAAGGGGTGGCTACAGACCTTTTTAAAGTTGTTTCAGACATTAATAAGGTTGATACTGGCTCCAGTAAGGTCCAATTAGGGCAGGCTGTCTGTTTTCAAAGGTCATGTAGATTAGCTCATGGTGAAACACATAAGGCAAGCCACAAGTGGTATTTGCTCCACCATAATGCTTTCCAAAGAATGCAATACATGTAGTCCTCAACTTACGACCGCAATTTAGCCCAAAATGTATGTTGTGAAGTGAAAAATTTGTTAAGTGAATTTCTTCCATTTTACCACTTTTCTTGCCACATTGGTCAAATGCATCATTGCAGCTGTTAAATTGGTAACATGGTTGTTAAGTGAATCTGGATTCTCCATTGACTTTGCTTGTCAGAAGGTCGCAAAATGACTCCTGAACACTGCAACCGTCATAAATATGAGTCGGTTGTCAAGCATCTGAATGGGGGTGGGGGAGGGCAGGGATTTTTGCTACCGGTTCTCCGAACTACCCGCCTCCATCGCTACCGGATCGGGCGATCTGGTCCGAACTGAGAGCATTTCACCCCTGGCTACCTGTATATATATATCATTGTCAGTCTCTCTTTTATCTTTAGTAGTACATGCAGGATTTAGTTTTGGACTCTCCTGTTTCTCTTTGCGTTCATCTATTTAACGTAACGTTTCTCAACCATAGCAACTTTAAAATGTGCGCACTTCCACTCTCAGAATTCCGGGAGTGGAAGCCCATGCATCTTAAAATGGCTAAGATTGAGAAACACTGCTTTGAAGAGTGGAGGAGCAGTGAAGACCAATTGGTTTTCAACTAGAACATCATTTTAATTAAGAAGAATGCCAGTTGTATTTTTTACTGTTGTTTTTCTCTTTTTTCCCCCCCTTACCTCTTAGCATTCTGCCTGAGGGTTTTCTAAAAGTTGTTGTTCGTTGCGAAGTCGTGTCCAACCCATAGTGACCCCATGGACAACGTTCCTCCAGGCCTTCCTGTCCTCTACCATCCTCTGGAGTCCATTTAAGCTCACGCTGACTGCTTCAGTGACTCCATCCAACCACTCCGTTCTCTGCTGTCCCCTTCTTCTTTTGTCCTCTGTCTTTCCCAGCATTAGGCTCTTCTCCAGGGAGACCTTCCTTCTCATTAGGTGGCCAAAGTATTTGAGTTTCATCTTCAGGATCTGGCCTTCTAAAGAGCAGTCAGGGTTGATCTCCTCTAGGACTGACCGGTTGGATCGCCTTGCAGTCCAAGGGACTCGCAGGAGTCTTCTCCAGCACCAGAGTTCAAAGGCCTCAATTCTTTGGCGCTTAGCCTTCCTTATGGTCCAACTTTCACAGCCATACATTGCAACTGGGAAAGCCATAGCCTTGACTATACGCTCTTTTGTTGGCAGGGTGATGTCTCTGCTTTGTAAAAGTATTTGGTGGCTTTTAACGGGCAGACCTCTTTTTCTTTGATAAATCAATCAGGTTTGTAAAAAGAAAATCTGGTTATCAAATGTGAAATAATCTGTCCCTGTTTGTTGTGGCTAATATTTGTATCATCATCATCCTAATATCATCATCATTCTAGGAAGTTTAGAAATTTGGAACTTGCTGTAAATACATTCGGAGTCGCTCAACAGCGACACGGCTACCAAATACTTGAAAATCCTTATTTTCTGTGACTATAGTCCTGTGGTAGTACCAAAAGATTTTATAAGAGGAGGTGGGGGACAATGTGTCCCATACAGATAGTCCCTGATTTACAACCATTCATTTAGTGACCGTTCAAAGTTTCAATGGCACTGAAAAAAGTGACTTATGATGGTTTTTCACATTTATGACCGTTGCAGCATCCCCATGGTCACGTGATCAAAATTTGGATGCTTGGCAACTGGCTCATATTTATAATGGTTGCAGTGTCCCAAGGTCATGTGATCACCTTTTGCGACTTTCTGACAAGCAAAGTCAATGGGGAAGTTTGATTCACTATAAACCACGATACTAACATAACGACTGTGATTCACTTAACCACTGTGGCAAAAAAAAAGTCATAAAATGAGGCAAAATTCACTTAATAAATGTTTCACTCAGCAACAGAAACGTTGGGCTCAATTGTGGTTGTAAATTGAGGATTACCTGTACTATTTTTCCTTTGATCTAATTGACTTTTTTGATACTTAAATAATGATTTGTATGTACCACATTTTTCGGAGTATAAGACGCACCAGAGTATAAGATGCACCTTAGTTTTTGGGGATGAAAATAAGAAAAAAGCTGATTGGCAGGTGGATCTGCTTCCCAGAATACCCCCAATCAGCTGTTCCTAAAGGTGAATTTTAGCAATAGGTTCCTTGGTTGTGAGCTCTGTGCCTTGCTGTTGTTGTTTTTTGTGCCTCTGAAACTTCTGAAACTCCATTTCAGAAAAAACTTTTTTTCCTGCCTCTGAAAACCTCCGAAACAGAGTTTCAGAAAAAAAAGACTCTGAATCTTTGTTTGAGGGCTTCTTTTCTGAAGCTCTGTTTGGGGGCTTCTTTTTTGAAGCTTCATTTCTGATGCTTTTTTCAGCCTCTAAAACCTCCATCTGAGAAGCTGGGCGGGGCTACATTCGGAGTATAAGACGCACCCAGATTTTTGCCCTCTTTTTTGGGGGAAAAAGGTGCGTCTTATACTCTGAAAAATACAGTACTTACTAGAGATTGGAAAAATGCTCTGAACTTAGCAGCTCTCCTTGACCAAATTACAGAAGCCAATACATTTATATCTACATATAAAAGTGCTAAAATTAAGGTTATTCTCTAGAATTTCCACATTAATTAGGAAAGTGATAGTTGGAGAATACCATTTGGTTGGCATAGCACCTAAGCTAAAACAAGAGTTGATCCTAGCTTTATTGAAGGGTACGATTTGTTAACCTCCCGCAGCTATTTTGCTATGCTATCCTGTTTTCCCCAAAATAAGACATCCCCTGACAATAAGCCCAATCAGGCTTTTGAGCGCATGGCAATAAGGCCAAGCGCTTATTTCAGGGTTCAAAAAAATATAAGAAAGGATCTTATTTTCAGGGAAACACGGTACTACTTAAATAGTTATGTCCCTAAGACTTCATAGCCTTCCTCCAGTCTGCTATTTTTATTCATGCAAAAGAGGGGAAATTTATGTAATAACCATTTATTTACCTGCCTAGTGTTCCTATTTATTTTTGTAATGAAAAAAAAAATACAGAAATAGAAGATGTTCTGAATAAAAAAACAAACCAACTTGAGAGAGAGGGAGAGGGAGAACTGAAAGTCCAACTATAAATCCTAGCTTAAACGTATTTTCTTTTCATTTTAAGGCACGCCTTGTGATTTTGTAAAAAGCTAGTCTTGGCTGGTTGAAAGGTTTCGTAACTCACCTTGCGTGTTTCAAATCTCAGTGCATTTTGCAGACTTGAAGAGGAGGGACAGTTGAAAATGCTGCTTTGATTACTAGAATGAATGCAATTTCACTCTTTGACATCTAAGAGTCTCTTTCCCCTCTCACATCAGGCATTAAACATTCTTAATACTGTCAAAAGTTATTTGCTGCTAATACAGAAAGGAGGGACATGGATAGCAGATGTCAATTTATGATTGGAATGGCTCCATGTTGCAATAGCAAGAATCCCAGATATCTTTAGTTGAGTCATATTTTGTACATACAATTTCCTCAGAGTCTAAATACCTACATGTTTTTTTCCCCCTTTTCTTAAGCTGCCAGATCTTCTTGCTTAGTTACAGCTGGGTGTTTATTTCTGCAACAAATACAGCTTAATGACTTTATCCTTTGGGTTGGAAAACATTTATAGTAAGTCCTTAATTTACAACCACAATTGAGCCCAAAGTTTCTGTTCCTAAGTGAGACATTTGTTAAGTGGGTTTTGCCCCACTTTATGACTTTTCTTACCGCCGTTGTTAAGTGAATCGCTGCAGTGGTTGAGTCAGTAACACCCCATTGACTTTGCTTGTCAGAAGACAGTGCAACCATCATAAATGTGAGTCAGTTGCTAAGCATCTGAATTTTGATCATATGAGCGTGAGGATGCTGCAACGGTCGTAAGTGTGAAAAACGGTGGTAACTCCCCTTTTCAGTTCTGTTGTAACTTTGAATCGCCATTAAATGAACTGTTGTAAATCAAGGAATACCTCTAGTTATAGCATAACTCCTCAATTTTCTAAAAACAGTATTTTCAGTTGAGTTCCAGTGCATCTTTGTATGTGTGCATCCTAAAATGCTTTGACAAATTATGTGCAGAAAGCAAAAAAAAAAAAAAAAAAACCAAACCCACCCCTAAATATTTCATTTCCTATTTACAAGCAAATGGTTGGTTTCATTTTTGCAAGCTGATTCCCCTAATATATGCTAGTGCACAAAGTACTGTACACATATTTTGTTAGTCATATACATGCTTTGTTTTATTTTTAATTGGAAAACAGCATTGCAGAAAATTGTGGAGAATGTTTACCTTGGATGCCTATTTGTTCATTTGTTTCTGCCATCTTTCCACCTCTTGAGATAAAAATGGAGTTTGAAAAAAAAAAAAAGATAATGCCTGTTAAAAACTGCCACCATAAATACCATCTTTAATCAAGACCACTGTGGATGAATCACTGTTTCCAGGTTTTTGTGGTGTCAACAGAGCTGGAGACGTACATGCAAGATTTCTGTTTTCTGTCTTTGGTCAACCTAATTATTTTCGAGACTGCTTAATCTCACCTCCCATCTGTTGTTAATAATCAACTAGAGTAGCTGCTGTGTTGATCCCAATAATTTTGAATTCTTGTTACTCTTGCAAATTGGTTTTAATAGCGCAAGTTCAGACTACTATTTCACCTAAGTTACTCAGCCCAAGCTTCTTAGCTTTTAGCTCTTTCAGGCTCTCTCTATATTTTCTTTGTTAACATGGAGCTTAAATCACTAAGCCACGGATGTCAGACTCGATCCCATCATGTGACATATCATGGCGTATCGTGACATCTTTTGCCTTTGCGGACCTGGGGTGGGTGTGGCCTGGACGTGACGCATCCGGTTTGCGGGCCACCAGTTTGACATTCCTGCACTGGACCTTAGCACCAACATTTTTTGGGGGTGATACTGACATCATTGCGATTACATTCTCCTGATAGGGAAAGATGTCCCTAAAACATGTCCAATAGTAAGAGGTTATGAGAGTTGCAATCCAATATCTGAAGGACTTTCAACATAAAGCAATTAATGTATACGTACTTTTTGGCCTTTTTGTGACATAGCCCTGAATTACTTTGGCATATGGAACCTGATAGGTAGGTAGCTAACTCTTCTTTCACCAGGAGGAGTGTGTGATTCTTAGCAATGGCTGCTCCACGAATGAGTTTGATTGCCTTGGCTTCTGTACACTTCCTCCATGGTAATCATCTAGTTGCTATAAAGACTACTGAATCATGTCCCCATGTTTTCTCGCACACTTTCTCATTTGTACCATTTTTCTTCACTCCCTTCTTTTGGTTGACTCCTATCTTTCTCCTTCCTCCAAAACCATTCCTCATGAGAGGTACCCAACAATAGGTATCCTAACTAATTTTCTTCTGTTCACTAATCCTTTTAATGAGGATTGCTGGGCTGTATAAAAATGCTTTTGAGACCATTTCAGAATGATTGTGAATGATTAGGAGTAGCTGCTGTATAGATAGAGGCCAGTTAACATCCCCTTAATGTTTTTATATTTAGTGAAAGGCATGTTTTTGGGATCCTTTCCAAGGTTAAATATTTTATGTATGGAGTATATATTGAATACAGATGGATGTTTCGATTCAGAGACAGCAGTGGGATGTTTTGCAGATAGGAAGCAACACCTGAAACAAAGAGAAAGTCTGGAATCATCAGTCGTTAAGGGCAATTATCTCCAGATATTAAAGAGAACCACTGGAGACTATGGATGTTGAAAACATTTGCACAATGTAATGCTAGCAACCACAGGAGCACCTCAAAATTCTAGATGATAGTTCTCCTAAAAATCATTTTCTGCTGATACAGAAATAATATATGTGTTGCCTATCTGCAAGAATTGAATTATAAAAATCCATCTTCAGTAGAGTGAAACTATATTATTAATTTAAAAAAAAATTGTGTTGAGTTTAACTTTGTTACATGGACATGTCCATGCTATTTACTCAGCAATGGCACAGATATTGCTTGATATTGACTTCTTCTAGAATGTTTTTGGCATCTCAATCTAGACTGTAGCCCTAGGGTTTCCTGGTTGTCTCCCACCAAAACTCTTGTCCTACATACTTTCTCTCCCCACCCCCCCAAAGAGGCAAGGTACTGCCACCTACTGTGAGAGATCTGTTGCAGTACCTGGATATTCTTAAAATCAACTACGCAACTGAAATATTCCACTACTTCACTAAACTTCACATCCCAATTAAATTGAGTTGTATCATATCCAAGTGCAGGTTGTTTTTAATCAGTTGTTTTGAGTAGACACAAGTAGATTGAGAACCCCTGGTATAAACCATTGGGATGAGCAATGTCTTTGTGTCGATATAATTTTGATCAGAGTTTTGGCAGGGGCACCCAACTTTCTTGAATGATGGTTTCCTGAACTGGAATTTTCAACTGCACCTCCAGAAAGTCTCCATATGCCCGAATTTCTTTTAATTGTCCACTCTAATCACCGAGTGAGATGTTTACCTTCAGCACAGTGGCATTAATATAGTGAATCTTTTAAGAGCAGAGTTTAAGTGGCATAGTAATGCTTAAGCTAGTGTTCAATTAATCGGAATTCTATATCTTAATAGGTCAATAAAGAACTTGTTATTCTACACATCTCTGTTGCGCCTTATCTAAAGCGTGAACTGTGAATTAGATTAGCAGATTTAGGCAGATTCAACTAGCTAATATACTCTACTGTGTTTCCCCGAAAATAAGACCCTGTCTTATATTTTTTTGAAACCTGAAATAAGCGCTTGGCCTTATTTTTGGGGAGGTTTATTATTTTGGGGCGCATGGAGCAAGATGGGATTCCTCTTGCCATCTTACCTGAATTCCAACTCTACGTTTAAATATTTTTGGGGAGGGCTTATTTTCGGGCGGGAGGCTTATTTTAGCTCATGCGCTCAAAAGCCCGATTGGGCTTATTATCAGGGGATGTCTTATTTTTGGGAAAATAGGGTAGTTTGTTTATATATTTATATAAACGGTTTACATTGCCTGCCATTTTACTATCTGGGCAGTGAACAAAAGAGTAAACTGAAAAACAACAGAACAAGTCACTTAATAGAAAAAAAATTACAGCCTTAATCGATTGTGCCAGAAATAAATCATTTTCTTGAAACTCACATTTATTAGATCAAAGGAAAAAAAATCAATGTCGTGAATATTTCACACCTGTACTAAATCTCTCCTCAGATCTTTATCCTCCCAGGTTTTTTTTTTTTAATTTTTTAAAATTATCATTTAAAAACTACCAAATCTGGAGTTTTAAATCCAAAATAGATATTAATCAGAATTCTTTTAAAAATATTTTATCAGAGGCCTTGAATGTAGACTGAGCTAAATGATCTGTTAGTGGGTCAGAAAAATGTGTAAAATTCTGAAAAGAATGTTTTGCTTTTCTCCAGACATATATTTTAGAAGTACACAACGCAGCCATTGTTTAAAAAGCATGCCCATTTGAAATAGCTGAGGACAGTCATGCAGTGTTCCTTTGAAAAACGGGAAGCTTACTAGAAGTCCCTGGAAATTTCTTCCCTCCCATTTCAGCCCAATTACCCCTAGCTGCACAGGCAGAGCGGGGCGGAGGAGAAATGACCTTCCCCTTTGTGAGGGAAAGAAGAGTGCTGAGCTTGCATTAATTCTTGCCAACTTTCTTAACTGGGAGCTATGTATAATCATTAGCATTGTTAATCCTATCAAGTCTTTCTGTGACAGCTAATTTGCCTGTATCACTACTTCCTCTTTTAAGGGATTTTTTGTGTTCAAGGGGAACCTTGGGCAAAATCTAATTTTTCAAAAGACGGTGCAGCATCTCACGCTGGTCTTTCTAAACCCAAAAGGCAAGTAATCTGTAAGTCCCTTCCTCTTAATTTCCAGAGCGTATTTCAAGGATGGGGGACCTACGGTGCTTTTACGACTTGTGGACTTTAACTCTCAGAATTTCTGAGCCAGCCATACAGGAATTCAGGAATTCTGGGAGCTGAAGTCCCCAAGTCATAAAAGGGCCATAGGCGGGGGTGAAATGCTACCGGTTCGCTCCGGTTTGGGCAAACCGGTAGTGATAAAAACTACTGGTTTGGGTGAACCGGTAGTAAAAAAAATGCTTTAAAAAGTTAAAAAAAACATTCCGACGATCGCGCGGCACAGCTGTGATAGTCGGAGCCTTTTTTTTTTTTAAAGCATTTTTTACTACCTATTCGCCGGAACTGGTAGTAAAAAAATGCTTTAAAAAAGAAAAAAAAAGGTTCCAGTGATCACAGCTGTGCCGCGCAATTGTCGGAAGCTTTTTTTTTTTTTTTTTAACTTTTTAAAATCATTTTTTACTACTTATTTGCAGGAACCGGTAGTAAAAAAATGTTTTGTTTTGTTTTTTAAAAAAGGGTTCCGATGATCACAGTTGTGCCGCTCAATCGTCAGAGCCTTTTTTAAAAAACTTTTTTAAAGCATTTTTTTTTTTTTTTTACTACTGGTTCCGGCAAATAGGTAGTAAAAAAAATGCTTTAAAAAAGGAAAAAAAAAAAAAAGGTTCCGACGATCGTGCAGCACAGCTGTGATTGTCGGAACCTTTTTTTTTTTTTTTAAAAAGCATTTTTTTAACTACATAATCGCCTGAACTGGTAGTAAAAAAATGCTTTAAAAAAGAAAAAAAAGTTGACCACCCCCACCCGGTCACATGACCAAGCCACGCCCGCAGAACCTGTAGCAACAAATTTTTACATTTCCCCACTGGCCATAGGTATTTCCCCGTCTCTGGCATATGGAAAGGTTGTGGCGATTTGTGAGGCCCTGGTTCACAATCTCCTCACCTTTTACAGTGTCAAACTGTGGTACCGTGCAGGTTCACTTTCAACATGAGATAAGATTCGGTTGTTGTGTGCCTGATCAAAAACAAGCCTCTGTGGTGGAAATAATGTGGCTGGCTTGCTGGTTGAGGCGTCTTGCGGCTGCGTGTGTTTTGAATTGGAAGAAAAATGCTCAGTGGCGCGACACGTTGTGCTTGATTTAAGGTGACAAAGATACGTTGGGCATGCTGAGTTTTAATTTAGGGCCACATAGATGCAGAAAAAGAGTTTGGCTGTTAGCATCTTCTAACAACAGGCCTACAAGCTCCAAAAGATAGACGTTCTGAGCTAAGCAAATCAGGGTGCATGCTGGTAAAGGTAGCCCCGCATTTTGAAATGTGATTCATCAAAACTGCATAAGGAGATGCCTCAGGGCTGTACTGTACTGTTCACTGCACTGCAGGTCTCATAACTTTTTACTACTCTGAGAAGGAGCCAGCTGGCTTCGACTTCTGTGTTCTCAGTCTTTTAGCCCCTCTTTTTCCTGTATAACTGAAGCCAGGAAGGTTAATAGTTATGGTGTGTGTGTTGTGTGTGCTTGTGCATGTATTTGAAATCTTCATATCAGGTCCCATTTTGGTTTCCCTCCATTACTGCATTCTTGAGTTGGAGAATAGGCATACATGGTTGCAGAATCACTTTCCCAAACAATTGAAAGGGTGATAACGGAATAACAGAGTTGCAAGGGACCTTGGAGTCTGATCCAACCCCCTGCTCAGGCAGGAAATCCTATACCAGTGATGGCGAACCTTTTTGCCATCGTGTGCCAAAAGCGGGGGGAGCACAGGGGGGGTTTGTGTGCGTGCGTGCCCACACCATAATTCTATGCACCCTGCCCCCACCCATGCGCGCGTGACATCCCCCCCCCCCCGCTTTTGGCACGCGATAGCACGGTGGGCCCAGTAGGCCTGTTTTTTGCTCTCCCCAGGCTCCAGAGCCTCTCTAGGAACCTGGGGAGGGTGGAAATGGCCTTCCACACATCCCCGGAGGCCCTCCAGAGGCCGGAAACGGCTCGTTTGCTGACTTCCGGTGGGACCGGAAGGCCGATTTTTTGCTCTCCCAAGGCTCCAGAGCCTCTCTAGGAGCCTGGGGAGGGTGGAAATGGCCTTCCACACATCCCCAGAGGCCCTCCAGAGGCCGGAAACGGCCCATTTGCTGACTTCCGGTGGGACCGGAAGGCCAATTTTTTTGCTCTCCCAAGGCTCCAGAGCCTCTCTAGGAGCCTGGGGAGGGCGAAAACGGCCTTCCCCGCCCTGGAGACCCTCTGGAGGCAGGAAACAGTGTGTTTCCCTACTTCCGGTGGGCCCAGAAGACCTGAAGGAGCTGGAGCTCGCATGCCCACAGATATGGCTCCATGTGCCACCTGTGGCACGCGTGCCATAGGTTCGCCATCATGGTCCTATACCATTTCAGACAAATGACTGCCCAATCTCTTCTTAAAAACCTCCAGTGTTGGAGCACCCACAACTTCTGGAGGCAAGTCATTCCACTGGTTGATTGTTCTCACTGTCAGTAAGTTTCTCCTTAGTTCTAGGTTGCTTCTCTCCTTCAGGCACTTTGGAGAATAGGTTGACCCTCTCTTCTTTGTGGCAGACCCTCAAGTATTGGAACACTGCTATCATGTCATTCCTAGTCCTTCTTTTCATTAAACGTGACATTCCCAATTTCTGTGACCGTTCTTCATATGTTTTAGCCTCCAGTCCCCTAATCATCTTGGTTACTCTTCTCTGCACTCTTTCTAGAGTCTCAACATCTTTTTTATATCATGGTGACCAAAACTGGATGCAATATTCCAAGTGTGATCTTAGGATGGTAGGGGTGGGGGGGCAGAGAATTGGGCTGGTAGAAGAGGAAGGAACAGTCTTACTGAAATTATAGAGAAGAGTCAGACTGCATTTTGCTAAGATAGATGTGCTGCAAGATACTTCTCCGTTCAATACAAGGTTGAAATCTGGCAGTCAATTTAATTCAATTCATGCAGTCTGCCACTCTATGAATTTGTAGCTTTTAAATAAATAACTAAATCTGTGTTTTGGTATAAAATTAGCATTCAATATGCTAACTGTTGGAATGAAAAGTGTATACTTTCCAGGCTTGTCTAAGCAGATATAGGATGAAATCTTTAAGTAATAACCTGTTTTCCTAACAATTATTGTAAAACAAACATTTCCCATATTAGACCATAATGGGAAACTGCAAGTGCAAACATTAAGCTTCCTTTCACACTTGTCAAGAAAGTGATAGGTAAGCAAACAAACTATCAAGGACCATGCTTGCTTGTAGTCATAATGTCAAATCATGTTTTTTGGATTATATTTGAACTGAGTCACAAATGAAAAACATAAAAACTAGGTGCAAAGGTCTTCACAAGCATAAGTAGTTGTGAGTTATTGTTTGTCCAGCAAGCATGGTGTCAACCTATAAACAGAGTTCATGTATTTTGTTGAATAAGTGACGGCTGGCTGAATTTGTTATGTTTACTGAGCCATAAACCATGTTTACAAATTACTGGAGCTGAGTTCTCACAGCACACCAAGCCAAAACCAAACAAGGTACATTAAGGCTTGGCATGATGTTTGAACCCAGTTGGAGTATTTCTTAACAGTGGTTTGATGTGACATCTGAAATAAAGCTATAAATTACAGTTGTGGAGAATTCTGATAATCAGAAAATAGCATCTCAATAGAACATTAGTTTTTATCTTTTGGATAGTGTATAGCAGTGATGGCGAACAGATGGCACAGGGAGCCATATCTGTGGGCACACGAGCATTGCCCTAGTTCAGCTCCAGCGCGCATGTGCATGCCGGCCACCTGATTTTTAGGTCTTCCAGACCCACCGGAAGTCGGGGTAAAGGCTGTTCCTGGACTCGGGAGAGCCTCCAGGGGTGTGGGGAAGAAAGTCTCTGGAACCTGGGGAGAGTGAAAAACAGGCCTACCGGGCCCACTGTGCCATTATGTGCCAAAAGTAGGGGGAGTGCGGGGGGGTCACATGCATGCGCGGTGGGGGCGGGGCACATTGAATTATGGGTGTGGGCACGCCTGTGCACGATCCCCCCGCAGGAGCCCTGCTTTTGGTACGCAACAGCAAAAAGGTTAGCCATCACTGGTATATATTATTTTGCTTTCTGCCTTGATTGCAACATATATTATACCAACTTTACCCCAACTCAGGGCCTTCCCAGGAAAGGGACAGAAGTGATGAGGAATTCTTGGAATTGTAATCTCAAAACATCTGGAAATTATAGGTTTGGGTAAATCAGATTTGTGTTAACCCAATACTCATTAGCCATACTCAACAGCAGTGAGTTTCTACAAGTTACAGAGCTCTATCATCTGAGCCATTTTGACAGCAAAATGTCATTACAGTATAGGGATTTGTGTGTGTGTGTATGTGAGTGTGTGAGAGTAATATTGAATGAATTAGCTCATGGGTGGCCTACAATTATATGAAAAACACTAGAGAAGTTTGAGGTTTAAAACCCATGGAGATAAGTATTTACGGCTGCTAATGTGTTCATTTTTCTCAGTCTTTTTTTTAAAAAAGTTTTTATTTATTTTATAAACAAGCAAACAAACAATACATACTCAATCATTCAGTGTATCATCTGAGTACATGGCTCAAAATGAACACAAGAGGTGTGATGATTTCAAACAAAGAGAAGTGTGTTGATGTAGTAATCTTTGAAAAATACAGGGAGTCCTTGACTAATGCTCACAACTAAGCCCAAAAGTTCTGTTAAGTGAATTTTGCCCCATTTTGCAACCTTTCTTGCTACAGTTATTAAGTGAATCGCTGCAGTTGTTCAATTAGTAACATGGTTGTTAAGTACCCTGTTTTTCAGAGTATAAAATGCATCTTAGTTTTTGGGGAGGAAAATAAGAAAAAAGCTGATTGGCAGGTGGATGGGCCTCCAGGAATACCCCCAATCAGCTGTTCCCAGAGGTGAATTTTAGCAACAGGTTCCGTGGTTGTGAACTCTGTGCCTTGCTTTTTTTTTTTTTCGCTTTTTTTTCTTTGCTTTTTCTCTGAAAATTCTGAAACTCTTGTTTCAGAAAAAACTTTGTTTTCTGCCTTTGAAAGCCTCTGAAACAGAGCTTCAGAAAAAAAGCCTCTGAAGCTCTGTTTGCGGGCTTCTTTTCTGAAGCTTCGTTTCTGATGCTTTTTTCAGCCTCTGAAACTTCCGTTTGAGAAGCTGAGTGGAGCTACATTCAGAGTATAAGATGCACCCAGATTTTCACCCTCTTTTTGGGGGAAAAAAGGTGTGACTTATACTCCGAAAAATACGGTAAATCTGGCGTCCCTATTGATTTTGTTTGTCAGATGGTTGCAAAAGGTCATCACATGATTCCGGGACACTGCAACCGTCATAAATACATGCCAGTTGCCAAGCATCCTAATTTTGATCATTTGAAGATGCAAATTGATAAATCATCAATTTGAACGGTCACTAAATGAATGATTGTAAATCATGGACTACCTAAAACAACTGCTCTTTTAAAAGGAAGATCATTATGTACAGTGGAATTTAACTCCCATATATATCAGCAAAAGATTTGAGTCAGATTAGATCAGGGGTGTCAAACTCATGGCGTCACATGACGTATTGCAACTGCCCCCCCCTTCGCTAAACCGGGCGTGGGCATCGCTAGCACATGATGCATCAGGTCTCAGTCTGCGAGTTTGACAGCCCCGGATTAGATGATTCTTGGGGAAACCTTAACATATTTATTTATTTATTTATTTATTTAAAAAATATTTTTTCCTGCTTCAGGGCTAACAATAGTAACAAAGGATGTTTATGTAAACAAGGAAAGTTTTATGCTTTTCTCCTTCCACGGCAGAATAGATTTAGATAAAGAATATGTTTGTTTGTTTGTTTGTTTGTTTGTTTTATTTATTTATTTATTTATTTATTTATTTATTTATTTATTTATTTATTTATTAAATTTATATACCGCCCTACTCCCGAAGGACTCAGGGCGGTGAACAGCCAAAAGATAAAAAACACATAGTACAAACGTTAAAAAAACATTTAAAAATGTTGAAATATCTAGCCATAAACCTGCTTGCATTACAACTGACTGTAAATTCAGAAGAAACTATTTCAGAAGACTCTTTCTGTATATCTTATGAAACCAGGCAATTGGTGAGCTTCGTTCAAGCCTAGGTAAAGGTAAAGGTTCCCCTCGGACGTATGTGCTAGTCATTCCCGACTCTAGGGGGCGGTGCTCATCTCCGTTTCAAAGCCGAAGAGCAAGTACTGTCCGAAGACATGTTCATGTGGCCGGCAGGACTAAATGCCAAAGGCGCACGGAACGCTGTTCCCTTCCCACCAAAGGTGGTCCCTGTTTTTCTACTTGCATTTTTTAATGTGCTTTCGAACTTCTAGGTTGGCAGAAGCTGGGACAAGTAACGGGAGCTCACCCCATTACTAGGGATTCGAACCACTGAACTGCCGACCTTTCGATCGACAAACTCAGCGTCTTAGCCACTGAGCCACCGCATCCCTTTCGCTCAAGCCTACACAAGAGTAAAGTGTAGGGTGGGCCTTCTGATCTTGTATCTTCTTCAAACATGTTCAGCTATAAGTTTCATAAAACTTGGGCTGCTCGGAATTGTTGTGTCACATCCAATTTATTTGGAGAATGTAGGACCTTGAAGCTATTTGTCCTAAGAATATAAAGGACTGATCCGTTACTAGAGTTCAGTCTTCTCAGTCCAAATTCACTCTGTAGGCCGGATTTTTCTTTTTATTATATAAGCTAGGTCAGTGTGGGTCACGTATCCTTGCTCATGTTTTGCCTGAGCCACAGCAGACAGCTTATTATAAAGTGTGTGTGTGTGTGTGTGTGTGTGTGTGTGTGTGTGTGTGTGTGTTATGTATGTGTAGAACTTACTGTTTCAGACACTGGTCAGCCAAATCATCATGATATGGAGAAGTCACAGATCGTTCTGAAGAAGTTCAGAATGTTCTATTCGTGTCCTGGAGCGGTATGTTTTACATATATTTAAAAGTTTCCCTGTTTGTTTTTTGGATTTAACTAATGATTTGTAGCCACCAACAAGAAGACTTGCAAATCTGAATTCCCCCCCCCAAAAAAAGGGGGGGAGGGGAATAACCAGGACATGCAAATGCACATGCATTCAATAAAACAAGTTTTATTGCATCCTGTGGGAGATCGGACTAGTTGGCCTTTGAGAATGCTAAAATTCAGGGAATTAGGTTTTGTTCCTAGCTGACATTTGCGTTCAACTAGTCACAAATGTGAAACAGATATTAGTAATTGCAGACATTCTGCTGGCTGTCAGTTTAAAGGAAGAATATGCAAACAAGCTATCTTCGTAGCTTTTGTAGGTTTGGTAGCAGCCTTGGCACAAGAGGATTTTTTTAAAGGGGGAATAAAATGTTAGGTGGGCTAAGATGTTAGGTGGCTTAGTGGCTAAAACACTGAGCTTGTTGATCAGAAAGGTCAGTAGTTCGGCAGTTCGAATCAGGGGTGAAATGCTCCCGGTTCGGATCAGATCGCCCGATCCGGTAGCAATGGCGGCGGGTGGTTCGGAGAACCGGTAGCAAAAATCCCTGCGCCCCCCCCACCCAATGCCCAGCTGAGCTGCGTGATCATCAGAGGCTGTTTTTTTTTTACTTTTAAAAGCATTTTTTCTACAACCTCTTCAGCCTAAAAAATGCTTTTAAAAGTAAAAAAAACCAGCCTCTGATGATCACGCAGCTCAGCTGGGATTGTCAGAGGCTTTTAAAAGCAATTTTTTTTCCTACAGCCTCTTTGGCCGAAGAGGTTGCAGAAAAAAATGCTTTTAAAAGCCTCTGGCAATCCCAGCTGAGTTGCCTGATCATCAGAGGCTTTTAAAAGCATTTTTTTCTGCAACCTCTTCGGCCGAAAAAATGCTTTTAAAAGTTAAAAAAAAAAAATTGGCCACGCCCACTATGTCACATTACCACCCCCATCAAGCCACACCCACAGAACTGGTAGTAACAAATTTTAGATTTCACCCCTGGTTCGAATCACTAGTACAGGTATCCTGAATGAGCAGGGGGTTGGACTAGATGACCTCCAAGGTCCCTTCCAACTTTATTACTGTTGAAGAGAGTGACACAAACATTGGTACAAAACATTGGTATTTCGAACAGTCTTTTCACCTATAGCACAGCACTGAAAAGCAAATTCTAGGACTAAAGTTTTTTAGTTCTTGGTTGCCTCTTTCCTATGTTACAAGTTCTCCTGCTAATAACAACAGCACAGGAGTAAAATAAATAAATATATAATTGGCAGCTTTGGCTCTAAATTTTCTGTGTTTAGCAATCAAGCATATCTACTCCCCTACTTATTTAAAAAATTTTAAAAATCCACATGAAAGCCATCCAACTTTTCCTTTTGAAAAAGAAGATGCCTCTCAATCTCTATTGAAAATGGATTCCTTACAAAAACTAGGTTTTTGCAACAATAACCATTTTCTGAACCGACACTTTGGAAGATGATTATAAGAGTGGCTTTGGGAGGAAGCGTCATCCTTTTCTTCCTATGTGAAAGAGGCAGTTAATAGCCAAGTTAAGACAATTATCGGGATGAATGTAGATTTGAAATCCCAACTGTTGCAAAGGATTTTCCAAGGGAATCAAAATTACAATTGGAATTTCGTTAAAAAAAAATAATAATCACAGACTGATCGCTCTGCCAACTTGGCCTCCGTGACCTGCAATGGCCTTTCGATGTGCTGAGGAACTTTAAGAAAATATCAGAACATTATCAGACATTTTCTTATCTCGCACAATTTCTTCAGCCTAAGTCTTCTTCAATTTGATGCCCTTCAGATTGGCTTATATTATTTTATAATTCTAATTGGGATGCACTTAACTCCCAAATGCCTAAAACCATTTTGATGCACTTATGAAAAAAGATTATTATTAATAATTTGCAGAGCAATTGTCTTGGCTGATATATATTGCTTGCTTGCTGATTCAGAGAGGAAGGTGACTCTTGTTCTCATTTTACCAAGTACAAATTGAGGCTGAGAGAGTGAGCAACCGAGCTAAAGGCCATCCAGAGGATTTATTGCTGACTTGTGGTTTAGCAGATAAATGCTAAGGTTCCCTTGTAGCAGACTGACCACGTACACAATTAAAATCTGTGCACACTGTGATATAGTTTAAGAAAAGGTGTTGATACTGGGCATTGTGCATGCAACTGGGCATTGTGCATGCAAATTCTCTCACTGGAAAACCAGAAAATATACTTTCAGAGTAGAGGTGGGAAACTATATGGCCCCTTTACGACTTATGGACTTTTTAATTCCTAAACCAACATGTCTGCCTCAGGAATTCTGGGAGTTGAAGTCCACAAATCATAAAAGGGCCTGTAGTTCCCCACTCTTGCTTTATAGGTTTTTTTTTTTTTCCTGATGTGGAAACTGAAAAAATGTTGGAGTGTAGTTTCCTTTTTAAAACGGAATAGACGAAATCGAAGACACATTTAACCATATGTACAAAAGCAAGAGAATTGTGGTGACAATGGAAACTTCTGCAGATGAAAGTATAAAGGATGGGTTTGTGGACACAAATGCCTCCTCAAAGCAGAATAAGGAAAAAAGGTTGGCCTCAGAACGTATCAGGAGCAGGGCTTTTGTTTTTGAAAATGCAGCAGCATATAAATTAAAAATGTTTAAAGAAGGAACTGAGAGAGCACATTTTCTCCTTCCATTTAGTATTCTCCAGTTTCCATGAAAATGTTTTTCTATCTGCAGTTCGCTTCAGCTTCAGGTTGGATCATAAACAGTGGTGGGATTCAAAAATTTTTACTACCGGTTCTGTGGGCGTGGCGTGGCTTGGTGGGTGTGGCAAAGGAAGGATACTGTAAAATCTCCATTCCCTCCCCACTCCAGGGGAACGTTACTGCAAAATCCCCATTTCCTCCCGATCAGCTGAGACTCAGGAGGCAGAGAATAGATGGGGGCGGGGCCAGTCAGAGATAGTATTTACTGGTTCTCCGAACTACCCAAAATGTCCGTTATCGGTTCTCCAGAACTGGTCAGAACCTGATGAATACCATCTTTGATCATAAAGTGTACTGTGTAGTCTGACAGTTTTGTTTCATTATATATTGCTAATAGTATGGACAAGTGTTCCTCGTCTTACAACCACAACTGGGACCAGAATTTCCGTTGCTAAGCAAGGCAGACGTTAAGTGACTCGTGCCTGATTATATGACAACACAAGTTTTAATTGTTTACGCCTATGAACGGTGTGGCCTGCCATCTTTTTCCAAAGAGGCTCCTCTTTCAATGTAGAAATCGGAGTCCACCATGTTGGAAGAGAAAATATGATATGTTTACATTATTTTTGCTGTAAGCCGCCCAGAGTCCCTCGGGAGTTGGGCGGCATAGAAATGCGATAAGTTAAATTAAATTAAGTTAAATTAAATTAAATTTACATTTAGCCTAGCGGCCAGAAGAAGTTCTTGTGAAACTTGGAAATTTTGTGTGCACTTCACAGTGTTTTGTAATGGCCGTCCTTTTGCCTGTTTCACATACCTAACAGGCATGAAAGCAAACTCCTTTTCTTTATTGACTGGTTCGGCAAGTTAATAAAAAAGGAGAAAATGAATACATTGACTAGGAATAAAACCTTTCAGGATTGGGTCATAAAAATCATACAAGCAATATCTTGAACCGGTTTCTTTTCCGAGCCTCAGGTTTCGGTCTCTGGTAAAACGAAAGTGTTTTGAACCCAGAAGGTGTTACTGCTTTATGGGTGTTATAAATAGCCCTGGTGTGTTTGCTGTACTCAATGAAGAGCAAAAGGAAAGACTTGCTGTTTGTTCAAGAGCACTTTGTAATACAGTGAGAATTGCGGGAGGTATAATAGACACCGTGAATGTTAGCCGGGTAGGGTAGCCATTCGTTTGAATCTTGCCATTAGATGAGAACTCGCCCCATGCTGAGTGCTGTTAAGCAAGGACCTGTATCTCCCAGTCTAGACAGAAATTCGGATTAATGTTATACAGTAATAAGTGGTTTCTTGATTTTCTTTATCTGATTTGAAAAAGAACAAACATCCACTTTAATTCAGGGCTCGGATAATGAGGAAAAATTAGGAGAAACCATCATTAATATACACCCATTTCTATCTGAGCAAAACTATATCCTCACTAGTTTTCTAAAAACCATAGCAGAGAGGAAACTTCCTGAAAATATTATTTCTGATTGTTAAATCGACATGCAAAGGACAGCATTCCATCCTTCCAGCCAAGTCTTCTTTCCTTTTTTTTTTTTTTTAATGGTTCCTGGCTATTTGCAATTATGATGTTTGGAAATTAGAGAGACTATATCAAATCAACTATTCTTCTTTATGACCTTTTCTAACAAAAATGAAAGCTCTGAGGAAGCATACATCTCACTTTAGGGGAGGTAAGGGGCTGTAAAATAGATCTTGGGGTGAATATGCCCCTCATGTAGCTTTACTAGGCTTGCAGTTCCTTGCAGGAGTCAAATATAATATGATGCAGTAAGTATAATCTTGCCTTGATCAAAGACGTATTTTGAGCATCCTGCCTTCCACACACTGGCTCATAAACACAGTGGATCTTTGTTTGAATATAAATCTATCCGCTATGCAATTTGGTTAAGATGCAGAAAACAATGCATGCTTTCTCTAAAATTATAGCCCTGTGATTCTCAAATATTGTGATATTCTGACCCCTAAACTGATGAACTTCTGTGCTCCCCTCCCAGTAAAGCAAATTATTTCATTAGATGAGTAATACTCAAAAACCCAAGTTTGAGTTCTAAGGCAACAGTGTGATCCCCTTCAAGTTGCTTACAATCTGCCGGGAAGTCTTAATCTACTGTAAAATTTGTGAATCAGTCCTACAACTTAACTTTGGTTTCAGCCATTGGAAAACATTTCGTTACAGAAGGACCTTCATGTGCATTGATAGCTGCTAAAAGATGGAAAGATGTACAATTACTAAAAAAAATTACCAAAAAGACAAAACAATGTATCCCATTTGACTTTGGGTTGCAAAATAAAAAAAGACTGGTCACTGGGGAGAACTTTCTTAGAATGGCTGACCTGGTGCATAGACATGGAATGCTTTCATTAATAATTTTTGATAAATAAATGCACAGAATGATAAGAAAACGAAAAGGATGAAGATAGGAAGAATGTAAGGATGAAAGGTGCAGAGTTTGTGTATTGGGATGGGGGCTGAGGAATCTCTCTACACAGTCCAGCAAATTAAGGGTTGTACTGTAGTTGCTGGAGAGACACGGTGGCTCAGTGGCTAAGATGTTGAGCTTGGTCGGCAGTTCAGCAGTTTGAATCCCTAGTGCCGCGTAACGGGGTGAGCTCCCGTTACTTGTCCCAGCTTCTGCTAACCTAGCAGTTCGAAAGCACGTAAAAAATGCAGGTAGAAAAATAGGGACCACCTTTGGTGGGAAGGTAGCAGCGTTCCGTGGCCACATGACCACGGAGACGTCTTCGGACAGCTCTGGCTCTTTGGCTTTGAAACGGAGATGAGCACCGCCCTCTAGAGTCGGGAACGACTAGCACATATGTGTGAGGGGAACCTTTACCTTACTGTAGTTGTTGTAGTTGAACCGTGGAGGAGATGAGAGAGATCAGACGAAAGATGTGGGAGGACTCCTCGAAATGTTCATATTGTTCACAAATTTCTCACCAACATTTTGGTTTTAGATTTCTCGTTGTTGTTAGATTACTCTGGTACTTTATACAGTGCTTAATTATGAATGTTATTTCTTAAAGATTCCCCCCCCCCTTTAATTTTAAGCAGTTGTCTTAAGCACTTGCCTTCTGTTTGAAGAAGCTTGGCTCTAATTCACTGTTGGAAGCTAAAACATGTTGGAATAATATGCTGGAATCATGCCGAGACTTGCCTTATTCTCAGTACTATAGATGAAAATTACTTCCCTCTGAAGGCTGGAGCATTTAAGCATGTGTGTAATGGACGGAGGTGAATTTCTGAGCATTCAGAGCAGTGATGGGGTGTGGCATCAGTCTTGAAAGAAACAGAGTGGGGAAAAAAAAACACCGCTTCAGCTATAGTTGAAGCGGGATTATTCTTTGGAGAATAGCCTCTAATGGCAGTTACTAGACCTATTTCTCAAGAGAGCAGCTTCCTGTGGTGAATATATTGTGTGCTTTCCAGGCAGCAGCAAAAATAGTTCACGACAGTGATGGCATGGTGTGAGAAATTCCTTCTTAAGGCATGAAGCTCAGGTTTGACTTGCAGATGAAATAACTCACCTCCATGCAGGAATTCCTATTAGTTAAGGTTAAGGTAACTACCACAACTTCAGCCAGTTAAATAGCACAATCGCTTGTTGCTCACTGTTGGGCTTAGCTCTATCATCTGTAGTCTTTAATCAGGTTTTGCTGTATAGTTGAACTGAAAGGGGGGGTGGAATCTCCTTTTAACCCAAAAAGTAGGGAGAGAAAATGTTCATACCAACATTCACCACTCCCGTTTTCTCTTGCAATAGATATTGTAAATCAAAATCTTTGTATTGTGATTTAACTTTCTGTACATGAATGTACTCCTAATTCATGGATTTACAATTCCTTTCTTTATGTTTTTCAGCAGTCTTACTCCAATGAAGCCCATTGTGTTGAAGAAATTTTGAAGGTGAGTATATTCGCATTAAGAGGAAAAAGATGCCATAAAGGAAGCAGTGCTAATTTCATGGGTTTTTTTAAAAAAAAAACTACCCCCTCCCCACTATAATGCTGTTCATGTTTCTTTGCTGCAGAACTTAATCAGTAGGCTTCAAGCAGAATACCATCTTGAATGTTTTAAATAATTTCTGGTTCCAGGCCAAAAAAAAGAAAAAAGAAAAAAAATAGAAGGACTACAAACAATACATTGTCTTGTGTTTATCCAAGCGGATGAGCTATCATTCTCTGAAATTTTGGCTTATTGGTTACAAAAAAAGCATTCTTGTGTCCTGCTGGGCTCCTCATCTTAGCACAGATGACCAAGAACTTCCTATCCAAGCTTAAATTTATAAGGGAATCCAATGTGTGGTTTGTTTTATCTTTAATAAAGCAAGAATCCCAAAGACAGTTTCACTTCAAACTTTGGCTTGTTGGAAGAAACACAAGTTGGGAATCCAAATAACACTTTTTTGATTGGGTTTCCTTTTTTTTTTTTAAATACTTTTGATTGAAGAGTTTTTCAATACTAAAAGATAGTATAAACTAAATTCAGAAAAAAGAAAAGGAGGGGTAGAATTTGGATTGGGTTTCCTATGCGTATTGTGATATTCTTTCTCTTTTAATGCTGCCCCCACACATTGCTATTATTTATCACATTCAAAACTGTAGAGAGGAAATAGAAGATAAAGGAATGTGACAGGAGAAGAGGATAGCATGCATGCCTCGGAATGCAGAGTGTTCAAATATTAAGGAATCAAAGGTCTGACTGTTTTGATGATAATTTCAAAGATCACTTCCAACTCTAGGTTGCAAAAGCCTAGAAAAATAACGTTTCAGTTACATCCCCATGTTACTGTTGGAAGGTTTTCTTATTCTTTTTTTGCATCTGAGGAAGTAATAAAGTTAGGAATTAAGAGCTGATTATTGTTCTTCTCAATTTCTTCTCAGGAAATGACCCATTCATGGCCACCTCCTTTGACAGCTATCCATACTCCTAGCACAGCTGAGCCTTCAAAGTTTCCATTTCCTGTAAAGGTGAAGAAACAAAATCTTTTCATTCCATCTATGTGAATTAATGTATGTCATTCAACTCCTTTTAGCATGTGTTGTTTCTAGCAGAGAGGAAAAGTTTGCAGGACAAAACAAACAATCATAAAAAGATAGTTTCTTTCATGCAACTGTTGCTTTGAACTAATCTCTGTGCGCATGTAAATATTCGTTATGTTTATGTTTTTGGCATCATTGTTTTGTTTAACATGTAGCTTAAATGCCCAAAGCCTTCTACAACCTGGGAATACACTCCACAAGAGTAGATGCAACTCCCAGAATCCCCATTATGGTCATACTTGCCTGATTATTTTAGGAGTTGTGTAGAGCATCCAGAACAAATTAGCTCTATGCTAGATTTATTCATTGTGCCCAAAGACATAATTCCTGAGTCTTGCAATTTGCAATGCAATTTGATGTCAATTGCATTGCACCAGTGGTGGGTTGCCCCCGGTTCGGACTGGTTCTATAGAACCAGTAGTAAAACCGGCAGGAGGCTCCACCCACTGACTCAAACGTCATCATAAGTGATTTGCGCATGCGCAGATGTGGGCACGATGTGAACCGGTAGTAAAGGTAAGTAGAACCCACCCCTGCATTGCACTCATGTCAGAAGCATTGAGACCTTCTAAGTTGAAAGAATTAACCAGTGATATCACCGTTGCCCGGAGGACACCCAGTTGCGGGCTCCTTTCACGTCCCCGACAGGAGCTGGAGCGAAGGACAGGAACTCACCCCATCCCAGGACAGCACTCGGGCCTTGAACGCGGGCTTACTAACCTCCAATTTAGCATCCTAACCACGTGAGCCACCGTGCTGCATGATTTGATATTAATAATCTCACAACTGCTACTCTTATTCTGCTTGTGCTTTTTAGCTACTTATAACATCCTGGAATTGCTTAACAGAGGTTTGATTTTTGCCCTGTTTCTTTCACATTTGAAAACATTTTTCTTCTAGTGCTTCTTGTTCCTACCCTGCTAGTTTTGTAAGCCATCATGAGAGTTGGTGGTATGTGTCGGTATGTGAACAAAATAGAGTGCAAGTTGTAGGAGATGACCAGGCTGAGCCCAAGGGTGGGGTGAAACACATCATCAGTCTAGAGTCCGCACACTCGCAAAAGAGACCCAAGTCCAGCCCCCTTTGAAGTCCATGATTCTTAACTGGAGCCTTGACTGTTATTAATTCATATTCTTGGGTATATGTTGCTTGAAATAAGCTCACAGTGCTTTCTCTACTCTATCCTGGCTCCTGGTTTCTTGTGCCTGACAACAGTAAATGAAATAAATGCATAATTTCCCTATTTTCTTTTCTATTCTTTTCCATTTAGAATGTTAACATTAGTACTATAGAAAGTACTATGCAGTATAATGATAGTGTAATAATATGATGATGGTAACTTTAAAGAATAAATATTTATTATGATAAAGAAGAAAGAGGAATGTAAATAGTGCAGTATTTTTCTTGCTAAACAGAAAAGAAAAGTGAGGCATTAGCTTAAGTTTGCTTATGTTTACTTTACCCCTAAAATTATTGGGTTGTATATAAAAATCCCCCCTTTTTCTGCTTTCTAGGAAACCCAGCAGCCTGGATCAGTAATTCAGAGTAAGTATAAAGACCACAGTCTAAACTTATAAACGGCTGCATCCTGCTGTTATTTGTTCATTTTGACAGATTACACAGAATTTATATTCATGTAACATGAAACGTGAACAAAAGCGAGTGGCTTGAGTGGATTCTCAGGCTTTTGGCTAGAGATTAAGTGAAGCAGTCTTTGGTTCTGATAAATTTTAGGAGGTGAGCCTGTGGAAGTCATCTGATCAAAGTTTCTGCACTGAGCATCCATTCCACAGCATTTCTAACAGAAGATTGTTAAGACTGTGGTTTGTCAGTGTCATTGTCCCTCCAAATTCTTTTCTTATTAACCAATTATCTCTTAAAGAGTAATACATTTTACTCCTGTGTCCTGAAATGCCATCTCTTTTGTATCAACCATACATTTTCTCCCCTCCTTCATCTCCATGCTACAAGATTCAGAAAACAGTCCCTGCTTTCTTGAAATTAAACTGAAATAGTTTCAGCATGTGAGCAATACATTGTTTAGCTTCAGCTGAATTTTCCATGTTGAGATTTTTGAAGGACCACTGTGAAAGGAAGGAAGGAAGGAAGGAAGGAAAGAAGAAAGAAAAAGAAAGAAAGAAAGAAAGAAAGAAAGAAAGAAAGAAAGAAAGAAAGAAAGAAAGAAAGACATGCCACTCACCATCTGGTAGGTGGCAATGCCTAGGATTTCTGGATTTTGTTAGGCCTACAGAAGATGATCTTAAAGATGCTGAGCTTGTCAGCAGGAGAGCTGACAACTTGGGTTTGAGACCCGAGGTCTGCGCAACAGGATGAGCTCCCATTACTTAGCTCAGCTCCTATCTACCTAGCAGTTCAAAAGCATGCAAATTGAGTAGATAAATAGGTACCACTTCAGTGGGAAGGTATTCCGAGTGTCTTTGGCATATTAGCCATGCTGGCCACATGACCATGCAAATTGTCTTCGGACAACAGTGGCTACTTTTGCTAAGAAACAGAGATGAGCATCCTGCCCTAGAGTCGGACACAACTGACAGGGAAACCTTTACCTTTGCAGAAGAATGCCTTGTTCCAACTCATTGTTGAAGATATTTGGATTTGGTTTATAAAAAACCAAAATGGTGGTTCCCATCCTCTACTCCTTTTAGATGTCACAAGGCATATTTATTTATTCATTCATTATGTATTTATTTGTTTGTTTGTTTCACACTTTTTAAACCGCCATCTTTCTCTGGGTGATGTACAATTTAATCAATAAAAAATCAAGCTTTAAAAAAAGAATAACATTTTTTTAAAAAAAATGTATGTGCTATCGTGTCACTAACACATTTGCATAAGATGTGAAAAAGAAAAGCATGAGGATGCCTATGGAGATGCGGGCAGTGATGAAATATTGAAATCTGTTGCTTCAGATTATTCTGACAATGGAAATTATTACTGCTGTTAGAAAACATCATCCACCTATCGTCCTTTAAAATGTAGTCATTTTGTACGTCTCTTATGTGACAATCAGAGATGGTATTCAGCCAGTTCGGACCAGTTCAGGCAAACCGATAGCGGAGTTCACGGGTGCATCCCCTCCACCCCCAGTTTTTGACGTTTTTGAGGCCGGGCATATGCACGGAAGGCTCATGCACGGAAGGCGCGTGCACGAGCAAAACACATGCACCAAAGGCAGGTGTACGCGCAGAAGGTGCACATGCGCATGGCAAACCGATGGTAAAATATGTGAAACCCACCTCTGGTGACAATGTAATGAATATTAGACGGGAACATGGATTAATTCTGCCCTCTTTTAAAAAGAAAAGAGCTTTATGGATTCTTACTCCTTTCTCAATTGGCAGCCATTCTCTCAAGCTAGTCTGTTTTAGCTTCAGTCTGTTTATATTTAGCCAACTTTATAATATTTAATGAGGCAGAGACAAATCAAACTCGTTACAAAGTTCCTTTTAAAAAAAACCCTCAAGCTGTTTGGAGGTAAATGTCTGTGGAGATTCTCAGTCATCCAAGATCATAGTTGACTTAATGGGCCTTTTTTCTTTAAAAGAAGAAACAATTTTCTCTCCTCCCCATCAGAACTGATGAAGCTTCTTGGATGAGAAGCCAAACGTTTTCTTCTTCCTCAAGGGAAAAAAACAGTCCAGTTGCCTTTTGAAGGGGGGGGGGGGAGGTACCTTTGAGACCATTTGGAGGTATCATTCTTTTTTTTTTAACCTCCCAAGGAATAAAAATAAAAATGGAAAAATTTTCAGGTCTGTAGTATTGCCCAAGTCATATATATTGTGAATTAATTATCTCCATCCTAAAAGTCATACAGAGAGAGAGAGAGAGAGAAAGGTGAAAAGACAACAGAAAACTGCAAAAGATCAGAAATGTTCATCACCCCAAATCTTCTCTCCCCCCCTTCCCCCCTTCTTGTCTTTCAGAGCAGTGTGATACGCCTTTGAAGACTTTGTCTGTTTCTCAGCAACGGACATCGTAAGTCATTGCATTTTTTTCCCCTTGGTGTGTTTGTCATTCATTAGCGAAATCTGCCAGTCATTAGTGAATGAGAGGAGATTTATTGCAGGTAGCTTTAACTTAATTGGAATGTGGCTACTGCAGAAAGAACAACTTAGACTCTGGCATTGCATTTACATGCTTCAAATAGAGATTCTGTACTTGCAGAGATATAAAATTATAAGGTTACTATAACGTTAGTAAACATGATTATTACTCTTTTGAACGAAGTATTCAATGAGTTCGACGAGGTCAGAGAAATACATTCCATTGGCAAATGAATTAATTAATTATGTTTATTTGAATTGATGAGGAAGAGCAGATTTCTTGAAATTTAATGTATTGGAACTTCACCAATTCAGTGGTTGAAAGGAAGCTGAAATTCTGAAAGATTCTGAAAGGTTTGGGGGAAGATGTTAATGAAATATTTGAGATAACAAAACCGCGTTTTTCAAACTACCTTTATAGTAGAGTTTCTCAGAAGGCTGCATATAGTAGTAAGAACCTAAAGTTGAATAGTTATTGCTTGAATTTTCAGCTGGTAGACTTGTTTTAGCCTTTAGCCATCAATAAGGAAATTATTTATTTATTTCCCGCCTGCATCATTTTTATGAATAATCCAAAGTGGCAAACATACCTAATACTTCCTCCTCCTCCTATTTTCCCCACAACAACAGCCCTGTGATTAGAATCATTGGCCCAAAATCACCCAGCCGGCTTTTATGTCTAAAATGGGATTAAAACTCAGAGTTTCCTGGTTTCCAGCTTTCCAGCCTGATGCCTTAACAACTAGAGCAAACTGGCTCTCACAGTTTGCATGCAGAGTTTCCATTGCAGGCTGAGCAGTAAGGCTATTACAATTTAAGAGACTTCGTATGTTATCAATGAAAACCCAATTTATCTATGAAGAGCTGCCTCTTTGGGTCCTTGCTTATGCCTTGATCCATTTAGGAGCGTAGATTCAGTCTTTTTTAAAAGGATTGAAAACAGATCAAGTTAAAGTCTCAATCTGCAACCATTAAGAACAACTGCCAATTGAAGTATATGGTATTGGGCTGAATTACCAGGTGTAAGGCAGTTTTCTGTATTCCTCTTATTTATTTCTGTAATGTTCACAATCTTTTTTATTTGACCGAAAGCTAACAGCTATCTCTGTTTGTTTGAACATTTAAATATGGATATTCTGCTTTAATTGTCTTGAAATGTATGTTTGCCCTAAATTAGCTGCCTGGAATTTGGGAACAACATGATATTCTATCAACTTTTTTTTTAACGCGTAAAGGAGATAATTTGGGTATTTCTAAGAACTACTTGCTTCAATGCAGTTGGCAACAATTGAGAAAAATAGGCTATCAGTTCCATGCAGTCAGTGAGGTTTTTTTTTATTTCATTTGCAGGTAGTTCTTGACTTACAACAGTTCATTTAGTGACCGTTTGAAGTTACAACGGCACTGAAAAAAGTGACTTATCTTATGACCGTTTTTCACACTGCAGCATTCCCGTGGTCACAATTGATCAAAATTCAACTGCTTGGCAACTGACTCATACTTACGATAGTTGTCGTGTCCTGGAGTCATGTGATCCCATTTTGGAAAATTTGGGCTCAGTTGTGGTCGTAAGTCAAGGACTATCTATTATTTGCCCTACACACACAAACAATTTGTTTCTGAAATACAGGATATAAATAAGATCTTTTCCCTAGCAAAATTAGATGTTTGCCTTAAGCTTGACTGTGTTTGAAATCCCAGGAATGTTTTAAAATTATAGCAGGGCTTTTGCTGGTATATCTTAGCTGCTGCTTCCTTAACAACCATTTCAAATTTGAGTCTCCTCCCCCTGCGTAGACTCCAGTGTGATTTTTATTTGGTTTTGTTCTGTAGGGGGGAAAAAAAAAAAACCCCAGAAGTGTGTGAGGAGATAAATGTATGTGGGAAGAAAGCTCAAGGGATTTTAGAGAATAGCGTTGGGTTTTCTTGAAGATTAACATCTCTGCCAAGGCTTCGGTCTTACTTAAGCAGAGTGCAGGTTCCATCCTGCCTAGCTCTTCTAATAGATGAATAAATTTTTCCAGTCAGCAACTCTTCAGAATTTGCCACTGTGCCGAACTGTTTGTAAGTAAACAAAATGTTTACCAGGTTTCATTTCTGGAGACAAGCTGATGCCGAAAACAAGTGAGGACAAGTAAATAATAGCCAGTGAATTATCAAAAATTTAAAAAAACCAAAACCTACCACATAATGGTTTTATTTGAACTTTCTAATGTTCCTGGAAATATCCCAGATCTCAAAAAAGTTCAAATGGTTTAATTGCTGTTTTCCCTTGGAAAGATTTGCTGTATAATATTGAGGGCACTTTTTGAAATTTTCATGGAATTCCCAGAGGAGGACTTGTTATAAATCACTCTTCCCCATCATTTAAATTTAAAGAACAAAAAGATAGAGAGGTAAACCCAGGCATGGAAGGACCGTCAAGCATCCTCATTGCTTATGCATGGTTCGATGCATTTATTTTGATAGCCCTTCCAATGTAGATCGTTGTGTGCTGGATACACCAAAACTCGGTACATTTTATTTATTTTATTTTATTTTATTTTGAATTTGTATACCACCCTTCTCCCTGAGGACTCAGGGCGGTGAACAGCCAAGTAAAAACATCAAATACAAATATTAAAATACAGTTAAAAGATATATATAAATTTGGCCCCATTAATTAAAAATGATAAACAAAACAATATACAATTTTTTATATATAATTATATATATATAATATATATAATTATATATTTATAATTTTTCCAGCCACAGGAGCTGAAAATCTAGACCTGGGGCAGAAATATTATTTTGGAAAAGGATGTTGGGGCTACCCAAAAAAGAAGCAGCCCATTTTTCTGAAGCCAAGATTTTTTTTTTCTCTGTCCTTTAGGGGAGGAGTCTCTAACCTTGGCAACTTTAAGACTTGTGGACTTCAACTCCCAGAATTCCTCAACCAGCAAAGCAAAGCTGGCTGAGGAATTCTGGAAGTTGAAGTCCACAGCTTTGGTGGTTGAGGAATTCTGGGAATTGAAGTCCACAAGTCTTAAAGTTGCCAAGGTTGGAGACTCCTGCTTTAGGGCAACCTATATTAGCATGAAATTAAAAGCTTTCTCCTCTGAGGGTGAGAACTCATTTGTGGCCATGAAGAGTTGTAAGCTTACTAGTTTAAAGGTGAGGAAGGGAGAAGTTTGGATGAAAACATTTATAGAATTCTGACATTTTTATAGTTTTTTTTTTTAATGTGAGTATGTTTGTACAATGCCATAGAGGTCATCCTTGAGTTATGACCACAATTGGGTCATAATTCCATCCTGAGTCGGTGAGGTTGCAAAGTAAGTCATCCCTGGACCCGATTTTAAGATCATTTTAAGCTAAAACACGTGGTCACTAAGCAAATTCAACTTCCTTGACTGACTTTTCTGTCAGGGAAGCCGACTGGGAAGGGGGCAAATCATAGTCAGGCAACCGCAGGACACCACGGCAACTGGTCATAAATGTGAGTCAATGGCCAAGTAGCCCGAATTGTGACCATGTAACTGCAGGGGTCGAACAATGTACAACTGCAGTGTAAATACAAGGCCAGATTGTAAATCATTTTTCCCCCAAGGTCGTTAGAACTTTGAACTGTCGTTAAACTAACAGTGTTAAGTCAAGTCCGTACTTGCCTCTCGTGAGGGTTTACGCAGCCATATAGTTCATTTTCTAGCATGCATTTTTTAAAATTTGTACTTAGTTTTGCTAAGTTAGTTTCTCTTGCAAGAAAGAGAATAGCAGTTATATTAGTGCTACAGTACTTAAGGCAGGCTTACTTGAAAACAGCAGAGGTTAAGCTTGGCTGATCATGCTTTACTAAGGATAATGGCTGTTTAAAGTATGCCATGCCTAATTATGTTGGGGGAGGGAGAGGGGGATGGATTTTTTTCCAAATGAAATACAGTTAGTCCTTGACTTACGACCACAATGGGGCCCAAAATTTCTGTTGCTAAGCGAGACATTTGTTAAGTGAGTTTTGTCCCATTTTACGACCTTTCTTGCCACCGTTGTTAAGTGAATCGCCACAGTTGATAAAGTTAGCAACCCGGTTGTTAAGTGAATCTGGTTTCCCCATTTGGCTTTGCTTGTCAGAAGGTCAGAAAAGTGATCACATGACCTTGGGACACAGCAACGGTCATAAATAAGTCTATATATATAAAAGCCAAATACCACACACTCATTACGAAATCTCCAGAATGGTAAAGCCTACAAACTTGCAATTTGGCATGTGTGTTCCTCTTGGCTTCTAGGTACTCGCTAAGAAAGGATTTTTCGAAATGACCATCAGATCATTAGTATTTCACATACAGTATTATATTCACACACTCTGATGCTAAGGAGTTAGACGTTCTACTCCCCCTCCCCACCTGAAAAGAACTCTGTTCCAACTGCCAGTTGCCTATATATTAACATGCTCTGATGCTATGGAGTTACACATTCTACATTAAGTTTCAGGCTGTAAGTGTCAATTTATCATGCCCGATCACATTTATTTAGTCCAATTTATATGCCACCTTTCTCCGGAGACTCAGGGCGGCTGAGTTTCGTAGCGAAGCTAGTCATAAATATGAACCAGTTGCCAAGCATCTAAATTTTGACCACGTGAGCGTGAGGCAAAAGTGATAACAGTGAAAAACGGTCATGAGGCGCTTTTTTTAGTGCCGTTGTAACTTTGAACGGGCACTAAATGAACTGTTGTAAGTCGAGGACTACCTGTACAGTAAATGTACAAAATCACCCTCACGGTTTTTGAACCGTGCAGTAAGCGTTCTTTCAAGAAAATACATAATTCAGACTGTTGCTACCGGGGAACCTGGTGTTGCCCCTCCGGCCTATCTCATCCCCCAGAGGAGCACTTTAAATCCATATAATTAGCGACAGATTGGTTTTAGAAGAGCAAGGAAAAAAAAAAGTCAAGCTCTTTATAACCGAGGATGAAAGGGGATTTACTCCACAGGCTTTCGAGACAGAATTGCTTGTGTGTCTTCCTGTGAATCATCGGTCCATACCCCATGCCAAATTTAGAATAGCGGGCTTAGTTGCCCTGGAGGATTTTGCGCTCTGATATGAAAAAAACAGTTCCAGTGTTTTGTCTGCATCCTTTTCGATTATGTCTGGACATGGGGTGTAGTCTTTGGATGTGACTGTGCTTTAAAATGGCTAATGCTTATTTTATAAGGGCAGCCAATACCCCGGGATGCTCTCCTTTCTCTTGCCAAGGAAAACTTGCATTCCCAATTAATCAGAATGGTTAACTACTCTGCAAAAGTGGGGAAGAGATTTAATGATAGCCATATCTCCTCCTGTTATTTAATTATTGAGTCTACGGTCCTAAATTATCTGTATGTAGTACCCCAATACTCCCTTCCCTTCCCTTTAGCCTTCCCTTCCCTTTAGTCTTCCCTTCCTTTCTCTTTATCTCTTTCCCTTCCTTTCCCTTTATGCTTCCCTTCCCTTCCCTTGTGACCACCTGAAATCCCAGCTACCTTGAGTCACTTCAGTTGCATAGCATAGCCAACTAAAAACAAGCAGCATTTGTGCTGGTTAATTAGAGGCTGAAATCCCTCTGCATCTGTGCGCCCAAATTAAGCAGTCAGCTTTACAGAGCAAACATGGATTTCCCAAAGGGTTTTTTTTTTCATTCTTGACTTTGGCTCTCAAATTTAACACCTGGCTTTGCTGGAATGGAAGCTTCTTTTCTTGTTTACAAGAGCAGGGGCAAGCTCATTGTTTCTAGTTGGCAGTGACTAGAAGAGAGGTCAGACAGTTCCTGCATGGAGAGTGGATATTAAAAAAAAAAAAAAAAAACTTGCATGGGTTCTTTTGTTCCCCAGTTCCTGCAAGCCTAAAAATTCAGTACCTTTAAAAAAAAAAAAGAAGAAAGAAATCTGGTGGTGGTTTTGCTACTGTTTTCTCAGCTTTGCAGCGCTAAAAATTATACCTGCACTGTAAGTCAAAATTTAAGAGGACAGATTTTAAAATATTTGAGAAATATTCTCAGGACCCTTAATGCATTTTGAAATTTCACCGAACTTGAATCTCCAAATTTTAAACGTAGAATGGATCTGAAATGATTTGTTTAGAAGGCAGAATTCAGGGGTGAGCTTTTGAGAAAATGTAACTTCATTAAGTTTTGCTTTTCCTCTTAAAATTTGCTAGAAAATTTTCCCTACAAAATGTTTCTTCACATTTTTCCAGGTAGACTGATGACTCATGAATGGAGTATCCGTCCTTTCCTGGCAAAAATCCATCAATTGCAAGGTTGTTGCTGCATTATTCATAGCTTATCTGGAAGCTATTAATAATGTGCCAATAGAGACAGTTTGTGTCTTGTCTTTTTTGAAGAAACCCATGCTAAGATAATGGGAAAATAAATAGCGTTCATCTTTGGACAATAAAAGTGGTCTTTACAATGGCATCTTATTTTAAAGAGGGGAAATTATGTTTTTATTTATTTATGTGCACACAAAGGCATACATACAAAATTCTCAATCTCAGTAACTCTTTAAGATGTGTGGATTTCGACTCCCAGAATTATGTGTTTTCCTGCTAACAGACATGAGACCAATTAGCAGTAATGTGCAACCACAAGCATGCACTGTTTGGTCTGTCTGTCTCTGTCTCTGTCTCTGTCTCTGTCTCTGTCTCTGTCTCTGTCTCTGTCTCTGTCTGTCTGTCTGTCTGTCTGTCTGTCTGTCTCTCTATCTATCTATCTATCTATCTATCTATCTATCTATCTATCTATCTATCCTGTTTCCCCCAAAATAAGACCCAACCAGAAAATAAGTCCTAGCATGATTTTTCAGGATGCTCATAATATAAGCCCTACCCCCCAAAATAAGCCCCAGTTAAGATTGTCAGCCAGATGGATGCGTTTAGTACCGTATTTTCCCCCAAAATAAGACATAACCAGAAAATAAGCCCTAATGCATCTTTTGGAGCAAAAAATAATATAAGACCCAGTCTTATTTTCAGGGAAACATGGTATCTATCTATCCTTTTATTTTCTTTAACATAAGGGAACATTGTGCTCTCTCTTCGTATTTCCCCCTAGCAGCAAGCTTGTGACAAGGGATGAACTTAAAGAGAGAAACTCAAAGTCACCCAATTGGCTTCTATGTAAAGAAGCACTAGAACGTATGGTCTCTAGTCCAGCGTCTTAACCATTATATCAAATCAAATGTACCAAACAAATGGCACGTAGGCTGTCGCTGATACCACTAGATGAGATCGCTAGGGCTTGCTGCCTTAGAAGAGTGAGGAAAATCCTCAGGGACAATTCACACCCTGGTCAGCACTTCTTTACCCTCCCTACTATCGGGAAGAAGATATAGAAGCATAGGCAGCTGCCCAAACAGGCTGAAGAAGTTTTGATCCGTGGGCTGTCAGACTCCTGAATGCGAAATAACATCATAACTACGTAGTATGATGGACTTGCATGGCCGGCACAGCGTGTAACATGTTCACACTGGTGCAATAGGACTGGGTATTTTGTTAATATGATTTATTGGGTTAGGGATTTACTGTCTTCACTGTGAGTTGTTTTGTGTGGGGAGGGGGTGCCCTGAGGGAGCTCAACCAATCTCTTTGTGCATATGTTGTGCACTGACAATAAAGGTTTGAATTGTCCACTGTGCGGAATGAAAGCCTAACAGTTCTAAACTCCTAGCAGGCTGTGGTTTTATCCTTTTGAACGATCCCTACTAATGTCTCATGAAAAGTTTCATTAAAGCATTCTTCCCGTGACGTGCTTAGATGAATGATGTGGCAACATGAAACCAGATCCCTGAAGTCCAATAGTTTAGCTCCATCATCTATTCTGCATGGTCTGTAGATCAGTTCAGAATACCCAGGAGAACTGATGAAGCATGGAATGAGAGAGTGGAATGTAACAAAATAAATCTTAAGTCTAATCAGTACCTGAAAGGGAAACTGTAAACGGTGGGATGTAAATTGATGGGATGAAATAAATTTTGTCCATTATTTTTTTTTTTTTGCACTTACTTCACTTGTGACTATGGTAAATGCACAGTCACCGCCCACAAGATCATCCCCGTTGAACGAAAGAATAATTTACAAAACCCTTGTACCAGTTCAGAACGTGGGACGTAAACCTTTCCCTTGTATGCTTTTGCTCTTACAATTCCACAATTCTTCTGCATGCTTTTAAACTTCCTTTCCTTGGATAACTGTGTCTTGTTTGTTTTATAGTTTTTGTAGAAATCGATACCATATAGAGCCAGGAAGAAAAGGAACATTCATGCAGGGGATCTTATTATTAACTTCAATAGGTAGCTGAAGGATTTGCCTTCTGGGGTTTTACTTATCCCGACATAATCCCTTGATATATCTCCTCCTTTACATAATAGGATTCATTGTACAATACAAATGCCGAAGGACCAAACTTCATTAGAATGTGTGTTTACACTAATCAAGGCTAAACAAGGGACTGATTTCCCCATTAGTAATTGTATTCAGTAACTTGCCAATGCCACAGAATTGTTTTGTTGTCATACGATTATGGATAATCTGGAGGCCCACCACAAAGACTGCAATATACAGAAGGTATAATATAATTACTTGCTACTAGTAGGGATTGTTGTTAGTTGCAAAGTTGTGTCTGACCCATCACGACCCCATGGACAACGTTCCTCCAGGCCTTCCTGTCCTCTACCATCCTCTGGAGTCCATTTAAGCTCACGCCGACTGCTTCAGTGACTCCATCCAGCCACCTCATTCTCTGTCATCCCTTTCTTCTTTTGTCCTCCATCTTTTCCAGCATTAGGCTCTTCTCCAGTGAGTCCTTCCTTCTCATTAGATGGCCAAAGTATTTGAGTTTCATCTTCAGAATCTGGCTTTCAACCATAGCCTTGACTATACGCACTTTCGTTGGCAGGGTGATGTCTCTGCTTTTTAGTATGCTGTCTAGATTTGCCATAGCTTTCCTCCCCAGGAGGAAGCGTCTTTTAATTTCTTGGCAGAGCTTCATTGAACTATGCAAGCCCCTTCACCATGACAAGTCCATGAAGGGGACTAGTAGAGATAGGAGGTCTCAATATGTTGGGTTATTTTAAATCTGCCATGAGTAAAACAGAACTTCCATAGCACAAACACAGCTACCATCTGAATTTTATTTTACCCCAATCCTGCAGTCGCTCTTTGCTATGAGCTGTATAGCCCGAAACGTATAAATTTATTGACAAATCTCTCTAGTTTTGATCCTGAATCCTTTCTGCCTAAAGTTGGCAAGGAGTCGAAGCTAAGATTTTTGCACGCAAAATGTGTGTAAATTTCAGCTGCTTTGTATATCTTCCGAAGGAGAAATATTGATAGAAATGATTAAAATAACTTTCAGACACTTTTCTTTAATACTGTATAGTTTTAAAGAGCCGTGGTGGCGCAGTGGTTAGAATGCAGTATTGCAGGCTAATTCGTCAGTTCGATTCTCACCGGCTCAAGGTTGACTCAGACTTCCATACTTCCGAGGTCAGTAAAATGAGGACCCGGATTGTTGAGAGCAATATGTTGACTCTGCAAACTGCTTAGAGAGGGCTGTAAAGCACTGTGAAGCGGTATATAAGTCTACCTGCTATTACTATTTCCTTGATCGATGTTGGTGAAAACTTAGATGTGTGTAACTTAGATTGTCTTTATTTATGGTCAAAAAGTAGTTTGGGTGCAATCAATGCTCAGGACAAAAAAATGTTCCCACTTAATAGCCTCGCATCTATAAAGTATCAAGATTATAAACCAGCCCATTTTGCTAAAACATATTTAACAGTCAATCATACATATACTTTTTTATTGTAATGACTGATCTGATAAGAGATTGTATAATGACTCTTGCTTTACTATTAATTGGGTTAGAAGGGATATTAATAGGTCTGAATGAGCATCTGCATTTTATCAGCAGTGCAGGAATTGGTGCATGGTTGCATCTGTTCCTCTGGCTGCACGTAGACCAATCTATTCTAAGGATACCTTGCTATATTTCTTTTCCAGAGACATTGATGGTAAGACATTCAGCAGAAGAGAAAGCTCTTTGATGTGAAGCATAAGCAATATTAAATAATAATGTAAAGATTCTTGGCCTGGCCTCTTCCCATCAAATTATTTTTGGTGGCTTATATCTTAACAACCACGACCTGACTATAATCTTAACCTTCTCAGAAGCTGACAGGAGAATCTAAAATATTAAATGCTGTTTTCAAGGTTTTTTTTTTTTCTTCCAAGAAATATAACCATTCAGGATACTGGAGGTTGAACTTTGAGATAAAAATCTCTACTTAAATCAATATTTTAAGCAACCTCATTCTAGGGCCATCACTCATTCTAAGCGTAAACACACAATGGGAATACATCAGAGGCAGGGGTGAAATTAAAAATTTTCCCTATTGGTTTTGTGAGCGAGGTTGGTGGGCGTGGCAGGGGAAGGATACTGCAAAATCCCCATTCCCACCCCACTGGGGCCAGCTAGAGGTAGTATTTGCCGGTTCTCCGAACTACTCAAAATTTCCACTACCGGTTCTCCAGAACCTGCTGGATTTTACCCCTGATCAGAGGGCCTGGAATATAGCTGTTAACATTTTTAATGAATAGTTTTCAGTGTCGGGAATCTTTATGGCTACCCACCTGAAAATTTTATATCATTTGACTGGTTTTCTTGGCCTTAAAATCTTCAAGCGCCACCCGTATGTAATTGCTGTCCAGTGGACAGGAAACTTGGGACTTAACCTGGATACAGGGGTGTGTGTGTGTTTGTGTGTGTATGTGTGTGTGTTAACTTTGCCTACATCCCATCCAGAAGTGGTATTCAGCTGGTTCGGGAGAACTGGTAGTGGAAATCGCAGGTGGGCCTGCCCACCTGCCCTGGCTCTATCTTGTCCTGATTAGGCACATTTTTGAGGCCGGGCGCATTGCGTGGAAGGCCCGCACATGAGCAAAGCACATGCACGGAAGGCCGGGTACATACGTGGAGGTCACATTTCCGGTGCTGGGTGAACCGATAGGTAAATTATGTGACTCCCACCTCTTATCCCATCCATACGTGTTTATGGACCATTCTCTTTGTATATATTCTCCCATTGAGAATATTATAACCTGTGCTTTGATATAAGGTATAAGCAAACATTTGGTAAACCCTGTTTGAACAGGGACGTGAGCAGACAATTGTCCTTGGGCATCCTGATAGTATCTTGAGACATAACAGACACTGTTAGCTGGAGGAATGTTTTAATCACCACAACCTGTGTATGGGAATTGAACTAATTATCGATTTAAGGTCCACAAATGTTGCATACAAGGCGTTCCAGGAAATGCTGGGGTACTTGCTACCTGCTCTTCAGCCAAAGAATAGAATAAAATAGGGTAGGGTAGGGTAGGGTAAGGTTGAGTTGAGTTGAGTTGAGTTGAGTTGAGTTGAGTTGAGTTGAGTTCTTTATTGGCCAAGTGTGATTGGACACACAAGGAATTTGTCTCTGGTGCATAAGCTCTCAGTGTACATAAGGAGAATAAAATACATTCATCAAGAATAAAAAGATGACTACATTTTAGGCACTCTAGTAATTTCCAAATACATGGCACAACAAACTTTTATCAATCACAGTTTGTGTGTGTGTGTGTGTGTGTGTGTGTGTGTGTGTGTGTGTGTGTGTCGCCCACAGGATTGGGGGAAGAGGTATACTTACAAAGGACTGCCAGCTGGCAGGCTTAAATAAATAGATCTTATCTAGAAACTCTAATCTCTTGTGTTTTCACTTGGATTTGTTATCCATCACTTTGTTCTCTTGGCTCTTAAAAGCATTATTTGTTTGGTAGCAAACCTCTGCCAGGGATCATCCCCAAAGTGATCGTATTTCCGCATTTTGAGAACAGCTCAATATACTGTACTCTTCGGTTTCTGTGGATATATGAAAAAAAAAATATTAACACGTTGAGCACAATGTTGAAGTTATTGGAAGGAGCAAAGAACTTCCTTATATTTTCAGAACTGAAACCAAAACATCTTAGGGTGCTATTTTAATGATTTTTATTTTTAACTCAATTCAGCTATGCATTTTTTGAAGGTTTCCTGCATATATCACATATAGATTCTCATGATTTTACAGGTAGCTTTGAAAAAATTAAGAGTTTTAAGTGTCACATATTTTCTTATTCATCACAGAGGTACTATTGAATTAATTCTCTTAATTAATTAGAACAATTTACTTTCTTATTTTAATTTATTAATTTGTTGTGTTACATATCATTAAATTGTTCTCGTTTGCTCAGCTGCTCACAGCTGTTCTCCATATCTCAGTAAATGTAAACTAGACATTAATATACCACGTTTCATTTTATGGCAAGCTTTAAGTAGTTTACTGTTGTGACTGACTTAAAAACATTTTGTTTTGCTTGTCAGAATTGTTTCAATGGCTAGGAATATATGACAGAATCACATTTATAGGAGCATATATTGTAGATTTTCTTTCATGGCATGGCTGTTTTATGTATTAGGCAATGCGTAGTGGAGCATGAATCTCCTTCTCTTTTGAGAGGATGTGGTTGGGTTGGGGTTTTTTTGTTTTTGTTTTTTGCAGTGCAAATCTGAAATTCGTGTTCCATAAAGAACATTTTCTGAAAAACTACTGTGTCCACCATAATTTGCCTAGAATGCTTTCTTTACTGAACGGGAAAGTTTACAAAGGTAAAACTTTTCAATCTCGCCTGTGAACATGGCATACAGAACCCAAAATCTTTGCAGGAGAATTAAGCTTGCATTTTCCAAAATAAATTTGTGGTAGTTCAAGTCTGAGTACTGATCTGCATTGGTGACTTCTTTGCCTTTCAGAACACTGCATAAAGATCTAGAGATCAGTGACAGTGAAGACTGCGACGATGACCAAGTTAGTATCTCTCTCTCTCTCTCTCTCTCTCCCTCTCCCTCCCTCGCTCCCTCCCTCCCTCCCTCCCTCCCTCTCTCTATCTCTATCTCTATCTATATCTATATCTATATCTATATCTATATCTATATCTATATCTATATCTATATCTGTATCTATATATATTATATCAGAGGTGGGTTTCAGCAGGTTCTGACCAGTTCTGGAGAACCGGTAGCGGAAATTTTTGAATAGTTCGGAGAACCGGTAGTAAAAATTCCGACTGGCCCCGCCCCCATCTATTCTCTGCCTCCCAAGTCCCAGCTGATCGGGAGGGAATGGAGATTTTACAGTATCCTTCCCCTGCCACGCCCACCAAGCCACGCCACGCCCACCAAGCCACATCTACAGAACCGGTAGTAAAAAATGTTGAAACCCACCACTAGATACATAGATACATACTCACCCTCCCTCCCTCCCCCCTCTCTATATGTGTGTCTGTCTGTCTGTCTGTCTGTCTGTCTGTCTATACACACACACACACACACACAACTATGAATCAGTCTTTCCCCAACCTTTATTTATTTATTAATTTATTTATTAATTTAATTTGTATACCGCCCTTCTCCCAGAAGGGACTCAGGGCGGTGAACAGCCAAAATTAAAAAAAACCATACAAATACAAAAGTTAAGATAATTAAAAAGAATTAAATCACTGGCTTCCCAATTTAAAACCCCAAATCCATAAAATTTAAAATCCCAATTAAAAACCATTTAGGCTAGGCCGCCTTGATGAAATAAAAACGTCTTCAGGGCTTTACGGAAGGTACGGAGGTCTGGGATCAATCGTATTCCAGGAGGCAGCTCATTCCACAGGGTGGGTGCCCCCACAGAGAAGGCTCGCCCCCTGGGGGCTGCCAGCCGACATTGCCTGACCGACATGTACAACTCACAAAATTGTGTACAACTCACAAAATTCCTGACCTTTGTGCTGTGCTGGCAAAGAATTTTGAGAGTTCTAATATAGTGCATCTGTAGGGCACATGGTTGGGGTAGATTAATCTTTCAAATACATAGACTGCATTTACATTTTTCTGTGGTCCATTTTCTGTATGGACTGGTTAAACTAAACTTTCTCTTTTTCATTTCCCTTTTATCAGGTTTCTGATAAACCGTCTTCCTCATCAACACCTCCAAGGTACAATTCCATTATGAAGAATAAGAGGGGATTGTGGGGAGTGGGGCTTGATGTAAACACTCACTATGTGTAACTAGAAATTTCTGTAAAAGTTTTCAGAGAGTAGGAAAAGTTAAATGAGACGAGTTAAAACTTTTCCCAGATATTTGTAAGGAAGGCCTATTTTGAAACCAACAGAAGCTATTAAAACTCGGAAAAATACTGAGTGTTGCTTGAGCTCAAAACCGTGATAATAAGAAGGAGCAAAACGGTTATGTCCTTAATAACTCACTGCACATCCAGTTTGCAGAGGGGATAGTAAATATGATAGGAAGTACCTGTTATGTATGCTAATATCAGCTCCATGGAGGAAAATTAGGTAGTTTGAAACAGTGCATATTCAGAAGTGTTCTCATTATTTTCAGAGCAGTCTCAAATATTGTTAAGTAATCTAATCTTGCCTTGCTGTAAAATCCAGCGTGGTTTAAAAATCAGGACTTGTTCTTAGCTAATTGTTCTTCTCCCTGCCTCTTCCAGCATATTAGCCATTTCTTTCCTTGTTGGCATTGTATTTTATTGCGAGTATACTGAGGTCATTGTAGAGTGGTGTGATAGCCTAGAGGTGGAGCTCTCGCCTCACAATCAGGAAGCTGTAGGTTCGATCCTACCGTAGGTAGAGGCAGATATTTCTCTCTCTGGGCGCAATGAAAATATATCTGCCGAACAGAGGTGGGTTTCAGCAGGTTCTGACCAGTTCTGGAGAACTGGTAGCGGAAATTTTGGGTAGTTCAGAGAACTGATAAATACCACCTCTGACTGGCCCCTCCCCCATCTATTCTCTGCCTCCCAAGTCCCAGCTGATCGAGAGGAAATGGGGATTTTGCAGTAACCTTCCCCCGGAGTGGGATGGGAATGGAGATTTTACAGTATCCTTCCCTTGTCACTCCCACCAAGCCACACCCACCAAGCCATGCCACGCCCACCAAGCCACACCCACAGAACTGATAGTAAAAAAAAATTGAAACCCACCACTGCTGCCGAACAAAGCTCCGCATTGGCGACAGGGAAGGGCATCCGGCCAGTAAACACTCAGCTCCGTTCAGTTGCCCAAACTCCACCCCGCAAGGGATTATGGGGTCATTAAAAGAAGATGATGATACTGAGGTCATTGTCCCAGAGTTGCAAAATCACCTTTTGCGACCTTCTGACAAGCGAAATCAGTGGGAAAACCAGATTCACTTAACAACTGTGTTACTGACTTAAGAACGGCAGTGTTTCACTTAAAAACTGTGGCAAGAAAGGTCATAAAATAGTGCAAACTCACTTAACAACTGTCTTGCTTAGCAATGGAAATGTTGGGCTCCATTGTGGTCGTAAATCGAGGACTGACTATGACACCTTCATTCTAATCTGCAGTAAAGTAACTAACCTACTTGAGTTTTAAAAAAAAACAAAACAAAAAAAAAACCCTAAGCATCTGAAAAGCCAGAATGGCATCTCAATAGATACTGTATGTATAACAGGGCAAAAGACCTTGGAATAAAAAGTTTTGCCCAAACAGTAAAAGTTTTACAACTAAACTGTGAATCTAATCTTGAGGGTATTTTTCTGTAAAAATTCATTCCTGCTTACTAGAAATATAAACACTGTAAGTTTTGAGCAGCATCCTTTCGGATAAAAGTATTGATTCCAAATGCATATTATTTTTTGGCTTATTTCCCAATAAACTGTTTAAGCAACTGCTAATGTTTTTCTCCATGATGCCTGAACTTGACACTAATAATTACCTTGTTCTTGAAGCTGTTGTATTCTTCAACTGTAGATCTGGAATTAGTAGAAAATTTGCCTTTAAGCGATGCAAAATCCACCAGTGTGGGCAAAAATTTGGGGGGAGGGGGGGGAAAACCTGTTCATTTAAAAAAAAATACATTAGAAAAGTACATGCACGCTGATAGCCCCCAAAATAACCAAATCTCAGAATAAAAGGAGATTACAGTTTAAATATGGAGTGTGGAGGAAGAATAACTTCAAGCAGTTTTGTGTGTGGGAAGTTCACTAACAAGCCATTAATTATATTGAAGTCAACTGATAGGTTTGAGTTGAATGCAAGGCTTGTTTCAGCATGTAAACCTTAAGATAGGGGCATTTTCAGCTAATTTGATATTCTGCTAGGCATTGCTTCACTTGTGCTAGTCAAATGTTTGCTATCGTTGGGAAAATGATCATAGGCTGTGTTTTGGACTGGTGTGTATGTGTGTGTGTAAAAATAATTAATTCATGCCAAGGTTTCTGATTCATGTGTAATGTGATAGTAAAGTTCTAGCCCAGTAGGTTTCACTGAAGGGTCTAGGACAGAGGTGTCAAACTCGCGGCCTGCGGGCCAGATGCATCACATGCTGGCCACACCCACGCCTAGTTTAGCGAAGGGGGGAAAAGTCACGATACATCACGTGATGATGCGGGTTTGACATCCCTGGTCTAGGACAACTCACCACGGTCAACTTCCGTGGGACAAGAATTACAGTAATATCAACGAAACGGTGGAACAGAATCATTAAAATAGGATACAAAAGGAGGGACAAAATGATAAAAAATTAAAATTATTTTCAATCATTAAATGGAATTGTTGAATTGTCCCATGGCAAGTTGGCTGGTGGGGAGTTGTCCCATTAAATTCACTGAAGCCGCTCCATGATGTAATCTAGGGTTTGATCCAGGGTTTGAACAGGGGAACCACAGGTAGTCCTCAACTTACGACTACACTTGGGACCAGACTTTCGGTTGCTCGGGGAGGCTGTTGTTAAATGAGTTTCACCGATGTTACTACCTTCTTTCTGCCAAGCTTGTTAAGCAAATCACTGCCATTGCTAAGTGAACCACATGGTCGTTAAGCAAGCCTGGCTGCCTCCATCGATTTTGCTCATCAGAACTAGCAGAGAAGTTGCAACCATCATCAATACATACCAGTTGCAAAAACCCCTGAATTTTGATCATGTAACCAGAGGGGATACTTGTGATAGTCAGAAGTGCGAGGATTGGTCATAATGTAATGCTTTGTAATGCTGTTGTAACTTTGAATGGTCACTAAACAAAAGGTTGTTGATCAGGGACTACCTATAATACAAATACCACAGGCGTGAATCAGCCCAAAACAATAGTTTACCTCCTCAAATTGGCCTCGTTTCTAGAAATAATAATTAAAAAAAGGTAAAGGTTTCCCTGTCAGCCGTGTCCGACTTTGGGGCATGGTGCTCATCTCTGTTTCTTGGCCAAGGGAGCCAGTGTTGTCCAAACACAATTTCCATGGTCGTGCGGCCAGCATGGCTATACACCAAAGGCACATGGAATACTGTTAACTTCCCACCGAAGTGGTAGCTATTAATCTAATAGGTGGAGTTTAAAACATATAAAGAATGCTTGCTGGAATTGGGTATGTCTAATTTAATGAAAAGAAGGATCAGGGGTGACATGAGAGCAGTGTTCCATATCTCAGGGGCTGCCACAAAGAAGAGGGAGTCAGACTATTCTCCAAAGCACCAGAAGGCAGGACAAGAAGCAGTGGATGGAAACTAGTCAAGGAGAAAATCAACCTAGAACTAAGGAGAAATTTCCTGATAGTGAGAACAATTAATCAATGGAACTGAAGTTGCAGATTGGGTGTCAAACACAAGGCCCGTTGGCAGGATCCGGCCTGCAATGTGTTCAGATCCAGCCCATGGGATTGTCCTGGAAAATGTAAGGGGCTGGCCTGCATCATTTTGGTGAAGAGGAAACATTGGGGCAGCATGGCTTCAGCCCGGTCTACCCAATGCGAAGAAGAAACATTGGGCCCGCGTGGCTTCAGCCCCGGTCTACCCAGTGCGAAGAAGAAACATGCCAGCAGTTTGGGGAGTGGTGTCAAGATGGCCACACCCACCCAGTCAGCCAGGCCAAGTGAGTGGCATCAAGATGGCCATGCTCACCCAGTCGGCCATGTCCGCCGAAAGTCAACCACAGAAGTCAACCACAATCCTGATGCAGCCCTCAATGAAATTGAGTTTGACACCCCTGTTGTAGATGCTCCAACACTGGAAGTTTTTAAGAAGAGATTGGGCAACTATTTGTCTGAAATGGTACAGGGTTTCGTGCCTGAGCAGGGAGTTGGATTAGAAGACCTCTAAACTCCCTTCCAACTCTGTTATTCTGTTAATCTACTTGCATTTGCGTGTTTTCAAACTGCTAGGTGGGCAGAAGCTGACAAGATCCGTGTCTTTAAACCACTACGTCATCACGCCCCCTATGTAATTATTTAGCATTAAAGTACCGTACTTATTATTAAAGTACTCATTCCCATTATTTTAAATGTATATTGACTGGATAAAGAAAGAGTTAGAAATTAAATGTTGTGCTTTTACTCCCACCAAGCACTGACGGTATATTAAGAATAGAGCACGTAACGTGTGCTCACAATCACACATGCTCTTGTTAAATATGTGCTGTAATGAATGAGGCCCAGGAGTGGGCTGCTGGGGGTTCGCAGGGGTTCAGGAGAACCTCTAGCTAAGATTCTGTGCAGTTTGGAGAACCCCCAAATCCCACTCCTGGCTGGCCCCTCCCCTCCCAGGAGTCCCCACGCGGCCCGTTTTGGATGCAGGTAAGTGCAGGCCTGTATGGAGGCTCGAGGAGGGCAGAAAACGGGCCTACCGGAAGTTTGGGAAGGCTGGAAACAGGCCCATTTCTGGCCTTCAGAGGGCCTCTGGAGCTTGGGGAGGCCGTTTTCACCCTCCCGAAGACTCAAGGAAAGCCTCCAGAGCCTGGGGAGGACAAAAATGCCCCCCCCCCAGTGCTATGGTGCAGGAAGCCGACTAGGCCACGCCCACCATGGCCATGCCCACCCAGCAACCAGGCAGAGAACCCCTTGCTAAAATTTTTGAGGCCCTATTGATCTACTCAATGATTGCAACTTCATTAGCTATCACTCAAATACTGCAGGAAGAAGAGAAGCTTTAGGTCAGCGGTAGAGCGCATTCTTTGTAGGATGACGTATGTTTCTATGCCTGGCACTTCAAATATTTCTTTGGATAGACACAGAGGCTAAGATTGCTCTCACAAGAATGCAAACCACGCAAACTTTCTGGACAATAAATTTCCTGCAAGATGTGGATCTCATTTTGAATAAAATATATCTTAAGATTGAATTTTTTAAAGCAAATCAAATTGATTTCTCATGTGTACACAGACTGAAGAATTTTTCTTTTGGAATAATACAGAACGGAGAGAAAAGGATGAAAATAGAAGGTTGTAGACAGATATATAACATTTTTCCTCAGGAAAATACAGGGAGTCCTGACAGCAGCAAGACTGCTCTATGCACAGAAATGGAAGATTACCTCAAGATTACCTCAAGCCCCACAATGGAAGAAATGGTTAGCAGAAATGGCTAAATTGACTGCTGTGATCAAAGGGAAAAAAACCCAAATACTTTTATTTCTACTTGGAAAATGCTTCTAGACTGTGCTTGAGGTGGAAAAAAAAATGAAACTTTGATTTTGGATTTTACCGATCAGATAGATTTGTTGTTATAGAAATGGCTAGTTTAAACTATTATGTAAAAATAAAAAGTTGAGGTTTGGTGTTAATGCCTTATTCTACTGCACCAAAAGGAGTTGGAAGTCAATGCTTTTTTCTTTCTTTTCCCCCTTTTCTTTCCCTCACTTTTCTCTTCCCCCCCCCCAATCTTTTACTTTTGTATTTTCTTTGTATGCTACATTATAAATAATAAAAAATAGTTAAAACATGGGAAGGAAAATACAGATAATCCTCAACTTACAATAATTCATTTAGTAACATTGGAAGTAAAAACGGAACTGGAAAAAAGTGACTTATGACCATTTTTCACACTTATGACCGTTGCTATAGTCACATGATCAAAAGCCAGACGCTTTGCAACGGACTCATATTTATGACGGTTGCAGTGTCCTGGGGTCATGAATCCCCTTTACCGACCATTCTGCCAATGGGGAAGCCAGATTCATTTAACAACTGTGTTACTAACTTAACCACTGCAGTAATTCACTTAACAACCATGGCAAGAAAGTTTGTTAAATGGGGGAAAGTTCACTTATTAACAACTGTCTCACTTAGCAGCAGAAGTTTTGGCCTCAATTGTTGTCGTAAGTCGAGGCACTGCCTGCAGCATGTTTCGGCAATTAGATTTAAAAGCATTCAAGCTTCCTTACGTTGCCAGCAGTTACATCACTCAAACAGCCTAACTGTGGAAATCTCCCTCTTCGTTGTTGCGGGTACTTTATTTTTAGCAATGTCCTTCTCAATCTCTAAAATCTGACTAAAGATCTTCCTTCATTCTCGGGGTCTTGACATTGATTGGTGAACAGTGATGTCGTGTTTGCAAGTTGTGCTGATTGAACTGTTTCGCCTCACAGGGTTGCCGCGTCAAACGGAAGAGGAGAATTGAGAAAGATGATCCGCAACCATTTCTAATTTTATCTCCTGGTTTTGGTTTGCAGTGCCCCACAATCGCAGCCTGAGAGTGTGGCATTGGCTCATTCCAGCAGTGCAGAATCCGAAAGCACAAGTGACTCGGACAGTTCCTCCGATTCTGAATCTGAAAGCAGCTCTAGTGACAGCGAAGGAACTGATCCGCCAACAAGAGTCTCGACACCTGAGGTACAGCGTCCATTTTCTAAATGTCTTCTTTGTATAGTCTGGATCGGTATTTCTCAACCGTGGCAACTTTAAGATGTATGGACTTCGGCTCCCAGAATTCCCCATCCAGCCATGCTGGCTGAGGAATTCTGAGAGTTGGAAGTCCACACATCTTAAAAGTTGTCACGGTTCAGAAAGTCGGTGTAGACCAGTGTTTTCTCCACCTTACTATCTTCAAGACATATGGACTTCAACTCCCAGAATTCCCCAGCCGGCCATGCTGGTTGAGGAATTCTGGGAATTGAAATCCACACATCTTCAATTGTCACTGTTGAGAAACTGGGTCTAGATCAGAGGTGGTATTCAGCAGGTTCTGACCAGTTCTGGAGAACCGGTAGCAGAAATTTTGAGTAGTTCAGAGAAACAGTAAATACCACCTCTGACTGGCCCCACCCTCATCTATTCTCTGCCTCTCGAGTCCCAGCTGATCGGGAGGAAATGGGGATTTTGCAGTAACCTTCCCCTGGAGTGGGGAGGGAATGGAGATTTTACACTATCCTTCCCCTGGAGTGTGTGGGAATGGAGATTTTACAGTATCCTTCACCTGCCACGCTCACCAAGCCACGCCACGCCCACAGAACCGGTAGTAAAAAAATTTTGAATCCCACCACTGATCTAGATCAGTGTTTTCTCCACCTTACTATCTTCAAGACATGTGGACTTCAACTCCCAGAATTCTTCAGCCAGCCACACTGGCTGAAGAATTCTGGGGGTTGAAGTCCACACCAGTGGTGGGTTGCTACCGGTTTTCCCTGGTTCAGGGGAACCGTTAGCAGCGGCGGCGGGAGACTCCGCCCACCCACCCGGACGTCATCAAATACACTCTGCACATGCGCAGGAGTGGCGCGAGTGCAAGCGAACCGATAGCAAAGGTAAGTAAAACCCACCACTGGTCCATACATAAAGCTGCCATGGCTGAGAAACACTGGTCTAGACAGCAATTTCCTTTTTAATGTTTTTCTCCCTCTTTGTACAAGAACAAGTTGGAAAACTATTCTTAACATGTTTTGGATAGTTTTGCTATCCATCTCCCTATTTTCTACATTATCTCCGTTAAGCAAGCAAGGCCAGCATATATTACTGTGGCTTCCACATGGAACCGTCAGGGCTTGCAACTATAGTTACACAGAAAGATAGAGAGTTAATGATTTTTCCTTTTCCTGATCTCCCCCCCCCCCCCAAAAAAAAAATGCTTCAATACAACTCCTGGCTCTTGATCATGCCAATCAGGAATTATAGACTTTGCAATCCAAGAGAACGCAAGGCCACTCATTTTGTGAAAATGTAGTTAATGGGGAACTGCTAGTTCCTCAAAAAGAGTTAAATATAGGGTCAGGGTATTAATCAGTTATTCTGGTGCCTTTTTCATTTCTTGAATGAAATAAGGGAAATGGGAAAAGACTTGTTTTTCACTGGCCGACTGAACAGTCTGCAAACTTTTCCCACAGGTAGATAGAAAAGGTAGATAGTTGTACACAGGATTATTAATTCAGAAATATTGCTAACTGGGGTTGGTCTCATTGCACAAGCACACACACTTATTTATATACATGTAACGCACAGTAGTATATCTGCATATCCTGTAGTTGCATTCCTCTTTGGTAAGCTATAATTTGTAAATTTCTTGAGCCCCTCCCTGAGGGAGATAGATGGTCTAGAATGGGAGTGTCAAACTCGATTTCATTGAGGGCCGCATCAGAATTGTGTTTGATCTGGGGGGGGGGGCAAGGCCAGGGTGAGCATGGCCAGCTCGACGTCACTCGTGTTGGGGGCGCCTGTGCGCTCTGCCAGCGAAAATGGGCTCCCGAGCTCCATTTTCGACTGCGACGGTCTCCTGCAACCCTCTTCCAGTGAAAACAGAGCTCCGGAGGCTCTCCCGAGTTCCGTTTTCACTGGCAGAGGAACCATGGGCTGGTCCTTCGCTGCTTTCAGGGCAGCTCCACGGGCCAGATCTAAGGACCTCGCGGGCCACATCCAGCCCCCGGGCCTTGTGTTTGACACCCCTGGTCTAGAAACATGAAGTATAAATAAATAAACATTCACAGTAGATGTTATTCAGCCTGGGGGCATTTTTAAAGAAAACTTGTATAATGATAAGCACTGACAAAATTGCAGTGTGCCTGTTAATTATATCCTCTGTGAGGCCGTGTGTCACGTGGTAGCATTCTAAGTCATTCACTGAATATAACTGTAATGTTCTCCAGGTTTTTGGGTATCCACAAAAGATCACTTGAACTTGGATCAAAGTTGAATCCATGCTGGATATGTGGGTTACTTAGCACCCCAACTCTGTTTCTAAATTTGAATTCGGGCTTTTTCATCCTCCCTGTTTTGGTAGCTTATGTATACATTTAGCAGACAGGACGGCGTTCAAAAATAACCCTTTGAGAAAAGTTTTAAAAGTTAGTTCAGAATTTGCATGGAACATTGAGTCCTGTAAGCAAAGTTCTTTCTCCTCCTGTTATTATTATTCTTTCCCCCCCTTGGACTTGGGTGGGCTCCATATAATTTTACTTGGCTTGGCTTCTTCATTTTTGGAGACTTCTAGTGACCTACTTAGGAAATCAAAATAGGAAAAAGCACCAGCTTCATAATTAAAAGCAGGCCTATGTTGAAACAACGTCAGGAACAAAAAAGAAAAGTTGACTTCATCAACTGTTGCCGTGTTAGAATAGCAACATGTTGAAGGAATTTTGGATCGATTGGAAAAAAAAAATTGGTAGAGAACACTTTTTTTCCTATGGACACGTAACATAATTTTTGCCAAGGCAGCAATTCTATATCTGAATTATCCTACTTTGGCAGAAAATGAATGATATCATTCTTTACACGTAGAAAGCTAGCTTTTTGGGAACAAATACTCTAATGTACAATTCTTTTATTGGGATTTGTCTTATGCTTTGTGTCTTTTTTATATTGTATTTTATTTTTTATGGGTTCTGTTTTTAATTGTAAACTGTCCAAAATCATGTACTAGAGATGGACGACTATAAAAATTAAAGTTATTAATTTAACTATATAAGTGTTTAAAGTCTTGATAACATGCAAAAGGAAAGGAAAGGAAATGGAGATGGGAGGGAGGGAGGAAAACAAAAATTGAATTCTTAGTTCTGTTTGACAGTGGATGAGACCAGATTCTTTCTCCTATTCTCAAGAGATCTTCATCTATCTGATGGTTTTAGGTATTCTGTTAATGGGAGATGCCAAAAATATGCCTCCCTTCAAAATCTGCAAGCCCAAAGAATCAAACATTTACTTAAATGTACATGTAATCCTCGACTTACAACAGTTCATTTAGTAACCATTCAAAGTTACAACGACACTGAAAAAAGTGACTTAGGACTGTTTTTCACCTCTGCGACCATTGCTATATCCGCATAGTCACGTGATCAGAATTCACATGCTTGCCAACTGACTCATACTTATGATGGTTGCAGTGTCCCAGGATCACATGATCCCCCTTTGGTGACCTTCCTACAAGCAAAGTCAATGGAGGAAATCCGATTCACTCAACAACTGTATTATTAACTTTTGCAGTGGTTCTCTTAACCACTGTCGCATGAAAGGATGTAAAATGGGGCAAAATTCACTTAACAAATGTTTCACTTGGCAATAAAAATTATAGTCATAAGTTGAGGACCACCTGTACTTAGTGAGCTTTTATTTTCAGTTTTAAATCTTTTTAAGTCCAATTACCTTTTGGAAAAAGCACCTTTGAGACAGCGGTGAAATCTAAAATTTGTTACTATCAGTTCTGTGGGTGTGGCTTGGTGGGGGGGTAATGTGACTGGGTGGGCGTGGCCAATTTTTTTTCTTACTTTTAAAACCATTTTTTCTACAACCTCTTTGGTGAAGAGGTTGTAAAAAATGCTTTCAAAAGGCTCTGACGATCCCAGCTGAGTTGCCTGTTCGGCAGAGGCTTTTTTTTCTTTTAAAAGCCTCTGCCGATCAGGCAACTCAGCTAGGATCGTCAGAGGCATTTAAAAGAAAAAAAAGCCTCTGCCGATCAGGCAACTCAGCTTGGATCGTCAGAGGCTTTTAAAAGCCTTTGACGATCCCAGCTGAGCCGCACAATCATCAGAGGCTTTTTTTAAAACTTTTAAAAGCATTTTTTCTACAACCTCTTTGGAGGAAAAAATGCTTTTAAAAGTAAAAAAAAAAAAAAAAAGCCCCTGATGATTGTGCAGCTGGGGGGGGGGGGGGAAGGATTTTTGCTACCGGTTCTCTGAACCACCCGCCTCCATCGCTACCGGATCGGGCGATCCGTTCCGAACCGGGAGCATTTCACCCCTCCTTTGAGACATTAGAACAGTCAGCATGCTCTTGCCCAACAGCCACCCCTGTAAATTTGCATTGTGTGTGTGTGTGTGTGTGTGTTTTCTTCACAACCCGTGTCTGGATCCAGCGCTTTCAAACTCGGTATTTCTTCCATTTGGCTTCTCTTGACATGCCAAATTCAGTCCTGTTCTGTTCTGCTTTGGGAGAATTATCCTGCTGATAGACAGGATTGAAAAGAATAAATAACAATTCCTGCCGAATTCTTTTCAACCCCTTTGCCAACCGTGGCCATAGGAAGTGTCTGCATTTTTTCCTATGTAATGAAACAATAGTGTGTGCGTGCGTGTGGTGTATTTTATGCTTTCCTGAACAGAAAGGCGGATGGCGCTTAGAACCGAGATGCATTGAGGAAGATCTTCTGGAATGTTTTCCTCCGCAGTGAATTTGGCTCATTTTCAAATTCTGTCTTTCTTTTGCCAGTTTCCCCCCTACTCCTGAATTCCATTCTGTTCAGTGTTTGGAAAGCTGTCCCCCTGACAGACAGATAGCGCCCCAATCCGCTTTACATAGTGTGTTTCCTATATCTCGTTGGACAGGAAAAAAGAATGGCGACTATGGTTTTTTTCATCCCTTTTTAGCATCTTCCCTACACAGAGGAAACCATTCAAAATTGGATGGCTAGGTAGAAAGATTTAGGCCTCCTTGGAAACCTTAATCAGTCATTACCACATAAGTACAGCCAGAGGTGGGCTTCAAAAATTTTAGCAAGGGGTTCTCTGCCTGATTGCTGGGTGGGCGTGCACCATGGCAGAGAGGGTTGTTTTTGCCCTCCCCAGGCACCGGAGGCTTTCTTTGAGCCTCCGGGAGGGTGAAAACAGCCTCCCCAGGCCGGCCCATTTCCAGCCTTCCCAAACTTCAGGAAGGCCCATTTCAGCCTTCTTCAAAATCAGTGTCTTTTTAAGATAAGGATTTAAGTTCCCGAACCTGACAGTGAGAATTTGGAAAATGCCCAGTGGAGGAAACTGCTTAACTAAACCCCCAGTAAAAACTTGAAGGGTATTTCCACATTTCATATTTTAATATATTGTTTAGCTTTTCATGATAATAGGTATGTGGTTGCACATAACAGAACAGTCCTGGCAGGGATGTTTTGATGATATTTTTATGAGCCATCCAGCGTCATGTTGGAAGGTGTTTCGTGCCTTCCAAGGGAAGATAAACATTTGAGGAAGCAAAATATCTTTGGATGGCACATTCTGTTTTTTGTAAAGTGCACTTTTTTCTCTGGACACGCAACGTAATTTTTGCCAAGGTAGCAAAAATTATTGTTGTTGTTTGTTTCCATATTTGTTCACTTGGGAATACAGTCAATATAGTTAGATTAGATTAGATTAGATTAGATTAGACTAGACTAGACTAGACTAGACTAGACTAGACTAGACTAGACTAGACTAGACTAGATTAGATTAGATTAGATTAGATTAGATTAGATTAGATTAGATTAGATTAGATTAACAGAGTTGGAAGGGACCTTGTAGGTCATCTAGTCCAATCCCCATCCAAGCAGGAGACCCTACACCATTTCTGACAAATGGCAGCCCAATCTCTTCTTGAAAGCTTCCAGGGAGTCCCACAACTTCCGAAGGCAACTTCTGTTCCATTGGTTGATTGCTTTCACTATCAGAACATTTCTCTTTATTTCTAGGTTTGAATAGTCATGATTCATCAATCTCTTAGTTCAAACTAGAGTGCAGAAAATCGTTAATTTAAAGCAGGATTCCGTGCAACTTTTGATGACCTCTTGGGCATGCGTTCATATTTTTTTCCCCCCTTTTTCTTTTCTTTTCCATAGCCTGATCCACAAACATCCAACAGATGTTGGCAGCTGAACAACTGGCTGATCAAAGTAAACCAGCCAGTATCTCCTACAGAGAGTTTCCTGGAAGATGACCATAGTAGAAGCAGCGTCCAGGAGAGCAAAGGACAAGGAAAAACTGTCAGCGCTAGCAGCGGCAATGGAGGCAAAAGGGAATGTCAGATGACAGATGGTCACTCCAAAACCGGCAGCAGAGTGTCTCGGTCAAATCAAGATGTACATCTCCCTACCAAACGCAGTTACCAAAAGTCTCCTGTGGTCTCAGAAGACTCTCTCCACCAGACGGTGGGCAGTAAGCAACCCAGGAAATCCAGTAAAGCGACTGTACAGGAGGAACCAAAGAGAGGCCTAACAGTTGAAAGTGAGCCACCTGGACTGTACGGGGCCAAAGACCAGTCTTCCAAAGACAAGCCTAAGGTGAAAACGAAAGGGAGGCCGAAATCTGATGATAAGAAGGAATCAAAACCAACTGCCCCGGAAACCACTGAGAAGAAAAAACACAAAACCCTTAAATTGTTATTTGCTCACGATGAGGCAAAAGTAGATGTGGCGGGAAGTGCCCTGGAACCGTTGCCCCTCAGTCCTCTCAGTGAAAGCCCAAGGGTGGTTGCCACCAGTAGAACTAATGGCTCCAAGGTATCTGTTACTGTCAAGGAGGAACTTCAAAGGGACAAATATATTTTGCCTATCAGGGATAAGAAGTTGCTGTCGCCCTTGAGGGATTGCCCCGTCCCGCCAGGACTTGTGGTTAAAATTGAGCTTGCTCTCCTCTCGCGGATCCCTCAGCCACCCGAGAAGGGGCTCTTCCCTAAAAAACACGAACTTAAAGACAGCCATGGTATGGCAAAGCAGGGTATCGACAAAAGAAGCACAGATGCGCCGAGCAAACCTCTCAAAAAGAGAAAGGTAAGACACTTGGGTGGAGGATGGATGGATGGCTCTGGTATTGACAAGATATAAGGTAAAGCTAATAATCCATGAATTTATACTCTTAGGGATTGCAACTCTGGTCTTTTTGCATTGAGTGGATTATTAAAACCAGAGAAAAATAAAGTTAAACCAACAACATCAACAGGAAGAAAACTGTAATCAACACGGGGGCTTTACTGGCTATGAAGCTTTGGACTTATGATAAATACTGTATTTTTCGGAGTATAAGGCGCACTTTTTCCCCCCTAAAAGGGGGTGAAAATTTGAGTGTGTCTTATACACCGAATGTAGCCCCGCCCACCCACTGACCTCCACCTTTTGGCCTCTGCGTCCCAGCAATTTACCTCTTGCAGCAAGCAGCAAGAAGAAACAGCTCATTTCAGCTTCAGCACAGTCTAATTAGCACAAATTGATTGTCGGTTGGATCGGCCTCCCGACCCTCAGCTGTTTCAGGCTGCAGGGGTTGCCATTGCCTATTGCTGCGCTGGCCTCCGCTGCTTGCTGCAAGTTTACATACCCTTTAACTTGAAGAAGGACTCTGATAAAAATCTTTAAATTTCAATTTAAAAAAGCCATTAGAGCAAAATGAAACTTCGGAAACAAATAAGCCAAGTCTTATAATCCCAATCACTGAAAGGTCTTCTAGATCAATTAACTTATGTTAGAATAAGTGCTTCTAAGTGGAAGGTGGAGGAGTTGGAATAATAAGCAGGCAGCAAAAGAGGCAACAACTTTCAAGCTTCCTTGGCTCTGCACCAGGGGTGAAATTCAGCAGATTCTGACAGGTTCTGGAGAACCAGTAACAGAAATTTTGAGTAGTTCGGAGAACCGGCAAATACCACCTCTGGCTGGACCCAGAGTGGGGTGGGAATGGAGATTTTGCAATATCCTTCCCCCAGGAGTGGGGAGGGAATGGGGATTTTGTAGTATCCTTCCCCTGCCACACCCGCCAAGCCACACCATGTCCACCAAGCCACACCCACAGAACCGCTAGTAAAAAAAAATGAATTTCACCACTACTCTGCACACAAGTCTAGTGTGGGTACTAGTGTCTAGGACAGTGATGGCAAACCTTTTAGGCACCGAGTGCCTGACGTGCATGCGCTGCCCAAACTGTAAGGTGTGGGCGCATGTGCATGCGTGCACATCCCATGCATGCAACTGCACCCTGCCCAAACTGCAAGGTCATGGGCACATGCGTGTGGGCCCCTGCACGTGCGGCCGCACCTTGCACAGACACACCTGCGCCCCACACATGCACAGCAAAGACCTAAAGACCAGCTGGCCAGCGGGAGGCGTGCAGGCATACACAGCAGAGACCCGAAACAGAGCTGGGGCAATGGCGTGGGTGCCCACAGAGAGGGCTCTGCATGCCACCTCTGGCACGCATGTCATAGGTTCACCACCACTGGTCTAGGAAGTGAGACTGATAAAGATCTCACAGCAGCTCTTTTAGGATCCAATTATCTGTATCAATAAAAGGGCATGCAAAAAAAGTGTTTTCTCAAAGCTTCCTTATTTTTTCTAAAGACTAAAACTGGATATTAGGTTTTGGTAATATTGAGAATATTATTAGCATGGAGGCTGTCCAAACAATTTACTCAGGTCATGATATGGCCTTGAACACTTGATTGATACAGTAATTGCTTAATAGTAGACTCCTTAATAGATATTCAGTGCTACCTATATTTTATTTCATGAGCCACGGTGGCGCAGTGGTTAGAGTGCAGTACTGCAGGCTACTTCTGCTGACTGCCGACTGCCTGCAATTTGGCAGTTCGAATCTCAAGAGGCTCAAGGTTGACTCAGCCTTTCATCCTTCCGAGGTGGGTAAAATGAGGACCCAGATTGTTGGGGGCAATGTGCCAACTCTGTAAACCGCTTAGAGAGGGTTGTAAAGCGGTCTATAAGCCTAAAGTGCTATTGCTATTGGTGTATGCTACTCATTACAAATATTTTTGTTTATTTTATTTGAATTTACTTGCTCATCTCTAAGCTAGGTATGCTCAAAAATTATTGCTCACTACAGAAAGTGTTTGCACTCAAGTTAATCTCAGTCTCTTTCTCCTACTGATATTTGATTCCCTGACTTGATTAAACTGATTTGATTCCTGTTAAATTGAGGAACCACAGCTGTTTGCCTCTCTGGCAAGTGCCATTAATGAGTGAGCCAAAGGCCTTTCTACAATATGGTTCCCTCCAGATGTATTTGTAGAGCAGCTTCCAGAATTTGAAGCTAGCAAGGTACAGAGATTGATATCATTTCCAGGAGCTGGGACTTTAGATATCTTCAGTACTCTTAAGTTAGAAACCATGTAACAGTTCCCATCTACATATAATTGAAACTCCCTAGAAACTTTATTCCTGAAATATATATATAAAGGGATATAAAGAGATTTATTGAAACATTACACCCCACCCCCCCATTCTTCTTCACTCTCTTTGATTTTGGTAATGGTAGGGACTCTTCTTTTTCCTCAGTCCACTTTTAACAATTTGTGAAGGTGTTTTTTTTAAAAGCCGGTTTTATGTTAAGAGGCTGGCCTGGGAACCAGGAGACTGTGAGTTCTAGTCCCACTTTAGGCATGAAAACTGGCTCGGTAACTTTGGGCCTGTCACTCTTAGTCCAGTGGTGGGTTGCCCCCGGTTCGCACCGGTTCTATAGAACCGGTAGTAAAACCGGCAGGAGGCCCCGCCCACCAACCGCAACATTATTAAAATGTTGTGGCCCCGCTGCAAACCAGTAGTAAAAGTAAGTAGAACCCACCCCTGTCTTAGTCTAACCCACCTCAAAAGATTGTGAGGAAAATCAGGAGGCAGGGGTATTTGGCATAGTTGCTGCCTTGAGTTATTTAATAAAAACCTGGGATAAAAAAAATTCTAATAATAATAAAAGAATAACAATTCTATAATCCTGACTGTTGAATGATAAAGTTTGCTGAGTTAGTAAGCACTCAGTTAGTTAAATCCTTAGTAAGGATTTCAAATCTCATGTGAAAGTTTTCGTTTTACTTCTATGCCTCAATGATCTGTAAACTCTTGTAATTTTAACAACTGCCATATTTTTCAGCAAAAAGCCAATAATGTTGGTAAAATAATGCACAATTCAATCTCACACGGGGAAATATCCATTAGACCTTTTGGACTGTAGTACAGTAGTTTAGTTACAAAGCCTGTGAGAAAAAGCTTGCGGTATAGCAGTCCTATCAGGCAGCCATCCAATCTCCCTTATTTAATTTTATTTATGTATTTTATTATTATTATTTTATAAGTAATTTAAGGCTGTGAAAGTCCTTAATATCCTTCACACTTCCTATTTACCCCAAGTAACAAACCTGTGAGATGGATTGGGTTAAAAGTCACCAACATGGCTTTCATGCCTAAGGCAGGACTTGAACTCACAGTCTCCTGGTTACTACCCTGGTGTCCTAACCACTAGACTAAACTGGCTTCCAAGTTATCTTCCAAGATAACTTCCCTTGCCTTCTAAATCATCAGTCCCCTTTAGGCTGTTTCGAATTTCTCTTCCCCCTAAAATTTTGGTTACTGCAATTCTTGTTATCTCACCCTCTGACAATTGGCAGCAGAATGAATTAGATTTACTCTTAAGGAGTGGGGAGTAGCAAGGATGGGATAACAGCTGAGCTTAGTCTTGCTTGTCATGGTAGAGTTGATTGTTGCTTCTGAAGTGGCTACAGGTGTGCAGCTCTCCATGTTACACAGGTGTGCAGTCAGAAAGGGGCCTCCTGAAGTATTTAAGGGCTGTATTTGTCTTTTTTTTTTTATCAGCAGGAAGATGCACTGAGAAATGATCAGAAGAAGGTCAAGCTGGAGAGAGAAACTAAATCTTCCTCATCTTTAGGCCATAAAGATTCCAGTAAAACTAAGTGAGTACAAAGCTGTTATGTAGAAAATTAAGTTAGTAAAATCTAAGCTAGTAAGTAGAACTCTGGTCTCTTCTGCATTGAACTTTGGTGATTTTTTAAAATTTATGTTTTGGCTACTAGTCATCCAATAAGAACCAAAATTATTATGGTTCTCTCTTAAGTGAGAAATCTAACTTCTATACAATTAAAATTGAAATCCTGCCCTAATATCACATTTAAACCTTTTAACCTCCAGTTGTTTAAATTGGGCATCAGCAAACAATTACTCTGTTAATACTAAACATTTGTTCAAACTGTTCTTTCCTTTGGCTTTCTTCTGAAGCGCATAGTAAATTTTGGGAGCTGCAAATAAACCACTTGTCTTTTTGACTACATAAAATCGATAATCCCTGGGTAAATCTCTTACAAGCAATCCAGGCTGGGCCTGTTTGTGTGTGGAAGCAAATGTTCCTGATCTTGTTTGTAATGCAAAGTGCAAACATACATTATAATAACATGTATGTGTAATAAATGCGTACATGTATTATTTTCATGCCTGTCCCATCACGAGCTGTCTACGCATTGCTCACCAAGTGTTTTTCAACCATTTCAAGAGGGTGGACTTTGACTCCTGGCATTTCCCAACCAGCAGTGGGATTTAGATGTTTAGGACAAGGCTTCCCATCTATTCCCGCTCCCCTCCTCAATATCAGATGAGCTGATCAACAGCATTTGAGCCAACGTGGCACCGTGGTTAGAGTGCAATACTGCAGGCTACTTCTGCTGCCTGCCTGCTGCCTGTAATTTGGTAGTTCGAATCTCACCAGGCTCAAGGTTGACTCAGCCTTCCATCCTTCCTAAGTGGGTAAAATGAGGACCCAGACTGTTGGGGGCAATATGCCGACTGCTTAGAGAGGGCTGTAAAGCACTGTAAAGTGGTATATAAGTCTAAGTGCTATTGCTATTTGGAATAGCTTTTGGTGATAAATAACCCTTTCAAATGACAAGCTACACTTAAAAGTGTGAGTTTGGCTAGCTTTTTGTCCTACCTATGTCCTGCAACATGAGGAATGTCTGAAGACAACTTAAGTTTGCTACTGAAGTGTGCAAAACAAAATAGAATCCATGTTAAATGTGATAGCTGTACTAGAGAGTCAGTCTTCTGCATTAAGGCTGGGGAGATCTTTGGAGTAGAGACACTTGCATTCAAATCATCTCAAAATGCCTCAGCTCAATTTTAGCTCCCTAGGAGGTAAGGCAAAGTTTGCTGTATGTAGAGGGTTCTTATATTGTCTTGTGTTTTTTTTAAATAGAGGTAAAATATAAACATCTAAAAAATAATCTGGGTTTCATTGCAAATGCTCTGGTGTCCATTGAAAATATAATTTAGAGTGAATACTTTGTGCAAGATTTTTTGAATCAATGCACTTGCACACAATATTTTATTGTATGACAGTATTCTAATATCTGTGCATACCTATGCGTGTTAATTGCATGTATTTTCTCTTGTGAAGACCAGCAATACTCTTTTAAAAAAATGTGAATGCAGTTAAATAGCAATTTCTGATGAGTGTAGAAAAGCTGATAATAAAGTGTTTTGAAAAGAATTGGTGTCATTTAATTGAAACTGAAAATTACCAGCGGTTCATCCCAAATGTAAACCAGTACATTTATCGCACACCTATTTTATGTTTTTATGCAAAAGTGATTATCTGAATTTCAAAGTAAAACATTCTAAATAGTTGGAAAGTTCTTTGAATCCAGCAGCTGGAACCCATCTTTGCCACACCTAAATTCAAACTTTTAAAGAAATCTATAGTTCTGTCAATATACTTAGCTTCGGTTCAGATCCAAAATGTGTCTTATGAATATTATCAGCATGTTAATGAATCTGCCAAAAGTACCTGACTTTTTCCTCCCTTTGTTGCTCAAGGTGAAAGTGTTGATTAGTTATCTGCATGTTTCAATATCTTTCATCCAGTGAACTCGGGTGCTTAATTTTTCTTCCATGCTACAGTTTTAAAGTAATATTCCTTCGAACTCGCCCTGACCTGGTATTCCTTCCCTAGGATGTCGAAGCTCTCGGCAACAGAGACGCAAAGGAGAGAGATGCCACTGCCGATGCCACCACCACTGTCTCCCATGCAGCCTGCTCAGAAGCCGCCTAAGACAGCTCAAAAGAGGCCAAAGACTGAAAACGATGCCTGCTATCAAGTTCCCGGTCCCACTGTCAGCACTGCCAAGAGCAAAGAGAGCCACAAAGAATCTTCATCCTCCAAGCACAGGAAACTGGAGGGGAAACCTTTGGAAAACTCCAAAAGTGACAAAGTAGGTGTAAACCATTTCTCTTGAGGGACTCATAATTTTGGGACTTGGATTGTTCAGAAGAGCACTCAGATGTGCATATTTTTTTCTCCCTTCTTTCAAAAGGCAACTGGCCTTTTGTTTTACCTCGAAGGCATTTCACTTCTTATTCAAGAAGCTTCTTCAGTTCCGACCGTCAGAACCAGAAGAAGCTTCTTGGATGAGAAGCGAAACGTCTTCAAGGAAAAACAAAGTCCAGTTGCCTTTTGAAAAAAAGCACCTTTGGGACAACCATGACCTGGATGACTGAGAATCCCCATTCAGAGCATGTTGTAAAATCGGCAGATTTCACCATACAGCTAGTCCTCAATTTACAATAGTTTGTTTAGTGGCCTTTCAAAGTTACAACAGCATTGAAAACCATGCAAGAATGGTTTTTCATTCTTACAATTAACAATTGCAAGCAAACCCACGGTCACCTGGACAAAATTCAGATGCTTGGCAACTGGCTCATATTTCTGACAATTGTAGTGTCCCTGCAAAGTCAATGAGGAAACCAGATTCATTTAACAGCCCTGTGATTAATTTAACAGCTGCAGCGATTCACTTAAGAACTGTGGCAATAAAAGTTTGTAAAATGGGGCAAAACTCACTTAACTGTCTTGCTTAGCAATAGAAATTTGGGGTTCAATTATGGTCATAAGTCGAGGACCGCCTGTATAGTGAAGGGGATTCCTTTCCCCTAAGGAGCCTTGAATATCACAGCTACTTGGATCAAAATATATCTTATACAAGAGCTGCTGCAGGTATATTCTCCATAATGGATATCCCAGCTAGAAATTTAGATGGGAAAACAGGGGAATGTTTGATCTATTTAAATAGAGAAGTAGAGATATTGTAACATTTCTGCTTAATGCATTGTTTAGAATTCATCAACTCAAGATATATTAACGGCCAGCGGGCTAGATGGCTTTTATGAATGATGATGAGGATTAGGATTTGGGGGTTCTCCGAACTGCACAGAATCTTAGCTAGAGGTTCTCCCGTACCCTTGCAAATCCCCAGCAGCTCACCCCTGCCTATACTATTCCTGGTTGTCCAGTGCAGGGACATTGTCTAACAATGCTGGCTAAGGAATTCTGGGAGTTGAAGTCCACAAGTCGTAAAGTTGCCAAGGTTGGAGACCAGTGGTGGGTTCCTCCCGGTTTGGTCTGGTTCGGCCGAGCCGGTAGCGGTGACAATATGATGTCACCGAACCGGTTCTCTTTGTTCGGGAGCTGGGCCCTCCTGCCCGCCCCCGCATTATTTTTACTTTTTAATTGGCCCCGCCCCCAATCTATTCGCTGCCTCCCGAGTCCCAGCTGATCGGCTAGAAGGAAAAAAACTGTTTAAACTCTTGCCGCAGGACTTCAAAGGGCCGTCTTACAGCTGATCAGTGTTAAAAGGCAGTGTGGTGGTAGACCAGGGCGGTCAAAAAACAAATGGGTAGACCGGTGCGCTCCAAAAACAAATAGGTAGACCGGAATGCTCCAAGAACAAATGGATAGACCGGTACAGCTCTGCAAGTAGTTAAAAGCCTGGTAGACCAGTACCTCTGCTAAATCCTAAAGAATTGTCACATGACCATCAAACCATGCCTACAAAATAAGCCACGCCCACAGAACCGGTAGTAAAAAATTTTAGAACCCACCCCTATTGGAGACCCCTGGTCCAGTGTATTATTGAAAACCTCCAGTGCTGAAGCACCCACAACTCCACAAGGCAAGTTGTTCCATTGATTAATTGTTCTCACTGTCAGCAAATTTCTCCTTAGTTCTGAGTTAGATTTTTCTTTAATGATCTTCCACCCATTACTTCTTGTCCTGCCTTCAGGTGCTTTGAGAATAGGTCAACTCCTTATTTTCTGTGACAGCCCCTTGAGTACTGGAAGAGTGCTGTCATACCACACATTACACGCATCATATATTACAGTTAGTAATGCTGGGAGAAATAAAAGTGCATGCTCATTGAAGAATGCAAATGTTCTGTTTTGAACTATTTCTGAATTACAAGTATTCCATATTTTTCCTCTCCATCTTTCCAGGGCTCTGCAGATGATGTCCCAAACCCCTTCCCAGTGCCTTCTTTGCCAAACGGTACCTCCAAGCCAATGAAGCCTCAAAGCAAGCCTCACCGGTAAGAATATTTTCTTTTTCTTTCCGGCTATGATATCTTGTCTTTTGAGATCTCAATTTCTGTTGTAACCTATTGGTTTTCACCTGGGTTTTTTATTTTCCTGCTGGGTTGATTTCATAAGCTCACTGAGAATGAACAACTTACTAAATATTTAGAGATCTTTTTGACTGTTCATTCAAAACTGCCGAATGAAATGTGTATGTGGTACATTATGGCTATTCTGAAACGCCCTTTTCTCTCTGGTTTATTTCAGACAACATCCAGCAGAATTTCACTTAAGGGAAGCCAAAAGATTGAAGCACAAAGCTGATGGAATGGTAGGTTTTCCTGCAGAAAAGTTGCAAGTGTGAATAGGCTCTGCTCCAAATAGTACAGTTAACTTGAGGGATTGCTAGATAAAGCAAACCCACATCGAGAAATAACCATGGATCAGCTTCAAAGAGCTCTTCTGTCATGATTTGAAAATTGAGATTAAATCTCTCTGGCCATATGTCTTTTCTGTGATCGAGAACAAGTTGAAAGCTTTGCAAAGTAGTTCAAATTGGAAATGTTTCCACCTCAGAACCCCCACTCCAAGGTCAAAACAGTGGCGGTTTCCACAACTTGGAAGCTGTCTTCTGACATTGGAAGAGTCTGTTGAAAGACAGAGGAGGCAGGCTGCCAAGGGGTTGACACGTGTTCACATATAGAAGATAAATCACTTCCTTTGTTGCTTAAAAGTTTTTGGGTGAGGAGAAACCTTAGTCCTATTGCATAGCGCCATGTAGCTAAGTTAAATCCGGAAGGTGTTTTTTCAAAAGGCAACTGGACTTCCTTGTTTGTTGGTTTTTTTCTTTGAAAAACTTTCTTCAGTTCACTTCAAAACTTCTTGGATGAGAAACGAAAAGTTTTTCAAAGAAACAAAAAACAAAAGTCCCTTTGCTTTTTGAAAAAACACTTTTGGGACAACACTGACCTGGATGATTGAGAATCTCCGTAAACATTCTCCAAGTTAAGGAGAGGAAATATACTTCCTCCAGTGTGGTGGTTTGAGTTCACTGAGACACAAAGGACAACATCATAGTATCCACATGGACTGGTAAACAAATGAATGCTTCCCAATAAACGGGAAAGGTTCTTGTTAAACGGTCAGTTTGCTTTATAAATCCACTTTGGGGCTTTCATTTTACCCAGAAAAGTTGATAAGAATTATTTATTTATTTATTTATTTATTTATTGCGATTTATATATATATATATATTTATATATATATATTGTATAAGTGAATTAAAAATATGCTACAATTCCCTAAAATAATGCATTTCATTCTTAGCGAGTCTTCTGTTTCATTTCATCATTCCATTCTTCTAATATGAGAGAAATTTATCTTTAAATTTGAGATTGAAGTTCAGCACGAAGAGGCTAGATTCATAATACTGTTTTTCCTAGCTTTTTTTTTTTTTTACTTAATACATTGTATGAGACCAATCCCTTTAAGTAATTTAATTTTAAAGCCACCAAGGCCCACTATAACATTTGAATTGGGTGAAATCTTCTTACCTTACCTCCCAGTTCGGAAGTGCACGCATTCGTCATGTGTGCACTTGGACCCTCTATACTTGCGCAAACCGTTCTGCGCATGCACAGAGGGTAAAAAACAGGTTACTTCGACCGGGCGGGTGGACGGAGCCTTGTGCTGCCGTCACTACCGGTTCTCCAAACCACCCGCCGTCATCGCTACCGGTTCGGTCGAACCGATAGCATTTCATCTCTGATTTGAATTGAATCCCATTTGTCTGGTGCTCTTCCAATGCCTTCGAGTGCAACTCTGAAATGGAACATTGACTATAGTGCCTGTGTACAAAACTGTGCAAGAATGTCAGGAAAAGAAAGTACCTCACCTGGCTGGCTTGTTGGTTAATCCGTGCTAACTTTGTTTCCAATAGACAGACAAAATTGGAAAGGCCTTCAAATACTTGGATGCTGCCCTGTCCTTTATTGAGTGTGGCATTGCAATGGAATCCGACCCCCTCTCACCACAGTCAGCCTATACCATGTTTGCAGAAACCATAGAACTCATTAAGTAAGTAGACAACTGTGTCTGTTCTACCTGCTGGCTTCGGGTTCTTCCTCTGATATTCAGAAGTTTCCACATTGTTCCTCCCTGTAGGTTTTGTTGTTGTTGTTGTTGTTGTTGTTCTCTGCCTATCCTGTGAATCCCGTTACAAAGCCTTCCCTGTTTTAACTCCTATCTAGATCCAAAAGGATTGCCCTTCTAGATATTGTTTTGTCTTCCTCTTATTTTCAGGGCCTTTCAGTCTAGTGTTGTATCTTATGATTTATGATGAATGTATTTTTATGATGACTATGATGATGATTTATCACTTGTTGCTTGCATGTACACCGAGAGCTTATGCACCAGAGACAAATTCCTTGTGTTTCCAATCACACTTGGCCAATAAAGAATTCAAATTCTATTCCATTCCGTTCCATTCCATTCCATTCCATTCCATTCCATTATCCGTATCCGTACCTCTACCCTTTCCTTTCCTTTCCATTCCCCTTTCCCTTTCCCTTTCCCTTTCTCCTTCCCCATTCCATTCCATTCCATTCCATTCCATTGGAGCTAAGGAAAGTAGTATATAGCAAGTGCTCTGAGCCCACTTCAGATAAGATTCAGATATAGCACTTCTAGTTCAGGAGGTCTACAAAAGGCAGCAGACAAACCTACTGAGATCAAGAACCTCTTAGTGAAGGCTGGAATAAACTCATGTATTTACAAATAGTTGGAAGCCAATATAACCACTTACAGTTAGGCTTTTAAGAGAGCCTAAATATTCTCACATATTGCAAATTAGCTAATGTATAAAAAGAAGTGAGAAACCTAACAGTTTCTCCCTCTCTCCCTCCCTCTCTCTCTCTCTCTCTCTCTTATTTTAATTCTTGTTAAATTCCCCCTTTTATCTTTCCTTTCGTTAACATGTATAAAACACATACACGTTAGTGTAACTTTGCTATATTCCTTTTGCTTTGCTTTGTTTAAATAATGAGGACAATTATCAGCAGTTATTGCTAAGTTGTTGGACAAAACCTCCATAAAAAAAAAGTTAAATATCCGTTTCTTCCTTTATTTTTTGGCCTCCAAAGTAGCCGCATCTTGATTTATTTTATTTATTTTTTTTACATTTTTTGAAGAATCTGATAGCACAGTGAATCCTCAGATCCAATTATATTACTCCACACTTCTGCTTAATCCTGAAAAAGAGCAAGATAAAGTAATTTCCATTAATTTGGACTGGAGGATGCATGTTTACATTTTCCTATCAGTCCCAACCGCAACAGCTGCTTTGAGGTTCTATTATCAAAATAATGGCTTCATTCCAGCATCTGCATTGTAGACTCTTGAGCACTAAGAATCCTCCTACATATAATTATTTTCTCATTTTGTTCAGCATCAAAAGCTTCCACTTAGACATCTGGTTCATGGAAGTCACCTTCTCTGATTCAACTGATATTTTTTAAAAAATTAAATTTATCGAAGTATAAAATAGGAATGTAAATGAAAATAGTGGAAAGAAAGGGAAAGAAAAAGGCATAAAGAGGTAAAAAAGAAAGAAAAACATTGACTCTTTTTAGCGCAGTAGTAAACTTAATAACAAAACAGCCTCAACTTTTTATTTTTTACATGCTTAACATGTACTAGCAATTACTATAACAGCAATTAGTTCATCTAATAGGCAAAACTAAAAGTCAATGTTTTATTTTTTTTTTCTCAAGCACAAAATCTGGAAATGGTTTCCAACTAGAAACGAAGATAGTTTCTTTTCTTTGAGTAAATCAATTAATGTAGCTACCTCTGCTAGTTCCATCTGTTTTTCCAGCCATTCATCCATTGTGGGAATTCCATTTTTTGCATAGAGCAGTGTCTCTCACCCTGGGCCATTTTAAGATGGGTGGACTTCAACTCCCAGAATTCACCATGCTGGCTGAAACAGATTTCTTCTTGGCTATTTCCCCCACTAGAGAGCAGGACATATTTGCTACCTTGAACACTTACTCTTTTTTTTTTTTTTTGGTGCATGGAGACACCTAAATTCATCTCCTGATCAACAGACAATAGCTGTTACATATTTTAGGGTTCAACCTTCAGGGTGACTGATGAGACTCATAAACGAGAAATTCTCAGCTAAATTCAACTAACTTGTTCTGCCTTTTTATTTTACATCTATCTGCTTATTTATTTCTCCATTAACTTCTGTATGTTTGAGTTTGGCCAGAACTAGGGAAGGGAGGAGAGGATATTAGAAATGAAATAAAATTAGGTAATGAAATTTAGGAGGGAGATCCTGGAAAATTTTTGCTGTTGGAATCTTTGGGGATTTTTTTCTCCTTTATCTGCCCACTTGTGTAAAACTATAGTAACTTTCTGTTTCACTACTAGTTCAGAGCATCCCAATATTATGGTTTTATATGCTGATGGAACTAAAATAAAGTGTGATTTGTCTTCCCATAGATTCATAATGACATTAAAATCCTTTGCGGACTCGTCAACAACCACACAAGAAAAAATCTTCATTGTGTTTTGGTGAGTGGCTCTGCGTTCTGTTTCCAAGCATTCCACGTTTTTTTTTTTTTAAAAAATATTAAAAATGCCTAGCTTTCTACTTTGCTTCGATGCAATATGTGAAGATTCTTCAACAATGGGGAACAAGGTTCTAAAGCAGGGGTGCAAAACTCAAGGCCCATGGGCCAGATCCATCCTGCGGGATGCTTAGATCTGGCCTGTGGGGCCACCCTGAAAACAATGAAGGACCAGCCCATGGTGCCTCTGCCAGCGAAAACGGAGCTCGGGGAGGCCTCGCGCAGCCCGTCCTGGCTCTGTTTTCACTGGCAGAGGGCTGCAAGAGGCTGTCGTGGCTGAAAACGGAGCCTCAACAAGTGATGTTGAGCTGGCCACGCCCCAAGCCATTCTCCTGGCCACCCCACAACCCTTCCCAGAGGTCAACTGCAACCCTGATGGAGCCCTCAATTAAATCGAGTTTGACACCCCTTTTCTAAAGAGTTGCATGTGTTCCATGTTCATTGTGTTTTTACAGCATGCGCTGCCAAGCCATTCTGTACATGGCAATGTTTCGCTACAAGAAGGACACAGCAATAAAGTATTCCCGGACTCTTAATGAACATTTCAAGGTAGAGAATGAAACGTTTCAATTGAAAGTGGAAGGGAGGGTGTTTCCAATAATATTACCGTGTTTCCCTGAAAAGAAGACCCTGTCTTATATTTTTTTGAACCCCGAAATAAGCACTTAGCCTTATTTTCGGGGAGGTCTTATTATTTTGGGGCGTGTGGAGCAAGATGGGGCTCCTCTTGCAGTTTTACCTGATTTCCAGCTCTGCGTTTAAATATTTTTGGGGAGGGCTTATTTTCAGGGGAGGCTTATTTTAGCGCATGCTCTCAAAAGCCTGACTGGGCTTATTAACAGGGGAAGGCTTATTTTCAGGGAAACAGGATGTCAGTGGGTAGATGGTTTTCCCAAGTGAACGATTAATATCTGAACAGTAACATGGAACTAACAAGCATTTTTAAAGTTTTATATATATATATTTTATTTATACATTTTTGTTTAGTAAACATAAAAATCCAATATCTATATCAACAGTGAGTTGTCTGGGTACAGTTAATGTTGAGAAATAATAATAGTAATAATATCACTATTCATGGCACTGATAATCACATAATAATAATAATAATATTTGCTTATCCATAATAAACCTTCATTGTATAATTAATCATTCTCTTAAAGTTTTAGATTTCTAACTTCTGTCTCTGTTAGCTAAACATTGATAGAACGAATCCCATGATAAAAAAAATAGTCTGTTTCTTCCTTCTCCTTAATTTTAAGTGTTAATCTATCCATTTCTGCACATTCTAATATTTTTTTTATTACACTTTCATCTGTAGGGATCTCTTCGCTTTTCCACCAGTATTTTTAAAGTTTTGTAGTACAGATAGTCCTCAATTTACAACAGTTCACTTACTGACGGTGAACTTTGACAAAAGTGACTTAGGACCGTTTCCCACGCTTACGACTGTTGCAGCATCCCCATGTGATTCACATTCGGATGCTTGACCACTGTTTCATATTTATGACGGCTGCATTGTCCTGGGCTCATGTAATCCCCCTTGGCAACCTTCTGACAAGCCAAGTCAATGGGGAAGCCAGATTCACTTAACAACCATGTTACTAATTTAATAACTGCAGTGATTCACATAACAAATGCGGCAAGAAATGTCATAAAATGGGGCAAAACTCACTTAACAAATTTCTCACTTAGCAATATAAATTTTGGCCTCAGTTGTGGTCGTAAGTTGAGGACTACCTGTATTTGATTTATATAGTTTTGTTTTTTATTTTAATATTTAATAGAGTTACCCTGTGGTAGGAAGGGAGGCCAATAAATTTGATTGATTGTTTGATTAAATAAATAAATAAATAAATAAATAAATAAATAAATAAATAAACGTTCATGAAAAATAAGTGTTTTCCTTTTGTAAATAAAAACATGAGTTGAAATTACTTGTAATCTAAATAGAATTTCCTTGCTTATTACAGAGTTCTTCTAGAATTGCCCAAGCACCTTCTCCATGCATTGCAAGGTAATATCGCAAACTTATCCTTGTTGCAAACTTTAATTTTCTTTTCTGGTAGATTGTAAGGTTACTGTATATGTAGACCAAAAGTATGAATTGGTTGGAAACCAGTTTGATGATCTCTCAAAATATAAATCGTTGCTAGTTAATGTCTCAGGCTCATCGCTTATTACTTTTTATTTGATGGCCTCTTGCTATGGAATAAGGACTGTTCGCTTCTGAATAGACATGTAGAGGATTGCCTAGCATTCTGCCCAAAGGAAACTATGTCTCATAAGGTAGATTTGGAGTGAGGAGATCTGAGTTCAGATCCTTCTTCAGTTATAAAACCATAGGATCCATAGTTTAGACTAGAGCAAGGCCTTCCTTCCTTCCTTCCTCCCTCCCTTCCTTCCTTCCTTCCTTCCTTCCTTCCTTCCTTCCTTCCTTCCTATCTTCCTTCCTAAGCTGGTTTATGATATATGTTTTTATCTTTTCTGTCCTGGGTAGAACAGAATGCATTAACATTTCTCAAAAAGCAGAATATGCCACACTTTATAATGTCAAGGCCCTCATCATAAATTTAGAAATCAATAGAATTCATGCTGACTTAAGGAGTACATGGAAGTTGAAGTCTAAACAAAAGGAAAAGGCACCAGGTTGGGAAAAATTGATCAAATCAATAGGCTAAAATGCACTGGTTCAAAGTTTAGCATAAAGATACGACTTGAACTTAAAACCAGAATTAGCACCAGAATTTCGGTTGGTGACCAATGCATGCTGGGCATTGGGGATCAACCAAAGAAGGAAGGGAAGTAGAGCAGGAGATTTGGGAGAATACAAAGTATTGATAAATAAGTGAATCATGCCTGGTCTTACAACCTCTTACGCAATGGTGAATCACTGCAGTTGTTAAATGAATCATGCAGTCTTTAAGTGAATTCAGGTTCCCCCAGTGGGGGGTTGCTGCTGGTTCAGACCGGTTCAGGCGAACCAGTAGTTGCGACCCACCCCCACCCCCCCATGCCATCCTATTTAGCCGCATTTTTTAAGCCGCATGCATGCATGCAAGCCGCGTGAGAACAAAGCGCGTGCTCAACATTTTTGGTGCTGGGCGAACCAGTTGTTAATTCATGTGCCGCCTACCCCTGGGTTCCCCCATTGACTTTGCTCGTCGGAAGGTTGCAAACAACCCCAGGACACTGCAGTCGTCATAAATACATGCCTATTGCCAAGCACCCAAATTTTGATCGTGTGGCCATGAGGACACTGTGACAGTCATAAATGTGAGGATTTTTTCAGTGCCTGTTACAACTTGGAATGGTCGCTGAAGGACAATTCAAGGACTATCTGTATTCCCTTAAAATCTCCTGCTCCGTTTTCCATCCCTCCTTGAGTTGGTCACCAGTAGTCTGCGTGCATTGGGCATCAGGGCACGCTCGGTCCTTCTTTAGCCATTTGTTGGGACTAAAGGTTAGAAATCCTTCTTAGCTATTTCTGCCCCCTAAATTTGTTCATGCCTCCTCCTTAGACTTCATCTCTTTTTAACGTCTGGTTCTACTTTGTGTGTTTATTGAATATAATGCCGGGCCTTCTTGTGTTTCATCCTTCAGGAGCATTGGCACCCCTTCTCCGCTCTCCCCGATGCCTTCTCCGGCTAGCTCAGTCAGCTCCCAGACGGTTTCCAGCACCACCAGCTGTGGAAGTAGCAGTCTTGGCTCCTCAGTCAGCGTCCCTCATTATATCCCGACCATCACCTCCTCCTTCGTTAACATCACTTCTTATATTCTGTACGCCTATGACTTCTGGGAACAAGCTGATCTTTTGGCTAGGAAAAATAAGAGTAAGGATTTGTTTCTTTGTTTGTTTCCTACTGACTTACAAATTCAGTTTCCTAAAGTTTCCCATTCCCCTTGAGGACCATTTTGTACATGGTTCAGCAAGTTTGTTCTGGAGAATCTGAAGGTTACCTCTAAAGCACCTCTAAAGAATTCTTGGTTTTTCTTGCTGACAAGAGACTCTGCTTGCACACCCTCAGGATTTACTCCTAGCCAGGATAAAACAAGTATGACGTTGATTGGTTCCTGTAAATCAGATGTTTATCAGCTCAGTACAAATTACCACTCAACATCAACATCATCTTTTAAAGACCCCATAATCCCTTGTGGGGTGGAGTCTGGGCAATTGAATGGAGCTAGCAGAGTGTTTTACTCTGGCCGGATGCCCTTCCTGTTGCCAGTGCGGAGTTTTGTCCAGCAGATATATTCTCAGTGTGCCCAGAGAGAAAGACATATCTGCCTCTACCTGATTGTGAGGCAAGAGCTCCACCTCTAGGCCATCGCACCACTCCTCAGTACAAATTACCAATAAAGGAGAATGTTTGTAGCTCAGGGTTGAAATGAAGAATCCGTGGCAATCTCCATGTTTGGTTGTCGTCTTGCGGACTTTCCAAACTGGCTAATATAATCAGTGCTCGGTACAAATTCTTCATTTGAAGTACGCCAGCAAGACCTAGGCCCAAAAAAACAATGCTTGGACCAGATTATTGCTACCATTGTTGCTATATTGATAGTGCGTAGCCTGAAATACACAGATAACCCTAATTTTCGGAAAGGAGAATTATTGCATGGCTAATAAAGTGGTTGCTTATTGGATTAGTATCTTCAAGTAACCCCTATTGGTAGCCAAGGCCAAAGTTTTGAAGAAAATAAGACTTAGAAAATTACTTAAAGGGGAAAAAACGTGAACTTAACTGACAAGTTAAAACTAAAGGACTTTTCATGATTAATCATTATACTGAAGTTAGTAGAGTACACATATGTCTGGGGAATTCTGGGAGTTGAAATCCACGTATCTTAAAAGTTGCCAAGGTTCAAACGTGGAACTTATTTTACCAGTGGTTGGGAAAAAAAGGGGAGGAGATTAAGAATAGAATCTGTATTGCTAAGCTAATTAAATACCCAGATAACACGATGTTTATTAAACACTAGGAAATGTAATTATCATATTTTTTGGAGTATAAGACGCACCTTTCCCCCCCACCAAAGAGGGTGAAAATCTGGGTGCGTTTTATACTCCGAATGTAGCCCTGCCCAGCTTCTCAAACGGAGGTTTCAGAGGCTGAAAAAATCATCAGAAATGAAGCTTCAGAAAAAAGAGCCCCCAAACAGAGCTTCAGAGGCTTTTTTTCTGAAGCTCTGTTTTGGAGGCTTTCAGAGGCAGGAAATTTTTTTTTTTTCTGAAACAGAGTTTCAGAAGTTTCAGAGGCAGAAAAAAAAAGCAAAAAAAAAAAAAAAAAAGCAAGGCACAGAGCTCACAACCAAGGAACCTGTTGCTAAAATTCACCTCTGGGAACAGCTGATTGGGGTATTCCCGGAGGCCGATCCCACCCACCAATTAGCTTTTTTCTTATTTTCCTCCCAAAAAACTAAGGTGTGTCTTATCCTCTGAAAAATATGGTAATAGAAAATTAAGAAAATTTATATATATATATAAAAAAAAGTTGCCAAGGTTGAGAAAATCTGTTCTACAAGTTTTAAGAACCAGAGGCTTTTCTGGCTAAGCATGTTTAATTAAAGAATCGGACATGATGCTTTTCTTTTCTTTTCTTTTTCCCCCTTCCCTCTTTCAGAATTTTTTTCCAAGCTCAGCGCTGCCGCCTGCTTTCTCTCGCTGAACAGCAGTATGATCGAACTCGTACACTACACCCGTCACGGATTGCAATGGCTGAGACTGGAATCAAACATGCCTTAATGGGTGACTCAAGGTGAAGATTTTGCCTTGGAACTCTTTTGCACTTTGAAAGCCTCCGAAGTAAAGTCTTTCTGAGCTGACTGGTTGGGATTTGAAAGAAAGAAAGGAAGGAAGGAAGGAAGGAAGGAAGGAAGGAAGGAAGGAAGGAAGGAAGGAAGGAAGGAAGGAAGGAAGGAAAAGAAAGAAAGAAAGAAAGAAAGAAAGAAAGAAAGAAAGAAAGAAAGAAAGAAAGAAAGAAAGAAAGAAAAGCAAGCACCTGGAACAAGTTTGAAATTAAGCGTGATTGAAGGGATCTGGCGCCACTGGAAAACTTTTATTAGAGACTGCATTTCTATTATGCCAATGGGCCACTTAGGAAGATAAAAAGAGTGAAGAAGAGGCCTCAAAGTGGAAGAAGATGCCTTTCTTTCAAAGGACAAAGTGCAATTGTTTCCTTTCTCTACCCCTGCCCCTCCCCCCTGCCCTTCCCCCCCCCCCATTCTCATCATGGTTTCTTTGTGTCAATGGTCTATAAACATTTCTCTTAATGAATAACCAGCAAAATAATCAGTCAGCACACGTGAAGGAGCACCGGTGAAATCCATTTCCCAAAGGTTTTTCTACAACATCTAAGGATGCACCGATATCCCAGGAGGGGTCCAGTGCATAATTCTGAATTTTATTTTATTTTTTGTTTTAAGTATAAATCACCCACTCATCTCAGTTCTGGCAGGTGGCAGAACCCGGATATCTAGGCGCCATTTCCTTCAGCCATAAGTTGAATTTTCTGTTAAAAGCTGAAAAGCCGTCTTCCTGCCTGTCCCGTTTCTCCATGTGCTACTAGCGGCCAATTGTTGCACTATTTCATCTGTCCTCCTGACCTGTAAGCAGGCCTATCCCATTTTTTCTTTTCCTCGTTTGCTTTCTCCTTTCCTTTGTTTGTTTGTTTGTTTTGGCTATTTGTAGCAGCAGTTGTAGCAGTTTTCAGCTGTCGTGGGTGGTAGTTTCCCCGATTCTGCATTTGGCACGTTGGACAATCTCATCAAAAGCGGCAGCTCACGAGGCGGCCTACAGTGTCAGAAGCATATTTTGAGCAGAAAACTGGGTAGGTGTGATGTCGATTCCCACGCCCCCCTCTCTAAATTAGGGATATGGTTCCGGTTCATCCCCGGAGCAGCTGTGGATAAACTACACTACTAAGAGGAATGGATTGCCACCGCTGCTGTTAAAGTTGCTACTCCGTTAGTAGCTCCACAGAGAGAGTACCAGGCCAAAAAGGGGGAGAATCCCCCTAGCACCAAATAAAAGGAGTGGCATTTGAAGAGGCCTCTTCTACTTCTATAAAATTTGTTGGGAGATATTTAAAGATCTTTGGGAGGGAGGAATTTTGAAGTGTGCCATTTCAGTTCATCTTCCCTAACTTAACATGGCAGATTCAGATATAGTGCCTTAGTTGGTGCACAATTTTTCATTCATGCTGGCCAGGATACAGCCTGGCTCAGTTTTTCATGATCCTTTTCATTTGAGAGGATTCTGTTTCCTCGGTTGTAAGATACTTTGCTCCATCTACTTGAAAAACTCTAGATTCTTCCATGCAAATACATATAGTCCTCTCTGGTCCACAAGCATCTCTCTGCTTCCTTTATTAATTTATAAAAAAATCCCCATTAACAAGCATGCTGCATTTGTTTTCTTGTAACCTGTCAAGCGTAAGAAACACAAGTATTCTGTTTAATCTAAAATATATATTTTCCCGCCCTCTTTTCAGCCATCCTTTTAATTCTCCCGTTTGCATCTGTTATAAGCAGGCCACTCGGGGAATGAATACCTACCTTCCAGATAAATTATTCTTAAGTGCGATTATAAGTTTTACTTTTGGGCTGATTTTCAAGAGTCAAAAAGTTGGAATCGAACACGTCTGGATGTTTGCTGTAAAGGCAGGCCGTTATTTTTGTGGAGTTGATGTAGAACATTTCTTATTTTTACCGTAGATTTATTTCCTTTACCAACACTAGTAATAAAACTCTCAACTTTTTGAAGATAGGCCCATTGTAGAGAATCTTACTGATTCTTTCAGGGCAGATTTGATTTGGGGATAATGCAGTCCCCATAGGGACTTGGAAGGGAGCATAAGGATTTCCAGAAATAACCTACTTCTACTTAAGAGAAACATTTTCCCCCTTCAAAGTGTTTACATCCAAGTTATTTAATTTTGAAGAAGATGAGGTGGAGATCTTGCAACCTTCCAAATCGGTGCAACACACACACACGCATGCACGACAACAAACGTTGAAATTGATGGGTGATAGAAATCTTGCATTTCAAATTGCAATTGAAGCGATGGGGAAGAGCAAAATCCTGGTTGCTGTTGGGCAGAGAGCAGAAGCCGCAGACCCTGGCACTTTCCCAATGCTTAGCTTCGTTCCTATACCGCAGGCATCAGCAACCTCTTGGGGTACCTAATACCCCTATTCCTGAACTGCTGAGTCTTCCTGTCAGTAAGATGTTGCTTGAGGTTACTGACATCTTGGTTAAGAATTTTGAAATTGTGTCAGATTTGGGGGGAATTCTGGGGCGCTTCCCAGTCAACGTTTCAGTCTCCGTGAGCACTACACTCTTTATTATACAGGGACATACAGGTTCCCGATCAGAAATATTTGAACTCACAACATTGCTGCAGTGATATCTCAGGAATGGGGGAAGTGCGTCAAAAGATGAGGTTTTTAAATGCGACTGGATTGGTACCTGCTTTTCCCCAGGGAAGGATTTGGTCCAAGTATGGGAAAGTGGGCTGCTTGAACCCGCTGTCTTATCACACTAAACCAGTGAGGGCAAACCTTTTCAGCACCGAGTGCCCAAACTGGAACTCGTGTGCATATGTGTGCGCCAGAGCATCGGAAATCCATAGACCAGCTGGCTGGTGGGCACGAATGCGCCAGCCAGCTAGTCTTCAGGTTTCCGGCATGCGCACCGGCCAGCTGCTCTTCTTGCGTGCACTGGAGCACCGGAAACCCGAAGACCAGCTGGCTGGCGCACGAATACCTGTTTTTTGGCCTGTTTTCAGGCCATTTTCCAGCACCCGCAAAGACCAGCTGGACGGTGCGTGTGCCCACAGAGAGGGCCCTGCGTGCCACAGGTTCGCCATCACAGCACTAAACAGATGCAAAAACTCTGAGCATGGATGAGAAACCGAGCAACACTACCTATGTTTTGTCTCCCTATTGCAAATCACATCCCTTCCCTTTCCCCATCAGTCTTTGTAGACTCAGGATCAAGATTTCCCTTCTCTAGCTCCTTCTCCCTCTCTCCCTCTCCCTCTCCCTCTCCCAAATAACTCCTGAACCAGCTTAGATCCTTTGCTGCTGCTTTTGCATTGTGAACTATATTCCGATAGAAAGAATCCTCAGTTGTTAAGGGCCCCCACTTCAGCCCACTTTTCTTGAGCACTTTATTCAAAAGTACGTTCAATCCCAGAATCTCCCGGAGATTCAGTTGACTAATCTCTCTGTGAAAAAAAAAAAAGACACAAAAAAGACTGCAGTGCGTTTGTGCGACTGGTTTTATATGACTGTTCATAAAAAGGTAAAGGGGTGGGGTAGGGGAAGCAATAGAGGTTTCATTTCATAAAAATAAATAAAAGTTTGGTTTGGTTCAGGAAAGGCTGTATAAAACCTCTTCCGGAACCAAAGGGGAGGGAACTCTTCTCAGTTTTCCAGAGAAGTAAATTCTCCGATTTGAAAAGCTTTTGTGTTCTGTGATTCTCCTCCCGCCCCCAAAAATCCTTGTTTGTTTTAATTTTACATGGAATTGCAGAGAAACAGTCCATTCGTGGGGATCAGGTTTAAGACCCTTATGGTTTTAATTTTTTTTTTCTCTCAAAAGACCAATTTAATTAACGAGCAGACGCAATCCCTGTTCTAAGTTCTGTTTCCCAGTTCTACATGGACGTTTCATGAATTTTATCCAGTCAAGCTTTCAGTTCTCCATCCAAGGAGCAAGAAATAAAACGTTTTTTCCATTTTTAAACACAAGTCTGTGAAGCTGCACGCTGAAAGCAGCTTTCTTCCCAGATATTTATTTAGAATTATAATTAATGTATTTAAAATTGACAATGTTCTTATATATCTAAGATAAACCATAATTTAATAATTTGCAAGTTCCATTGACACTGGAGATGTGGACTGAACATTATTAGGTTGATGACAATTTTATTTTTAAAGGGCAATTTCTCTTCTTAACTATCCTTTTTTAAATAAAGAAACCATGGGAACAGAGTGGAAAAAAATCTGTACATTTAAATTTATTATGGGATGTTGTGTCTCCATCTTGTAAATATTTTCTGCCCTGTATATTGGTGGTATTTCCAGATTGATTTGTTTAAATTCTGTGGGGTAATAAATAAATATTAAATGAAGCAGCATCTTTTGTGTCCCTTGCTCTGATCATTCATCATTAACAAGGGTATTTCTTTTTTTGTCTTTTAATGATCCCGTAATCCCATTCATCGGGGTGCAGTCGGGGCAACTAAATGGAGCTGAGTGTTTACTGGCCGGATGCCCTTCCTGTTGCCAATGCGGAGTTCACAGCAGATATTTTTTCATTGTGCCCAGAGCAAGAAATATCTGCTGCTACCTAGGATGGAACTCACAGCCTCCTGATTGTGAGGCGAGAGCTCCACCTCTTGGCCACTGTACCACTCAACAAGATATTTCCTATGATGGTCTCAAAAACCAAATGGATGAATATAGCATATTTGCAGGATATTTTTGGATGGAAATGGATTTAGGTATACCCAGCTATGAAATAGAAGAAAAATCTGCACCATATCAAAATCTCCATTCCTTCTCAAATAATAACAATTTTATAACGATAATACAAAACACAATTGATTCCAATAGCAATGGATTTAAGGCACAACATTCTTGATTACAAGTAAAATCCTCAACTTATGATGGTCATAAAGTGTGTAATCACATAACTGACCCCATTTTATGATCTTTTTCACAGCAGTCATTAAGTGAATCACCACAATTGTTAAACGTGTGATCATTACGCGAAGCCATTGTTTGCTGTGGGGCACTTTTTGGGGGGTCAAACCTCAGAAATAAATGTTGACTTCCGGCAAAAATACAATTTTTTTCATGCCCACCAAGCCATGCCCACAGAACCGGTAGGGAAAAATTTTGGATTTCACCCGATTCAGGGGTGGGTTCTAAATTTTTTTACTACTGGTTCTGTGGGCGTGGGTTATTTTGTGGGTGTGGCTTGATGGTCATGTAACAATTCTTTAGGATTTAGCAGAGGTACTGGTCTACCAGGCTTTTAACTGCTTGCAGAGCTGTACCTATCTACCCATTTATTTTTTGCAGGCACTGATCTACTCATGTATTTTTGCAGGCACTGGTCTACTCATTTGTTTTCTTTTAACACATCAGCTGTAGGGCGGCCCTTTGAAGCCCCATGGCAAGAGTTTAAACAGTTTTTTTCCCTCTAGCCATCAGCTGGGACTCAGGAGGCAGCAATATTGGGGGTGGGGCCAAATAAATGGTAAGAATAACGCAGGGGTGGTGAAGGGGCACGCGGGGGGGCAGGGGGGCAGAACCGGTTCGGTGATGTCATATTGTCACCGCTACCGGCTCAGGAGAATCGGGCCGAACTGGGAGGAACCCACCACTGCCCTGATCTAATCTATGTGTCATCATCTATCAATCTCTATCAAACTTGTTTGAAAAGAAATCTAAGAAGCTCTTTAAACCTCCTGCAAAAGTTTAGCTCAGTGTTTCTTGACCTTGGCAACTTTAAGATGCATGGATTTCATCTCCCAGAATTCCCAGACAGCTGTACAATACAATATTTCCCCCCAGATTTCTACCAGCATCATCCAGAATAATTGCCAGATTATTTTGGCAAAGAAAACTTGATACATTGAGCTTCCTCGGATGATTTCTCATCATCCTGATTATTCTATTGTAGAATTGTGATGCAGTTCAAAATGTTTTAGAGTACATTCTAAAATGATATCAGTTCTGCACTTTAGCCAAGCGGGGAAAAAAGATGCGAGTATCCTTTGTTAGCTTCTGGAATATGTAACCTTGTGTGATTGACATGCTATTCAGACATGGCTGACTCAGCTAAAGCGCCTATTAATGCAGGACAAGAAGGAAGTGTGTCAGGATTGAAAAAGGATGCTGAATTTATCTGAACACGTCATGTACAAATGGAATAGAAATTTAAATTAATAATTAAGGACCAGGTAAACTGTTTCACAGCTGCATGGAAATCTCAACAATCCTAATTCTAAGTGCTTTGAAGCCCAGAAAATGTGCTTTTTAAATGTATAAAACTACTGTGGCTTTTAAAGAGACCAATGTTCAAAGCAACTTTATGAATTAGAAACATCTAAAACACCTAGTACATGAAAGAATCTCATTTTTTAAAGTAACAGTAACAGTGTTGGAAGGGACTTTGGAGGTCATCTAGCCCAACCCCCTGCTCATGCAGGAGACCTGTACTAGAGATTCGAACTGCCAACCTTTCTGATAGAGAAGCTCAGTGTCTTAGCCACTGAGCCACCTAGTCAGCCACATGTGATTAGGCTTATCCAGGCAAATTCACACTGGGCCTTTGTCCTTATTTTGTCCAACCCTAATACTATTCATATTATTAACTTTATTTACAGGGTGTTTTTTTTTAATAAATTTAATTTATCATTATAAGGCAGAGGTCAGCAACCTGCGGCTTTGGAGCCGCATGTGGCTCTTTGGGCCCTCTCCTGTGGCTCCCTGTCAGGTGATCCCATCACTGGCTGGCCCTGCCCCTCGCCCTCCCCTCCGTCACTCCTCGCCTGGCCTGAGAAGGTAAGGGCGACGGTGGGGGATGGAGAAGCAGCCAGGGCAGAGATAGAGAGATACAGAGAGAGGAGGAGAGAGTGGGGGGGGGGGGCGGAAGAGAGAGAGGGAGGGAAGGAGTGGAGAGAGGGATATTGTGGAGGATTTTGTGGTTCCCGGTGTTTTTAAACAACTGGTTCTCTGCCCTAATGACCAGCTGGGTAGGCGTGGCTGGAGGGGGGGTCATGTGACTGGTAAAAGTGAGTGACATCGAGTTGGCCACGCCCACCCAGGTTTTGTGGCTCCCGGTGTTTTCTTTTCTGTGGGAAACGGGTCCAAATGGCTCTTTGAGTATTTAAGGTTGCAGACCCGTTATAAGGAGTCCCAAATCTGCAGTTAGTTACTGATCTATGCTTGTCAACTTTAATCCATTAGTTTTGAAGGATGCCATAGAAGTCTCTTATTAGTATTGAGGCCACGAGCAGCCTATGGCAAGTTTTTAAATCAGACTAAGCCAGGCTTTGTAGACCAGCTTTCCAGTTTAAAAATCTCATGCTTCAAGATAAAATTTTCACAGTACAAACTTGTCTGAAAGGATGCTACAGCTCTATTAGAATGGTAAATGTGGCTCTTTTGCGCCCTCTTTTGGAAACCGCTGCTTAATACAATTTGATAGACAAGAATTTTTGAAGGCTGTCTATGAAAAAATGGTTGGGTCTAAATTAAGGCACACAAAATGGCTAACTAGATTTCCCAGACCATTCCTCTTTTTTTTTTTTCCTACTCATAAGTTTCCAGTCTATTAAAAAAACACAAAATACAGTTCACAGAAGATCCCAAAGGTGCAAATTTCAAAAGGCCTTTGTTTTTCCTCGAAGACGTTTCGCTTCTCATCCAAGAAGCTTCTTTGGTTCGTAAAGTTGCTTTGAAGAACAGACCTGAAGAAGCTTCTTGGATGAGAAGCGAAACGTCTTCGAGGAAAAACAAAGGCCAGTTGCCTTTTGAAATTAGCACCTTTGGGACAACCATGACCTGAATGACTGAGAATCTCCATAAACATTCATAGAAAATGCTTTTATCTTCCTGTTGCATCTAAACATACTAATTCTTTTCTCAAACTGGAAATTTTGGATCCAGTATAAAAAGGTATAGTAATCAAGACGAATTTGTCCATGTAATCCCTAAACTGCCCCTAAACTGGAACCATGCAGGTGTGCTGAAATACAGTGTTAACTCCATACAGGGGTGAAATCCAGCAAGTTCCGACAGGTTCTGAAGAACTGGTAGCAGAAATTTTGGGCATTTTGGAGAACCGATAGCGGAAATTTTGAGTAGTTCGGAGAACCGGCAAATACCACCTCTGGCTGGCCCCAGAGTGGAGTGGGAATGGAGATTTTGCAATACCTTTCCCCCAGGAGTGGGGAGGGAATGGGGATTTTGCAGTATCCTTCCCCTGCCACACCCACCAAGCCACGCCCACAGAACCAGTAGTAAAAAAATTTGGATTTCACCACTGACTCCATACCATATTCAGCGAGAATAATGGCTATTGTTATCCATCCATCTCTATGCCACAAGATTAGATGTTCGAACATCAAGGCTGGCGTTTCACTACCAGCATTAAATTGAGCACAAGCACCACATCAAATCGTATCACTCATCTAGCAATTAAATCTTTTTCAACAAAAGGGGGTTGACCTCTATGCATATTTATAGGGCTGCTCTATAAATAAATAGAAAATATTTTTTTAAAAAAACAATTCCTTGTCAGGGGTACCAGGTCTCCTGTCACCATACTTTTTGCACAATACATCTGGAAAAATGAAAGGGCATTTTTCATGTTAGGGAAGCAATCAGGGAGAACAAATGACTTTGTCAATGACGTTTTGGAAACTAAGCAGCGGACGAGGGTAGAGGTGGGAGAAATATCTAGATTGAACAGCCAAGAAGCAGATGCAGAGATAAAGATCCACGAGAGGAATATGGGAGGCAAGCCAAAAAAAAAGCATAGCAATTAAAGTATTAAAGCGGGCAAGAGACGATGGGTAGATGATTTTCTCTTTTTTGTTGTTGTCCTGGTTTGCTTTTCCTTGTCTCTCTCTCTCTCTCTCTTCTTTTTTTAGGTAGGTGACATGATTTTAATAAAGGGTGACATGATTAAAAGTTAGAATAAGAGATAGAAATAAGAGGAGGAGGAATATTAGTGTATGCACTCTTATATAACAAAATAAAAGCAATAACAAGAGAAAGCATGGAATAATAAGATTGCAACTTAATATAAATGTGTATCATTATTAGAAATATATAAGTTGATTGAATGTAATAACTATGATTAATTCTATTAGTTTTATTTGTATTAGAATATATGATACCCAGGTGCCACACTGTTCATGCATTGATGTTTCTTAAAAAATTAAAAACTTTAAAAAAAAGAATGTTCAAGGGAAGAAAAATGCATTGTGGAACAGGACACAAGATGGTAGTTTTCTTAAGGGGCAGAGGGAATGCAACTGCTACAAGAATGGGAATCAATACATACTAAACAGGTCCAACAACTTATGAAGCTTGGCTAGCAGCCAGGAGCATTAAATCACAACATGTATCACAATCGTTCCCAAGATTTTGCAACCCCACTGACAATTAGCCTTTTCTGAAAATCCATTTTGGGACAAATACTGCAAATAGTTACAGATATGCCACCCTGACTTTGATCGTTTAGAAAGGAAACTCAAGATCACATTAAAGAGGTTGAGAAAGAAAATATTAGAAGTGAAAACCAGCCTATAGGACTATATTGCCAGACAAAATTGGGAGGTTTTTTTGGAACCCAGGTCTGAGTTAATCTAGATTATAGTGTTTCTCAAACTTGGCAAATTTAAAACGTGTAGGCTTCAACGCACAGAATTCTACAGCCAGCACTGAGAAACAGCTTGATCGAATATGCCTTTAAACCAGCGATGAAATCCACTTATCTTCGCTACCGGTTTGCAAATGTGAGCACGCATGCCATCTCCATACATGCAGAGCCTTCTGCATATGCGCAGAGGGTCAAAAACAGGACGTGATGATGTCCGGGCGGGTGGGCAGAGCCTCCCACCGCCGGCGCTACCACTTCACCCAAGCCGGATAGAACTGGCTGCATTTCACCACTGCTTTAAACTGAATCCTACGAAGATAGAAAGTCTGGCTTGGTCCACTGGGGCATCTTAAATTGCTAAATGAAAAATCAGATTGCTGGCACAATTTCATGGCCTTCCTTGTTTTAGAAGCTATTCTCAGCAAATGGGGAATTAAAATGAGTTCGCATGTATAATGCAAATGAGGAACTTCTAATAGAGTAGCTGAAATGTGACTGAAGAGGTTTAGGTGATATCTGATCGCATTGCCAGTACAATTGAAAAATACAATTTGTTCAAAAGGACCAATGCAATAAGGAGAAATTACTTAGAAATACAAAAGAAATTAGTGGCACATTTGAGAGCATCTGGGCTAAAATACATAAAAGCAGTACTCGGCTTTTATTCAACTCTGGCTTGAACATTGGGAAAAAGGAAGATCTGGAAACTACAGTCAGCCTAACATCAAAGTCTAGGAAAATTCCAGAGCTATCAGAGATATCTAAAATTATAGAGCTATCTCTTTGATAACTCTAGATTTTCCCATCATTTCTATCCCAAATTTCAATGACAGTTCTAGAATATTCTGTCATTTCTATCCCAAATTTCAACATTTTATTCTGAAATGACATTCTGGTGGAGGCTCTTGTTCAGTCTTTGCTCTTCCATTACATTATTTGCCACATTTTTCTTTCTATTCCCACTCCTAAAGATAAAAGTGGATACAGTAATGTCCTATCTTTATTCTAGAAAGAGTGCAGAGAAGAGCAACAAAGATGATTAGGGTTCTGGAGGCTAAAACATATAAAGAACGGTTGCTGGAATTGGGTATGTTAGTTTAATGAAAAGGAGGACTAGAGGAGACATGATAGCAGTGTTCCAATATCTCAGGGGCTGCCACAAAGAAGAGGGAGTCAAGCTATTCTCCAAAGCATCTGAAGGCAGGACAAGAAACAATGGGTGGAAACTAATCAAGGAGAGAAGCAACTTAGAACTAAGGAGAAATTTCCTGACAGTGAGAACAATTAATCAGTGGAACAACTTGCCTCCAGAAGTTGTGAATGCTCCAACACTGGAAGTTTTAAAGAAGATGTTGGACAACCATTTACCTGAAATGGTATAGGGCTTCCTACCTGTGCAGGGGGCTGGACTAGAAGACCTCCAAGGTCCCATCACACTCCATTACTCTGTATACTGTATACCTTTTGCAACAATCATTCGCTTGCATGTAGTTTTAACTTATCCGGAATTAATTTCACCTCAAAGTATCTTTTTTTCATACTTCCCATCAGCTCAGCCTATTTCTATGGCACTCTGCTCCAAGCAATTTCAGTTTCATGTTCCCCAAGTTCACTTTCCATACATTGTTGTATAGAATTGTCTACTAGTATTTTTGCTACATCACGCATACATTTCTTGCTGCAGTTCTACTTTCATTCTTCATTTTTTCTGTTATCTATTTTCCCTGACTCTTATTTATATGTATTATATAGAGTGTCACACACTCTGGGTAGCTTACAAAATTAGAAACACACAAACCCACCAAAAATAACTCTGTTGCCCAAGGTTGAGTCAACAATGGATTCAAAGTTTAGTACTCCGACTCTGTAGTAAACTAAGGGCAACTTGCAAGTGAGATATGTGGAAGTTATTGAGCAAATGTGATAAAAAATAACACAATTAGTTGAGATAGTAAAATTACACAAGTAAGAAATGTTCTGATTTAATCAATAGAGTATTTTTCCCTTTTACAATGTGACAGTCCCTAGTTCTTGTTTTTCTTGAAAGGTTGTGGCACTAGTTGTAGGCAACCATATACCTAATAATAAATAAATAAATACAATTTCTAAAAACCCAAGTAGCCACTGATGCTTTTGTCCATTGATTCTTCCATTGAAGTTTTCCCCAAAAAAGTCTTGCATAGTACAATAGTCGAAGATGTATACTTTATAGAAGTCTTTGTGGGGTCTTAATGGATTCTTCTAATGTATAAGCATTTCAGAAGGTGTATCTGAGAAAACTACAAAATAAGATTGACAGATAGTCCTTACATTCCAGAATACTTTGTAAGCTAATAACTGAAACGAAATCACTCATCAAATTTTCTATGAAGATAAAGAGATGTATTTTAAGCCTCCATTGAATGACATCTTCTATTTTTGTGGAACACTTTTTAAATTTTTTTTCAAGTTTTTATTGTAAGTAAATATTTTAAAACTTCCACAGCACTCAGATTTTCATACAAAAACTATCCTAGTATATTTACAGATATTGCTTGAAACATTCAGAAGTCTTTGTACAATAGTAAAGGAGGCTGAAAGCATTTCACAATCATCGCAGGCTTTAACCCAAATTCACATGCAGTCCACCACGTTGCTAGATCCTTGACCCATATCACGAATTTGACTGCTTAGGCAAGAGCACACAGCAACTCCTGCCCCAGCTCTGCAGTGAGACACGGAGCCCACAAGCTCCCATCTAAAGAAAAAAGAAAAGAAGACAAAAGAAATGCAAGTCAAGTTGCTTTACTTTTTCCTGATCTTAATGTGAAAAAAGTTAGTCTGCAGGCTAAATAGATCTCAATCTCATGTACCAATTCAATTTTAAAATATTTTTTATTTCGGTGTCTATTTAAATACGTAAGTTGAAATTAAACACACGAAGAAAAGTTTGCTGAAGATAGAACAGTAAAGATCGTTTGAAACAGAGATTGGAAATCACACAAACTCTAAGCCAGTGTTTCTCAACCATGGTAGCTTGAAGATGGGTGGACTTCAACTCCCAGAATCCCCCAGCCAGCGTTCACCCATCTTCAAGCTACCAAGGTTAAGAAACACTACTCTAAGCCAGTCCAGCAAAACATGAACTATTGTGAAACCCTGGTTCATAAATGATGACATAGCTTGTTCTTTAACAGAGATGCACCCAACAAACTACAATTAAATAAATTGTGATTCATGACAACATATGACTGCAATCACTGGATGGGTTTCACACCGCACTCATAAATTATGGTTTGAATCACAATGGCTGAATTAACATAGCAACCTAAGCCAAAATGAGAACCAAAAATCACATTATGACATGACACAATGGATGAACCAAATTGTTTTTTAAAAAATCAGTAACAAAGGAGAGATTCAAACAGACAAAAGCACCACATCTAGAATCTTTGTACACATTCCTCCCTAATATATAAACTGTTGAAAACAAATTTACAGTGCAGCTTTTAAGCTACAAACTTAATCCTGAAGAAGAGTAAGGCATAATGCCAATCCACACTTTAATGTTGCCTCTCTACCAGAGCAAGTGCTTGCCTAAAAATCAATACCTCAAGTTACTCCACACTCAAGAACACTTGATCTTCTCAATATTAATTTTATTGAACTTTTGACTTTTAAAAACAAAGAAAAATACAACAAAAACAAAAACACATTAAAAAACACATCACAAACATAACATTACATCATATATTATTTATATAAAGAATAGAGAATATATATCCATGTTGATACAGTAAGCTGTAAAATAATATATAATATAAAATGTAGAGATTTATATCGAGTAAAAAAAAACCTGCTTGAGTAGTGTAAAAATATGAAAATTATATATTAAATCTGACTATACCAAAGCCTTCCTACTTTTAATGAGCCAATTAAGAAATGAACAAGCCAAAAGAGCTGTGAAAAAATCACCCAGTGAGACCTTACAGAATGTAAAGAGTACTGAGTGCCTTCCTTACAAATTGTTAAAGTAGCTGCATTGTTTGCAATATAGGGCTTTGCATGTGCTCTTCCACATTACTTTCAAACGCTTGGAGTACAAAGAGGGCTTCAAATTACCTGTTTGCTACTGGATCAAAGGTTTCCACTGTGTTCAGGTAAGCATTCCCATTATGTCCTCCAACAGCAAAAATTTTGCCCATTAATGTTGCTATGCCAACTCCACCCCTAGGAGTTGTTAGTTCTGCTACATATTCCCACTTATTAGTGCGAGGGTCAAACCTCTCAACTGAGCTGAGTGGAGAATTGTCGTCAAAGCCACCTGTACAAGAACATACAGACAGGGACATGACTCTTTGTAGTTAATGGCTTTATAGTCCAACAACATAGGAAGCATACCATACATTCTGTTCTTCAAACATCACATCAAAATGCAATAGATCTACTAAGAGAATTCTTCACACAAGCAATGATAGGTGTATTGTAAAAGATGGATTGCCCATCACAACTATTTCCACCCCAAAGAAAAGCTATTACTTTAGCCTACCATTTACAAACTAACATTACCAGGTATAATAATGTTACATGCATGTGGTAGAGAAACCCATGTAAGCCAAGAGGTGGGGAACTGACTAGCAAGTAACTAGCTTGTTGATTAGCAAAAACTAATCCTCTAAAGATGAAGTAATCTGAACGTTTTCTTCCTCATTCTCTTGAGCATTCAGGGATTGGGTTTGAAAACCAAAACAGACTCTTGTAGCCTAAGCGGCCAAACTAAGCCCTCAGAGTAACTCAACATGCCATGTCCAATCTACTTGTCTAGTCCCCATACCTGTTCCTTCATCAATCAGAGTTCATAGAAACTCATACTTAACAAAATAACAGAGGTGGAAGGAACGTTGGAGGTTTTCTAATCCAACTCCTTGCTCAACAGGAGATCCTATACCACTAGAGACGAGCAGTTGTCCAATTTCTTCTTAAAAACCTCCAGGGATGGACCACCCACAACTTCTGAAGACACGCTGTCAACTGTTCTAACTCTCAGGAAATTTCTCCTCAGTTCTATGTTGCTTCTCTCTTTCATTAGTTTCCATTCATTGCTTCTTGTTCTGCCTTCAGGTGCTTTGGAGATTAGGTTGAAACCCCCCCCCTTTCTTTGGGGCAGCCCCTTAGATATTGGCTGCAATGTAACAGAAGGCTGGTGTCTTCTCTTCACCATAATCTGCTTCTATTATTGAAGTTCAAGCAAAGCTATGAGAATATAGGGGATCAAGAGAGAGAAAGGGCTGAACATTACTCACCTACCACATATAAACAGCCATGAAGTTCACTAACCCCATTGCCAGCTCTCCGCTGACCCATTTCTTTTACCTCTATCCATTTATCAAGATAAGGATCGTATTTCTCCACACTAGACAGAGAAGCCACACCATCATTTCCACCGACGGCATACACATTATTCTGAAATGAGAAAGAGAGTAAGATTCTATAAATTCTTATATAGATATATATAAACAAACACCTACTTTATATTAAATCACATGTATTAATTTACTTTTGCCAGCCTAAGTTTAACTATCTCACATTGAATTGTAAAAATAATGAAACAATACAAATTGTAATCCAACTGGATAAACTGAAACCTAGTGCGAAATTCTGAAAAATATTGAACAGGTGTTTGTACTACTATATTGCTGTATTTCTCTCACCTGTTCTATTCCATGTCTTATTCACTATCAGAAAGCAGCCCCTGCATTGAATATAGTTATAGCTGAAGGACTCCATATTATCTTACTATTTCTGCTCTGGCAGGCAATGTTTGCTGTCCATTTCAAGGCTGCTCAAGAGACTCACCAGAAGAGCTACAGAACCAACTCCTCCGCGAGGGGTATTCATAGATGCAACTCCGCTCCACTGGTCCGATTCCATGTCGTATCTCTCCACCTCACTGAAGCAAGTGTTATCATCTAAGCCTCCGATGGCATAAATGGGGCCTCCAAGAGAGGCGAGAGCAATTCCTCTCCTAGCAAAAAGCAGACTGTCACTTATCCAACTATATTTAAAAGTAAAGCAGCAAATGTACACGTAAGGTATATTTTTGCACTCGTGTCAGCAGCACCGAGGCACTTCTGGGTTGAAAGGATTGGCCAGTGACATCACTGTTGCTCTGGGGACGTCCAGTTGGGGGCTCCTTTCATGTCCCCAGTAGGAACTTGGAGTGAAGGACACGAGTTCAACCCCGCCCCAGGGCAGCTCTTGGGTCTCGAACGCTAACCTCCTGCCCAGTTCCAACCACTCGAGCCAACATCCTCCTTATAAGGTGTATGTACCATGTTTTCCCGAAAATATGACCTACCCTGAAAACAAGCCCTAGCCCGATTTTCATGCCTGCGCTTAATATTAGCCCTACCTCCCAAAATAAGCCCTAGTTAAGTCCCGCCCACCATCTGGTTTTACAAGATGGGGTGAGGTGTATGCGTAAAAATCAAGCTAGGGCGGGGGGGTGGGGGAGCTGTCCCATGCGCTCCGCACCTGCTTACCTTAGGACTGCTGCAGCCAGACCTCCCACACCCTGACACCTGTCGCGCCGCTGCCTAACTTCTTTTGCAGAGCAGCTGCAGAAGTCAGGCAGCAGCACGACAGGTGTCAGGGCATGGGAGGCCTGGCTGCGGTGGTCCTAAGGTAAGCGGTTAAAATATCCCCCCAAAATAAGACCTGGTGCTTATTTTGGGGCCAAAAGAAAATAAGACTGGGTCTTATTTTCGGGGAAACATGGTAGTTTGGTATCTTTGATTCACTTGGGTAACCAAAGTCAACATGTAATGTAATAAAACCCACATTTTTGTCCTTTTAATCTTAAAGCCTTGTCTACGTTTCTAATTTCCATCATTCTTTCCCCATATTGCAAATTTATTTTGGATGATGGCATTGTGTAGCTTTATATTTGCCGTTTTTGTATTTGTTGTTTCATCCACTTGCGGTAAGATGCCCAGAATTCCTTTTGGTGGGGTGTACAAATGTGATTAATAAATAAAATTTTAAAAAATGATGGGTATGGAGGTACCAGATGTGTTTAATGGTCCATGACAATTATGTGATAAACAATGTCTCACATGAATCTACACATTTCTGATAAGGAAGGCACATCTCCAAATTTACCTACCTTTTGGTATTCATTGATGCTTTCATCATCCATTTATTTGTGAGAGGATCAAACACTTCCATGCTGCCTAGGTGCTCATTTCCATCGTGCCCACCCACAGCATAAACTTTCCCTGAAATGGTCAGACAATGTATTTCTTAAGAAGAAAAGTAAGAATAGCCCATCATCTTATTTTTATTGCTATTTATCGCTAATATTATAATCTGCCCAGACACAGCCAATTGTAGTTAATACATGTTTTGCCAATTTAACTGTTCTCTCCCCCCCACTGAAGGAACTCTTTCTTCCTGCATCACCTGCTGAATTAAATGGTTAACAAATGCACCGTACTGGTAAATATTAGCACATTTTTACTTTTTTATTCAAGCATTTAATCTATAGGATATCATTACAATTCTTGGAGTAAACATTCGTCCAATTTAGCATCTGACATCGGATTGGCTGGAAGAACATCACATCGCTCGATCCAGAAGATTATTTTGACTAATGTCAAACAGAAACTTTGGAGAACAAACCATAGCCAACATCTACCACCCGAGCTACAAGTATTTTCTATCATTTCAAATCAGTTTGACTTTTCTGATGACCTTTTCTCAGGACATCAAAGCTTCTTTATTCAGGCGTACATTTGACCTAATGATTTTTTTAATTCTGGCATTTTGTACTTGTTGGTTTCCAGTAGTACCAGGTTACTACTGAGCCCTCTTAACAATTTCCACTATGTTTGTGAGTTCTCTTTGAATATTTTCTTTTAATAAAAAAGCATTATTAAGCAAGATTTTGTTTACTAGGCCACTACTAGCAAGCAGATATTTAGGGAGGCAAAAAGAGATACTCCAAACACAAGGAAGGGAAATCTGAAAGAAAATCAGAGGCTTTGCCAAGGGGAGCCTATGAAAATTTACCATTTACATAAGGTTACTGTGTTTCCCCGAAAATAAGACCCTGTCTAATATTTTTTTGAAACCTGAAATAAGCGCTTGACTTTATTGCCATGTGCTCAAAAGCCCGATTGGGCTTATTATCAGGGGATGTCTTATTTTGGGGAAAACAGGGTAGGTTTTAGAAAAATCCATACCTGATCCAGATGAAATTGCTGCAGCAGAATACTCTAATTTATTATAAATGAGCAAGTATTGACTTATTTCCACGATTTGGTTCTTTTCAGCTAGTTTTAGGACTTGTGTAGAGAACAGATTACATCTTAAGTGTGATTTATGCATTCTGTATTTATGCAGAAATATTAAGAATTCAAAAGCATTCACAAACTTTTAAGTATTGCTGTATACATACATGAAAAACACAAATACAGTACAATTTTGTGTTTGACAGGGAGAGCTTGGTATATATAGATGGGGTACATTTTATAAATGAAGAATGATAAGTTATAGATATTAGTAATTCAGTTTTGCTCTAGTGCTATTTTTGGAATGTTTATGGCAAGTATATACAGACATAACTGTGATGCACAAACCAATATATATGTCTCATAAGAAATTTAATAGGGGGGGATTTCCTAGGTTGAAAAAATGGGGAAGTTGTGCACTACACAGAATATTAGTCCTATTTCCCACCCACCCCCAACTACCTTTTTTTGCTTTGCTTTTGTGATAATCATCTTAAATTCAGAGTTTTCTTCCTCCTCGGAAAATACAGTGATTATAGGGTAGAGGGAATGGCTGAATCATAAGCTACAATAGACTACAGAATTATTTGAAAATAGAATTTTCTTCTTACGAACCTCCCACAGAGATTACTCCTACATGCCTCCTTCTACTGTTCATTTCAGGGCCAAAAAACCAACTGTTTTTATTTATTGAGTAGCATTCAATACTGCGAAATGGGTCGCCTGATCCCCCACGTCCTCCAACACAGAAAAGGACACCTAGCAGGAAAAACAAAAACAAAATGAAGAGTGGCTTATTTGATAAGATTTAAATTAATTAACAGAATTCAGCGGGTATCAAATAAAGCACTCATTGAACTCATTAACAGGATTTCACAGAACAAGAAATTTTCAAATCTATACCATCAGCATATCAGGAAAAAATAAAAATACCTGCTGTGTGTTTCCTTGGGGTTGTCCGAACAGAATATTCAAAATCTGGTACCGTATGACTGCTTAAATGAAGGTGGTAGTTTCTTGCTTCATCTAACAAATCTCGGCATTTTAAGTTCTGCTTGACTATTTGTTCTTTTGCAACAACTCCCATAAGGAAACAAACAGGTAACAGAGGCAGGCGTACCTAGGGGAACAAACATAAGTGATGAACTGAACAGCATCAAGATCAAAATGAACATCTTCCCATACCACTTTGACCAATGAGAGAATGCCAGGCTACAGTGCAATTTTCATTCTTACTGCTGCATATTGTCCAAGGATATGGGAATTTTGCCTACTCTGGCCAGATAACTGGCATGGTATCAGCAAAGAATTTCAAAAATAAATAACCTTTATTTATCAACAAGCCTGGTTGGTTAAACTAGTTTTATTTAACCAGTGAAAAGGTGCAATATGCATGTTTCATTAGGACAAAACTGCAATGCAAATTCAGACTGGAAGGAATAATATCAAGCACTCTGGAACCAATGGAGATGCTACCCAAACCAATTCCTAATGGCTTACTCATTGAAGAAGTCCTACCAGGTACTGTCATTTATTCAAGATGAACAACAGAAATTGTCTCATCTTAGTACCCCCGTTTTCCCCAAATTAAGACGTCCCCTGATAATAAGCCCAATCAGGCTTTTGAGCGCATGGCAATAAGGCCAAGCGCTTATTTCAGAGTTCAAAAAAATATAAGACAGGGTCTTATTTTCGGGGAAACACGGTAGCACTACACAGAGAGGGAATATCCTTGAAGACAAATGACAATAAATGTAATTCCAATTCCTCTATTAGGCATTCTTTGGTCATCCTGCCTCTATGCTGCAGGTTGCCATTTACATAATTATATAGTGCAGGACTGTCAATATTGAACAAAAGCTGTAACAACAGCGGCAATCTTCTGGCTGCTAATTTTCAACCTGGAGACCTAGGCTAATCTAATCAGTAACTGGATGGGAGAACACCAGGACATAGGAGGGTGTAGGCTAGATTAATGGCATCTATTTCCATATTGTCTCCAAATCCAAATGGACATAAGGAATTGAATCTAACAAAAGCAAATAGTACCTATTTGGCTGAAGTTAGAGAACCAATTGTGCTCAGTTTATACATATACCACTAAAGCTGCATAAAGAAAAAAAAATATGGCTGCTTGAAAGTACTTTCATAATTTTTTTAAAAAAATACGAGAGGAACAATATAGATATTTACAGCACTTTTATCCTACTCTCATGTGGTTCTTACCTGAGCAACTATTTCATCTAACCATAAAGCATGGTGCTGGGGATTGGCCAAAAGCCATTTAATAGCAGCACAATAAACTTGCTTTTCATTCTCAATGCTCAGGTCACTTGAAGACAAGAGTTTATGAAGATGCTGAGGTGATACACTCACAAAGTCTTCACATTCCACCACTTCAACAAAGTGTTCACAGGCATAGTGGTCAGCCATGTCCATCAAGTCAATACGGTTGTGACTCTCTGCAAAGGCCCTCACTGCCAGGCAATTGGAAGGGTGAAAATGCAGCTTCATGTACTCACAGCAAGCTTTGGCCACTATCTCCACTTGGAGAATGCAGGCAGCATATAAGAGAGGCTGGACATTGTCAACTGTCAGCATTAGTCGGGAGGAATACACAAACTTGACCAAGTCTTCAATGGCATCACCGTCAAAATCTTTGATTTCAATCAATGATTGTTTAGCTTCTGCCATTTCCGAAAGAAACATGGCTCTGAAGTAAGGTATAACGCAAGCCAGGACAAGCTTGTGACAGGTAATCAATTTTGAGCCCACCTGGAAGTAAAACATATAAGAATGTTAACAGTAGCTCACTTTATTTATTTATTTATTTTATTTAATCTAATTTTTATACCGCCCTTCTCCTGAAGGACTCAGGGCGGTGCACAGCCAAAGATAAAACAAGCACATATATAAAATTTAAAAACAATTTAAAAACATATTAAATAATTTGGCCCCGACATCATTAAAACAAAAACAACCCATTAAAATTAATATTTAGGCCAGTCCAGCTTGTTGGAACAATAACTTCTTGAGGGCACGTGAAAAGTGCATAAGTCAGGGATCATCCTTATCTCCAGGAGCAATTCATTCCAGAGGGCGAGTGCCCCCACAGAGAAGGCTGTAGCCCATTATTTAAAGCAACCCACAAGGTCCACAAATCAAATAGAATGTTTGATAATATGTTTTATTGATATTTCAGTAAACTGAAAGTTCTTGCAAATCTTTTCGTTTTGCTTAAGTGTTACTTATCTCACTGATGTAAGTTTTTCCAGTTTTCCCTTTTTTTCTTCCTGCCTGCAGATCGGTGGTGGGTTTCTACCGGTTCACCCAGGTTTGGCCGAATTGGTAGTGGCGGGAGGCTCTGCCCACCCGGCCAGACATCATCACAGATGCTCTGCATGTGCACAAACAAAACAAGCGGGTGCACGCACATGCTCCCAATTCCAACCAGTAGCAAAGGTAAGAGGAACCTACTACTGCTGATGATTGAAGTATTAGTTTCTATTTCAGGAGGTCTCCTCCCCCTACCCCCCGCCTGTCGACCAGAACTGGTCTGAGGCATGCCAGAAACTGGGCCACACAAACAAGCAAAGCCCCATCTGCAGGATGCAGGCAGCATGTGAAACCATGCCCCCTCCAGTCCGTGAAAAAAACTCTCTCCACGGAACCGGTCCTTGGTGCCGAAAAGATTGGGGGCGACTGTTTTATTTTACAATTAATGATTAGTAAATTTATTCTCTTTCTGAATCTGCTGCCCTTTTCATTATTTACAAGTAGCTAACTCAGATTATCACTATATCTACTCAACTCCTATACTTTTTTAAAGCTGTAGCGGCATATCTTTTATGTTAACAACTTTCTGCTTAACCATTAGCTAAACTGCTGGGTGTAGAAAAATGTTAGTTCAGCTATAAACTGTTTATAACTATTTGCACAACACATTGTAATCCATTGTAGCTACCATACCTGTTCTCCATTTCAAATAAGAACCCCCACTCTCTTAACATGGGGATTATGGAAGAATCTCTTATTTGTGCAAAAATTCTCGGTCATGTAAGTTTTTATCCTACACGTTCATTCAATGGTATATTTCATGCCAGCTTAATGAACTTGCCTAGGCACTGAATTTCTAACAATTATACATCCTTAAATTAGACAGAAAGTGATTTTTCTTCATTTGTGTTCATATCCATCATTATTCAGAGCCATTGCAAGATTCCAACAAGTATTAACTGTCCTTTTAATAAGATTTTCAGAAATTTTTAAATAAAAAAAGAGTGATGTGAATGCTTGAAATTCATTCCCAATCAGTCAGTGGAAACACAAGTGATGAAGCAAATATGTCTTCTAGTACTTCACAAAATACATGGGAAATTCCACAGAGAAATTCAAAATTATATAGAAAATATACAGCACTACCTTTAGCGTCACGTCACAAAGCTCCCCGGCTTCATAGAAATGGAGAAGAGAGCTGTGAAAATCCTTCCAAGCTTCATTTGCTTCAAATACAAACGTGTCTTCTTCCCCATCACAGTTCAAAGGTGTCCTTTCCTGCTTTTGATGTCTTTTTCCGGTCACCGTATGTTTTCCTTGCTCTGGGACCATTGATTCAGAAGCCATTAGCTGTTTATCTTTTTCCAAGTGTACTTTTAGTCTCCATGAAAAGATCCAGCACACATCCTATTATGTGCACCAGCTAACATCCATTTGGGAATAGCCAATATCTTCCAATTTAAAAACAAAACATAAAACAGATTAGGTATTTCTCTCAATAGTATGCCTGAAACACATATTTCCACAAATACTTTGCCAGCTACTATTCTGCGTCTTTGAACAGATCAATGCAAATAAATAGAAAATCAAGAAAGGGGCTTATGGTTTTTGACTGGAACTAAAATTAGTATATTTTGAAAAGAGACAATCAAGGAAGGTTAAATCATGCACTGCCATCGATATTTAGAGGAAGCTCATGATGCTGACCAAGGGCACATGAGGTTCTGCAGGTCTATTCAGTATAGCATGAAGATAAAAATCACTGAAAATTAGCAACCTTTCTACTTAACAAGAAGTAGATCACGCCACACTGACATTTGAGGGGGGGTCATTTTATTGAACTGAGAGTCAAAACTGCAGGACACTCTTTTTTTCTGGATGCAAACAGTTTTCCGTACTGACACATGAACACAATTTAGTCAAAATTCAGCGTAAATGAAGAACTGTGAATCAAAATGGTAATTATTCTTGAGAAGAGATTAGATATGTTTTACTACAGATACGTAAATTTACTCTTTTACTATTTAAGCGGATTATACCTTTAAGCAAAAATGCTTGAAACCTTTTTAGCTCAATGCCCAGGTGAAGTCATCAGTAATGGGAACTATAGTGTATGCTCTAAGTTAGTGGTTTCTGAACTATAGCCTACAACTAACTCCAAGCAAGCAACATTATTCCAAAATATGAACAAGAACCTAGGGGTAGGGTCCCCACAGTAGGCCTTAGGCTACACAACATAAGGAAAAAAACATCCCCAAAATTATTTGAACAACCTGCTAAGTGATAACCTGACACAGAGTCACATATAGTCCCCTTGCCCATCAACTACACTCATACTGATAATGTCTCTCTTTATTTTGTCATGCTGCCCTGCTAGTACATGAGAAGTCTGTTCTCACTAGAGGTACAAATGACTAAGCACAAACAATTCTACTTTGGGCACATTTTGTGAAGACTTAACTCTCCAGTGAAGACTCCAATGCTGAGAAAAGTAGTAGGAAGAGAAGAGGACAACCAGCAGCAAAGTGGCTGGACTTAGTTATAATTAACAAATAATTAAAACACTTAAAATTAGTATTTAATTTTCCCTACACTTTAAAAATGGTGACTTGGAACTTTTTGCAATGAAGCCCTCAATGAACCATATGAAAATTGGTAAGGCCCTCAGCCCTATGAAAATGGAGCCTCTTAACTTTATCTTAAGACATATGAAGCACCTAAATCATATGTCAAATCAATGTTATGGCTACTGGTGACACTTCTGCATGAGAACCCCAGTGATTTATGCAACACAAAGTGAGCAAAGCAGCAGCAGTTGTTGCAAAGTTAAAAAAAACCATGAACAGTATTCACTCACAGAAATAACTCTCAAATAATAGAAATGGCACACAACTTATCCAAGAGCCTAAAGATTCAAATGTCTGAAGCTGTTCCACAATAAACCAGAAAATGTCAAATCTAATGTACTTCTAACAATGTTAAAATGTTCCATCCTAGTCACAACAGAATACAAGCAATGATGCCTCTTCCCCTTCTCTTCATTGCTAAATTTGGAAATGAATCTATGGAGAATTTCATCTCTCAATATTACTTGAGAGGAAAGCAACCTATCTTTAAAATGATGACCTCCAAAGAAAGAATAAACAAAAACCAAAATTAGATAAATAAAGATCCTATGGAGCTTCTTAAATTAGAGCCGTCAGCTTAAACAAAATTTGGAGATTTCCTTCCCAAGAAATGTGTGCATGCATTATATCTGTATATGCACATATATACACAAATATCCTTACCCAAACTGAAATCCATAAACTAATTGCTGATTAAAATTTATTTATTCTAAATTAAGCTACCTCATTTATAAAAATAATTGTGTATCACTTTTATGTACCAATTAGTCTCACAAGACACACATATCCTGTCCATTCTTGCAGCAAGGAAAAAAAACAAGGGGGGAAACAGGGTAAGGGAAAAGGAAGAGAATTAGTTTGTAATTTACAGAATGAGTTAAACTTCACTGGGAAGATTTTATTTTCAAACCAAGGCTTCAAAGATACTCATGCAGATAATCAGCAGAGACATTTATACTTTTTGCCCTGTTCTTTTTTATAACAGTCTCTAATCTTAACAATGAAGGCAAAGATACCTCCCATACAAACCTCTTGGTTTAAGAGTACTGAATTAATGTCTGGAATGACTATCTACAATATTTTAGGATTTATTCTACGATCGAACTCATCTTGCTTTGTAAAACTGCTGGTATTGCATGAAGCTATAACTGAACAGGTGGAAAACGGCACGATTTAGTTCCATTTTATAGTGCATTTTTAAAAGGATATTTTAATTTTTAAAACATTGTTTTAAAATAATAGTGCCGCCTATTAAGTGTGACTTGGAACAACTCAAGAAATGATTTCCTTCATTTCTCAATATTTTAATAAAGCAAGAGAGAAACTGCTTCTTCAAAAGACGTTGTTGGTAGAGTAGAATAGAATAGAATAGAATAGAATAGAATAGAATAGAATAGAATAGAATAGAATAGAATAGAATAGAATAACAGAGTTGGAAGGGACCTTGGAGGTCTTCTAGTCCAACCCCCTGCTCAGGCAGGAGATCCAATACCATTTCAGACAAATGGTTGTCCTATCTTTTCTTTAAAACTTCCAGTTTTGGAGCATTTACAATTTCTGGAGGCAAGTTGTTTCAATGATTAATTGTTTTAACTGTCAGGAAATTTCTCTTTAGTTCTAGGTTGCTTCTCTCCTTGATTAGTTTCCATCTGCTGCTTTTAGTCCTGCCTTCTGGTGCTTTGGAGAATAGCTTGACTCCCTCTTCCTTGTGGCAGCCCCTGAGACATCAGAACACTGCTACCATGTCTCCCCTAGTCCTTCCGTTCATTAAACTAGACATACACAATATTCAACAAATGAAATCGGAGTAGGGGAAACAAAAAAGGTCTTACTGGGAAATTCCTATCCACAAACTTATTACTGTGGGATATGCCACTAGGTTCAGACTCCTGATTAGTACTGGATTCTCCTAGCACAAAGGAATCGGTGGTGATCGGGAATCGGTGGTGATCGGCTGCTGGGAGCCACAGGCGGGCCAGTAGGGATCACAGGCAGGTGCTATGGAGGGGTGAATCCTAGGCAATGAGGGGGATTTCTATTTTTACCATCCTGTGCAGGGCAACCAAATGGGCAGAGATGGTGAGGTGATGGTGCCTCATCTGAGCTGGCTTTTTTTAATGGCTGCTGGTTTCTCCAATGTGGGTTCCATAGCTTCTACTAAAAGGATTTCTAGGGTGCTGAAGCAGCAGAGGCAGAATATTGTGGTCTCTGTCAAAAGGGAAAAGTTGGAGAGGGGGAAAATAGGAGGGGGCATTAGAGAACTCACTCCAAGTTCTCACATGACTGGAAAAAGTGACTAGATGCTACCACGGTCATAAATACAGGCCAGGCATATACCCAAATGTTAATCAGATGACCATGGGGACACAGTGATTGTTGCTAAGATCCAATCAGGGGTCCCTTTTGCCAGCAATACTGTAATTTTTGAATAGTTGCTCAACAGAGGTGGTCCTCAACTTACAACCATTTGTTAAGTGACTATTCGAAGTTACAACAGCGCTGAAAAAAGTGACTTATGACCATTTCACACTTACAACGGTTGCAGCATCCCCATAATTACATGATCAAAATTTGGGCGCTTGACAATTGGCATGTATTAAGAACTGCGGTGGCGCAGTGGTCAGAGCGCAGTGCTGCAGGCTACTTCTGCTGACTGCCAGGAATTTGGCAGTTCGAATCTCACCAGGCTCAAGGTTGACTCAGCCTTCCATCCTTCCGAGGTCGGTAAAATGACCCAGATTGTTGGGGGCAATAGGCTGACTCTAAACCACTTACAGAGGGCTGTAAAGCACTGTAAAGCAGTATATAAGTCTAACTGCTATTGCTATCACAACTGTAGTGTCCCAGGGTCAACCATTTGTAATCTTCCCAGCTAGCTTCCGACAACCAAAGGCAATGGGGCCAGATTCACTTAATAACTGCATGATTCACTTAACAACTGTGGGCAAAACATCATAAAATGGGATGCAACCCACTTAACGACTGTCTTACTTAGCAAGAGAAATTTGGGACTCAGTTCTGGTTGTAAGTTGGCGACAACTTGTAAATCTAGGTGAACAACAGTTAAACAGTTGAATAGTTAAACAGTTAAACGGAGGCAATTAAATGCTTGAGCACATGTTCATTTCAGGATTTTATCTTTGGAATCAGACCTGGAGTTGGAATGCACATTTTTTCACATACAAACTGATTCACTTGCTTCACTCCCAGCTTCTACATATTCCTGAACTAAAGCTAACCTTTGACATGTGCACCATGATGACAGAACAAGAGCTTCCTGACTTCACTATTCTACGATCCAGAACTCAGCAGACCAAGTCACTATTTCAAGGCAATACTACACCAAAGTCGAAAGAATGGAGAAAAATGTGTATACTATGCATATGAACGGAACAGTACTTTCTTATAGTTTGAATTTGATTGATGGCACATATGCCAATGGAATTAGATATTAATCAACATATTCTCTGTAACAAAAATGATGTATCTCTACCAATTTAAAACAATGTTTACTAGAACGTGACATTAGATAAAATAGCAATAGCACTTAGACTTATATACTGCTTCACAGTGCTTTACAGCCCTCTCTAAGCGGTTTACAGAGTCAGCATCTTGCCCCCAACAATCTGGGTCCTCATTTTACCCACCTCGGAAGGATGGAAGCTGAGTCAACCTTGAACCTGGTGAGATTTGAACTGTCAAATTGCAGGCAGCCAGCAGTCAACAGAAATAGCCTGCAGTACTGCACTCCAACCACTATGCCACCACAGCTTCTATAATAATATATGCCTGAGCATAAAAAGATCAGTTTTGTGATTTTAATCCTTTGGTTTCACGCAGAGGATTAACGAGAGAGGACTTGATTTCTTTAGGCAATCAATTGTGCAATATAGGTGAATCAAGTAGTTTTCTCTGTGATCATACTAGAGATATGACTGAAATATGCCTGGGAGGCCAATTACAAAAACAAAGGCAAGTTTACATGCATGTAATTGATGTCATAATCTGCTCTCAAACCATGTCAGATTTTTAAAAAATCATTAGTTGAGTCCAGAAACTGATCATAAATCACTACAACTGATACAAAATTCAAGTATTATATACTGTACAACACTGACTTTACAACTCAAAATAAGTGATCTTTCACAATAAAATATACTTTTTAAAGTATAAGATATACTGGTAAACTATGCTGCTTTGATGGAAATGAAAATATCTTACAGTTGCACGATCTCAAGAATGAAGCATTTATGTTGGGAGCAGTAACGTTTGATGAAATTCCTGCCCACAGGAGCTATTGCTAATATAAAACCAATACTCCTAAATAAGATAATAGCTCAAATACCAACACCATACCTTTCTCAACCAGCCAGCCAAGGCATATCGTAATAAGCATCTGTGTAACTTCCTTCTACTGAGTTCCTAGTTCAAGTAACTATAAATGTTTTACAGACTTCACTGAAACCATAAGCAGGAAGCAATTAACAGTGGAACAATTCGGTTGGGCTAGTAACATGAAACTTCTGTCAGCAGTGTGTGTCTAATACATTAAAATTTACTCCTCCCTTTTATTGTTCATTCAAAGGTCATCACTCTTAGCATTCATCATCCTTTTTCATAATGACCCATCTTGAAATTATAATCTTCTTCCATTACTTTGTCATTCTCTAAAAGCTCATATATATACTTCACACATACAGTATCTGAAACACTCTCTTACTCAGTTGGTTTACTCTTATACATTCTTCCTCATATCCTTCATTGTGTCATCTTGGGAAATTTTAAAAAGTTTTCTGCATACACTTACAAAGAGAACTGGATCGTACACCCAATAGCAAAATCTTCTCCTTTATCCAAGCAGATTCTCCCCACCTTATTTCCAAAGACACTTTCTAGCCATCCACACACAACCCACCTCCCCTCCCCAAATATATAAAACAAAATACACAAAGTAACCCTCCTAGGTTTAATACAACTCCTCCAGCCTTTCCTTCTCAACCTTGGGTCTCCAGATCAGTAGTGGGTTGCCCCTGCTTCGGACCGTTCTATAGAACCGGTAGTAAATCTGGCGGGAGGCTCCAACCACCTACCCTGACATCATCAGGGTAGTTCTGCGCATGCGCAGAAGAGCACGTGGCCCCATTACAAACCGGTAGTAAAGGTAAGTAGAACGCACCCCTGCTCCAGATGTTCTTGAGCCATTATGCCAAACCAAGCCACCGCGACCGAAGATCAACAATGTAGCTGTAACCTGACCTGACCCATGTCTTTTCACCCAACCACTATACAGGCAGTCCTCGACTTACGCCAGTTTGTTCGAAGTTACAAACTGGCACTGGGAAAAAGCGACTTATGGCCATTTTTCATACTTGTGACCCTCGCAGCATCTCCACACGGAGTCACTTGTGGGTCACCTTTTGCGACCTTCCGGTCAGCAAAGTCAATAGGGAAGACAGATTCACTTAACAACCTAATTTAACCACCAAGAAAAGCCGTAAAATGGGACCAAGCTCAATCAATTTCTCACTTAGCCACGCAAATTCTGGGCTCCATCGTGGTCGTAAGTGGAGGACCACCTGGAGACTGTCAGCTGCCTCCCCTCGAACCTAATTCCCACCTCACTCCTCCATTTTTTATCCAATTGCTCCCTTGCCTGCTTGGAAAGTCAGCATGCGGTAGTCAGGCGTGCTTTTTGAAGGAGAAGAGTGCCTCTGGACAAGTACAGAGTGCCTTCCTCTCGCGAAGGCAAAAAAGCCCTTAGACATATGATGGCAGAAGCCTGGCTTTTCGGGAAAGCCAAACGCCCAGCCCTCTCCCCTTTTCAGGTGCAGGGAGCCCCGTCGCCCCCTCGCCGAGCCTCCCTCCCTCCGTCGCAAGTCACAGGCAGCCGCACCGAGGACCGTTACCGTCCACGCGCGCGCCACCGCCAAGCGCTCTCCCCATCCGTCAAACGCCGACGAGGATTGCGCAGGCGCCGTGGTTTGGCGCGGGGAGAAGTGGGCGGGGCGCAGAAAACAAGAAACAAACTTGAGGGAAGGTGGAAGACAGGGTTAGCGCGTCTGCGCCCAGAGCTTAAAACGATTGGTTTGCGCATGCGGTTCTTTTGGTACCGTTAGCGGCTCCTTACCGTGCTCTAAGAGAGAGAGAGAGAGAGAGAGAGAGAGAGAGAGAGACGAGAGGTATCACCGCCAGAAGAGAGTTTCCCCTTCTGCGCATGCGTTACGGTCAAAGGATTGTTTTAAAGTTCGGATAATAAGGCATGATGGGAATCGTAGTAATGTCCGGAGGCGAAGCAAATGAAGCGCCTCGTTCTCCAACCTTGTCAAAAGTACAACTCCTCAAAGGCGCCAGGAGCCTTGAAAGGCTGCCGCTTGTCAGGGCAGTTCGAATTGTAATGCACAATAGCAATCATCATCACCATCATCTGAAGTTTACTGAAAAAGGGGCAGGTCCCCGAGCTGGGGAAATCCTAAAGGTCAAAATGGTATCCAAAATTGTGTAATAAAATCCCTTTATGTGGCTCCCATTATAAACGGGCGGGATTTCAACGTATGATGACAGCTGCCAGCTGGACTCCTTTTACACACACAGCACACACACACAGATCTTTCTGCAAAATAAAAATAACTTAAAAGAAAAGTAATAAGAAAAGCAAAAGTGATAAATTAAAGAAAACACCCATAAAGGAGCAGATTCCAATCTTCTATACAGCAGTTATAAATGCATTTACATTTTATTCTCTCTGAGTTTACATCGTGACACTCTTCTTTCCATATTCTAACCTTTCTAAACATCAAAAGTTCATTTCCCCCCCTCTATTTTCAGCAAAAAGTCCACAAAGGAGGTCTGGTCACTAATATATGTAGCTATTGTCCCAGTGGTAAAATTCATTTTTTTTTTACTTCTGTGGGCATGGCTTGGTGGGCGTTGCAGAAGGATATTGCAAAATCCGCAATCCCACCCCACTCTGGGACCAGCCAGAGGTGGTATTTGCTGGTTCTCTGAACTGCTCAAAATTTCCGCTACCGGTTCTCCAGAACCTGTCAGAACCTGCTGGATTTCACCCCTGTATTGTCCATTCCCTAATCAAACACAAATTTGGCCATCTCGGTGAATTCCGTCAACTTCACTAACCAATCTTCCATTGTGGGTATTTTACAGTCTTTCCACAACCTTTCAGCTTTTCAGAGAAAGTAAATATAGAAAGATGCTTCTCTGTCATTCAGCATCCTAGGGGCATGCCAAGGTTGTTGGAAGGAAGGAAGTTTGCAAGTCACCTAGAGATGCCATGGAGTTGGAGAAATGTTTTGTTAAAATAAACATATAAAATAATATGTGACTGCTTCCTACATTCTATACTATTGCTGCATTACTATGACAATCATTGCTATAATATATTTTTCAATTACTACGACAAATGTTTACACTAAATTATATTATTATTCCATGTACTATAAGCTATTACTCAGAGGTGACATTCAGCAGGTTCTGACAGGTTCTGGTGAACCGGTAGCGGAAATTTTGAGTAGTTCGGAGAACCGGCAAATACCACCTCTGGCTGGCCCCAGAGGGGGTGGGAATGGACATTTTGCAATATCCTTCCCCCAGGAGTGGGGAGAGAATGGGGATTTTGCAGTACCCTTTCCCTGCCACACCCACCAAGCCACGCACACCACGCCCACCAAGCCATGCCCACAGAACCAGTAGTAAAAAAATTTGAATTTCACCACTGCTATTACGGTTCAATTATTATTACCTATTGCTCTGTTCTCTTCCAAAATACACATCTCGCCCCATCTTGCCCCGCATCTATGTCAAAGTTACAGTGCTATTGGCAACAAGGCAGCATAGGTGCCTGCAATTTTGTCAAGCAGACTGCTATTCCACAGGGTCCAGATAAAGTCTTAGTTTAGCTGAGGTACACCTTGACTCCAAAAAGACAGTTTTTAAAGTTATATCTTCTTTTGCCATACTTAACATATTTTCATCATACCTTTCACTCTCTATATAGACAAGCATGTACACTCAGATGGATGCCCTGCCTTCACTGGAGATTATTGGAAGACCTCATAGCAGTGGTGAAATCCAAATTTTTTTACTACTGGTTCTGTGGGTGTGGCTTGGTGGGTGTGGTGTGGCTTGGTGGGCGTGGCAGGGGAAGGATACTGCAAAATCCCCATTCCCACCCCATTCCAGGGGAAGGATACTGCAAAATCCCCATTCCCTCCCCACTTCTGAGGGAAGGATATTGCAAAATCTCCATTCCCACCCCACTCTGGGGCCAGCCAGAGGTGGTATTTGCTGGTTCTCCGAACTGCTCAAAATTTCCGCTACCAGTTCTCCAGAACCTGTCAGAACCTGCTGGATTTCACCCCTGCCTAGCACTCCTTAGAAGCCATTTAAAGATTGAGTTTGTGCCATATTTGGAATTAGATTGTCTCATGCCACTTCTGGAATCTTGATGTCATTAAAACATTAATGCGCAACGATTCCCATCTGCTACAGTTAGTGATTACTCATTGGCTGTTGCAAAATCAACATAAAAAGTCTACAAAATTTTTAGATGTGGTAAAGGCCAACAGAAACAGCCAAATATACTCTATAACCAGTTAAATCCAGTTTTTTCCTCTATTCATTCACTTGTGCATTTATTGACTGCTTTGTTCCCAGTTCTTCTATGAGGTATCTATAGAAAGTTAAGACAATAATCTTTAGTCTCTGCTGAGTTTGCTTTAGTCATATCATATTGACCTTTCTTGCCTACTAAATACCACCATGGACAGACTCTTTAATTATTGTACAATTCCCCTCATTTTTTTTATTTTATTTTGAATTTGTATACCGCCCTTCTCCCTGAGGACTCAGGGCGGTGAACAGCCAAGTAAAAACATCAAGTACAAATATTAAAATACAGTTAAAATATACATATATAAATTTGGCCCCATTAATTAAAAACAATAAACAAAACACTTAAAAACACTTAAAAAATTAGGCCAGCCCGGCTTGCTGGAAAAGGAAAGTTTTAAGGGCACGGCGGAAGGCACCGAGGTCTTGGATTCTCCTTATCTCTGGAGGCAATTGATTCCAGAGGGTAGGTGCCCCCACAGAGAAGGCCCTCCCCCTGGGGGTCACCAGCCTGCACTGTTTGGCTGATGGCACCCCGAGGAGGCCCTCTCTGTGGGAGCGCACGGGTCGATGGGAGATCGTCAGTGGCAGCAGGCGGTCTCGAAGATAGCTAGGCCCTATGCCATGGAGCGCTTTAAAGGTGATAACCAACACCTTGAAGCGCACCCGGAAGACCACTGGGAGCCAGTGCAGCTCGCGCAGGAGCGGTGTTACATGGGAGCGCCAGGCTGCTCCCGTCACTACCCGCGCTGCTGCATTCTGGACCAGTTGGAGCCTCCGGGTGCTCCTCAAGGGGAGCCCCATGTAGAGAGCGTTGCTCTCTTTTGATGTTTTTTCTCACCTGTGGTTATGCAGCAAATAACCTAACAAAGATTTTACCTATGGGTGCTCTAAAAACAATACAAACTTTAGCATAAAAGCAATAATCAACAAATAGCAAAGCAAAACGCCAATATCCCAGGAAACAACCAACAGCTTCCAGAGCTACAGGAGATTTAGCTAGGCATTTGATTAGTCCCCAGGGCTCTTGTTTAGAGAGAAAAAGCCTACCATTCAGAATTATAGGGAAAAAAACCTTATGACACTGCTATTGGGACTGGAATTTCTTTGTATTTAGTCATTCTTGGAAAGAGTACCAGAGTGTAGAGAAAAAAAGGAACGTCTAGTGAGACAGACAGGAATGTCTGCTTTTCAGGAAGGGCAGGAATCTGTGGTTAATTCAGTTCACAACAATGAAGCTGAGGCTACTGTACATCTGGGAGCTTCATCTGGCATTATCATGGATGACTGCCATGTCCTGGTCTCCTACAACTGGGCCGCAAGCAATGTTTCTGTACTAATAAAAGCTAATCCTCTTAAATCACCCGTTATTTTGAGAAACGTGAAAGAAGCTTTGCAGACATAGTTTAGTAAGCTACCTTGCCCAGCTTCTGGTGGTGCTCCACATCTTATACCCACCACCTGATTTTCTAGGGAAATGCTTTAAAAGGAGCATATTAAATATTGTTTTGTAAATATAGTCTGCATGCTCAAACTCATAAATTAAGTCACATGTTTGAGGGGTAGCTTTTGGTCAAGTATAGAGAAAGCCCATTGTCTCAGGCCTTTCCTTTCCTTTCCTTTCCTTTCCTTTCCTTTCCTTTCCTTTCCTTTCCTTTCCTTTCCTTTCCTTCCCTTCCCTTCCCTTCCCTTCCCTTCCCTTCCCTTTTTCCTTCCCTTCCCTTTTCTTTCCCTTCCCTTTCCTTTTTCCTTCCCTTCCCTTCCCTTCCCTTTTCTTTTTCCTTCCCTTCCCTTTTTCCTTCCCTTCCCTTTTTCCTTCCCTTTCCTTCCCTTTTTCCTTCCCTTCCCTTTTTCCTTCCCTTCCCTTTCTTTCCCTTCCCTTCTCTTTCCTTTTTCCTTCCCTTCCCTTCCCTTTTTCCTTCCCTTCCCTTCCCTTTCCTTTTTCCTTCCCTTCCCTTCCCTTTTTTCTTCCCTTCCCTTTTCTTTTTCCTTCCCTTTCCTTTTTCCTTCCATTCCCTTCCCTTTTTCATTCCCTTCCCTTTTTCATTCCCTTCCCTTTCCCTTCCTTATATGATTGGCTCAAAAAGAGGGCTCCATTCCCCAACAAACATTGTATTTGAACTTTTTAATCAACAGAAGGGCGGCCCAAGATGTGAAAACCCTATTCGCTTACACAGCAGACCCTGGGATTGGGTGCTAGGCGAGGCATCATTGGAATTTAAGTGATGGCAGAAGAAGTTATGAAGCACATACCCTAATGCAATGGGACCAGAGTGTGAAAGAGGAGGTTTGAGAATTCCACCCTACAGGGCTCAACAATTTGCTAGAGCTTGAAACGGGATGAGGAGAAAAAAGAAAGGAGAGCCAACCATTAAAAAAGAAGCCAGGCATAAAGGAACTTTTTATTTTTTAAAATTATTTTCTATATTGTTGTGGAATGATGAGACCAACACAACTTTTCTAGGTTAGTCAGAGACAGTGTATTGTGCAATAGGTTCAGAGCCAGTTTTGTACATGAAGCTTTGAACAAACTTATGATTCTGAGACCACATTTATACATTTTCAAACAAAGGATTCTGTTAACTCAGCAGTTTTATCATTGCAGACATTCGTTACATCAAATGACATTTTTCTAATTACTAAGTTTTTTACATTATCTTTGCCAAACAGTCATAATTCTTCTTGTAAATCACCGAAGCATAGATTCAATTTATCTCTTGTTGATACTTCATGTGGTCATCCTTGGTCTCTTTAACCTTCAAACTGTATATCACCAAATGTCTCTATCTCTGACAACTGAGGGGCCCCTCTTATAGAATGTTTCTACTTCAAAGGAATTTGTCTGCCTTTGTACTATTTCTACTGGATAAATTTGCTTTTCTCAAACAAGCACATTTTCTTTCTTACAATACTATGAATAAAGAGGGCCCTTCAGTGATCATCTAGCTGGACCCACATTACCTACATTAATATTGTGTTGGGGTGGGGGGTGGGGTGGTTATTGCTTTTCTTTTCTATATTGTGTTTTTACTGCTTGTAAACCACCTAGCATCACCGTGAGCAAGTAGGCAGACATATAAATTTCCTAAACAAATAAACAAACAAACAAACAGATGTAGTATTACCATACATAAGATGATTCAGAGTGAATGAACACCTGAACAAGCCAGCATCACCCTTCCTCCCTAATCCCTTTCTTCACGGGTTAGGTTTTTAGAGTATACGCCCGAGGGCCAGGACAACCTAATTACAGTAGAGGTTTTTGTAAGCCATTGTTTTGTAAGCCTCTTTGACTGGAAGGGTGAAGAAAAAAAGGAATTCAATAAATAAGCGGAGAGTCATTTTCGATTTGCTAATTCAACAGGTTTCTTTATAGAGCAACTTCTCTTTATACAGTAGTAACTTTGCCAGTTCTGTCTGACCAAGCCTAGATGAATTTTACTCATTCAGTAATTATGTCCTTGTGTGTATTTGTGTGTGTGTGTGTGTGTGTAGATGTAGGCTCCTGTCTGTGTCTGTCAGTTCTCCGAACTGCTCAAAATTTCCGCTACCGGTTCTCCAGAACTTTTCAGAACCTGCTGGATTTCACCCCTGGGACTACCTGTATAAACAACTCATACTTATGACCATTGCTGTGTCCCAATGTCATGCGATCCCCTTTTGCAACCTTCAGACAAGCAAAATCAAGTGGGGAAGCCAGATTCACTTAACAACCATGTTATTGACTTATCAGCTGCAGTGATTCACTTAACAGCTGTGGCAAGAAAGGTTGTAAAATGGGGCAAAACTCACTTAACAAATGTCTCACTTAACAGCAGAAATGTTGGGCTTAACTGTAGTCATAAGTCGAGGACTAGCTGTACTCACTTTTACTACAATACTACATTTGGAAGAGACAATCTCTTTCTCTTTCTCACTGCTCCCCCATGTGTAGAACTGCATTTGTGTTATACAATTCCATCCCCATCACTACTCTACAACAAATCAGGCCTCCCAAAGGAATGCCCATACCTGACTTGCTGCATTTCTTCAGCTATGATACAATCAGTATTCATAATAACAAGGCACAGACATATCATTTTGATTCCATTCCTTTCCAAAATGCGTTGTTCTTCTTTCAGTTTATCATAAAATCCAGGGTGGATAAAAAAAATCAGATTTTTTTGATTTAAATCAAATTTATTTTAATAAAAAACTTTGGGGGTAAAAATCTATCATAAGCTAGTTTTCTATTTAAGATACATAAATAATTTAGTTTATTCAGCATGAAATGGAGCTTAGTTATGTAGCATGAGGCTGTATATTCTGCAACACTGGGACTATCGGTGAGTCAACAGTGGGTCAAAGGAGTAGCAGAGATGACAGTTGCTCTTTAAAAGTTATGATTTAAATTGAGTTGATTTAAATCAGGCCTTTTTACTAGTGATTTAAATCATGATTTAAATCGTGATTTAAATCAACTCGATTTAAATCAAATCCACCCTGATAAAATCCAGTGTCAGCAGATTTGTTTGCGTGTCTATGGAGATTCTCAGTCATCCAGGCCATGTTTGTTCCAAAGGTGCTTTTTTCAAGAGGCAACTGGACTTCCTTGGTTTTTCTTTGAAGACGTTTCGCTTCTCATCCAAGAAGCTTCTTCAGTTCTGATTGCTGAGCTAAATGTCTATAGAGATTCTCTGTCATCCCGTTCATGGTTGTCCCAAAGGTGCTTTGGGAAGAATAAATGGAAGAATTTATTGGAAAAATAAAAGTATGGAAGAATCCTTTCGTTCCCCATCATCCAGTCAGAGCTGAAGAAGCTTCTCGGATGAGAAGCAAAACGTCTTCAAAGAAAAACCAGAAAGTCCAGTTGCCTCTTGAAAAAGCCCCTTTGGGACATTTGCTTACATGAAAAGGAGAAGCCGAAGGAGAATCCTCATCAAACGATTTGTGGGGAAATTAGATCTTAATCATAAATTAATTCTTAAACATGTAAATTGCAAGGAATCTTCTTCATCTCCTTCTGCAAAAAAAACCCCCCAAAACCCCAATGACTTTTATCTCAAAAAAAAACCCCCTCTTGATCTTATGTGAAATATTTTAAAAAATGGATGGAAATTAACAAAACTATGTGGTTTGTTTAGCATGCTAATCCTCAACTTACAACCATTCGTTCAGCAACCATTCAAAGTAACAACGTAACTGAAAAAAGTTACTTAGGTCTGGTCCTCGCACTTATGACTGTTGTAGCATCTCCATGGACATGTGATCAAAACTGAGGTACTTGGCAACAGGCATGTATATGTCTCAACTTTGGAACTGGGTTATAAGTCAAACCTTTGTCAGAACTTTGGAACTGGGTTGTAAGTATACCCAGTGAGGTCTGTTATAACTTTGACCAGTCACTCAGTAACCAATCATAAGTCAAGGACTACCTGCAGTAGCAATAGCTATAGCACTTAGACTTATATACTGCTTCACAGTTCTTTACAGCCTTCTCTAAGCGCACATTGCCCCCAACAATCTGGATCCTCTTTTTACCCACCTGGGAAGGATGGAAGGCTGAATCAACCTTGAGCCTGGTGAGATTCGAACTGCCGAACTGCTGGCAGCCGGCAGTCAGCAGAAGTAGCTTGCAATACTACAGTCTAACCACTGCGCCACCACAGCTCTTTGCCATCTTGTTCACATTTCTGTAAAGCAATAATTCTATATATTTCTGTAAAGAAAACATGTTTACATATTTCTATAAAGCGAGCACGAACCCAATGGCTGCTTTGCTATCTTGTCCTCACACAAAACAAGCAAAGACTTAATAAACTTATTATTAAATAAGTTTAATAATATAAATTTAATAATTTATTAAATTATTCCTTCTCCTTGGGATTTACATTCTGCCTTTTCACCAACAGAGGGTGCTCAAGTCACCAGCAAGGTGATTACTGTACATTCTCTACCTTTTGTTTTCACAAGCATGTGGGGTTTCGTAGTCTACAGTATGTGGATAGTTATCATTAGCAGATGGTAAATAAAAAAACAGATTAGACTTGGTGACTTGACAGCTTGTAAAACTAGAAGAGCAGTAAAACAGGCTCAATCAGTTCAAAACAATAGAATCAGTAGGGCAATTCAGCTGGGTAGCAACCTAACACTTTGGACTTATCCTCATGTTACCTTTTGCAGTATGTATTTGCCTTGGTAACTGCCCTTTTTATATATATACGTATCCTTCACTGTCTTTATCTTATCCCTAATCCATACTCAAGATTAGTGATTAGTGTAGCTCAACCTTGACCATTTAAGACCTGTGGACTTCAGTTCCCAGAACTGGCTGAGTAACTATAGGAGTTGAACTCCACACATCTTAACGTTGTCAAGAAAAGTTGAGAAATACGGATTTCAACTCTTCTTTAGCTGTTTTCAAGTATTTTCTTCTCCGAACAGAGCTTTTGCTGGGAATACAATCTAGAATACACCGGTCATCAACCAGTGGTCCACGGACCACTGGTGGCCCACGAGAAAATTTTGGTGGTCCGCAGAAAAATCATTTGCATTTTTTATATTGCACTAAATACTATTTATTTTTTTTAAAAATTCATATTAATAGTCCACGGCAGAGGTGGGTTTCAGCAGGTTCTGACCAGTTCTGGAGAACCGGTAGCGGAAATTTTGAGTAGTCCGGAGAACCGGTAGTAAAAATTCTGACTGGCCCCGCCCCCATCTATTGTCTGCCTCCCGAGTCCCAGCTGATCGGGAGGAAATGGGGATTTTGCAGTAACCTTCCCCTGGATTGGGCTGGGAATGGAGATTTTACAGTATCCTTTCCCTGCCATGCCCACCAAGCCATGCCCACCAAACCATTCCTTCCAGAACTGGTCAGAACCTGCTAAAACCCACCTCTGATGTACACGTGTACAGGCCTATGTACCTTCAGAGTGATTGTTGGTTCTATTGGTTCAGCCCTCCACAACAGTTCCAGTTTCTCATGCGGCACCTTGGGAAAATTAATTTCCCATCCCTGTTCTAAATGGACGTCCTTGTAGAGCTAGAGCAAGGGTGTCAAACTCTAATTCATTGAAGGCTGCATCAGGGTTGTGTTTGATCTTGTGAGGTGTGGCCGTGGCCGGGGGCGTGGCCAGCTTGATGTCACTCATGTCAGAGGCATTTGTGGTGTCCCGAGCAGTCTGCCAGCAAAAATGTGCAACCCTAACCCTAACCCTAACACCCCCCCCCCATCACAGCCAAAAACGGAGCCTGGGAGGGCCGCATGTGGCCCTCCTGAGCTCTGTTTCCATTGGCAGAGGCCCCGCAGGTTGGTCCTTTGCTGTTTCAGGGTGGTCCCACGGGCCAGATCTAAGCACCCCGTAAGTTGGATTTGGCCCGCAAGCCTTGAGTTTGACACCTCTGGGTTAGAGGCTTTATTTTCCTCTCCCCCAGTTAATCAATTTTATGATGTTTGTGTGTCTATATTTTTCTTGACTGTACACCGCCTTGAGTCCTACAGGAGAAAGGCAGTATAGAAATATAATAAATAAATAAATAAATAAATAAATAAATAAATAAATAAATAATCACACAATGCCAGAAAAAGTGCTTGCAATTGCACGAGAAAAACATTTTCTTCCTGGTTCACTGTGTTAGGATATGGTTTGAGCCTAACAAGTTGTCCAGGCAATATATGCGTTCTGTGACTTTAATATGAATATATATTGTGTGACTTTAAAGTTTTTCTGCTGATTCATTGTAATGCTGAGTCATGCTGTAATTAGATAATCACTGGTTGTGAGCGTATTTAAGAAAGGTACTGTAAAGTATTCAGTTGATGATAAGCTACCATTGTGTGAGGAGTTGCTATCCATTGTGCTATCATCGGTTGGATGGATCTGCTACCATCGTGGTTTGTGAACCAGAGTGAGTTTGTTATTCTAACCAGCTACTGTTTGTGTGGTAAGAAGATTTTGTATCACTGGACTGATTTAACTGGCAAAGACTTGGATTGATTTAAAGACTATGAGATTGTTTTTTCACTATAAAGTAAACTTTTGATAAACCAGTTTGCACATCTCTTATTCATTGCTCTCAGCAACGTTTCTCTGTGCTCTACACTCTGCTGGTTGGTAACACAACAACAATATCCTTAACACACTGGAGTTTCAAAGATGAGCTAGATTAACATATATATGAAACTAGATTTGGGAGATTGTGCAAGACCAAGATGAAGCAAGAATCCACACAATCAGTCAATCAAGAAATGTGACTCTGCTCATAATGATTTTACAATCTTCTTCTTTATTCCCACCTCTTCACATGGGACTTCAGAGCTGGGGTAAAATCCAGTAGGTTCTGGAGAACCGGTAGTGGAAATTTTGAGCAGTTCGGAGAATTGGCAAATACCACCTCTGGCTGGCCCCAGAGTGAGGTGGGTATGGGGATTTTGCAGCATCCTTCCCCTGGAGTGGGGTGGGAATGGAGATTTTGCAGTATTCTTTCCCTGCCACACCCACCAAGCCACACCATGCCCACCAAGCCACGCCCACAGAACTGGTAGTAAAAAAATTTGGATTTCACCACTGCTTCGGAGTATGATCTTGAAGAAAGGATCACTCAAGTTTTATAATGAAAACCTGCCCTTCTTGTGCTCCTCAAATATCTTCCACTTCATAAATACGTTGTAACTATTAAATATCCAAGGCTTTCATCCGATTCTACTGCTGCCCAAGGTTTTTTCAAGATTCCTTTCTCCTCTTCACCCACATAAGAGTCTCCCTGTGGGGCAGCTTGAATTGAAAAAAAAGTGACTGATCCAATGTCTTCCCTAGAATGAACATCCAATGAACTTTCCTAGATAAAGGGGAACTTGAGTCAGATCTCTCTGGTCCTCCTCCAACTCTTAATCTAGGATCAGGATTCTAGCAACTTTCCAACTCCTGCCAATTCTCAAAGGTTCAAAATTAGGCTATAAATATTTATTTAATGCATTTAAAATGTATCCAACTCTGGGCGGCTCCCAGTCAAGAGTTAAAACAACATACAAAACCATATGAAACTAAACAGATTAAAACATTAAATATACAAAGCTCTGGAGCCAAGTCGACTTCTAATGCACAGTTATCCAACCTCATCCAGGTTGGTGGCGTTGTGGTTAGAATGCAGCATTGCAGGAAAACTCTGTCCATAACCTGGAGTTCGATCCTGACCGGCTCAAAGTTGATTCAGCCTTCCATTCTTCCAAGGTCGATAAAATGAGGACCCAGATGGTTGGGGGCAATATACTGACATTTTTAAATGGGTCAGAGGGTACCAAAAATCACTACGGGGTGATATATACTGTAAGTCTAAGTGCAATTACTATTGCTATTGCTCGCCTAGCATCTGGGGAAACAGCCAAGTTTTCAAAGCTTTAATAAAAGTTAGGAAGGTGACCTTGGACCCTAGGAAACAGACAATGGCAAATAACGTCTGTGCTGGGTGTGTGGATGTTATTGGTTTGTTTGGAAATGTCCCTAATCTGTTCAGAGAAAGATTGCTAAGATAAAGTGAGATGGAAGCTTGTTAAAGATGTGAGATATGGTGCTGAGCAGAAGCAGGGTGCTAAAAGAACACAGAGTTATTAAATACTCCAGTGGAATCAGGGGTGGGTTCCACTTACCTTTACTACTGGTTTGTAGCGGGATCGCGCGCGCGCATGAGTGAAGCTTCTGCGTATGCGCAGATCACCAATAATGACGTGCCAGGTGGGCGGAGCCTCCCACCGGTTTTACTACCGGTTCTATAGAACCGGACAGAACCGGGAGCAAATCACCACTGAGTCAAATGCTCTATTTTATTTTATTTTTTTAAAGTACCATATTATTTTATAAGCTGGGTGTAGGCTTCTCTCAGTCAATGTTAATGGGAATGCATTATATTTGAATTAAAATTTGAATTCATTAAGAAACACATGCATATCAAAAAATCTCCCTTCTCTCTAAACAACTCCTTTCTCTCTTCTTTCCTTGAAGAAAAGGAAGCTATGGGAGAGAAAGATAGGAATTTCCCTTGTTCCTCAATCATACTTAACTAATAGGGTTAAATGAGGAACTGAACCATTCCCCTTATCTATCTCTCACCCTTTGCCCAGTGATCAAGAAGTTCATGGCTGTATAAAAATGATGCTGTCTCCAAAAGTCCTAATAATAATAATCAGCTGGGACTTGGGAGGCAGAGAATAGATGAGGGCGGGGCCAGTCAGAATTTTTACTACCGGTTCTCCGAACTACTCAAAATTTCCGCTACCGGTTCTCCAGAACTGGTCAGAACCTGCTGAAACTCACCTCTGGACTGCTCCCAAAGCATCTAAAATATATCCAGGAGTTGGCATTCATTGATGGAATGTATTTCTATGCAACAACTACAATAGTATTCAGCCAGTAGATGGCAGTGTTTACAAGTTTGGATCTATGGTATATATTCTGTGCTCTTCTGTTCCAAGTAGTTTCCTGTTATAGTTAAACAGCTGAGCAATAAAGCACATGGTGATTGTACTCTTTGTTGTCTAACACCAAGAAATAGATATAAAACTATTGCATATCTCTTATTTCCAAATCTCTCAGGCAATTCAGAAGATATTATGGCCAATGGTAAAGTTGCTAAGAAGCCCCTCCCTCTTCCAAATCAACAGAGACATATTCTTCTTAACCCAAGAAAAAGATCATCCATCAGGCAACCGAAACAACTCTCAAGATTGGCCCATCTTGAAAAAATGTGAAGTTGATCAACTATTTGCTCCAGGACTGCCTATCATTGAGAGGCGGCCACTTTTTCACATTAGCCAATCACAGTTGCTTATGTTTCCTCATTTCTAAGGAATCTCCATTAATAGGGAATTAATAGATTCGCTTTTGCCTCCCAGATAAATAATGGACTTCTGCTCTCTTTTACCTTCTTGCAAGCTTGGAACAGAAGTAGGGTGGGTAGAACTAATATGGAAAGAATTTAGGAAAATGAACAGAGGAGCCAAATGCTGGGAGTGAAATGGTTGCAACGAAGACTGGTTCCTAACCAAGGGAAGTGGGAATAATGACTCCTAATATTCCTTAAATACTCCTCTGTGTGGTCACACCTATTTGTCAAGGCCATTTAACTGGCAAACCAAAGATACGAGAATCACACATTTTAGATAAATATATCTCAAATGTGATCTGGCGAGATCCGGTTATGAAAGATGTGAATGAATTTTTTAATGTTTTAAATTTTTCAATGTTTTTTTTTTATAATGATTTTTTAAAATGTATTGTGAGCCGCCCTGAGTCTTCGGAGAGGGGTGGCATATAAATTAAATTAAATTAAATTAAATATATAACGTGTGAGTGTAAAAACAAAAATGTTGAAATATTTTAAGTATAAACTCCTAGGAGGTTACTTAAGGCAGAATTTCTTTCAAACACCTCCTTCTCATGGCTCTCACCTCTGAGCTGTCTCGCCTCTTCTCCCTTAAATTAAAGGCCTCCTCTCACCATTTATCATATTTATTCATATCACTGCCCAGGTGCCAGAAGGTTGCAGATTTTGCATACCTTGACGCTGAGGTAAACTTTTATCGGGAAAATACAGTCTTTATATTGCCTAAATAATGAATTAGGGTTGGTTGATTCATCAGTTGGGAATGAGAGGAAGAGAGTAGCTTAGAACCATAGGATTGGACCTGTAACATTATAATGGTTCTATGCATTCCCTAAGCAGGGAGATGGCTGAAGAAGTGAGTGCGGCCACAGGGTGGGGCCATACTTTGTGCTAAACTAGAACTTGATTTGTTTGCTTTGGGTTTCAAGTTTTATAAAACAATTGTGATTTGTGTTAGATCAGGCGCAGGGACAGAAGACGTGACCAGCTCGATACATTTAATAACTTTATTAGTTACAAAGTAGCAAGACAAGACTGCTGGCGCGCTGCCGGAGCTCTCCTTATATTCGCTCCCGGCAGACGCACCGCCCCTTGACAGGGATTCAAATCTCCCGCCCGATGGCTAGCAGCCAATCAGGGCGGATGTCCTTATAAGGACATAACACTCCTCCCCCCTTAGTCCGAACTGTCAAATCTCGTCCACAAAAGTCACGTAATCGCGCAGGTACGTAGGATGCCTCGGCACCCTAGCTGACCTGCGCAGTCTCACTTCTTCTCCGTCTCCGGCCTGGATGGACGGGGCTCCTTCGTCTCCTGGTTCCCTCTCCGGAACCGGGCTCGGTTCGACTGTCGAGTGAGCGGGGTCACCCCCAGCGCCTCCGGCCGGACCGCAGACCTTAGATGGCTGGTTCTGTTGGTCTTCCTCCTGGCCTGTGGATCTATCGCCTCATCTCGGTTGCTCGGTTCCGACCCGGGAAGAGCGTCTGAGTCTCGGTAAGTCTGTCGCTTGCTCCTCCCTGGTCTCCCGGGCGCTGCGGTTCGGTCGCGGTCCGGCCTGCTGCCGGTTGGGTGGTGGTTCCGCTCGGTGCCCTCGGGTCCGGTCCACCGGCTGCGGGTGGTGCTGGCTATCGTTGTGCTGTCCAACCTCGCAGGGGTGGCGTTGGTCCCCTCGGTTGGGCTGGTGTTGGTCTACCCCGTCTGGTTGGTGGTGGTCGACCTGGTCGGGACATTGTTGCGGGACTACCTCTGCGGAGCGGCGGAGGTCTCCCCTGCCGGGGTGGTGTAGGTCTCCCCGGCCGGGTTGTTGTTGGCTTTCCCTTCCCCCTAGTCCCTGGTCTACCGTCGGGTGGTGCCTGGGGTCATCCGGGTCGGGTTGTTGTTTCCTGGCTGTCTTCTGCGATGGGCGGGGGTCCCTCTCGCCGGGGAGTCGTGTGCCACTCTCGCCCATGGGTAGTGGGGTGCCCGTCTTGGCTGGGTCCCGGTCTACTCGCCTGGAACTGCGGTCTCCCTGGCTGGGCTGGCATCGGCTGCCGTCACTGGTGGGGTGCGCTGCTCCTCCTCTGGGCAGGTCCCGGTCTACTTGCGGGCTGGGTTGGTAGTCCCTGGCCCTGTTGTGCCGGGTGCCCACCTGGCTGGGTTGGTGTTGCCATCCCCCGTGCGGTTGGCCCCGGTCTACCTCGCTGGACTGCCGACGTGACAGTACCTGGTAGTGTGCCGGGCCGACCTCGTCGGGATGGCGTTGCTCTGCCTCGCAGGGGTGTGGTAGGCCTACCTCGTCGGGGTGTCGTAGGCCTACCTCGCCGGGGTGTTGTAGGCCTACCTCATCTGGGTGTGGTAGGTCTACCTTGCCGGGGTGTTGGAGGCCTACCTCGTCTGGGTGTTGTAGGCCTCCCTCGTCAGGCTGGTTTTCGTGTGCTCCCCCCCACCTTTTCCGGAGTTGGTCGATGTGACGTCTACAGACCTGTCCATCTTCCAACTCGACGGTGTAGGATTTGGGGCCGGTTGTGCTGGCAATCTTCCCCTTCAGCCACTTAGGAGAGCCGTTGAAATTCAGCGCGAAAACTGAATCTCCCTTGCTGAAGGCGCGAAGCGGGCGGCTGGTGGTTGCAGTCACTTCCGGGCTGTATTGGGGGTGCAGCCGGTCCAAGGGTGACCTCAACCTTCTGCCCATCAGCAGTTCGGCCGGGCTCTTGTGGGTGGTGGCATGTGGCGTGATGTGCTGGGTGAGGAGGAAGTTATCTATGCGTTCTTGCCAGTCTCCCGGGCCCATCTTGGTGAGGGCTTCTTTGGTCAGTCTGACCATGCGTTCCGCTTGTCCGTTTCCGGCCGGCCTGTAGGGGGCGGATAGGGCGTGGCGGATGCCCAGTCCTGCCAGGAAGGACTCCATGGCCAGGGATGTGAGCTGGGGGCCGTTGTCCGAGACCAGCACGTCCGGTAGTCCATGTGGCGAACAGACGGCGCAGGGCTCGGATCGTCGCTTCTGTTGTGGTAGATGCCATGGGTACCACCTCGAGCCACTTGGAGAAGGCATCTACCACGATGAGGAGGTGTCGCCCCTGCATCGGACCCGCGAAGTCGATGTGGATCCTCGACCAGGGGTTGCTGGGGGTCTCCCACTTTGCGACTTCGGATTGCGGCGGTGCTGGGCGAACTTCTTGGCACGGGTCACATCTGGAGACCCATTGCTCAATGTCTCTGTCCATGGAGGGCCACCAGACGTAACTCCGTGCCAGGGCCTTCATGCGGACGATGCCCGGATGCCCTTTGTGCAGAGTCTCTAACGTTCGCCATTGCAGAGTGCTTGGAATCAGCACCCTGTCTCCCCATAGCAGACAGCCCTTTATGGTGGACAGCTCCTTCTGTTTCCTGGCGAACGGGCTGAACCTCTCCTCTGTCTTTTCCGATGGCCACCCTCTGAGGATCCAGGACTTCACTTGGCAGAGTGTGGGGTCCTTTTGGGTGTGAACGGCCACATCCGCGGATGACACTGGACAGCTGGCGTCGTCATCTATATGGAATAGGTGGAGCGTGGGGGCTGGGTCTTCGACTGGATTCTTTGACGGGCATCTGCTGAGCGCGTCGGCGTTTCCTATGGCTGTGCCTGGCTGGTGCACGAGCCTGTAGGAGTAGCCGGCTAGGAAGATGGTCCATCTCGTCATCCGTGGGGACATGAAGGTCGGGGTGGGTTGGTCGCCTGCGAGGAGTCCCAGGAGTGGCTTGTGGTTGGTGACTATGGTGAAGCGTCTTCCATAGAGGTATTTGTGGAAGCGCTTCACTCCAGCCACGATGGCCAGGGCTTCTTTGTCCAGCTGACTGTAGTTCCGTTCTGTGCCGGACATGGTCTTCGAGAAGTAGGCGATTGGGGCTTCCATGCCGTTGGGCAGTTCGTGGCTGAGGACTGCCCCCACCCCATATGGCGACGCATCACAAGTCAGCTTGATGGGCAGCGTCTCGCTGTATTGGATGAGGACGCTTTTGGACGTCAATAGTCCTTTGATGGCCCGGAATGCTGCTTCCTCTTCCTGGCCCCACTTCCAGGAAGCCGATTTCCCAAGCAGGCGGTGGAGTGGCTCAGCAACTGTGGCTTTCTGTTTTAAGAAAATGGCATAGAAGTTGAGCAACCCAAGGAAAGCCTGAAGCTCCGTTTTGTTTTTTGGGCTTGGAGCTTCATGGATTGCTTCCACTTTTGATTTGGTGGGGTGGATGCCCGTGCTATCAATGAGGTAGCCCAGGAACTCGACTTCCTGTACTCCGATGATGCACTTGTCCCGCCTGACTCTCAAGCCCTTGGCCTTGAACCGTTGTAGGACGAGCCTGAGCCTCTCAAGGAGTTGGGCTCTTGAGTCACCGGAGATGAGCACATCATCGAAATAAGGCACCACCCCTGGAACGCCTTGGAGAAGGCGTTCCATCATAGATTGGAAGATGCCGGGGGCAGCGCTGACTCCAAATTGGAGGCGGTTACATTTGAATGCCCCCCTGTGCGTGACAATTGTTTGTGCCTCCGCCGTTTTTTCATCCACTGGCAGTTGCTGGTAAGCCTGGGCCAGGTCCAGTTTCGCGAAAATTGAGCCAGATCCCAGAGAATGCAGCAGGTGTTGCACAACTGGGACTGGGTATGCGCTCTGTGCCAATGCCTTGTTGATGGTACAACGGTAGTCGGTGCAGATGCGCACAGACCCATCATGCTTCAGTGGGGTCACAATGGGGGTCTCCCATGAGGCATGATCAATCGGTTCCAGGACGCCCTGGGCGATCAGCTTATCCAGCTGCTCGTCTACCTTAGGCCGCAGGGCAAACGGAACTCGGCGGGGCTTGAGCCTAATTGGGGTGATTCCCTTGTCCAGATTGAAGGAAATTGGCCTCCCCACAAATCTCCCCAGCTTACCATCGAAGACTTCCTTGAACTCTTCGATGATGGTGTCGAGTTCGTCCCTGTGGATTTCGTGGATGCCCTCGATGGAAAGCCCCAGCGGCTTAAACCACTCCACACCTAACAGGTTCGGTCGGCTGTGCTCCACGATGGTGATGGGCAGCTCTCCGTTGAAGTTGTTGTACTTTACGTGGATGGTGGCTCTGCCCAGGATTCCGATGGGGTTTCCGTTGAAGTCCACAAGCCTCGACTTTGGGGTTTTCAGCTGGGCCTTTTTGTAGGATGGCTTCAGCTGCTGTAGGTGCTGCCAGTAGGCGGATCCGGAGTCTACCTCCATCTTGCACGGTGACCCCTCTGCCAGCAGCGTCACGTGGAACTTGGTGGTCCCCTCGTCGCTTGTGTGAGCGATGGTGGTCTGGTGCACCGTTCTATTTCGGGGATGGTCCTCCTCCCCACGGTTTGAGGACCGTTTGGATGTCCTCTGGTTGTCTTTGCGATTCTCCCGGAATCGTGGTCTGGGCGGTTCCGGGGCTGGATCTGTGGCTCTGCAGGCCTCTGCGATGTGGTCGCGTCCCTCCATCTGCAGGTTGCCCTGGGGTGGTCGCCTCTGCAGCTGCCGCATCGTTCTCCCCGGTCGCCATGCTGTGGGTTTTCCCGCCTGGGGGGGCGGGAGACCTTGTGGACGGCCATTTCCTCATCTGACTCGGATTGTGTGGTTGCCTCGTCTGATGAGGTCAGGCCCGACTTGTGGATCTTATGGATCCCTCTTGCCTTTATCATCGCGGCGGCTGCTTGCTCAGATGTTTCGGCTGCTGTTGCCTCGTCGAGGACGTCTTTGAGCGGGATCCTCTTTCGGCTGAGGAATTTCTTTTGCAGCCCCACATCTCGCATTCCAAAAACAACACGGTCTCGGATGGCATTATCCACGTTGTCGAACTCGCAGTTGGCAGCGATTTGGCGAAGCGCTGCCACGAATTCCTTGATGGATTCACCTTCCCGCTGGCTTCTTTGCTGGAAGGTGAACCTGTTTGCGATGGGGGTGCCTGTAGGTGCGTAGTGCTCCTGTAGGACTTCCTGCAGGTCGTTCCAGGACATCTCCTCGATGTCCCTGGGTGCCACGAGGTCAATCGCCATCTCCAGGACGTCCGATCCGCAATGAGCCAGGAAGAGGGCTCTTTTCCGCTCATCGTCGAGGTTCTGGTAGCCATTACCTCACAGGAACTGTCGGAATCGGACCATGTACGACCTCCACTTCTCCCGGGATGGGTCGAATGGGTTCAGCGCGGTCGTCGGGGCTTGCGGGGTAGCCATTCTGGAAGTCGCTGTGGTGTAGTGACTTCAGCTCGGTGGGCGATCGTGCCGTGAGTCTTTCTCGGTTCTCTTCTCTAATCCTTCGTCGCCAGTGTTAGATCAGGCGCAGGGACAGAAGACGTGACCAGCTCGATACATTTAATAACTTTATTAGTTACAAAGTAGCAAGACAAGACTGCTGGCGCGCTGCCGGAGCTCTCCTTATATTCGCTCCCGGCAGACGCACCGCCCCTTGACAGGGATTCAAATCTCCCGCCCGATGGCTAGCAGCCAATCAGGGCGGATGTCCTTATAAGGACATAACAATTTGACCCAATAAGCCACAGCTACTTACATAGTTACTGCTGTGAAAATAATTATCCAGGGACTTATACAATTCTTTGAGTGGCAAAAGAGACGAGTTATTCCTGTCAGAGCCTGCTGAGCATGATAAAAGAGATTGAGCTTGACTATTTACAAATGGTTGGGGTTTTTTTTGGTGTTCTCTGATCTTGGTTGTTTTTCTGAATGTGCTTGATTGCCAGGCTGAGTCATATAACTCAGGAGAACATTTTGCATTTGGAACTAAAGTAGTAATTACCAGTAGTGGGGAGTCTGCGATCTTCATTTAATTCATTTATCAAATTTAGAGGTTGTTCATCTCATTCTCAGAGCGACTCTGTGTTGGCATCATATGGTCCTTAATGATGGGAACAAGTTGTGATCTCGACTAGTTGTATGACTTGTATTACTAATTTGCAGGGGAACCTTTAAAGGCTGTCCCATATAAAGTGCTTAACGCATTGTAAGCCGCCCTGAGTCTCCGGAGAAGGGCGGCATATAAATCAAATTTAAAAAAAAAAAGTGTGTTGCAGCACCGTGTTTCCTCGAAAATAAGACCCTGTTTTATATTTTTTTTGAACCCTGAAATAAGCGCTTGGCCTTATTGCCATGCGCTCAAAAGCCCGATTGGGCTTATTATCAGGGGAGGTCTTATTTTGGGGGAAACAGGGTAGTCAGTGCAGGTGACGATGAAAGTGTGAATTACAGCTGCTAAATCCTCCTGTATTAGGCAAGGTCCCAATTGTGTATCAGCCAAAGCTAGGCAAAGAACCCATCAACCACAGCCTCCACTTGCTGTTTAAGAAGCTATGCATCTAGAAAGACCTCCAAATCAACAACCTGCTCCTACATGAGCAGTGCCTGTCCATCCAGGGGTCGTAATGGCCCCAAAGGAGAACCTCAATGTATAAATTGCAACTTGGTCTTAAAAAGGTAAAAGTAAAGGTTCTCCTCGCACATATGTTCTAGTCGTTCCCGACTCTAGGGCGCGGTGCTCACCTCCGTTTCAAAGCTGAAGAGCCAGCGCTGTCTGAAGACGTCTCCGTGGTCATGTGGCCAGCATGACTAAATGCCAAAGGCGCACGGAATGCTGTTACCTTCCCACCAAAGGGGGTCCCTATTTTTCTACTTGCATTTTTTACGTGCTTTCAAACTGCTAGGTTGGCAGAAGCTGGGACAAGTAACGGGAGCTCACCCTGTTACGCGGCACTAAGGATTCGAACCGCTGAACTGCTGACCTTTCAATCGACAAGCTCAGCATCTTAGTCACTGATCCACCAAGTCCCTGTGACTCAGTCTTACTTGGGTTCAGTTTACATCTAGACCCTCACAGCCTCCAGACATTATTGTAGAACAGCAGCAATATCTCTTCCACAACTCAGGACATCCATGCATTGTTGGGTATCTTCACCATACTGATGATATGCCCCATATTGTCAGATGACCTCTCTTACCTGGGAAATGGCAGGTACCTGGAATCACTGGTAGCTTTTCTTCACTAATGTATCAGGGCATGATTTAACTATAGCAATGAGATAAGAGAACCCTTTCACTTCCAGATCAGTTCCTTGGCAACTGGGACACATAAAAAATATGACCAACCACATGATCAGAGGTGACTTTAGATAAGCCCAGGGAGGCCATTAATTCCTGTGGTGTTCTTATATTCCTGATTTTAATTGTTTACAATGATCAGTGGGTTGTATTGTTGCAATTGTTGGTACACTGTCTTTTTTAAAAACAAATCAAGAATTTATGCTTTCTGTTATTCTGTTGTTTATTATTTATAAACATTAACTACATTATATGTTTTATGAAGACAATTCCTCTTCACTCAATGTGGCCTAGGCAAGCCAAAAGGCTGAATATCTTAAAATAAATGGGAGAATTTTATACCAAACCATTATGAAATGTTCAAAAAAATAATTTCTGCTCACAATTTCTTTTAAAAAATGCTCTCCTTTTTTATTCGTGATTATATATTTTATGATTGCATTGATACTGACGTTTATTTTATGATTTACGCTGGATTATTGCAACCAATAGCATTGCAATAGTTCGCAATTCATCCGTTTCAGGGGAAAATAAAATGCTCACAATTCCAGCCCAAGTTATTTGGTGGTCATTCATTCATTCATTCATTCATTCATTCATTCATTCATTCATTCATTCATTCACATGTCTGCCAGTGTCAGCCAGCTAACAGAAAATAAAAGCAAGAGAAAACAATATAAAATAAATAACAAATAACAAAGCCAGGATAAATATCCTTCAGATATGTTAAATGCTTTCCAAAACACACCTACGCCTAACCATCATTTGGTTTTGGTTCCCTTTTTTTTTTTTTTTAAATTTGATTTATATGCCTCCCATCTCCAGAGACTCAGGGCGGCTTACAATGCGTTAAGCAATAGCCTTCATACTTTTGTATATTTATACAAAGTCAGCTTATTGCCCCCACAAACTGGGTCCTCATTTAACCTACCTTAGAAAGGATGGAAGGCTGAGTCAACCTTGAGCCTGGTAAGATTCGAACCTGCAGTAATTGCAGGCAGCTGTGTTAATAACAGGGTGCTTTAGACCACTGTACTACCAAGGCTCTTTTTCCTAGTAATAAGACCACAAACTGTTGGGAAACACCTAGGTATGCAGAGGGGAGGCCTCAAATGTGGAACTAGCCTGGAATCCTTATGCAGCCACAAGAGATTCAGAACTAACCCCCCTTAATCTCCATAAAGCCTTATCTACCTGTTTCCAGGACTAGGCTGGCTTTGGGGGAGATTCCTGTATAATAGGCGGAATACAATAAAATAATAAGTTTGAACTCTACACTTGTGAGTCTGGTTGCTTGTGCATGACACAAAATCTTTTTAATCAGCAGCATCTTCTTCATCTAGCCCTAGGATGCAATTTAGCTTCATTTAAGTAGGCAAATCATAAAAATACATTTTTATTAGAATAAATCATCCATGGATAGATTTATTTTGTACCGATCATTCAACGCTGACATTGGAATTTCCATGTCAAAAGATCTAACCAAATGAATGGGACAAATCATTTTTCCAGACATACCATGGAAATTATTCTTCCCTAGATTTAAGATTTTTCCAAACCTTGATACAGTTGCTATTACACATTTATGTCATCTTTTCTTTGATTCACAATCATTCCATGTGTGCCTCTTAAGTCATAACCGTTAGTAGATACTGCTGCATGCTGCATATGAGTTTTATCTATTTGCACTGAGAAATTAGGGTGTTAAAACTTCATGTACCTATCCAGGGGTGAAATGTAAAATTTGTTACTACCGGTTCTGTGGGTGTGGCTTGGGGGGGTAATGTGACTGGGTAGGCGTGGCCAACTTTTTTTTTTTTTAACTTTTCAAAGCATTTTTTCTAATGCTTTGAAAAGCCTCTGCCAATCAGGCAACTCAGCTGGGATCGTCAGAGAGGCTTTTTAAAAAATACCTCTCTGCTGATCAGGCAACTCAGCTGGGAGTTGCCAGAGACTTTTCAAAGCATTGTTTTACCACCTCTTCGGACAAGAGGTTGCAGAAAAAAATGCTTTGAAAAGCCTTTGATGATCCCAGCTGAGCCGTGCAATCATCAGAGGCTTTTTTTTTTTTACTTTTAAAAGCATTTTTTCTTTGGAAAAGGTTGTAGAAAAAATGCTTTTAAAAGTATAAAAAAAAAGCCTTTGATGATCATGCGGCTCAGCTGGGCATGGGGGGGGCAGGGATTTTTGCTACCGGTTCTCCGAACCACCCACCCCCATCACTACCGGATCAGGCGATCCAGTCCGAACCGGGAGCATTTCACCCCTGTACCTGTCCAATCCAATTATTCTGGTTTAAATCCAAGCCGGGATTGCATAAGAATGACATGGGACTCAGCTGCTTGAAGAGTTTATTCGAGAGCACAGAAACAGCACTGGAGATAGCTACAAGTTGGCTGGTAATAGTTATAGAAGAGGTGGTCCTTTGCGATGTGTGTGTGAATGTGCCCTTTACAGTGTTTAATTTCGGTTAACATGCAGCTCCAGTGGGAAAGCATTTATTGTCCAAATATGAATGCAAAGAATAGAAAATTGGTATTTCTTCACTTCAGAAACAGAGGAATGTGGGATGAAGTGATATAGTATGTCAAATGCATGACTGCTTAGGACATGTCTATATTTTGTTTCTACCTATACAATTTCGTACCTGGAAAACATGTGATGTTCCAACCATCCTTGCAATTAATTTCTTGCTCCTTGCTTTGGGTGGATCACTGTTATTTATTTATTTATTTAATTTTGTCAAGCATGTATTAGATAACATATATAAGTATAGACATAACTCATGAGATGGTTCTCAAGAGATTTCTTTAGGTGAAGAAACCTGGATGAGTTTCTACCAAAATCCTTACAACCTTACAATAAATTAACTCTAGAATTTAAAGACAAGGAAGACTCAAAATATTTTATAGTATGAAATAGATGGTATAAATGGATAAACCAAAGGAAAAAAGGGTAAAGATAAGAATTAGGGGAAATGCAAGTAATAAAAAAAAAAAGCACCGTCAGATAGATAGAACAGGTAAATAAGTCACTGTTTGTATATTTGTATATATATGTTAATATAATCACATGTATTTAGTATGTTAGTGTAACTGTGGATTGAAAATGTAAATTTTATGAGTGAGAAAATTTGTATATTTTCTCTTTTTTTTCTTGTTAATATTTTTAAATGAAATAAAGTTTGTTTTTTTAAAATTAAAAAAAAATGCGATTGCAAATTTGGAAAGATTTGATACTTTGTCATTCTCTTTTCTCCATATCAAAACTGATATTCAAAATCTTTTCGAAAGCCACCATAGCATGTTCAGGAAGAATTCTGAAAATAAAAATACAGGAACATTAAATAAAAATCTCAAAATCTACTGTGTTTCCCCGAAAATAAGACCCTGTCTTATATTTTTTTTGAACCCCGAAATAAGCGCTTGGCCTTATTTTCAGGGAGGTCTTATTATTTTGGGGCACATGAAGCGAGGTGGGGCTTCTCTTGCCATCTTACCTGATTTCCAACTCTGTCTCCCTCACCCTAACCAGAGGAAATGGCGGGAACCGGCTGTGCATGCATTTAAATATTTTCAGGGAGGTCTTATTTTCAGGGGAGGTCTTATTTTCGGGGAAACACGGTACTTCAATGCAATACCCTGATGTCACTGCTTGGGTTTTTTTTTTTTTTATATGCCACAACATGTATTTTAAAACTAATTGTCAGTGCAGAAATTCAGTCCTTAAGAACCCTGCATACATACATTTCCATCAGAGAGAACAGTGTAACTGGGGATGGCATAACGATCCTCTTTTGATTGCAGAGTACCCCATCCATGAGCCTCTTTGCAACCGCCTCAGGTTTCAGAATAGGTAATATTCTGGAATTATAATTGTTGATGTTATTAATAGTGAGCAATTAGTTTATTATATTTTAAAACAAGTGACTGCTGGGTTTTGTGGACTACAGTTATCAGTGATACTGATTCTATCTGCTCAAATACGGTGGTGACAAACCAGGGGTGAAATCCAGCAGGTTCTGACAGGTTCTGGAGAACAGGTTGCAGAAATTTTGAACAGTTCAGAGAACCGGCAAATACCACCTCTGGCTGGCCCCAGAGTGGGGTTGGAATGGAGATTTTACAATATCCTTCCCCTGGAGTGGGTTGGGAATGGACATTTTGCAGTATCCTGCCACGCCCACCAAGCAATGCCCACCAGGCCACACCACACCCACCAAGCCACGCCCACAGAACCGGCAGTAAGAAAATTTGGATTTCACCACTATGACAAACCCATGGCCCCAAAGGCGCATGAACACCAGTTCCTCTTTTGCAGCTGCCACGATAACTTATTTTTATTTATAGGAATACTTTTGGCCTTGAAAGCGTTTATGAAAGAGGAAAAAAAAGGGGAAGGGAGAGAGAATGATAGTCCAGCGCCTAGTTCAGAAGTCTGCATACATTGTCCAGAAAAATAAAGTTGCAAGATGGAGGGAAGAAGCTTCTGGTCATGAAAGTTCATCAACTTTCCTCTGGTCACTGAGGTTTACTCTTTCCCACGGCAGCCATTTTGGAAGAAACTCAAAAATATGCTCTCCAGATTCTGTTGGTTTCAAATGGTTAGCAATGTGCATCTAAACCAGTGTTTCTCAACCTTGGCAACTTGAAGACATCTTGACTTCAACTCCCAGAATTCCCCAGCCAGCATGTTGAAGTTGAAGTCTACATGTCTTAATGTCTCTCAACCGTTCCAAGAAGGCTCCGCACCCATTCGCACTACTCAGGTGACCCTGATGACTCAGATAAACTTCCAGGTGGCTTTAACGGCCCTCTGAAAGGAATGGAATTGACCAGCTGTCTGCAAGGAGTATAAATCCTTCCATTCCCCACCATCCAGTCAGAGCTGAAGAAGCTTCTTGGATGAGAAGCGAAATGTCTTCAAAGAAAAACCAGAAAGTCCAGCTACCTTTTGAAAAAGCACCTTTGGGACAACCATGACCTGGATGATTGAGAATCTCCATAGACACATGACTTAAAGTTGCCAAGGTTGGGAAGCTGTTCTATGCTAACTAGACCCATCTTGTCTCTTACCTTGACCGTGGGTTTTTTACAAGCCCCGTGCTTATAAAATATGGACATATGTAGGTAGTCTTGATCCCATTTTTTCCCAAAGCAGATAATTCTTTGGTAAAGCCTTTGTGAAGCCCTACAGCAGCAAACTTGCTTGAACTAAACAGGAGAGGAGAATTAGGGGAGAAAAGAATCTTAATCCTTCTATTAAAGCAGTTAAAACCAATTCAAAACTGTAACAACTGTTGTGGCCCGCCAGTGGCCAGCGGAGCTGGCAGCAGATTCGAACAGTGAGGAGGTTGGGGAGGCAAATGGGCCAGTCCTGGAGTCTGGGGAAGGCTCTGATGAGGGCTCTGCGTCGGAGGCAGAGAGGGGGCCAGGGCTGGATGCCAGTTATCAGCTGCCTTCGGAGTCAGACATCAGTGAGGCAGACAAACAACTGGAGCCTGTTCCCAGTGTGTGCATGCACAGAGGGGCCAGACGAAGGGAACAGCTAAAGAACAAGGATCGACTTGGGAGTAAGGCCACAGGTGGATGATGAAGGGCCCCTCCCAGAGGGAATAAAAGAGCGAAAGGGGAGTGGAGTTTGCAGGAGGCAATTCGTTCGCTTAATTGGTTCGTAACTCTCCATGAAACCTTGCCAAGTTTTGAAGATATCGGCCTGGCAGCTCCCCAAGCCAGATAAGGTCTGTGACTGTAAATCACAGTCTTGATAGACTTTGCTGGATGTGAATGAGAAGAATTCACAATAACTTAATAAAAAGGGGTTTTTGTCGGGACAAGGAGTCTGCTTCGTGGTTTGGGGAAGCCTAGGTCAGAACAACAACAAAAAGATAGGAAAGAATGCAATTAAACCTATACAGGCCCTTCATGGGCTTCCCAGGCCCAAAATTCTGAGGGTTTTCCAGAAGGCCAACAGATTTGAGGCCAACCTCACCTCAGGGGAAACGATACTCCAAAGAATGGGTCCCCCACCAAATGCGCACTGCATGCGCATGCTAAGTGCGCACCAAACGGAGGCTTGGGAAGGTAAGTAGAACAGCGAGGGGGGGAATCAGCTGTGCCGCGCGATTTAGCTTCACTAGAAAGCAGGATTTCCTCAACTCCACAGCACAGCTGATTGTCGGAAATACTGGTTTGTCTAAACTGGTAGCTTTTTTTAACTACCAGTTTCCTCGAACCAGTAGTTTTTATCATTACTGGTTCGCCTGAACCTAGAGCGAACTGGTAGCATTTCACCCCTGGTGGGAATGTATAAATCACCATCACTTAGATCAGGGGTGTCAAACTCGCGTGACATATCGTGACTTTTTTCCCCTTTGCTAAAGCAGGCGTGGGTGTGGCCAGCACGTGACGCATCTGGCCCACGGGTCGCGAGTTTGACACCCCTGACTTAAATAAATGCAATAAGTCCTTCAAGAAACTTATGAACAAGCTTACAAAGTGAAGCAACAGAATATGGACCAGAGTTTTATGTAACTCTGATCTGATGGCTTTTTTCTCTCAGGAACTTCAGCAATAAAAGAAAATATATGTAGGTCAGGGTTGAACTGTGGAGTCCTTGGTGGTCCCTGAGCTTCGTTGTTTTCTTGAAGATGTTTCATTACCCAGCGAGGTAATATTTTTAGTGCTAGAAGGGTGTGGGGTTTAATCTCTGTTTATAATCTACAGGTAGTCCTCAACGTATGACCACAATTGAGCCCAACATTTATGTTGCTAAGTGAGAAATTTGTCAAGTGAGTTTTGCCCCATTTTACAACTTTCCTTGCCACATTTGTTAAGTGAATCACTGCAGTTGTTAAATGAGTAACACAGTTGTTAAGTGAATCTGGCTTTCTTGTTGACTTTGCTTGTCAGAAGGTTGCAAAAGGGGATCACCTGACCCCGGGACACTGCAACTGTCATAAATGTGAGTCAGGTGTCAAGCATCCGAATATTGGCCATGGGGATACTTTCTATCTTGTCTTGCATGTCTCTTTTTAAAAATACCCCATATACCGTATTTTTCGGAGTATAAGACGCACCGGAGTATAAGACGCACCTTAGTTTTTGGAGAGGAAAATAAGAAAAAAGCTGATTGGTGGGTGGATTGGTTTCCCGGAATACCCCCAATCAGCTGTTCCCAAAGGTGAAATTTAGCAGCAGTTTCGTTGGTTGTGAGCTCTGTGCCTTGCTTATTTTACTGCCTCTGAAAGCCTCCAAAACAAAGCTTCAGTAAAAAAGCCTCTGAAACTTCCTTTCAGAGGCTTTTTTTCAGAAGCTTCATTTCGGAGGCTTTTTTTCTGAAGCTTCGTTTCTGATGCTTTTTTCAGCCTTTGAAACCTCCATTTGAGAGGCTATATTCGGAGTATAAGACACACCTAGATTTTCACCCTCTTTTCTGGGGGAAAAAGGTGCTCCTATACTCCAAAAAATATGGTAAATACTCCCATTACAAAATCCTGTTTTATTAGTCTGCCATTATGCCAGCATTTCCTGCACGTCAGAGGGAGGTCAGTATAATTTGCCTCCCAATTCTATTCTCGGAACTAGCATGAAGCAAAAATGGCACAAAAGAGCCATATTAATATTGACACAGTTTCTAAAAAAAAAAACCTTCTTTCTCTTTAAAGCTCTTAAGGGCATTTTTCTTCCAAAACAAGCTATTTTTTTTATTTTAATAGGAAAAAAACACAACTCTTATACTTACCAATAAGGCAACAGAAAAGGAATCGACACTAGCCCAGCAGTTGATGCAACAGTGACAATATGACCATGGTTAGTTTTCATCATAGCTGGCAGAAAAGCTTTTATTGTCTGTAATGAAGATTTCACATGTGACCAAAAAAAAAGAAAGAAAAGAAAAAAAAAGAAAGTACAACATCTCACATTGTCAGATGGTTACATTTCTGCATTTTTTCATTCAAAAGCACACATACTCTTAAACTGAATAATTCACATGCAAGCTATTTATAAGTAGATGATTTCTCCCCCTTCAATAATCATTGGAAGCAGTTTTATACATACCATGGTGTATGTGATACAGGAGCATTGATGAATACATACGAATTAACTTTCTTAAAATATACTATTTTTTCGTATGCAGTAATTGGATTGACTAGCACTGATGATGTTAACTGGTTTGGGTAATGAAACATCTGCAAGAAAACAAGCTCAGAGAGCATCAAGGACCCACATTTCAACCCTGAGCTACAAATTGTTGTGGCCTGCCAGCAGCCAGCAGATTCGGATAGTGAGGAGGTTGGGGAGGAACGTGGGCCAGTCCTGGAGTCTGGAGAAAGCTTGGACAATGGCTTTGAGTCAGAGGCAGAGAGGGGGCCAAGGCCATCTGGTAGTTCTTTCCTGCCTCCGGTGTGCTCTGACCTAGGCTTCCTGAGTCATTAAAACACAAGAGTAATCACAAAAACCTCTTTTATTGCAACAACTGTGAATTCTGTTCATTCAGGCTCAACCCATCCAAGACTGAGTGGCTGTGGTTTCCGACGTCCCGATATAGTCAGTTGACGCCATCACTGACTATTGGGGGCGAATCATTGGCCCCCACGGAGAGGGCTCGCAACTTGGGCGTCCTCCTGGATTCACGGCTGTCTTTAGAAGAGCACTTGACGGCCGTGACCGGGAGGATTTTTCATCAGGTTCGCCTGATTCGCCAGTTGCGTCCCTTTCTGGATCGGGACTCGTTACGCACGGTCACTCATGCCCTTGTCACCTCCCGCCTGGACTATTGCAATGCTCTCTACATGGGGCTCCCCTTGAGGAGCACCCGGAGGCTCCAACTGGCGCAGAGTGCGGCCGCGCGGGTGGTTATGGGAGCGACATGGCGTTCCCATGTAACACCTCTTCTGCGCGAGCTGCACTGGCTCCCGGTGGTCTTCCGGGTGCGCTTCAAGGTTTTGGTTACCACCTTTAAAGCGCTCCATGGCTTAGGACCCGGGTACTTGCGGGACTGCCTACTACCACCAATAGCCTCCCACTGGCCGGTACGCTCCCATAGAGAGGGGCTCCTCCGGGTGCCGTCAGCCAAACAATGCCGACTGGCGGCCCCCAGGGGGAGAGCCTTCTCTGTGGGGGCACCTACTATCTGGAACGAGCTCCCCCCAGAGATACGGAGGATCCCGGATCTGCGCACCTTCCGCCGCGCCTTAAAGACCTTACTATTTCACCAGGCCGGCCTGGCCTAAATTTCCCCCTCTTTTATAAAAGATTTTTAAAATTTTAAATATCTTTTAGTATTTATATATTCAATTTTAAATTGGTTTTAAAAGTTTGGGGTTTTAAATTTGTCGGGGCCAAAATTATTTAATTTGATTTTATTCTATTTTTAAATTTTGTATTGTATGTGTTTTTATTGTTTGGCTGTGCACCGCCCTGAGTCCTTCGGGAGTAGGGCGGTATAGAAATCTAATAAAATGAAATGAAAAAATGAAATTCACAGCTGAGTCCCAATTAGTTATAAAGAGTCCTTCGGAAGAAGTCCTTCGGGATAATCACCCACCTTTATCTCCCTTGACATGCTGCCAAAGACCTAATTGGCAAAGCCTCAGGGAATCCAGAATCAGAGCTTCAGGCTTTAAACTGAACTGAATGAACAAACGTTACTTCCTGCAAAGGCCCATGTGCCTTTGCTTCTCTTTTAAGTCTTATGGGAGGGGCCAATCATCTCCCAGCCCTACTCCCGAGTTGTCCCCTTTGTTTTAGCTGTTCTTGCCTTCTGGCAGCTCTGTGCATGCGCGCACTGGGAACAGGTTCCTCTTCCTTGCTGAGGTCTGACTCTGGAGGCTCCGGAGGCAGCACATACTTCTCAGATGGCCCTTTCTCTGCCTCTGATGCAGAGCCCTCGTCTGAGCCTTCCCCAGACTCCAGGATTGGCCCATGATCCTCCCCAGCCTCCTCACTGTCCGACTCTGCTGCCAGCTCTGCAACATGGAGTCTCCGGAGTCTGACATCAGCGAAGCAGAAAAACAGTGTGAGCCTGTTCCCAGTGTGCACATGCGCAGAGCTGCCAGGAGACAGGAACAATTAAGGAAACAGGGTCGACTTGGGAGTAAGGTTTGGAGATGATTGGCCCTTCCCATTAGACATAAAAGAGAAGCGAATGGGACATGAGCTTTTGCAGGAAGCAATTAGTTCATCTGGCTGATTCAAGATTTGAAAATTCTGTTTGTGACTCTGTGCCAAGTTTGGCCTTGCCTTGCGTCTGCAATTGGCTCTTTGGCAGCGTTCCATGTGAGATAGGTGGGTGTTGATAACTTCCTCTGAAAGACTGTTTGTCAAGCCTTGCGGACTGTAAATGAAAGTAATTTACAGCCGTATGAATTAAAGAGGTTTGCCGGGACTAAGTTTGTGCTGTTTACTTTCTAAGGAAGTAGGTCAGAACACAAATATTCTCGTTTATTAGTAATAGGAAATATTTAACGTCAGTCATAGGCTATTTCTTTGATACTAACTTGATCTGGAATTATCTGGCTTTGAGGTTTAATTATACTGGGTCTTCTCCCATCCAAGTTCAGACTCGGTTTTTGCACAGTGAGACCACCATAATAGCAATAGCAATAACACTTAGACTTATATACCGCTTCATAGTGCTTTTAAAGCCCTCTCTAAGCGGTTTACAGAATTAGCACGTTGCCCCCAACAATCTGGGTTCTCATTTTACCGACCTTGGGAGGATGGAAGGCAGAGTCAACCTTGAGCCGGTGAGATTTGAACTGCTGAACTGCAACTAGCAGTCACTGAAGTAGCCTGCAGTGCTGCACACTAACCACTGCGCCACCTCGGCTCTTGAGATAATAATCTCAAGGTTAGAATAGTACATTGAGATCTTTGAGACAGCCCTCAAAAAGAGATTGGATACAGCCATTGGCCTAAAGTATGGTAATACAGATGATGAAGGGCTTTCAAGAGACATTGTAGCAGTGGCCCCCAATCTTTTGGGCACCGGGGATTGGTTCCGTGGAGAGAGGGGTTTTTTTTTGCAGACTGGAGGGGACGTGGTTTTGCATTCTTCCTGCATCCCGCGGATGGGACTTTGCTTTTTTTTTGTGGCCCGGTTTCTGGCATGCCGCAACCCAGTGCTGGTCCCCTGACGGGGGGCTGGGAACCCCTCCATCAGCGGTGAAATCTGGTCGGATCTATCCGGCTCACACGAACCGGTAGTGCCGGCAGTGGGAGGCTCTGTCCACCTGCCGGGACATCATTATGTCCCGTTTTTGACTCTCTGCGCATGCGCAGAAGACTCTGTGCGTGTACAGAAGAGGTGCATGCGCACGGTGCGTTTGCGCTCCCGCACGGTCCCGTTCCCAAACCGGTAGCAAAGGTAAGTGGATTTCACCGCTGCCCTCTATTATAGTACTGCTGTGCTGAACTGGCAGATGACCCTCATTTTAACCTTCCCCAACATATTTTTAGTTAGGATCATGCTTTAAGGTACTGTAAGCTCAATTAAGCTTGAGCACTGAATTCCTAATATTAACTAAATAGTAAAATATAAGTTCTCAGTGATACTTACCCAGTAATGACCTAGAATGTTGGTATCATGTATTTTTTGTATTTGCTTGTCTGGGGTGGAAAGCAGTTCTCCTGTTGCTGCCACACCGGCATTATTCACTAAAATAGTAACATCTCCAACATCTTTTTTTACCTTTAAGTTAAGAAACAGAAATTATTAAATTTTGCACTGGTTAAATTTGGTTTTCTTCCCCCCCCCTTTTTTTTTTTGGTGCTGCCATACAGATCTTGCACAGACTGAATATTTTAAAAGAAAAAAACCCTGCACATTTACATTGGCATTCTACAGATGTGCTGTAATTCAGTATGTTGGCACTAGAATTTTGGGAGCTGAAGTCTCGACACATCTGGATAGTCATGTCAATCTGATTTAGAGGGCAAGCGACACAATCAGCCCATACGTACAACGATTATATGAAGAAACTATATTTGTAAAACCAAAGCCCTTTTTTTTTTTTTGTTTTAAAATTTTGTTGGCTCCTTGCTGGACTTGAACTAATTGCCAGGACCTGCTGCCTTAGCAGACTGAGGAAAATACTCAGGGATGATTCGCACCCTGGTCAGCACTTCTTTACTTTCCTACCATCGGGCAGGAGATATAGAAGCATAGCCAGACGAATGAATAGGCTGAAAAATAGCTTTTATCTGTGGGCTGTCAGACTTCTGAACGCAACGTAACATCATAATTAGGTTTAATATGATAGTCTTGCAGGACCAGTGCAACATGTTCATACCGATGTAATATAGTATAATGTTATATATACTGCTCAAAAAAATAAAGGGAACACAAGCAGAAGACACCCGAGATCTGAATGAATGAAATAGCCTTATTAAATACTTTGTTCGTTACATATAGTAGTTTTGTGGTCCCTTTAGGTGTTTGAGCAGTGTATAAACTACTGTATGTAAAGAACAAAGTATTTAATAAGGCTATTTCATTCATTCAGATCTCGGATGTCTTCTGCTTGTGTTCCCTTTATTTTTCTGAGCGGTGTACATGTATATGTATATGGGAATCAGTGGTGGGTTGCCCCTGGTTTGGACCGGTTCACAAGAATCGGTAGTAAAACCGTCGGGAGGCCCAGTCCACCACCCCAGATGTAGTCATCGGCGATCTGTGCATGCGCACAGATCCCATTGCAAACCGGTAGTAAAGGTAAGTAGAACCCACCCCTGATGGGAATGTGTGCTAGGTATTACTTATTAATTACTTATTATTTAATTACTTATTATTCAACCGCAATAATAGATACAAACAATAGATACAAATTCAAGGTAAACCGCTCCAAACTCGATTGCAGAAAATACGACTTCAGCAACAGAGTGGTCAATGGCTGGAATGTACTACCTGACTCTGTGGTTTCTTCCCCAAACCCCTAAAACTTTAACCTTAAACTGTCTACTGTCGACCTCACCCCATTCCTAAGAGGTCTGTAAAGGGCGTGCATAAGCACACCAGAGTGCCTACCGTCCCTGTCCTACTGTCCCCATTTATTCGTACTCATTTCCTGTGTTCATGTCCATGTTTATACATGTTCATGTGTTCATGTCCATGTTTATATATGTTTTCTCGTCCATGTTTGACAAACTAAAAAAAAATAAAAAATTGGATTTTGCCTGCATCCTGCAAATGGGGGTTCGCTTGTTTGGGTGGCCTGGTTTCTGGCATGTTGTGGCTCGGTACCGGTCCATGGACTGGGGGTTGGGAACAACCAGGACAAAAAGCCTTCCTCAGAGTAAAGATTATGCTTGTGGCTGGCATTTTACGTTGCAGCATGACAACTATTTCCTTTTTAATTAAAAGAATTTGTAAGGCATGCGGTGAGGGTCATGGAAAGTGTTTGTAGGCACAAAAGCAACTCCTCCCTCCACATGATGAACAGCAAATCTAGCCAGTGCTGGAACTCTCCATTCACACGATATAGTTTGCACCCATCTATAAGATTTTTGAAATATTAATATATATCTATACCAGGGGTGAAATCTAAAATTTCTTACTACCGGTTCTGTGGGCGTGGCTTGGTGGTGGTGGGGTAATGTGACTGGGTGGGCATGGCCAATTTTTTTAAAAAAACTTTTAAAACCATTTTTTTCTATAATCTCTTCGGCTAAGAGGTTGTAAAAAAATGTTTTCAAACGGCTCTGACGATCCCAGCTGAGATCCCTGATCAGCTTTAAAAAAAAGCCTCTGCCGATCAGGGAACTCAGCTGGGATCGTCAGAGCATTTAAAAGAAAAAAAGGTTTTTTTCCTTTTAAATGCCTTTGACGAGCCACACGATCATCAGAAGCTTTTTTTTTTTTACTTTTAAAAGCATTTTTTCAGCCGTAGTTGTAGAAAAAATGCTTTTAAAAGTTAAAAAAAAAAAGCTTTTGATGATTGTGCGGCTCAGCTGGGCATGGGGGGGGGGGCAGGGAGGCGGGGATTTTTGCTACCGGTTCTCCGAACCACCCACCTCCATCGCTACCGGATCGGATGATCCGGTCCGAACCAGGAGCATTTCACCCCTGATCTATACTAAGTAAAAAATGAAAAAATACCAATACCCAATTTGGAAAAACTTTGATCACTATTATTTGTTATTGTAACTATATCATACTGAATAGGAGGGAAAAAAGCAGTCTCTATGCTCCTTAGAATGTGATCATCTTTTTTCTTAAAGCTTGTTTTCCAAAACTTTATAAAAACCAGGGGGAAAAACACAGACATTTACTGTACAGATTTCTCACTTTCTCAGCCGCACTGTAGATTTCCTCTTTCAAACTGCAGTCCACCACATAAGGATATGCTTCGATTCCCAGCTTTCTGCAGTCTTCAGCTGTTTCCTCTAGGCAACTCTACAAACAGTAAAAAGGATAAATATAATTCGCTTCTTTGCGGTCTGCTAACAAAATATTACTGAATCAAAGAAGGGGGGAAAAGGTTATTACAGTCTCAGCAAGATCATAGTTCCAGAAGTTAAAGTTTATCTATGACCAGTATTCTGAATTGACCAGTATTCAAATATTCTGAAGGGTCACGGATTGGCTTCACTGAAAGGATGCTTGCCTTCTACATGGACTAGAGCAGTGATGGTGAACCTTTTCGGCACCGAGTGCCCAAACTGCAACGTGTATGCATGTGCGCGTGCTGGAGCGCTGAAAACAAGGAGAGCTGGCCAGCACGCATGCGTGCGCTGGCCAAGCTGGTCTTTGTGCGTGCCGGAGCATCGGAAACCCAAACACCACCTGGCCGGCGCGTGCATGCCTATTTTTGGCTGTTTTTCATGTCGTTTTCTGGCGCTCCAGTGCCCGCAAAGACCAGCTGGTCGACACACATGTGCATGCTGGAAACCAGCAGAGCAGCCGACAACGGCACACGTGCCCACTGAGAGGGCTCTGTGTCCACCTCTGGCACGCATGCCATAGGTTTGCCATCACGGGACTAGCGTGTTAATTGAATCAACGGGAGAGCCATCTCCACTTTACCCTGTCCAATGAGTAGTTGGAACTAGTTCTTGTGACCCAGGCCCAAGTAAGTAGTAGGAAAATCAGGCAGTGAAAAAACAAACAAACTTTATTCAAACAGCTGAGAATTACTTCATTCCCAGCGTCTTTCAACTAAATTAAAGCAAATTCCTTCCAACACAAATTCCTCAGTCCTATCGCAAACCTTGGTCCAATTAGGCAAACTGCCAAAGGCCTTTTTTTGGCAAACATTCAGAAGTCACAGATACAAAAATAAATGCAAGATGTAGATGAAGAAGACAAAGCTACCAACATTGTTTTCTGACAAAGCCCAAATGCCGTTGCTGGTCTGTTTTAAGACTTATGGGAAGGGCCACTAATCTCTTGGCCCTACTCCTGACTTGTCCTCTTTGCTTGAGCTGCTTTTGCCTTCTGGCAGCTCTTCTCATGCGTGCATTAGGAACAGGCTCCTCCTGTTCCTCTGCCTCACTATCAGTCTGGAGGCTCTGGAGTCCGCACCTCACTCCCTGATGGCCCTGACCCCATCTCTGCCTCCGACGCAGAACCCTCATCCAGGCATTCCCCAGCCTCCAGGACTGGCCCATGTTCTTCCTCAGCCTCATCGCTGTCCGACTCCGCTGCCAACTCTGCAGGCTGCTGGCAGACCACAACACTAGTTGGCCACATGTGTAGAACCTTTAGGCTCCCACCATTGGCCATGCCCAGTTTGTCTCCAGCCACCCGCCTCAGTCCATTCACAGGCAGCTTTCCTCCTCCGCTGACCCTCTCCTGGCGATTCTCCCTGGCCAATGCTCCATCCCTGCACCACCACAAGCTACGCGCAGGCAGTGTTTGTCTGCCCCCCACCCCAAATCTTGCTCTCTTCCGTAACCTGTCACCAATAACATCCTCCTCCCAGTCCCCTCAGTCACCCTTCCCAGCACCATCATTGCCACCTGCCACCCGATTGGCTGGTGGTTCCTTGGGGCGAAACACCGGGACAAACAGTGTCTCAGCAAATGGGCCAGGTTGAAGGGTGAGGGGTGGAGGGCCAGAGGCCCATTGGCCAGGGAGAATCGCCAGGGGAAGGCCAGCGGAGGAAAGCTGGCTGTGAATGGGCTGAGGATGTGGCTGGAGGAGAACTGGCGCGGCCAATGGTGGGAGCCTAAAGGTCCCATTCTGTTGGCCACTATGCATGTTCCATTTTCATCAGGGGATTCATTGTGTCTTGGGACACAAGGATGATTTAGAGCAATGGTGCCCCAACCTTTTGGGCACCAGGGACTGGTTCCGTGGAGAGGGTTTTTTTTCCGTGGAATGGAAGGGGTGTGGTTTTGCATGCTGCCTGTGTCCCACGGATGGGGACTTCGCTTGTTTGAGCGGCCCAGTTGCTGGCATGCCTCGGATCTGGCTGGTCCACAGACTGGGAGTTGGGAACCCCAGATTTAGGATCATGTAGTCTTAGTATGATCACCTATAAAATTCTATTCTAATGTATGGAGCATTGAGACTCATCTCAAGTTTCCACAGATGTGCCTGGCCTGAATAGCTTCTATTGGAAGGAACTGAGTCATCCCTTGAGATCAGTAATAAAAGTACCATCAATAAAATCATTTGTTTCCTGTTTCAGTGTGATTGTAATCTTGGAATGTCTCAAACTAGTTCATAATGTTGAACAACACAAGGCATTCTAAGTGTTCTTGTTAAGCATGTAGCAGGAAGCCAGGGACCCACATATGTATTTAATCTATTTAATTAACACCTTTTGCTCACTGAATACTACATTGTCTAAATATTTTATTTTCTCTGGCTTCTTACAGCCCACTAATCAGTAGTTCTAGAAGGTAATATTTGACTTAGAGGTGAAGACACCATTCAGGTTAGAACATAGAATAATAGAGGTGTTGGGGCATCCCAACACCAACAGCATGGCAAGAGATAATATCTTTTTCTTTTGTGAGCTTCTGTTTCATCATTTGCAGGGAAATAATAACTTTATTGTCATAATAATAACTTTACTGTCATTGTATGTGTATACACAGTATACCCATACAACGAAATTCACTTAACACCCAAAGACCAGGTCCAACACACATAACAATCCCCAAACACACTCCCACCCACCACAACACCCCACTCCTAAACCACCCAAACATCCACACAACAGACCAAGTAATGCTGTCCAACAGCTCACTGATGGTGGCCCTTTAGTTCATTGTTGAGTGCAATTATAACTCTGGGATAAAAACTATTCAGAAAACGTGTGGTCCGAGTTTTAATTGTTCTGTATCTTCTGCCAGAAGGCAACAGTCCAAAAAGATTGTAAGCAGGATGGGAAGAGTCTCTGAGAATGTTATGCAACTTTCTCAAACAGCGAGATTTGAAGATGTCGTCCAGGGCTGGTAGCTGAAGTCCGATGATATTCTGGGCAGTTTTAATGATTCTCTGTAGAGCTTTTTTGTCCGCTACAGAGCTTCTCCCATACCAATGCTAGAATGCCGTATGTCAGGACACTCTCAATGATGCTGTGATAGTAGGACAGAAGTAGATGCTGAGATAGATTTATCTTCCTGAGCATTCTCAGGAAGTACAGCTTCTTCTTTGTCTTCTTCACAAGCATGTTAGCATTCGTAGTCCATGAGAGGTCCTTCAAGATATAAATCCATGAGGTCCTTCGAGAAACAAAAGCTCACGAAAGAAACTCCACAGAGATCTGACCTGGGGCAATAGCTACAGGTTTGGTTGAACCAGTAGTTTAAAAAGTTACCAGTTCAGTTGACTGGTAGTTTAAAAAAGCTACTGGTTCCTACGAAGCGGTATTTTCGACGATCAGCTGTGCCGCGGGGTTTAGTTTTGCTAGAAAGCAAGAAATCCTGCTTTCTAGTGAAGCTGAATCGCGTGGCACAGCTGATCCCCCCCTCGCTTTTGGTGTGCCTCCTTTTGGTGTGCATTGCACATGCGCACGCAGTGCAAGTTTGGCACGCAGCGCGCATGCACAGCCAGCAAACCGGTTCAGATTTCATCACTGCTACAGACGTACATTAAGAACAAACAGCAGCAGTCCAGTCACTCCTGTGCTTCAAAAGCCTGCCTGAATGAAAGTACAGGTAGTCCTTGACTTACAACAGTTCGCTTAGTGACCGTTCGAAGCTACAACCGCAGTGAAAAAAGTGACTTAGGACCGTTATTCACACTTATGACTGTTACAGCGTCCCCATGGTCACGTGATTTACATTTGTGTCAGCTGGACAACTGACTCACATTTATGACGGTTGCGGTGTCCTGGGGTCCTGTGATCCCTTTTTGTGACCTTCAGACAAGCACAGTCAAGGGGGAAACTAGATTCACTAAACAATCGTGTGACTAATTTAACAGCTGGAGGGATTCACTTAACAAATGTGGCAAGAAAAGTCTTCACGTGGGGCAAAGCTGACTTAACAAATTTCTCATTTAGCAGCGTAAATGTTGGACTCAATTGTGGTTGTAAATTGAGGATTATCTGTATTTTCATTTAGCAGCGTAAATGTTGGACTCAATTGTGGTTGTAAATTGAGGATTATCTGTATTTTCACAGCCTTGTGAAATATCTGAAATGAGGAGCTTGGGTGCACTTTATGTTTGAATGTAAATTCTTGATTTACTTTAAAAAAAAAGAGCATGTACAAACAAAATGCAACAACACGGCATACTGCTTCTTGTAAAGAATTAAAATCAAGAATATAAGAACACCACAGAAATGTTTTCCTGAATAGAGACAAAGGTTGCATTAGTACTGGATGAGCTGGTTCAAAGTCTTTATTGCATGTAATAACAGAATATCAGAGTTGGAAGAGACCTTTAGACTTCAGGAAGGAGATCCTATATGCCAGTGATGGCTAATCTTTTTGCCATCGCATGCCAAAAACGGGGCGAGTGCAGAGGATCACGCATGCAGGTTCCCACACCCATAATTCAATGCACCCCGGCCCCCCCCGCACATGCACGTTTGACCCTCCCACGCTCCCCACGCTTTTTTTTTTTTTTTTTTGCTTTAATTTATATGCCGCCCTTCTCCGGAGACTCAGGGCAGCTTACAATGCGTTAAGCAATAGCCTTCATCCTTTTGTATATTTATACAAAGTCAGCTTATTGCCCCCACAATCTGGATCCTCATTTCACCTACCTTTGAAAGGATGGAAGGCTGAGTCAGCCTTGAGCCTGGTGAGATTTGAACTTGCAGAAATTGCAAGCAGCAGATGTTAATAACAGTGCTTTAGTCCACTGTACTACAGGCTTTTGGCACATAATGGTCCAGTAGGCCTGTTTTTCACCCTCCCCAGGCTCCAGAGGCTTTTTTGGAGCCTGGGGAGGGCGAAAACAGCCTTCTCTACCCGGAGGCCCTCCGGAGGCCGGAAACAACCCATTTCCTGATTTCTGGTGGGCCTGGAAAGCCTGAAAATCAGTTGCCCGACGTGCACATGCGTGCTGGAGCTGAGCTGGGACAACGCTCACATGCCCACAGATATGGCTCCACGTGCCACCCGTGGCACGTGTGCAGTGGTGGGATTCAGCCAGTTTGCACCACTTCGGGAGAACCGGTTGTTAACTTTCAGAGCAGTTTGGCAAACTGGTTGTTGGAAGAAATCATTAGGGCAGAGAACCGGTTGTTAAATTACTTGAATCCCACCACTGCACGCATGCCATAGTTCACCAACACGGCTATATAAAATTTCAGACACGTGGCTGTCCAGTCTCTTCTTTTTTTTATTATTATTAAACAGTTTTTTATTAAGTAAACATTAAAAACATTGGACACAGTGTAACCATCCTGGTCTTGTCACATCCATACATATTTTTAACATAACAAATATAATTACTATTTAACATACGTTGCTACTTTGTTCTTATAAACATATATCCCTTGTCCTCATTTACATATTTGTCTAACTATTGTCCAGTTCTACGAACCCTTAATCTTATTTTTGTTCCAACTCCTTTTCTCCTTTCCAACCATTGGTACACTTTGTTCCAAATTTTATAGTATTCTGTCTCATCCTTGTTTTTGAGTTCTAGTGTCAGCCTGTCCATGTCTGCACATGTCAAGATTTTCTTTATTATTTCTTCTTGGAGCATCAATCCAAGTTTTGGGGGACCTTTTTGTATGGTCTCTACATTATTTTTTACAATCCCTCCCTCCCTCCAGACTTTTTATAAAATAGAAAGCAACCTGACACAGGTCCAGATATATTTTTCTTAGTGCTGATTAATGTGAGGATGGTTACTTGATTTATACTTTTTACTAAACTGTGCCGAATACTAGGTAAACATATTTTATGCCGTTTATTTAAAGTTTGAAATAAAACCAGTATTATTTCTGCGAATTAGACACCCTTATTTCTACAAGCTGCTTTCCTATTTTCCAAACGTAACAGAAAGTGTACTGTATTTCCGTTGAAACTGGTCCCACAGATATCTTTAGATATCTATAGAATAAGCTTTTTGCTTATTCTTCTTTCTCTCCCTCCCTTCCCCCCCCTTTTTTCCTATCTTGTTTATTCACTAATTCTAACATAGAATCATTGCCATACCTTGTTTACGTCCCAGAGGACCAATCGGCTTCCATGTTTGCCAAATTCAAAGGCGATGAGTCTTCCGATGCCGCTTGCAGCTCCAGTGACAAGGACAATTTCACCAGCCACAGATTTTCTCTTCACAGGAATAAAACATTTCACCAAAGCTTCAATATAACAATAGGTTGCAAAGACTGCAAACCAGAGGAAATGGAGTACGGTATGCATTCTTGCTTTCTTCTACAAATGTGATTTGACAAGACTGTTGGGAGAACTTTGGAATAATCTGCAGTAGGCTATACACCTGCCAAGTAGAGTTCATGGAAAACTCCACCCTATGCAGATCCACTTACAAAATGAAGCAGGGGAGTAAATACATCCGCTCTTTGAAGTTTATAATAACAAGCCTGTTGGCAGAGAGATGTCACTAGGTATCCTTTTCAAGCAATCCTTTTTCTTTCAGCAGTCCTGACGCACAGAATTTTATAATAGGATACAGGATAATATTATTCAATTTTTCCATTCCTTCTTCCATTAAAAAAAAAATACAGAATAGCTGCACAGTAGTTTTTGAATTAGAAGGAATAGCAGCTGTTGGGTAAAACTGAACAGTAATATGTTTAGGATTTTTTAAAAAAGGAGGAAGTTGTTCTGTATACTGTATTTGTCACCTTGAGTTGTTTTTAAAAACAATAAAAGGCGGGATATAAACAAACGAATAAATAAATAAACCAAGAGAACGTATTTGCATAAAATGGAGAGATGGCAGTTGTTTGTAAAACAGGATTAATCAAACAGATTTTTTAAAAATAATGACAACTAATCGTAACAGTAATATAGAATCACACAGAATTTTTTCCCTTTTCCTCTCCTTAATGGTGCTTTCACCCCTTTCGTGGGACTTTTTTCTGATATTCAGTGGAAATGTCCCTACCCATCCTTAAGTTGGCAAATAACTAAGGATAAAACCTGCTATTTCCATTATTGATCCTGATCCTGCCTTTATTGTCTCTGTTCTTGGATCCGGTCAGACTTCTAACTTCCTTCCATATAACTGGTTGAAAACCCAACATGCGTTATGCCCCTTCAGGCTGTTTTTGGATAGAAACAGCATGAAGAGGATAAACTAATTTACTATTGGAATAATTTAAAGGTGCGTCAGAAAATAAGACCACATCCTGAAGACGTGGTCCAAACAAAAATGCCACCAGACCATATCTATGCCACGGTTTGATGCAAGTGGGAAATGAATAGTGGATTTAACTGTCCTTAGAACCCATCACGATCTGGATGGAACAACAACAACAAAAATTCCAAAATTGCTGTGCTTTAGCAAATATTCACAATTTGGAACAGCAAGTGATTCAGAAGGAGGCACTTTGTCTACTAGCAGATCAGCCCTGCCCCTGCAGAATAACCCTCATTCTGAAATCACTGCCTTGGTTACCATTAGATTTCTGGGTCAAATTCAAAGTTATAAAGCTCTAATTGTCTCCCTTCTGGTATGACGCAAAACTTATTTCATCCTGCCCTAATTCATTTTTGTACACCTTCCTCAAGTAGTTTGATTTGGTTTGGATATGCACTTTGATTATGCAGCCCAGTAGCTCATGATTCCAGGTAAGCCTCCTACAGAAAATTCTTGGGGAAATCCGAAGGCCCAATAACAGCAACAGGTCAAAAATTCATTCAGTAGCAATCTGAGGAAAAGAAATTCAAGTTTCCAGGCAGGTGTCCAAAGGGCTACACTGGTTTTGATGGCCAGGCATCCCTTACTGGCAAAGCAGAAGTTTGATTTGACAGTTGAATTGCTCCAAATTACAATCTTTTAATATCGCTGGGGAATCCTGGGAGTTGAAGTCCACATTTCTTAACAAGTTTGAAAACACATCGCCGAGTCTGAAAAACAGTTATAGTATTTATTTATTTTTTTAAGAATAGAATTTAGAATAGAATAGAGCTGGAAGAGAGCTTGGAGGTCTTCTAGTCCATAAAAAAATTATTTTTAATAAAAAAATATAAAAAAGGATTATACTTTTTACTTATATTTATACTTATGTAAGTATAAGTTACTTATTTATATAAGTAAAATACTTATATTTTACTTATATACTTAAAGATTGTACTAGATTATAATAAAAACTGAGGAGCATTTTTAAAAAAAGTTGAAATAAATGAATCAATGGAGTCCAATTTGAAGCCAATTAGAAGAAACACGAATCGCCTCAGTGGATTTTTTTTTAAATAAAAAAATACGGATTTTTACGATCAGAAATGATGGCTTTCAGGAATAAAGTCTGAATTTATAAGTCCAGGAAACGTCAAAACGTTTCTATCTCCGCGGGTTGCATAGATGTCTCCTTCTCTTCTCTTTGCATATTTTTTGTATAGAAAATAATTTCAAAACGGCATTTTCTCCAACATAACGTCATTAAGGCGCGACTCTATTTCTTTTCTATCTCTATGGCTGAGGAAGAAAATTGAGACGGAGGCATGAAAAGATCGGCTCTCCTACAGGCAGTCACGTGCTCCTCCTCCGTCCAATCAGAAATCTCATCCCCCGTGACGTAACGTTTTGCGACGAGGCTCGAAGTGAGACGGACCACTGGGGCGTTTTTAATTACGATTGCAAGTGGGTGGGCCGGGACTAAAGAGAGTCGGAGGATGATATCTTTCGTCTTATTGGCGAGAATCGGTGTCTTTTATAGCTCCGCCTCATCAAGTGTAGGGAAGTAAAGCCACTGGGTAAGAGAAGGCGCTCAAGCATTAACCAATCACGGGACAGCGGTTTGTTTGAAGGCGGGATCAACGTGACAAGGAAAAGGAAGGAAATTGGACGGTGAGTTTGGAGGAAGGAAGGAGTGGGCTGGAAAATTCATTCATTCTCCCCCCCCATTATAATTACCTTGTTTATGGAATGATAAACATATTATATGAATATATTATCCAATCTCATATATATATGTGTGTGTGTGTGTGTATGTATATGTATACTGTGTATATGTATGTATATGTACATATATATATGTGTGTGTACATGTACATACATATACATACATACACACACACATCATAATCATAAGTTTATTTGTCAAGCATATATGAGATAACAGGTAAAAGTATAAATATAATTTGAATACATGAAAAGAGTAAGTAAAAAGGAATATTAGGACAGGGACAGTAGGCACGCTGGTGCACTTATGTACGCTCCTTACAGATCTCTTAGGAATGGGGTGAGGTCAACAGTAGACAGTTTAAGATTAAAGTTTTGAGGGAGATATCTATCTATCTATCTATCTATCTATCTATCTATCTATCTATCTATCTATAGATATAGATACACACACACACATACATATACATGCATACATATATACATATATATATCACACACAGAGATGTTTATGTCTATATATTACATAGTGCTAAGCCGCGTCTGCTTGTCGAATAACTATCGTTAGGTTTGCACAATGCATTCGGCCAAAAAACCCCAACCCACATTATGTTGCCTGAACTCGGCCCTTGTTATATCCCACTTTTTCTAAGTCTTTTAAGGTGATGGCCATCTAGTTCCTTTTTCTCTCTCCAGTTTTTACTTCACAACAGCCTTGTCAGGTAGATTATACTGGACGTAATAGTTTCCTTAGGTTATCCAGCATGCTTCCTACCCAGGTGATTTAAAGCAGCATAGCTGAGTATTCTTACCCCACATAAGTAAAATATAAATAATAGTCTGCTTACTTATAGAGGTGATGAGTGAAAAGTCAGGATAAAATGATGATCTTGTTTATTTAGGAACATTCAATAGAGGTGGCAAAGTATAAGAAATGTAAGCAAAGCAAATATAAGTAAAATGCAAGTGAGATAATACGTTTCTTGAAAAAAAAGGCTAAAATGGGTTGGAGGTGTAACCGCCATTTAATTTTCAGGATTATCATAGGAATGGACAGCTGTAAAACTGACCATAATTTCATGTATTATATCTTGTTCATTTATTTTAACCATACTGTATTAATATTATTTTAATTTGATTCTCCTACCTGGTAATGATTGATATTACCAGGTAAAAGGAGTAGTTGAATGTAAAGAAATATTGTATTGAACCATGGAGAAATACACCATTGAACTTTGAAGCAAAAGAATAGTATTCCTAATATATTGTTACTAGAAAATTTTGGAACATATTATTACTTCTCTAGTATCGCTATAGTTATCTATTTTCTTAATTCATACATTTTATTGAGGTATATTAAATATTGAGGAATCAGGGATTTTTTTAAAATTTGGTAAGTATTTTCAAAAACCAGCTGTGTTTCTTAACTAAATTGACAGTACGATATTAAAATATAAAAAAGAAACAGTTGTCATTAATTCATATGTATTGCAATATCTTCAGATGTATAAAACTATGAATTTGGGAAGCAAATTGACAAATGATCAGCAAAGGGGAGAAACTCTGAATTAGGGTCTGCAGCTGAACAGAATAGGCAGCTTGCATCCAGACTTGTAATATATACATTATAGTGATAATCATTTTATCTTGTAGGCGATGAAGAAGTGAAGACAGCATATATCACATCCATTTTTTTTCTGGTTTGGTGTCCATGTTTTTCTACACGCACTTGGTGTTTCATTCTGAAGAAGCCAGCTTCTTATGAATTCACTTCATGGAATGGCAAGAAGTTTCCTAGCCCAAACCATTACTGTAGTTTCTCTTTCTGTAACTCTTTCAGTTGTTATTAAAAAACCCTGCACCAATTTTTCTCCAGTATTCCAGACAACAAGGAATCTTGCTTACAGGTATTTATTCCATGGTCTAATTTACTTTCTGTACAAATCTCCGTGTCAGAGAACCATTGCAGTTAGGATGTTTGACTGGCCCTGGGAGCACACATGTTTTTTTGATTTTGAGCAAAGTCATTTTCTCAAGGCAAACTTACAGTACATAAAAATGTTGTGGGGGGAAATGGGAGAAAAGTGCCTACATAAGCCACTCTGCTTCTAGCTGAATGGTGAAGACCCCTGCATTAAATGCTAGATCAGTGATGGCTAATCTTTTTGCCATCGCGTGCCAAAAGCTGGGGGAATGTGGGGTAGGCATGTGTGCGCGTGCCCATACCCATAATTCTAGGTGCCTTGCCCCCCCATGCATGCACGCGCGATCCCATGCTCCCTCCCACTTTTGGCATGTGACAGCCAAAACGGTCATGGTAGGCCCGTTTTTTTTGCCCTCCCCAGACTCCAGAGGCTTTCTAGGAGCCTGGGGAGGGTGAAAACAGCCTTCCCCACCCCACCGGAGGCCTTCCAGAGGCCACAAACAGCCCGTTTGCCAACTTCCAGTGGGCCCAGAAGGCCCAAAAATCAGCTGGCCAGCGCGCACATGCATGCTGGAGCTGAGCTTGGGCAACGCTCACGTGCCCAACAATATGGCTCCGTGTGCCACCTGTGGCATGCGTGCCATAGGTTCGCCATCATGGTGCTAGATATTGTCTTTATTCTAAGTGTAATAGATGAGCAGGCAAGATTTTCCTAATAGAAGATCAGATTGTATAAAGAACAAAGCATCATAGATTTCCTTTTTTCCCCCTCTCTATCTAAGTGTACTTATATTTCTGCAGCCTATCTTCACACCACTGGTTCCACAGAGGCACAACTACAATGGCAGACTCTAAGGGGCCAAAAGAAAATCTGCATAGGAAAGCCAGAACGTCCCCATATCCAGGATCAAAAGTTGAACGCACACAAGTACCCGATGATAAAGTGGATTGGTTGATCGACTGGAAGAACTACAGTCCTGTGGACTATACGGCACCAAGTGTTTTCTCGGGTCCTAAGTGGGCAGACCCAGAAATTGGGTGAGTCACTCAACTATAGAAGTCCCAATCCCAATTTGAATTAAAATTCTGTGTCTCGTTTAGTTTTAAAACTAAACTCTACAGAGGTTTTTTGGGACAGTTTTTTGGGGGGACTTTAAGCCATACTCCTGCAAGTTAATTCTCCATTATTTTTCAGAATGATTTGATCCTACTTTATTCATAATAAGAATAATAAAGTTTCTTTGCAAAGCTAATTTGTCATACTTATTTAATTAATTCCATTCTGAGCAGTGGTGAAATTGAATTTTTTTTATTACCAGTTCTGTAATAAAGTTCTGTAGGCATGGCTTGGTGGGCGTGGTGTGGCTTGGTGGGCATGGTGTGGCTTGGTGGGTGTGGCAGGGGAAGGATACTGCAAAATCTCCATTCCCACCCCACTCCAGGGGAAGGATACTGCAAAATCACCATTCTCTCCCCACTCCTGGGGGAAGGATATTGCAAAATCTCCATTCCCACCCCACTCTGGACCCAGCCAGAGATGGCATTTGCCAGTTCTCCAAACTACTCAAAATTTCCGCTGCCAGTTCTCCGAACTCCTCAAAATTTCCACTACCAGTCTCTAGAATCTTTCAGAACCTGCTGGATTTCACCCCTGATTCTGAGGTCATCTGACTCCTTAACAACTCTGGACATTTACAATTAAAACAAAACAACATATATCAAAAGATGCATTTTACTTTGTGTGGCTGTAATATCATTTAGTTTGAAAATTGCAGGTTGGAAAGGAAATTCAGGTTTTAGAGGGTTTTTTTATCATTTTATAAATAATTTGCCAAAATTATCACCATTTGCAACAATTTGTAAATATTACATATTGCCATCGAACATGGAAAAAATAATAATCTAATCAGATAGTTATATTTCCAACAATTTTTAGAAAAAGAACTGTTTGTTTTACCAATCAACACCAGAGTTATATACCAGTGGTAAAAGATTTGTACTAGTTTACTCTAAGTGTTTTGTTACCAGATTCTGGCTGCCAAATTGTTTAGAGACAATGGTCTGATACAGTCACCTTGGTGTGTAAGATTGTTTGAGTAAGACCAAACTTGATCCTGCTTTCAGTTCCATCCAAAACTGCAAAATTAGAAATGCATGCAAACCAGCATGCATTCATTAACCCACATACCATCAACAACAGAAATATTCCCAAAGAGGTAGCACATAGTTATCAAATTATGGAAGTAGATTTCACAAATATATGGTAGTAAAAAGTGTCATTGAGGAACTGCATAGGCCAATCACTACTGCAAGCCTGAAGTCTATTACAGAATGAAGAACTGATAAGAGGTTTTAAATATAGGTCTAAATTTTCGAAGAGGAATGAAACATTCAGCTGACAAAAGGCTTATTTGGGATTAAATGTTTTTCAATACATTCAAAATTGTGTTTTGAATTAACAATGTTCACAGCTTTCATGAGATATTTTATCTAATCTTTTCACTGTTTTCGTTTCTTTCTCTTCTGAAAAGAGCCAAAAACTTTTTCCCAAAGTTCAACGAGAAGGATGGGCAAGTGGAAAGGAGAAGCCACAGTGGCTTATATGACGTGGAAAATGGGAGGCCCAGGTACGTGGCAGTCTTTAGCTAAGTAGACACTTCAAACTAAGCAATGGCTTAATAAGTAGATTTTTAAAAAAATTTTTTTAAATTTTGATTTATATGCCGCCCTTCTCCAGAGACTCAGGGCAGCTTACAATACGTTAAGCAATAGCCTTCATACTTTTGTATATTTATACAAAGTCAGCTTATTGCCCCCACAAACTGGGTCCTCAGTTTACCTACCTTAGAAAGGATGGAAGGCTGAGTCAACCTTGAGCCTGGCAAGATTCAAACTTACTAATTGCAGACAGCTGGAGTTAAATTACAATGCATTAGTCTGCTGAGATTCGATCTTACTTTAATTGCAGACAGCTGGTTTTAAATTACAGAGCTCTGTCTGTTGAGCTATCCAGGCTCAACATTATTATTGAATAAACTACAGCTCACTGGCATCATAAACCACATATAAATCAAAATACCACTAAGGTATTCATCAGTATGTAAAGTGACAATCAGTGAATCCATATTTTAATTTAGCGTGATATATGAATTTAGCCTTTATGCATGAAGATCTGTAGCCTGGCCTGCAGTTAGTTTCTTTTTCTGTAGCTTAGAGAAATTGGGCCATCATGGTGTGTCAGCATTGTTAATTTGTATTTTCATTGTGCTTTCTTTATCCCGGCTAGAGAATTCTGGGGTGGAAGTCCACACATCTTAAAATTGCCAAATTTGAATAGCACTGGATTACAGCTAGACCTCTTGTCATTTTCAGGAATCCTGTCGGCAGGACAGGATTAGTGGGACGAGGTCTGCTGGGGCGATGGGGACCCAATCATGCTGCTGATCCTTTAATAACAAGGTAAAAAAACACGATGCAGGCAATATATGTCCACCAAGGATGTTTCATTTCTCACCTAATTTGATTGATTGTGATATTGTTGTAGGAGATGACCAGGCTGAGCCTGAGGGAGGGGTCAAGTGCGTAATCAGTCAAGAGTGCCTGTGTGCCTACCAGAGATCTAAGTCCAGTCCACCTTGAATGCCTTCTTAATACCCTCTCATTTCCCTTGACCATTAGTAGGTCAGATTTTTGTGGAGAACTTAAGCTTGCAATCAGGGTGGATTTGATTTAAATTGAGTCGATTTAAATCATGATTTAAATCACTAGTAAAAAGACTTGATTTAAATCAACTCGATTTAAATCATAATTTTTAAAGAGCAACTGTCATCTCTGCTACTCCTTTGACCCCCTGTTGACTCACCGATAGTCCCAGTGTTGCAGAATATACAGCCTTGTGCTACATAACTAAACTCCATTTCATGCTGAATAAACTAAATTATTTATGTATCTTAAATAGAAAACTATCTTACGATAGATTTTTACCCCAAAAGTTTTTATTAAAATAAATTCAATAAAAATAAAAAAAATCTGATTTAATTAAAAAAAATCCGATTTAAATCAAAAAAATCCGATTTAAATAAAAAAAATCTGATTTTTTTAAAAAAATCATTGATTTTTATCCACCCTGCTTGCAATAAATCTTTTTTTTTTTTTTTTTTTAAATTTGATTTATATGCCGCCCTTCTCCGGAGATTCAGGGCGGTTTACAATGCGTTAAGCAATAGCCTTAATACTTTTGTATATTTTATACAAAGTCAGCTTATTGCCCCCACAAACTGGGTCCTCATTTCACCTACCTTAGAAAGGATGGAAGGCTGAGTCAACCTTGAGCCTTGGAGAGATTTGAACCAGCAGAAATTGCAGGCAGCTGTGTTAATGACAGGGTGCACTAAACCACTGTACTATCAAGGCTCTTGATACACAAATCTTTATACACATTTGAACAGTCTGAACCTCCTGATTTCCCTAGCGCTTGATAATTGTTTCTTGATTGTTCATCTAGTACTAAACTTGATATTAATGCTGATCTAGCATTCTTTGCAGTCTTAGAAGGAGCATGTAAAACTATAGGATCCACCAACACTGACAGGGCAAGCCATTAGTAAATAAAACGAGAGCAAACCGTACTGCCTTACTAGCACTGATGATGCTATCTAGTTGGGTAATGAAGTGTCTGCAAAAAAACCAACCACGCTCACAGAGCATCTGTTCAGTCCTGAGCTACAAATATTCTATCTGTAAAAAAAAAATCATGATTCCTTTGCCAACATGGACTTTTAGTTCTACTTTAAAATGTTTTTTTTAAAAGAAATTGAAACTATAACTGTACTTTGTGATGAAATTTCATATGGCTGGTTTAAAGCCTGAAGCTTTAATTTTGTGGAGAGACCCTTGAGGTTGGTGTGGCAAAAATTGGCACTTTCCAGTAATTCTCTGACTCTTTGCCTAACTAATTTTTGCTCTGACTGATGAAGTTGCTTGGATGAGCAACGAAACGTCTCAGATTAACCAAGTTTGGTCCAGTTGCCATGATTCAACTTTTAGACACCTTTAGCATGATGATTGTGTCAACACTGACATCATATCTGGTTTAGGTTTCCTGCCAGTTCAAATCTAGTGTTCTGGATTTGTACACGTGCTAATTCCCAATCATGGTTTAATGTTAAGGGAATGAACTTTGAATCATATATTCACTCCCCTCTGTCCTCTTCAACTCTTCCTTTATTTACACGCTGTAGTTGCAACTTTATGCAATGAATTTGACCTTGTGGTGGGTAGAAGACTATGTCAACATGTGCTCTCTGGACCTATGTGCTCTTTCTCAGTTGCAACATGCTGCATTTCTTCTTGAATTTTGAGGGCTTAACAATCTTCTTGGTGCAACTTTCAGATGGAAAAGAGATGGCAGTGGCAATAAAACAGCTCATCCAGTATCTGGTAAAAACATCTTACAGTTTATTGCAATCAAAAGGAAGGACTGTGGAGAATGGGCCATTCCTGGGGTGAGAAGAAAAATGACGAGTTAATTTGTTTTCAGAAAAAAATATCCGCACGTCTGAAAAATGTGTGTACAATATATGTTTCCGTGTGTTCCCGTTTGTTTATTAGCTCAGCACAATTTGCAAAAGTGATTTGCAAAAAGACAATCCTCTTTGTGGTAATAATTTGCGAACAAGGATGCAGGAGTTTAATGGTTTTAATGACATTTGTCAGAAACAGTCACAAGCTGCCCTGTGAAATTGCAGTTTGGAAGAGAGAGGTGCAATTTCTCAAACCAAATAAACAACATCCCCCTTTCATTCTGGAATAATCAGCCTCCAATTATAAATTTGTTATAAATAACGAATATGTAAATCACCCTCTTCTACAAACCTATAGACGGTCCTGCAAGGGAAAATATATACTGTAACTAATCAAAGTATTTCCTGAACATAGGCATCCCAGAGGAGCCACAAAGCAGGGGTGAAATGCTCCCGGTTCGGACCGGATGACCCAATCCGGTAGCGATGAAGGCGGGTGGTTCGGAGAACTGGTAGCAAAAATCCCTACACCCCCCCCCCCCAATGCCCAGCTGAGCTGCACAATCATCAGAGGCTATTTTTAAAAAAATTTAAAAGCATTTTTTCTACAACCTCTTAGGCCGAAAAAATGCTTTTAAAAGTAAAAAAAAAAGCCTTTGATGATTGTGCAGCTCAGCTGGGATCGTCAAATGCTTTTAAAAGCCTCTGATGATCCCAGCTGAGTTGCCTGATCGGCAGAGGCTTTTTTTCTTTTAAAAGCCTCTGACAATCCAAGCTCAATTGCCTGATCGGCAGAGGCTTTTAAAAGAAAAAAAGCCTCTGCCGATCAGGCAACTCAGCTGGGATCGTCAGAGCCTTTTGAAAGCATTTTTTTACAACCACTTCGCTGAAAATGGTTTTAAAAGTAAAAAAATAAATAAAAAAAAAAATTGGCCACGCCCACCCAGTCACATTACCCCCCCCCCCACCACCACCAAGCCATGCCCACAGAACAGGTAGTAACAAATTTTAGATTTCACCACTGCCACAAAGTCTTCGAAATAACATCATGTATCTCATGTCAACATTCTGCAAGTGATGCTAATTACCTATCTATCACATTAGCCTTTGATGTTCAGTTTATGAGAGTTCTTATCTTTGTGTTGATCTCACAGTACATAAAAGCATCACCCCACCTATCCTTTCCCAATAGCTATTGCCTGAACATTACATAACAGATTATGATCCTCCTTTAGGGAATGGTAGACCCAGGGGAGAGATTATCTGCTGCTCTGAAGCGAGAATTCAGTGAAGAGGCCTTGAACTCTTTGCAGAAAACTAAGGTTGAGAAAGAAGAGATGGAGAAACACCTGAATAGACTCTTCAGTCAGGATCACTTTGTGGTAAGTGATCCTTCTTGTGTTTTTAAGCTCTTTAAATATTAAATGGAAAGATTGCTGAGAGACCTCAGCAAGAGAAATAAACAAATCTCTGGGACGTTTGTTTATTTCTCCGCTTATAAACCCCGAATAGCAGGTAAAATGGCAACATTTAGCTCACTCAGCACGACAGGTTTAGATAGTTAAACTGGCTTGAAATTGGACGCCCCGTTTTACAGTGGTTTTATTCCCGTCTGTGATGTTATGAAGGAGAGCCTGGCTTGGCTCAGTTTCCCACTTGCCCCCTCAGTTATTTAACATCTAACATGAAGTTTTGGGCACGGGATCATTTGGTGATTTAAAGTATAAAGCTATTATGACTAGATGCCGGGTTATCTGCACTTTGTTGGAATCAGCCCAAGTCCAACTACTTTGATGTTATCAGAAGAAACTGGCTGTTGTGCATTTTCAGATTAGGAAACTTTGGAAGCCATATCTTGTTCTGGAATAGCCTCCCATAGGGAGTTCATTTGGCTCCAACATTAACCACCTTCTGGAAGCAGCTGAAAACTGAGTTTTTTCGGAAGGTATATGCGGGTTGATGCCAGATGTTGTCTATATCGGATTTTTTTTTTTTCATTAGAGATCATTATATTGTTATTCTTATTTGTGAGTTGCCGAGATGATGTGGTTGGTGGGATATAAATCTGATTAATAAGCAAATATGGCAGTAAATAAAATGTAACACCTTGTCCTAAAGATTCTGTATTTTGCTTTTTTTAAAAAAAAATTTAGGCTTATAAAGGGTATGTGGATGATCCTCGCAATACTGACAATGCTTGGATGGAAACAGAAGCAATAAACTATCATGATGAATCTGGTGAGAAGCGAGGCCTTTGTAATAAAAACCTTGACCGTAATTCAGCAGTGTTGATTATAATATCACACAATACCGCTGTACTGACTTAGTTCTATTTTTCTATTAATGGTAAGACAGTTCAGGGAACAGGCTTTTGATGTCATGTTTTATATTAGATTGAGACACAAAGAGTTCTCGCCCTAGTTCTGGGGTAGGCAAATATGGCCCTTTTATGACTTGTAGACTTCAACTCCCAGAATTCCTGAGCCAGCCATTTTAGCTCAGGAATTCTGGGAATTGGAAGTCCACAAGTCATAAAAGGGCCATAGTTGCCCACCTCTGGCCTAGTTCTGCTTCAAGTTAAGACTTTCTTCCATCTAGATCTGTATTGGCCATATTGATACAGGTAATCCTCGACTTATAACCAACATTGAGCCCAAAATTTCCATGGCTAAATGAGACAGTGACTTTTGTGGGTTCTAGGACAACTCGCCATGGCCAACTTGAAGAAATGGTGGAACAGAACCATTAAAAAAAGAGTGCCAAAGGAGGGACAAAATGTAACGTGAATAACAAAAATTGAAATACTTTTAAAATTATTTTGAGTAATTAAATTGAATTGTTGGATCGCCCCGCGATGAATCGGCCATGGCGAATTGGCCATGGCGAGTGGTCCCATTCTGGATTTTAGCCCCATTTTATGACCTTTCTTGCCACCGTTGTTATTCACTTAACAACTACAGTTTTTAAGTTAGCAATATGTTTGTTAAATGAATCTGGCTTTCCCATTGACTTTGCTTGTCAGAAGGTTGCAAAAGGTTATGGCATGATCCCGGGACACTGCCACCATCATAAATGCATGCCAGTTGCCAAGCATCTGAATTTTGATTACATGGCCATGAGGACGTTACAACAGTTGTAAATGTGAAAAACAGTCATAATGTTCTGACCTAGGCTTCCTGAATCATTAAAACACACAAATAGTCCCAAAAACCTCTTTTATTGCAACAACTGTGAATTCTGTTCATTCACAGATGAGTCTCAACTAGTTCTAAAGAGTCCTTTGGAAGAAGTCCTTTGGGATAATCACCCACCTTTATCTCCCTTGACACACTGCCAAAGACCTAATTGGCAAAGCCACACGGAGTCCAGAATCAAACAGAGCTTCAAAACTGCACAGAATAACGTTGCTTCCTGCAAAGGCCCACATCCCTTTGCTCCTCTTTTAAGTCTTATGGGACAGGCCAATCATCTCCCAGCCCTACTCCCGAGTCGTCCCTTTTGTTTTTAGCTGTTCTTGCCTTCTGGCAGCTCTGCGCATGCGCGTACTGGGAACAGCCTCCCCCTGTTCCTCTGCCTCGCTGAGGTCCAACTCTGGAGGCTTCAGAGGCAGCACGTACCTCCCAGATGGCCCTTTCTCTGCCTCCGATGCAGAGCCCTCGTCTGAGCCTTCCCCAGACTCCAGGATTGACCCATGTTCCTCCCCAGCCTCCTCACTGTCCGACTCTGCTGCCAGCTCCGCAGGCTGCTGGCGGATCACAACACATAAGTCATTTTTGTCAATGCTGTTGTAACTTCAAATGGTCACTAAACAAGTAGCTGTAAGTAGTGACTGTCCTGTATTTTAGCTAGGACCCTAATCCAGGTTAGGATGTCAGAGACTGAATTCAGGATCTCTTGTTCCAAAGCATATGCTATACCACAGGGCTATGGCTCTTCGTACTGAGTCCGATTTTGGGGGATAATTGACAGGCAATCCATCATCAAAAAATCCCTACTAGCTCTAAGACACAGGTAGGGAATTCTGGCCCCTTTATGACTTGTGGGTTTCAACTCCCAGAATCCCTGAGCCAGCATCCTCACCCCTGCTCTAAGAGATTTCAGTCCCAACAGAAAATTCAGCAGCCATAATGCTTTGGTTTCATGCTTTTTGGTAGAAGCTGGTCCAGATTGGAAGGAGAAGGAAATGAAATGCCAGCCCATTTTGTAGAATAGAAAGAGGCAAGAAATCAGATGAATTCCATAATCTCTCTCTCAGGCATGAAATGCTCCTGGTTCGGACCAGATCGGGCGATCCGGTAGCGATTGTGGCAGGTCATTCGGAGAACTGGTAGCGATGGCGGTACAAGGTTCCGCCCACTTGCCCGGTTGTCGTTACTTCCTGGTTTTAACCAGGAAGTAGTGTGTTTTTTACCCTCTGTGCATGCACAGATTTTGCACATGCGCAGAGGGTTTCACACATGCACAGTGGGTCTGCGCATGCATGTGACGCGCGAGCACAGCGAGCGCCCGCGTGCGGCATATGCACTTCTGAACCGGTAAGGAACATAAGTAGATTTCACCTCTGCTCTCTCTTTATATTAATAGGTGAAGCCATGAAGAATTTACACCTGGAAGCAGGAGACGACGCTGGGAAAGTGAAATGGGTGGATATTAGCGAAAAACTTACATTGTATGCCAGCCACTCTGACTTTGTCCGACGAGTAGCAGAGAAACGAGGAGCTCACTGGAAGGAAGACTGACTTTTGTTGCCATGATGGGACTAACATTAAAGTATAAACCAAGTCCTATCATTTCAGATGGTAATGTAGTAGGAGAATGGGAAGAAAATGCTTTTTTAGGGCATTGTTGGCGCATGATTTAAAGATGCAAGATTTCACACATTTTCTGACATTCTTGGGTTGAAATCATTGGAACGTAAAAATGTTTAGTGTGGGTTACATTATCCCTTTTTAATCACGTAATTCTACTGAAGTATTGGGTGTTATCTGTTGTGTACCTGTTTTGTACAGAAAATAAATGAATAAAATGGAGTTTTTTGTGGTCCACCCGTAATATGGCTGAAAGATATTTACATCTGCCAAAAATCTCTGTAGTTGTCAGCTCACTGAACAGCTTAAATGTGTGCCTTTTGAAAATAAAAATATCTCTCCACCTTACTGACTTGGCATTATGTTGCAGTTATGCTTTTGTGAGTTGCTGTGCAATGATGCAATGAACAGGAGCAGTAAAAATATGTAAACTAAACTTGTGCAACTTTGCGTCAGAGAGAATAAATGAGGCTCATTTCAGTTCCAGAAACATGTAGATGTAGTACACTGGTTTGTATAATTTACTCAGGTGACTTTTTTATTAGAGAGGTAATGCATTTGTGCAATAAACCCAACAAAATATATTAGCTTGGAAACTATGAGTCATTTCAGTAAAATGAAATCAGGTAAATTGGCAAATCAAAGCTTATGGTTTATTTTAAAAACTCCGTAAGTTTAAGCATGAGCAAGAGAATACAGTACTTTACCAAAGTTATCATTGCCTTATATTAGATGGTTTTTCATATCATTCAGAACCTAACTTCACCGTAGAAACGTACATTGTTATCAATGAAATGAAGAGTTTCTTAAAAACATTTAGAGTAAATACGACATTTAGAATGCACTAAAGCTGTGGTTTGACAACTGTAGCAGGAAATTAGAAATAGGTAAGTCTTCTTGGATGATCTCTCACAATTGCATTGTCACCTTTAGAAATAATAAAAAAAAAGATTTTATAGTTGAGGAACTGTTGAGTTTTGTAATGCCGCATCTAGGTAGTTTTTGTGCACACAGTTCCAAATTACAGGTAGAGTTTCCCTGTGACACATGATACATATAATATGTACAACGAATAAGCAATTCTCGAATAATTTTACTTGTAATCTAATCTTCCATCATCTAGTGCCATGATGGCGAACCTATGGCACAGATGCCACAGGTGGCACGTGGAGCCATAGCTGTGGGCACGCGAGCATTGCCCTAGCTCAGCTCCAGCGCACCGGCCAGCTGATTTTCGGGCCTTCCAGAAGTCAGGAAACGAGGGCCTCCAGGGGGGTGGGGAAGGCCGTTTTTGGCCTCCCCAGGCTCCTAGAAAGGCTCTGGAGCCTGAGGAGGGTGAAAAACGGGCCTACTGGGCCCACTGTGCCATTGCGTGACAAAAGCAGGGGGAGTGCGGGGGGGTGCTCGCGTGCCCACAGATAAGGGGGTGCGCGGGGGCAAGGTGCATTGAATTATGGGTGTGGGCATGCGCGCGACCACCACCACCACCCCCGCGCTCCCCCGCTGTTGGCACATGATGGCAAAAAGGTTCGCCATCACTGATCTAGTGTTTTTTAAATGGATTGGACTTCAAATTCCAAAATTGACTAATGGATTATGAGAACTGAACGCTCAGACATTTAGCTATAACTTCACTGCAGTTGACAGAAGCAGTGGTAGGCAATGGGGTGAAGGTGAAGAAGCAGGGTGGGTTACAAGCCTAGCCATTATATGGCAGGAGTACTAGTCAATATGGAGCGTGGACAAGATACCAGGTTCGATTTCTGGCATCTACAATTAGAGTTGGACAAAATTTCTGGGGCCACTCAAAGTATCTTCATATTACATATTTACATGCAGTGGAGTACTGTATTGAAGCAAATTCTTGGGATCTAATGCTATATGCTTTGATTGCCTTCACAACAGTCATTTAGGCATGGATGTTACTAATTGGTTATGCACTAATAAGTCTCTGAAAAATGTAAGTATTGTCCTGGTGAAGGTAAAATACTATGGTTGATAGATGATGATAAAGATAGATAGATAGATAGATGATAGATGATAGATAGATAGATAGATAGATAGATAGATAGATAGACAGACAGATAGACAGACAGACAGACAGACAGACAGAAGACAGACAAACAGATAAGGTAGATAGGTAAATAGGTAGGTAGGTAGATATAACTCATAGATAAAAGATAAATACTGTAGAGTCATAAAAATGACACCTTCCCCAATTATAAGTTTTGTGTCAAATCTTGTGGGCCCCAAACGTTTAATAGAATAACCAAAGAATAGAATAGAATACCAAAAAGCATTTGATACATACCGAGAGAATCTATAAGGATTCTATTTCTGTTGAAAAAAAAAGTATTTTTAAATTTCTCATAAGGTCAATATATAGATTATCTTTCACTGTCTTAAATAGTTGCTCTTTGTCTTAGGTAAAACAACATCCTATCTTTATGTACCACAATCCTTACTAATAATCTCTGTCTTTTTTTGAAAACTGAAACCACAGCTCCCTATTTGAGATGGTAGGTAGGTGGGGGGGTGGAGGGGGGACTGGTAGAGCTTCACCTGGATTCTACGGTCATAGCTGATGAGGTCCAGGAAGATCTTCCAAGCGGTTAGCTTTCCCCAAGCCGGGATGCTCTGTGGGACAGTTAGGGTTTCTCATCCAAGCCATTTGGGAAGACACCTGGTTGGAGAAGGCCGGTTTGCATTTTGCATTTATGGAAAGACGCTATGGAAATGTTACTAAGCAAGAGCTCGGGTTACATGCCCTAATAGTCTACAGGTCTAATCCTCTCCTGTCTGAGACTTTAGAAATTAAGCTGTGAGTGGTTGTATTATTACAATATTCTACAAAAGTGCCCTAAGAACTAAAAGGATGTTTGCAAAATTGGGGCATTGCCCTCATTTTCATTTCCCAGACCTCCTTCCCTCCCCCAAGGAATGCCCCTCCTTATCTCAGAGCGTTGGTAAGGAAAACCAAGCACCAATCATTGCTCCTAGGCCAAGAGTGTCCATATAGCCATTAAGTCAGAACTAGTACTAAAATTCTCTTGCTTCATACTTTCAGAGGAATACGTTGCTAGCTTCTAACCCCATCCTATTTCCTGCCTGAGCAGGGGGCTGGACTAGAAGATCTCCTAAATCAGTGATGGCTAACCTTTTTGCCATCACGTGCCAGGAGCAGGGAGGGGTTCACGTGCGTGTGTGCCAATACCTATAATCCTATGCACCCTGCCCCCATGCATGTGTGCGTGACCCCTCCACGCTCCCCCCTCATGGCACACGATGGCACGGTAGGCCCGTTTTTTGCTTTCCCCAGTTGGCAAACAGGCCAGGTCTCTGCGGGATGGGTGAGGAAGGCGGTTTTTGCCCTCCCCAAACTCCTAGAAAGGCTCTGGAGGCTGGGGAGAGAGCAAAATGGGCCTTCCCCACCACCCACCTCCTGAGATCCTCTGGAGGCAGGAAACAGCCTGTTTCCCTACTTCTGGTGGGCCCAGAAGGCCCGAAAATCAGCTGGCCGGCATGCGCATGCGCATCGGAGCTGAGCTTGGGTGCCCACCAAAATGGCTACGTGTGCCACCTGTGGCACGCGTGCCATAGGTTCACCATCACACTCCTAGGTCCTTTCCAAATCTCTGTCTGGCCATGGTCTAGAAAAGTCTCGGCTGTTGGTACAAGGGCAAAATTATTGGCCTTCCAGACATCACTTTTCCTGCATACAAATTTCCACTGAAAATGGGTAATGCTGGGATGATATTGTCATTCTGCTACCAGAACTGTTTATTCATTCAGCCAGTGTCCAAAGTTACGACAGCACTGAAAAAGTGATTTATGACTGTCCTTGCACGTATGACCGTCACAACATCCCCACGGTCATGTGATTAAAATTTGAGTGCTTGGCAATTAGCACGTGTTTATGACGGTTGAAATATCCTGGAGAACTGTGATCGCCATTTGAAGCCTCCCTAGTTGGTTTCCAACAAGTACAATCAATGGGCAAAGCTGGATCCACATAAGAACCATGTGATTCACTTAACAACTGCCGTATGTGTTTAAAAGCAATGGTAAAAAAAAATACTAAAATTGGGCAGAGCTCACTTAACAATCACCTTGCTTAGGCAACTGACCCAATTGTGGGCATAAGTAGAGGACTATCTGTACCATAAGATAAAGTTGCATGGAGAGCACTTGCTTCAGTAGTAGGTGGAGTAGGAGATGGGGTAGAATGATTACATGGTCAGGAATCTGCATTTCTAGCACGGTTTAAGCTGGATAAGGACAAGAAGGTGAGTTTTATGTATAAATAAATAACATGAATTACTTACCCCTAGGAAAGGTGGAAAACCCTAGGAACAGAGTAAATATTAGATTATTTCAGCAAGTCTTTAATAGTAAATTAATTAATGTGGTTGATCTGCATTCCAGATCATTCCACTGGGAGTGGCTGTTTTCAACCACTATGTACCTTGCATTTCTCATGGTTTTCTCCTTGTGAAAGTCCCTTCTAATTAAATACTTTCCTCATCATATCACTGAAAACCTCCTCCATCTGTTTTACACATATGACTAGTACTAAGGAAAGAATTAGGGTGCCATACCATTTGAATAGTGGTGAAATGTAAAATTTGTTACTACTGGTTCTGTGGGCATAGCTTGGTAGGGGGCGTTAATGTGATGATGGGCATGGCCAACTTTTTTTTTTTTTTTACTTTTAAAAGCATTTTTTCTACAACCTTAAGAGGTTGCAGAAAAAAATGCTTTTAAAAGCCTCTGACGATCCCAGCTGAGCCGCACGATCATCAGGTGATTTTTTTTTTTTAACTTTTAAAAGCATTTTTTCAGCCGAAGAGATTGTAGAAAAAATGCTTTTAAAAGTAAAAAAAAAAGCCTCTGATGATCGTGCGGCTCAGCTGGGCATGGGGGGGGGGAGGGATTTTTGCTACCGGTTCTCCGAACCACCCGCCACCCCATCGCTACCGGATTGGGCGAACCGGTCCAAACCGGGAGCATTTCACCCCTGCATTTGAACCATCTGGAGGTCCTGAGGACACCAGAAATAATTTTTTAAAAGGCCAATCAGCTCTCACCAAACTCTAGGTATATTTAGGAGAGCAGGAAACGATGTCAAGGCCCACTATGTGACAAATGGCCACGTGGTCTGAAAGGATTACCATTAATCTGGAAATGAGGCTCTGTAGTGTTGGACCAAATGTCTTTTTAGGTTTAGGTTTAGGTTGTATTACACTTCTATACCGCCCTTCTCCCAAAAGACTCAGGGCGGTGTACAGCCATCTTAAAACACATATACAAAATTTACACATATACTTACAAAATTTAAAAACAATTTAAAAACAAATATATAAAATATTAAAATATATAAAATATATAAAATATATATAAAAATTTGGCCCACAAAATTAAAAGCTAACAGACACCCCATTTAAAATTCCTGTTAGGCCAGCCCGGCTGGTTGGAATAAAAGAGTCTTCAGGGCACGGCGAAAGGTACGCAGGTTGGGGATCATACGAACCTCTAGGGGTAGCTCATTCCAGAGGGCTGGTGCCCCCACAGAGAAGGCTCTCCCCCTGCGTGTCGCCAGTCAACATTGTTTGGCTGACAGCACCCTGAGGAGCCCCTCTCTGTGGGAGTGTATTGGCCGGTGGTAGGCTATTCGTGGTAGAAGGTGATCTCGTATATACCCTGGTCCTAAGCCATGGAGCGCTTTAAAGGTGGTAACCAACACCTTGAATCGCACTCGGAAGACCATCGGGAGCCAGTGTAGCTCCCGGTGGTCTTCCAGTGCAGCTGTTTGGCTGGATATAGGCCCTAAAACTTACGCACTTTAGAAATTTAGTTATCTCGTGGTTTTGTTTTTTTAAAAAAATGCCTTCCTTTCTCCATATCTTTGTTGGATATCTTTCATTCCTAACTAAAAAGTCGGTCCTACTCATTGAACTAATGGATGATATGATATTGTCTGAGTAGAATCTTGCATCTTAGTAACCTGAGTATGCTGGAATGCAGATCTTACCGCCATTCCGGGAAATCCAGGATAAAACTAAAAAGAGACAGAAGGACAAAGGAAGATAAGAAACATAAAATCAGTATAGTACTTTGAATTCCCATAACAGGGTTTAATTAATAGTCCGAAGTCCCTTTCGTGTGTAAAGGCTGTGCCCCCAGCTCAGTGGCTTTAAGCATGGAAAACTCAACCATTGATGTCTCGGTCTATGGCAATTATATCGATATCTAGAATTTTCCAAAATGGGAGTATTGCTTATATTCATAATACAGGTAGTCCTCGACATACGACCGCAACTGAACTAAGTTGCTAAGCAAGATGTTTGTTATGTGAGTTTTCCCCATTTTACGACCTTTGTTGTCATAGTGGTTAAGTGAAGTGCTGCAATTGTTAAGTTAGTAACATGGTTGTTAAATGAATCTGGCTTCCCCATTGACTCCACTTGAAGAAGATTGCAAAAGATGATCACATGACACGTGATCGGGACACTGCAACTGTCATAACTATGAGTCAGTGGCCAAGCATCTGAATTTTGATGGTGTAACCATGGGGATGGTGCAACAGTCGTAAATGTGAAAAATGGTCCTAAATCAGTTTTTTTTTTCCAGTGCTATTGTAACATTTAGAATGATCTAAATAGTGTAAATCGAGGATTAGCTGTAAACTAGCCTCAAATCGGAGAAACTCCAAGCAAGGTTGTCATGTTCCTTCCCAATCTCCTCACTGTCCGAATCTGCTGCCAGCTCTGCTGGCCACTGGTGGGCCACAATAACTACATTGTAGAAGGAAGACACACCCACCCACACCCATGAAATTTGGTTCGGCCTGTCAGGGTAGACAAGCTATAAACGTAATACAACAATAATAACAGCACAAACTAGTCACTGCTTTGAATGGCACTGCAAGGATCCTGTAATATATGAGAGAGTTTCAGACAAGCTTAGCTGGTACAGCAAATACCCCTGGATCCACCCTATACAACTGGATCTCTAGCACAGAAAAATCTCTGAGGATACTTTGGCATATGGGCAGGGGTGAAATGTAAAATTTGTTACTACCGGTTCTGTGGGTTCTGTGGCTTGGTGGGTGGGTGGGTGGGTGTAATGTGACTGGGTGGGCGTGGCCAACTTTTGTTTTTTAACTTTTCAAAGCATCTTTTCTACAACCTCTTCGGCTGAAGAGGTTGCCAAAAAATGCTTTGAAAAGCCTCTGATGATCATGCGGCTCAGCTAGGATCGTCAGAGGCTTTTCAAAGCATTTTTTTACGACCTCTTTGGCCGAAGAGGTGGCAGAAAAAAATGCTTTGAAAAGCCTCTGACGATCCCAGCTGAGCCACGTGATCATCAGAGGCTTTTTTTTAAAAACTTTTAAAAGCATTTTTTCGGTGGAAGAGGTTGTAGAAAAAATGCTTTTAAAAGTAAAAAAAAAAAAAAGCCTCTGATGATCGTGCGGCTCAGCTGGGCATGTGGGGAGGGGCGCAGGGATTTTTGCTACTGGTTCTCTGAACCACCCGCTGCCGTCGCTACCAGATCGGGTGATCCGGTCTGAACCAGGAGCATTTCACCCCTGCATATGGGCCAGGAGATACTATGCTCCTGCTCCCCCGCCCCCCAATAGATGGTCCTCAGCTGCCTGAGAAATCTAATTTTTTAAAATATACACAGTAGTGTTTTGACAATTAGATGTCACACTGTCATACTGTTCTGAAAAAGACAACCAGGCTTTTTAAAAATATTTTTTTAAAAAAAATTAGTAAGGAAACTATATATTTGATTATACATGTAATAACAGCTGCAAGAATTGTGTATGCTCAAAATTGGAAATCAGAGAAAATTCCGTTGGAAGAAGAAGTAATAAAAAAATTTTTAGGCTGTGCAGAAATGAATAGATTAACTTTGATGATTAAAGATAAGGAGGAATCAGAATATTTTAAAACATGGATTTATTTTTATAGTTGGTTGGAAAAGAGATATAAATGACTGATACTATAATTGTGCACAAATGATGATTATAATATTGATTTAGAAATGAAATGTTAGAAAGGTTTGGAGGAATATGAAGATAGAGGAAACTTATGGAAGATGGAGAAGAAGCCTAGAAGATAACACCGAGGCGTCACAGGGAAGGGAAGATTGATGTATTAAATGTTTGTTTGTCTTTAAAAAAAAAATTAAAAGAAAAAAGACAACCAGGCTTTGGGACTCCCATTGAAATGGCCTTCAGAACTTAACAATTGAAAGATGACTGAATGAAGAATATTGGTCTTACCTGAGCAGGTGCTGGAACCTAGAGGAAAGCAGAAATAAAAAAGGGGTGTGTGTGAGAAATTCCATATCACATGAAATAGGATCGTGCACAAGCATTCACATTCAGAATAACAGAGTTGGATGGGACCTTGGAGGTCTTCTAGTCCAACCCCTGCTCAAGCAGGAGACCTTATACCATTTCAGACAAATATACCATTTCGCCTCCCACATACAGTTCATATTGCTGAGCTGCCAGGTGAATTTTGTGGGGGTTAATTATCTTTGCAGAAACTTGGCATCTCACCTAATCTTATGGAAGAAACACTTTTCAATTTATCCTGAGATGCCTCTTCAAATTTAAATTCATACTATCTTATTGATCTTATTAAAATGAATGGGTGTTGTTACTTGAGTACTGTTGTCAGTGCCAAGTTTCAGCTTGGGAAAGTGTAAATAACAAGGAAACAACCCAGGCGTGGGTTCTAATTTTTTTTACTACCGGTTCTGTGGGCGTAGCTTGATGGTCATGTGACAATTCTTTAGGATTTAGCAGAGGTACTGGTCTACCAGGCTTTTAACTGCTTGCAGAGCTGTACTGGTCTACCCATTTGTTTTTGGAGTATCCCGGTCTACCCATTTGTTTTTGGAGGCACCGGTCTACTCATTTGTTTTTGGAGGCTCCGGTCTACCCATTTGTTTTTCGACCGCCCTGGTCTACCACCACACTGCCTTTTAACACTGATCAGCTGTAGGGCGGCCCTTTGAAGCCCCGCGGCAAGAGTTTAAACAGTTTTTTTCCTTCTAGCTGATCAGCTGGGACTCGGGAGGCAGCGAATAGATTGGGGGTGGGGCCAAATAAAAGGTAAGAATAACGGTGGGGGGGGGGCCAGGAGGGCTCAGCTCCCGAACAAAGAGAACCGGTTCAGTGACATCATATGGTCACCGCTACCGGCTCGGCCGAACCGGGAGGAACCCACCACTGAAACAACCTCTTCATCTATGCAGGTATACAGTCTTGTTAATGCCCTTATCTATGACTATGGTCTCTGTGCTGTTACAGATAGTGAGTTGTGGTGAGTTAGTTACCTTAAGAATTAAGAGCTGTCTCCTTAAGAGATTGCATTGTGGGAGATGTAGTGAGAGATTGCATTATAGGAAATGTAGTCCATGACATGTGACCTTATCTGTGTGTCTGATTGGCCACTGAGGCTCTCTGCCGGGATTTTAGAACAAAGACCTGGCCATATGTTGAATTACCTCAGAGGAGAGAACATGCTTTCTGAACAGGGAGTCAGAACTACCATCCTTTTACACTAGGAAATGGGACAGATTATGAAATATGGATGCACCTCACCTGGACTCACTATGATTGTAAGTCTTATGTGTTCAAGGATTCCCAAATAAATATAATCTGCATGAAAACCTGTTTGCTAGAGTTTATCTGCCTGTTCCCAGTGGAGCCAGATGCCTGGGGAACAGAACAGTCTCATTATATTTGTACTTCACTTAGCCCTGATCATTAGGAATTACAATAGCTATTTATTTAAGAAAATTTATATGGACACCCAACTCACTTCTCGGTGATTCCTGGTGACTTACAAGGATAAAAACGCAATATAAGATTGTTGGAGGCAATATGCTGACATTGTAAACCGTTCAGAGAGTGTCTGAGCGGTTGTGTCTATGGAGATTCTCAGTCATCCAGGTCACGGTTGTCCCAAAGGTGCTTTTTTTTCAAGAGGCAACTAGACTTTCCGGTTTTTCTTTGAAGACTTTTCGCTTCTCATCCAAGAAGCTTCTTCAGCTCTGACTGGATGGTGGGGAATGGAAGGATTTATATTCCTTGCAGACAGCTGGTCATTTACATTCTTTTAGCAGGTCATTAAAGCCACCTGGAGGTTTATCTGTGTCCTCAGGGTCACCTGATCTAAAATGGACAGCTAACATAAAAATGTCATCAAAAAACCACAACAAAGAATGTTTTTTCTGCGCCAACTCAGAAAGCTCAAACTGCCCAAGGAGCTGCTGATCCAGTTCTACAAAGGAATTATTGAGTCTGTCATCTGCACCTCTATAACTCTCTGGTTTGGCTCTGCAACCCAACAAGACAGACACAGACTTCAAAGGATAATTAGAACTGCAGAAAAAAACAATTGCTACCAACCTGCCTTCCATCGAGGACCTGTATACTGCACGAGTCAAAGAGGGCTGTGAAAATATTTACAGACCCCTCGCATCCTGGACATAAACTGTTTCAACTGCTACCCTCAAAACGATGCTATAGAGCACTGCACACCAGAACAACTAGACACAAGGACAGTTTTTTCCCAAACGCCATCACTCTGCTGAAGAAATAATTCCCTCAACACTGTCAAACTATTTACTAAGTCTGCACTACTATTAATCTTCTCATCGTTCCCATCACCCATCTCCTTCCACTTATGATTGTATGACTGTAATTTTGTTGCTGGTGTCCTTATGATTTATATTGATATTGTTTCCTGATTGCTTATTTGTACCCAATGACTATCATTAAGTGTTGTACCTTATGATTCTTGACAAATGTATCTTTTCTTTTTATGTACACTAAGAGCATAAGCACCAAGACAAATTCCTTGTGTGTCCAATCACACTTGGCCAATAAAAAAATCTATTCTATTCTATTCTATTCTATTCTATTCTATTCTATTCTATTCTATTCTATTCTATTCTATTCTATTCTATTCTATTCTATTCTATTCTATGTAGTGCAAATGGGTGTGGAGCCTTCTTGGCTGCAGGATGTTTTCTGCCCTATGTCCCTTCCCTGCTGAAGACATGCGCAGGCTGTTGGGGATGAGTCTGTGAGTCTGGGGAGGAGTCAGATTACAGGAACCATTTGCCCTTCAGTTTGACATGCACAGGCTCACCCTGAATATAAATCCTTCCATTCTCTACCATCCAATCAGAGCTGAAGAAGCTTCTCGGATGAGAAGCGAAACATCTTCAAAGAAAAACAAGAAAGTCCAATTGCCTCCTGAAAAAGCCCTTTTGGGTCTAAGTGCTATTGCTATAAAAACCATAAAAAGCAATACCAGCCCCCCCACTCCTCTGGTGATAACAATCGAATGAGCCATTTGATGGGCTCCATCGCTCCATCTCACTCTGGGGTCCCCAGCCCCATTGGCAAAACCAGGTCTTCAGAGCCTTGAGCAACAGTGTCAAACTGGGGCCAATCTTATCTCTGCGGGGATGATGTTCCAAGGAGGGAGTCACCACGGAGAAGGCCCTTCGTCTTGGTCCTGCTAGATGAATCTCCTTAGGAGAGGGGACCCGTAGCATTCCCTGCCTCCCCGCTCTGGTGGGTCGGGTAGTTGTGACCAGGAAAAGATAGTCCTTCAAATAACCTGATCCAAGGCCATGTAGGGCTTTGAAGGTGACAACCAACACCTTGAATTGGATCCGGAAGCAAATCTCTACAGAGATAGAGAAGGCTCTGTATGAGTTTAGACATATGCAATACTAAGTGCTTAACCAGAAGGATTAAAATTAAATCCTTCCCTCTATGGTCATGAGTTATGTGGAATTTTTTTCCCTTTGTATTTTATGTTAACTAATAGAATATTTTTTTTTTTGATACAAGTTATGTGGAAATTATTCCCATCAACCCGAAGAGGGAAGAGGGAACTATTTTCTGCCCATCTTCATCCTGGTTTTGGTGAATTATTTTCCTCTATTCAGGGAGCCTAGGAACTTCCATTGTACAATATGGAAGGGTTTATGGCCACTGTTTTTTCAGTTTAGCCTCCTCTTGAATTGTTGAGACTGCAGTGTTGTACTTTTGACACACTGGAGGAGATATAAAATGGGGAAGTAAAATGAATTCTGGAACATCTACAGCATGGGTGGCCTCTTTAAGACCTGTGGACTTCAACTCCCAGAATTCCCTTGCCAGCATGGCTGGTTAGGGATTTCTGGAAGTTGAAGTCCACAGGTCTTAAAGTTACCAAGGCTGGAGACCCAAGTCTATAGAATACTCAAACTTTTTTAAGGAAAAGACTGGACTGGACTGCAAACTTATTCAGGTTTTTGTAGCAGATTGCTGTAAGTTTGCAATGCAGAAATGCTTAACTTTTCTACATGCCAGCCTAGACAGAAATGATGCAAAATGAATAATGAGAAATTGTCTTACTAGGTATTGAGCTAGTGGCAACCCTGCTGCATTCATCTAAAGAAAACAGATACATATCAGTCAGTTCAGTATGTCTCCTACAGCTATGCCCCTCTGATTTAAGCCATGCTACCATTTTGTTCTGAATGCTACATTTTTTTTTTTGCATACATGAATTGTGCCATGCAGGGGTGGGCAAAGAGATAGGAAATGGCATTTCAAGGTTGACTCAGCCTTCCATCCTTCCGAGATAGGTAAAATGAGGACCCAGATTGTTGGAGGCAATATTCTGACTCTGTAAACCACTTAGAGAGGGCTGTAAAAGCACTATGTAAGTCTAAGTGCTATTGCTATTGCTATTGCTATTGCTATTGTCTTTCTAGATCCTTTGAGAAGCAATTCCATAAAATTTAATAATAATTTGTATGTGCTTCCGGCAGTGACATCTTCGCGGACTGGGAGAGGGAACGAAATGTCATCCCCGAAATCCCAAATATTCTTCGCTAGGAGCTCTTTATGGGCAGTTCTGATTCTGGAGAGATCAGGAAATAAAAGGGGAAGGTCTGAAGACTCTGGACGAAAAGCAATCGACTGGAGGGATAAGGTCAAACCTCTTAAATCCAGCAGAGAAAGAGTCGGCCTTTAAGGCAGACCGAGAGCGATGGCAACCATATAGTGAGGAAGCAATTGCTATTGCTATTCCTATTGTCTTTCTAGAGCCTTTGAGAAACAATTCCATACCATTTAATAATAATCTGTATGTTTAACCTGTCAATTGTTGAAAGTCATGTGATTTGGGTGGCACAGTTTTGAACCTGGTGAAAGATTCCCATCTGATCTTTTCTCCCTCCCCCCCAACCCTGACTGCATTATCTCATACCGTAGATGGGTCAAGTGGTAGTGGTAGTGGTATAGGAAGCTGTAAGATAAAATGAATACAGAAATCAGTCATATAAGACACAAGAAAGAGCATACAACAGAATTTAGAAGCAGTCCTTGACTTAAAACAGTTCATTTAGTGACCATTACAATGGCACTGAAAAAAGTTACTTATGTCTATTTTTCACACTTATGACCGTTGCTGCATCCCCCATCGTCACATGATTTACATTTGGATGCTTGAGAACTGACTCAAATTTATGACTGTTGCAATGCTCCGGAGTCATGTGACCCCCTCCCCCTTTTGTAACCTTCTGACAAATAAGGTCAATGGGGAACCAGATTCACTTAACAAACATGTTACTAATTTAAGAACTGCAGTGATTCACTTAAGAAATGTGGCAAAAAAAAGTCATAAAATGGGGCAAAACTCACTTAACAAATTTCTCGCTTAGCAACAGAAATGTTGGGCTCAGTTATAGTCGTAAGACAAGGACTACCTGTATTTTTCTGCATACCCAATGACGTTTATTGGTCCACTATTCTATTTAATTGGCAATCAGTGCTGTCTCTGCCCACCAGAATAATGGCAGTTGAATAAAGGTAAAGGTTCCCCTCGCACATATGTGCTAGTCGTTCCCGACTCTAGGGGGCAGTGCTCATCTTCGTTTCAAAGCCGAAGAGCCAGTGCTGTCCAAAGACATCTCTGGGGTCATGTGGCTGGTATGACCAAATGCCAAAGGCGCACAGAACGCTGTTACCTTCCCACCAAAGGTGGTCCCTATTTTTCTATTTGCATTTTTACGTGCTTTCAAACTGCTAGGTGGGCAGAAGCTGGGACAAGTAACGGGAGCTCACCCTGTTACGCGGTGTTAGGGATTTGAACTGCTGAACTGCCGACCTTTTGATCGACAAGCTCAGCGTCTTAGCCACTAAGCCATCACGCCCCACTTGAATACATGCTGTCAAATAAGATGCTTACAACTTGCCAAAAACACTGCTTAGCAAAATGCTGAGCAATTTCTCAGTCCCTCTCCCCCTCCATTCTCCTTCACGGTACAGATGGAATCTTATTTGGAAAAGTTATCTTGAACTTGAGCTGCGTGAGTTACTTGATATTACAGTGCCATCTAGCGATAGCAATGATGTACAAATCTTAGCATGCTCATGGAGTGGACCTCAGATCCAGTGGTGGGATTCAGCCAGTTCACATCACTTCGGGAGAACCGGTTGTTAACTTTCTGAGCAGTTTGGTGAACTGGTTGTTGGAAGAAATCATTAGGGCAGAGAACCGGTTGTTAAATTATTTGAATCCCACCACTGCTCAGATCCCAAGTGGGCCATCAATCAGCGGACACTTGCTTTTCTGTAATTAGACCTTCGGAATGATCTGTCCCCGGAAAAGAAACCTTTTCTTATGAATATTGTCAAAGTATCTGGATTGGCAGCTCTTAGCTAAAAAGGTTTAGACCAGGCCTACAAAAGAAGCAGGCTTTCAAATGCAATGGGGAAAGCTAAAACAGAAAACATGGAAAGCTCTATTTGGATCATGGTCTGGAGAATCCCACCCTTGATCTGCCAAGATCATCACAGAACATCCTGCTGTCACTAGTAGCCTTTGTCATCTGTGTGAAACATGTGTGAACATGGAAGTAGATTCTTCTGTTTTGTTAAGTACAACTTATGTCATTGCAATGAAAAAATGGTGATGGTGTTACCGGTATTGGTATAGGAGGTATGTTCACCCCTGTAGGTACATCTGGTTTCTGTTGTCGAGGGAGTAGGAAGCGAGTCATGCGCTGTGGAAATATAACAGCACCATTTTCATTCTTCTCAATGAGTTAGGATTCTACAGGATTCCAGAACAGTCTTCTTAACCTTGGCAACTTGAAGATGTGTGAACTTCAACTCCCAGAATTCCCCAGCCAGAAAAGCATGGCTGTCTCAGGAATTCTGGGAGTTGAAGTCCACAAGTGGTTATCTACGGGACCGCCTGCTACCACCAATAGCCTCCCACCGGCCAGTACGCTCCCATAGAGAGGGGCTCCTCCGGGTGCCGTCGGCCAAACAATGTCGACTGGCGGCCCCTAGGGGGAGAGCCTTCTCTGTGGGGGCACCTACGATCTGGAACGAGCTCCCCCCGGAGATACGGAGGATCCCGGATCTGTGCACCTTCCGCCGTGCGCTTAAGACTTTTTTATTTCATCAAGCTGGCCTGGCCTAAATCTTCTCCCCTTTTAAATATAAATTTTAATTTGTTTTAAATTATGGGGTATTTTAAATTCAGCCAAATTATTTAATTCGTTTTTAATCTATTTTAAATTTTTGTATTTTTGTGTTTTATCTTGTGACTGTTCACCGCCCTGAGTCCTTTGGGAGAAGGGCAGTATAGAAATTTAAAAAAAACTAGAAAAAAAAAAACAAGTCATAAAGGGGCCATAATTCCCCACCTTTGCTCTACATCTTTGTCATCTCTTCTCCTGAAATCTAAGACTGGTCCCTGAGATAATTTCATTATTCTGTTGGGACCTTTTAAAAACAAACAAACAAAGAAATAAATACTTTTCTCTGTTTGAAGGAGAAAAATCTGTAAACCCTGTGCTAATGTGGCTATTCTAACAGGTAGGATAAAAATACATTTAAAGGTAAAAGTTCCCCTCGCACATATGTGCTAGTCGTTCCCAACTCTAGGGGGTAGTGCTTATCTCCGTTTCAAAGCCGAAGAGCCAGCGCTGTCCGAAGACATCTCAGTGGTTATGTGACCGGCATGACTAAACACCAAAGGTGCTGTTACCTTCCCACCAAAGGTGGTCCCTATTTTTCTACTTGCATTTTTTTTACGTGCTTTCGAACTGCTAGGTTGGCAGAAGCTGGGACAAGTAACGGGAGCTCACTCCGTTACGCGGCACTAGGGATTCGAACCACTGAACTGCCAATCTTTTGGTCGACAAGCTCAGTGTCTTAGCCACTAAACCACTGCATCCCTTCTAAAAATACATTTACTGTATGCTATCCTAAGAACTCCTTTCAGAATCTGAGAATTGAGTATAAATCTTAGCTTCAAATTAGATGGCCACTAGATGGTGTTTAGAGTTTTCTCTCTACTGCCATGTGCGTGTCCTTATATCATAGCCCCAACTGAGGAGTCATTACAGGGTATATGTTCATCTAATCCCAATGCATTAGCTTTTAGGAAATTATAGTAACATAAACAATTTACCATTTCATTGGATGCACTTGCTGATCTCTGTGAAAAGAGTAAAATAGAGTTAGAATTTAGCTTTTGGGAAATAGTGCTTCATTATCATAGACTAGATACTGGAGCATGGTGGCGCAGTGGTTAGAATGCAGTACTACAGTCTAATTCTGCTGACTGCCAGCTGCTTGCAGTTCGGCAGTTCAGTTCTCACCGGCTCAAGATTGATTCAGACTTCGATCCTTTCAAGGTTGATAAAATGAGGACCCAGATTGTTTGGTGCAATATGCTGTAAACCACTTAGAGAGAGCTGTGAAGCACTGTGAAGCGGTATGTAAGTCTAAGTGCTATTACTATTGCTATTGCTTTTATATTGCGAGAAAAGTTCTTTGAGAAATATTCCTCAAGAATTTCTCCCTATCAGGTTTCCCAATTATCTTCATTTTTTTTTCCTTTTTTCAACCCATAATCCAGTTAGAGGTGAACAATACACAACATGGATGTCCAATCTTTTGGCTTCCCTAGCCTGCATTGAGTGAAGGGATGTTGTCTTGGCCACATATAAAATACGTAATATATAACAACCTCCCCTTTTAATATATTTTTTATATTTTCTTGTGGGACCACATTACTAGCTGTCCAGAGTTCACAGGCCAGGGATTGGACATGCCTGATGTAAAAAAAGGGAGTATTGTGAAACTTATTCTCGCACACATTTGTGACAAAATAGGAATTGGTCAGGGAAGTGAGATTTACCTCAACACGTCTTCTGACACCATGATGTTCTGTTTCCGGTCTCTTTGTGACTCTTGTTGGGTGTCTTTCCTTCATTGATTTAAAAACAAATGTAAGTGGAGAACCAAAATGATAGAAAATGGAATGATCTCCCCTCCACTGTTTTCAAGAATATGGATTATTAGATCCATTCTATGTTTACAAAAGAAAAAAAAACATTTACTACTACTTATTGGTATGCTATTTCTAAGGTGAAGAAAATGATAGTTTTTTTCTTACTTTTTTTTCTTCCTTTTTGAACCAATGCTTCATCCAATGTACAAAGGGATTCATGAATTTTGTGGGGTTGATCTCCATTTGTGGAGAATAATTAGCTCAAATATGAGTGAACTCAATCACTCATATTTGGAGGGGAAATTCATGCAATGTTGTTCCCTATTCAGGATCTGCCTCTGTCTTGTGTGTATATATATATACACACAAGTCTTGGCATATTTGGGTCTTTTTCCGTGTAAGATTGAGAGTATCTTGGTGAAGTTTCAACGAGGTCCCACTCGTCATCTTCAGGCTGGTGACTTCGGCTTCGTGCTTGTGCGAGCATAAGCACGAAGCCGAAGACACCAGCCTGAAGATGTCGAGTGGGACCTCGTCGAAACATCGCCAAGATACTCTCAATCTTACATGAGAAAAGACCCGAATACGCCAAGACTTGCATACCTGTACCCGTGAAAATCTACGAAAACAAATATATATATATATATATATATATATATATATATATATATATACACACACACACACACACACACACACACACACACACACACACACACATATTTATATATGAATGAGGCATTTGAATATTTGTCTCTGCAAAGCCAATGCAGTCCTATTATTGAGAAATATGGGGGAAAGTGTTTCAGGGAGACTTATCCTAAATTAACTCACCATAACCTGTAACCCAGAGGTCTTCAAACTTGGCAGCTTTAAGACTTGTGGACTTCAACTCCCAGAAATCTCCAGCCAGCTATGGTGGCTGGAGAATTCTGGGAGTTGAAGTCCACAAGTCTTAAAGCTGCCAAGTTTGGGGACCCCTGCTGTAGCCTAATTGTCCAAACTAAATCCTCAGAGTAACTCAACATGCAATGTCTAACCTATTTATCCAGCCCCCATACCTGCTCCTTCATTAGAAGAGTAGCCTTTATACTCAGCAGTCAGAGTTGACAGACACTCATTCGTAACAGAATAACATGAGTTGGAAGGGACTCTGGAGATCTTATAGCTCAACCAGGAGATCTATACCACTTCAGGCACCTGGTTGTCCAATTTCTTCTTAAAAACACACTAACCCACAACTTCTGAAGGCAAGATGTTCCACTGATTAATTGTTCTAAAGGTCAGGAAACTTCCTCTTATTTCTATATTGGTTCTGTCCTTGATTAGTTTCCATCCATTGCTTCTAGTTCTGCCTTCAGGTGCTCTGGAAATTAGGTTGACCTGAGAATGGGATTGTACTGGTTTTCAAGGCTCTATCTTTAACCCAGGTTAAATCCTTGAAATTAGTTGGATTCTGGCTTTTTTGGTCTTGCCATCTATGTCAGGCTTATCAGTTGTAAGGGAAGCATAATTCTCCCATCTAGCCTCTAGTTTTATAGGATTCCATCCATTTATATAGATGCTGTTTAAAAACATCAATGACTGGATTAGGGCATTCATATATTTTGTATTTTGAACACGAAGTAAGGATACGGACAGAGCACCTATTGTATACAGCAGAGGTCTTCAAACTTGGCAGCTTTAAGACTTGTAGACTTCAACTCCCAGAATTCTCCAGCCAGTTATGCTGGGAGAATTCTGGGAGTTGAAATTCACAAGTCTTAAAGCTGCTAAGTTTGAAGACTTCTGGTACACAGAGTCTGGGAGAACCTACCGATGTTGGTTTACTTTCCCATGTACAGTAGATAAAGTGTACATCTAAAAAGGTTCAGAGTTTTTTCTCACATGAAGTAATACATAACAGAATTATGGGTGGGGTTTTTTTTAACTCGGTGGAAAGGGCACTGTGTCAAGAAGCTCAAATTGCTGTGATTATCTCTGTTGCACTTTCTACTGAGTAAAAAAAAAATAACCATAATTGTTTATCATACCGAGACAATTACAATATCAAGTTGTTCTTGTTCAATCTTCCTTAATCTGGTTTCTACCAGGTATTTTGGGAATATAATTCCCACCAACAGGACCAACAGAAATCTTGGCATTGTAATGTCAGTATAGGTAGTCCTTAACTTACAACCATTCATTTAGTGATTGTTCAAAGTTACAACAGCACTGAAAAAAGTGACATAACCGTTTTTATACTTTCAACCATTGCAGCATCCCATGGTCATGTGATCAAACTTCGGACAGTTGGCAATTGGCTCATATCTATGACTGTTGCAGTAGGCTGGGGGTCACATGATCATCTTTTGACAAGTAAAGTCAATGGGGAAGCCAGATTCACTTAACAACCATGTTGCTAACTTAGCAACTGCAATGATTCACACCACAACTGTGGCAAGCAAAGTCATAAAATGGGGCAAAACTCACTTAACAATTCATTCAGCAACAGAAATTTGGGGCTCAATTGTGGTCATAAGTTGAGGGCTACCTTATTTTGCGAGGGCACCATGCTGAGTAAGTCTTAACTAATGAAACAATGCTCATAGTAAGAACCTAAATGGGAAATCCCAAAGTTGTAGGTTAAATTGAGAAGTTGAACAAACAACCTATAAGACAATGACAAACTACTTCAACTTAAAGCTACCTAACTTATTCTTGGATTCATCATGTGCTCAGCTCATCTTAAGGTAGTCTTCACTTTAATTCTTACTTACCCGGACAGGGACTGTAAGCACCACATTCAGAAGGCAGGCAACAAGAATCAACAGTTTCATGTTGGTAGGGAAACCTGAAATAATATAACGGAGAAACAATTAAAGTGGCTCTTTACTTTTGATTGCTCCCAAAGTTTGCCAGTCCTTTTCTTCATTGGAACGAATGTATTAATTGATTTGTTTTCTTTTGAATATCCTCTGAATCAGTTCTTACTAGTAGTTCTTAGTAGTAGAAATACTATTCATATCTGATATTTTTTGGTTACCTTTTATGAAATACCCAACAATAAAAGTCATTGCTGTAAAACTCAGTTTTAGATATAGCTAATAGTAGAAATACTACTACTGCTATCTGATTTTTCTTTTACATTCTATGAACTATTAAACAATTATAGGAGCAACCTCTGCTACCTCCAACAATGCAGCAGATTCAACTCCACATTTGAAAGAAATGCTCAGGAATCCTAAGAAGGTACAAAAACATAAGCCTTTTCCTGCAGCATTAGAACACTAAAATTTATGAGATTTTGGTGTCGTCGCATAAAGCCTTACAAGATATGAAACCAAAGTGCCAATATCTCATAATAGCTCAAAACATTGGTATTTTTTGCCACGGTTTAGTCATTTTAATACTTTTTAAAAATGCTTTTGGATGTAGCTATCCAGGAGTTGAAATGTTTTTCAGGCCTTCATACAAATCATAGGTAGGCTACCATTAGCCTCTTTTTGGGACTGGATGAAATTCTGCATAGACGAGAGAATGGTTCGGGAAACTCCAAAAAGTTTGAACAGAGTGAGCAAATGCTATTCTAATTTTAGCAACCAGATCTCTGTCAGAAAGAATCAGAAGTTTCATCTGCAATTGAGGTCACCATATCTTAAACAATCATTAAATCTAACTAAATCTAACCCTATGACTATCATTAAGTGTTGTATCTTATGATTCTTGATGAACGTAAATTTTCTTTTATGTACACTGAGAGCATATGCACCAAGACAAATTCCTTGTGTGTCCAATCACACCTGGTCAATAAAAAATTCTATTCTATTCTATTCTCTAAAGAAAATGTAATTGTACAGAGAGTATCTATTAAAATATATCCAATTTATTTGGATGTGTATTCTAAAACATACTAGAATCCTTGTCTTACCTTTGCTTTGTATCAACACCAGCAGAAGAACCAAGAAATCAGCTTGATCTAGGAGGCTTTTTTCAGTAGCTAGTATTTATATGCTGTCCTGATGATCTGGCTTTATTTATTAAAAATATAATCATAGGTTTCATGAATCAGAACTTGGAAAACAGCTGTTGGGTTAAGGATTGGGGTTTTGTGACTTACTTACAGAAATCCCTGGAGGAATGTTTCATCTCGACACAAAACGTGTTGTGAAAAGAATTTAATTAATTATGTCTTTTTCAATATGACTAGAAATATCCAGGGTATAATTTGAAGACCTTTTTTTATAGAGAGATTTTTAAGGATTTAAGTTATTTAAGAAGGACTGATTTATGGTGCTTTGCCAGAAGAAATCCAAGGAAAAGAATTGTACCCACAGAAACAGACTGCATTGGTAACTGGACCTCATTGTACCTTTCTATTCTGAACTGATTTTATCTACCATAAACTTGGTACCCAGAAAGTCCTATTAGAGCCGTAAACAACAGAATAACAGAATTGGAAGGGATCTTGGAGGTCTTCTAGTCCTGCTTGAGCAGGAGATCCTATACTAGTGATAGCTAACCTTTTCCAGACTGAGTGCCCAAAGCTCGCATGCACGCGAATGTGCGCATGCGCGCCCAAACCCCCAAAATGAAATGCGTACACGATCCCGTGCATGCGCCCCTCCCCCATGTACATGTCCCCTGCATGCACCTTGGTACCCCGTGCATGTGGGAACCCCGCATGTGCCCCACCCCCTGCACATGTGTGGCAGAGACCTGAAGACTGGCTGGACGGTGGGAGGCGCAGACGTATGTGTGGCGGAGCTGAACTGGAGCGACAGCTTGCGTGCTGCCCAACGCCCAGAGAGGGCGCTGTTTGCCACCTCTGGCACGTGTGCCATAGGTTCGCCATCACAGCTCTATACCATTTCAGTCAAATGGTTCAGACAACCTCCTGCTTGAGGTGGGAAATTGATAAGACAACGGGATATTTATTTATCACATGTATAGGCTGCCCATTTTACTATCAAGTGACTCAGGTTGGCTTATCATGTCATAAAATAATATAAAATTAGAATGTTCAAAAGATTAAAAACATTGAGCATGGCTCAATGGATGTACCTAGCTCTTTCTGTATATATATCTCTTGACCTTGGTCTTGACCCCTTGGTTCATTGGTCACTTCTTAATTATTAACTGCTCAGTTCAACCTGATCATTCAGGAACAATGGTAAACGCAATATAAAAAGAATGCTATTAATTTTTATAACAAGGATTCTCTTTCATTCTTGCCCAGAATTACATTTTGATATCTGTAGTTATTTAATCTCTTCCACTACTACCTGCTGTTTTGTAAGGAATGGACTAAAAAGAACCCTAAGTATTGTATAATGACCTTAATTTAATTTGTAAATTAAATGTTATAATTCCCTTGGTTTAATTCGAGAACAAAGCAGGGGTGAAATCCAGCAGGTTCTGACAGGTTCTGGAGAACCGGTAGTGGAAATTTTTAGTAGTTCAGAGAACCGGTAGCGGAAATTTTGAGTAGTTTGGAGAACTGGCAAATACCACCGCTGGCTGGCCCCAGAGTGGGGTGGAGATTTTGCAACATCCTTCCCCTGCCACGCCCACCAAGCCATGCCCACCAAGCCAAGCCACGCCCATCAAGCCACACCCACAGAACCGATAGTAAAAAAAAATTGGATTTCACCACTGAAACAAAGCCAGCAAATGTTGGGTACACTTATTCTTGCCTTTTCTTTCTGCTGTAGGGAGGCCACAAAAGGAGCAAGGTAAAAAAAAAAATCTTTTCACTAATTCTGAATAACAATCCCATTTTAGCCTGTCATTTTAATTGTGATTGAAGATTGCTTAAATATGTCAGCTTCATAACTGATTGTTTTATTTATTAGGTTGATTTTGATGGTCCAGCCAACTGTGGGAGGCTTACAAAGGACATAAACAGAAGAGAAGAAGATGATCTCAATATTTTTGATCTTGGTTTGTTTCAAGCAGAGTGTGGTTAAGTTTAATTACAGTCTCTCAAGTTCAGATGATGCAATGAATAGTAGTTTGTCAAAATGGGAAGTGCAACTTTCCCATTCCTTTATTGTTTATTGTCTCTGTTGAAGGAGAAGCTAAGTGGGTCTCAGCTGAAATGGTTTGTTATTATGGCTAGATGCAATTAGAAAGTTATTTCAAAATTGCACTGTGTGAAGTAGACTAAGCATGCTACACTGTGCCTTAATTTTACATAGGTAAAGGTTCCCCTCACACGTATGTGCTAGTCGTTCCCGACTCTAGGGGGCGGTGCTCATCTCCGTTTCAAAGCCGAAGAGCCCGTGCTGTCCAAAGATGTCTCCGTAGTCATGTGGCTAGCATAACTAAACGCCAAAGGTGCACAGAGCGCTGTTACTTTCCCACCAAAGGTGGTCCCTACTTTTCTACTTGCATTTTTTACCTGCTTTCGAACTGCTAGGTTGGCAGAAGCTGGGACAAGTAACCGGAGATCACCCCATTACGCGGCACTAGGGATTCGAACCGCTGAACTACTGACCTTTCGATCGACAAGCTCAGCTAGCCACTGAGCCACCTTGCCACCTTTAATTTTACATACGGGCATTTAAATGCCTGTACTTCAAGTATAAGAGCCATTCAACACTTCACAGGACATTCTGAAGAAGCAATCAAGATCTGGTAAATGCCAAGACTTAGCAAATTATATCTTAACAAGGCATTTCCTGAACTAATACATAATAACAAGGGAACAAAATAAAGATGCTGATTTTTCAAAAAGGGGAACATGCTTTTTTTAAAAAATATAAGAGTCCTATTATCTTGCAATCGTGAATAGGTGGAAAATCATTAACATTATTTTATTCTGGAGGTGAAGTTCAGGACCAGAATAGAAAATAAGCATCTCCAAGTTCTATCTTCAGAAATTTGGCTAATCCCTTACTGTTTCCCTGGAGGGTTTAGTTTAGGACAATTTACCACGGCCTACTTGTTATAGCCAACTCACCACAACCACCTCATTGTGACCAACTTGCCATGGCACAACTCGCTGCATGACAATTCTGTGCCGTATTAATAGTTTCATTCAGCTACTTTTATTATTGGTGGCCACGTTTTCATCAAACATATTGTAACTCTTGCATTTTTGTATTGACTTCTTTTGTTTTATTATTATCGGCCATGACTTCTGTCAAAATTAATTTAACTTTTGCATTCATTGAATTGTCCTGTGGCGAATTGTCTTGGGGCGAGTTGGGCCATGGCAAATTGGCCATGGCAACTTTTTCCATTCCCTCCATGGAATCCCTTTACCAAATATTGAGTAGCTATAAGCCATTTTTGCATAATGCTAAGTAGTCACATAATATCAAATCACGGCATAATGAAATATTTAAATGGCATTACCCCACTGGGATCATAGGTTCAGGCCAGATTCCTTTCATATATAAATAACTATATTGGTACAAATTATGTTGCACCTGTAACAGCTATAATTGGCAGAACATATAGTTATCTACCTATTAAATAGCTATAATCAGCTACCATATTTTTCGGAGTATAAGACGCACCGGAGTATAAGACGAACCTACTTTTTTTGGTTGTTGTTTTTTTAAGTTTTTTTTTTATTTTTTTAGACAAACACACATACAAACGTACAATGTATTTTCTTTGAACAGAGTATTTGGCTGGTTCACAAATTTAAACAGTGTTTAGTCATTTCAATTAAATTTACAATTTCTATATTTCCTTTTTGCCATATTTATTCCTCATCTATTTTTTTTAAAAAAACCAATATTACCCTTCATTCTCATCTCTCATCTTAATCAAATTCAATTTTTCCCTTCTATTTTATATTATACCCCTTCCCATTCTCATCTATTTTTATATCCATCCTCACATTGGTTAATTATTTAATATTACAATTGTTTAATACAAATTCAACATTTTGATATAAATCAATTAGTTATAACTATCTTTTTTGTATATTAATCAATATGAACATGAATATTCCAATTATTTCCATGCAATCCAATTTCTTACAAATCAATTAATTATATTTACCAATAATAATAAACCAAATAATTTTCCCCATATATTTCTCCAAACCACAACTTAACCATTTCTGCTTTCAATACAATATACAATTAATAGTATCTCAATTATTACAATTCCATAGTTAAATAGAGCTTTTTTTCTTTTGTGTTTTAAAATCTTGAACTCTCCTCTTTTGCCCTAAATTTCCCATTGTTTGCACCTACCATTTTTGGTGAGCAAAAAGAAAAAGAAATCTCTCCCTGCCTCATTTTGTCACATTGCAGCAGAGCCTGCTTTACTTTCAGTTTCGTTTTTTCAGCATAGCTAGGGGAAAAAAAAATTTGCTCCAGCACTCTTTGCAGCTAGCAACGAAGCCCTGTGCAAAACAGCTGAGAGCAAATCAGCTGAGAGTCGGGAGGCCGATCTAATCAACTTGTGCTAATTAACCTATGCTGAAGCTGAAAGGGGCTGTTTTTTCTTGCTGTTTGCTTGCAAGGAGGTAACTGCTGCAAGGCACAGGCCAAAGGGTGGGGGCCAGTGGGTGGGCAGGACTACATTAGGTGTATAAGATGCACCTAAATTTTCACCCCCTTTTGGGGGGTAAAAAGGTGCGTCTTATACTCTGAAAAATACGGTATTTTCAGAAGGAAATCTGGGATGTTATAGAATAGAATAGAATAGAATAGAATAGAATAGAATAGAATAGAATAGAATAGAATAGAATAGAATTTTTTATTGGCCAAGTGTGATTGGACACACAAGGAATTTGTTTTGGTGCATATGCTCTCAGTGTACATAAAAGAAAAGATACGTCCATCAAGAATCATAAGGTACAACACTTAATGATAGTCATAGGGTACAAATAAGCAATCAGGAAACAATATCAATATAAATCGTAAGAATAGAAGCAACAAAGTTACAGTCATACAGTCATAAGTGGAAGGAGATGGGTGATAGGAACGATGCGAAGATTAATAGTAGTGCAGATTTAGTAAATAGTTTGACAGTGTTATTTATTTTATTTATTTATTGGTTCAATTTATATGCCGCCCTTCTCCGGAGACTCAGGGAAGCTTACAATGCATTAAGCAATAGCCTTCATACTTTTGTATATACCTGTTTAGTAGGGCTTTTGGCCCCCCCTAAGCGGTGTTCTTTTTTATACAAAGTCAGTTTATTGCCCCCACAATCCGGCTCCTCATTTTACCTACCTTGGAAGGATGGAAGGCTGAGTCAACTTTGAGCCTGGTGAGATTTGAACTCGCAGTAATTGCAGGCAGCTGGCAGCTAAGTGCTACTTAACAGTGCTTTCGACCGCTGCTCCACAAAGGCTCTTTGTTGAGGGAATTATTTGTTTAGCAGAGTGATGGCGTTTAGGAAAAAACTGTTCTTGTGTCTAGTTATTCTGGTGTGCAGTGCTCTATAGTGTCGTTTTGAAGGTAGGAGTTGAGACAGTTTATGTCCAGGATGCGAGGGCCTGAAAATATTTTCACAGCTCTCTTTTTGACTCGTGCAGGATACAGGTCCTCAATGGAAGGCAGGTTGGTAGTAATTGTTTTTTCTGCAGTTCTAATTATCCTCTGAAGTCTGTGTCTGTCTTGTTGGGTTGCAGAACCAAACCAGACAATTATAGAGGCGCAGATGACAGACTCAATAATTCCTCTGTAGAACTGTATCAGAGCTGTGATTTTTTTGTGAGAAAATTGTGAGAAACTGAACAAGAAATTGATGTGATGCATTGAGTATGTTTGTGTGTGTGTGAATAACATTTGTCCTAATCCTAGCAAATCCAACATCTTGCTTTGTAATATATAATGATTATATGGGATGTATTATACTTAGGTGAGATTAACTAGTGGGTACAACATATATTTTAAAACCTTTCCATTCTGAAGTTTCACCGTAATTAAAGTCTCAGTTTGAGAAATACCAATCTTCTTCAGTTGGTGGCTTTTTTTTTTGGTTTTTGACAGAGCTCAATCATAATCATTATGGTTTTATATGAGATATTTTTATATGCGGTTCTTAGTGTGGATTGTCCTTGATAACACTTAGCTAGCCATTGTAGAACTGACAATGGAATCCTGATAGCATAATTATCTGGAAATGTGTTTCCATAAATGTCAGTTCACGATTCGGCTATGGGTTGTTGGAATTGGCTTAATTGTTTACTATTATGCATTGTGAAAGAGAAGATATAATCCAATAGAAGATTCTGTCTGCAGCAGAAATCCCAATGCTGACACCATCTATATTTACAGCTTTTACATTCCTATGAATGAGAGTCTGATAACACAATAAAGTCCCCCATTTTAACAGAATAACAGAGTTGGAAGTCTTCCAGTCCAACTCTCTACTCAAATAGGAAACCCTACACCCTTCAGACAAATGTTTATCCAATCTCTTCTTTAAAAGTTCCAGTGTTGGAGCTTCTGAAGGCAAGCTGTTCCACTGGTTAATTGTTCTCACTGTCAGGAAACTTCTCCTTAGTTCTAGGTTGCTTCTCTTCTTGATTAGTTTTCATCCATTGTTTTTTGTCCTGCTTTGGAAAATAGGTTGATTCCCTCTTCTTTGTGGCAACCCCTTAGATATTGGAACACTGCTATCATGTCACCCCAGTCCTTGTTTTCTTTAAACTAGACATACCCAATTCCAACAACCATTCTTTATATGTTTTAGCCTCCTGTCCCTTAAACTTATGGACCCTGTTATGTACGGATTGGCTAGAATCTACATAAGTTTTCATGCTCGCTGTTTTGCGCCGATCTAACAGACCCCTAGACTTATGGACTTCAATTTAGCCTCCTGTCCCCTAAACTTATGGACCCTGTTATGTACAGATTGGTTAGAATCTACATAAGTTTTCACGCTTGCTGTTTTGCACCGATCTAACAGACCCTCTTCCACAATGCATAGCAGTAAATAATTAAGGTAATTCCAAGAACCCGTAGCCTAATCTTAAACTGACTTAGACTTCATGGAGACACAACTGCACAACTGTAGATTGACCAATAGAACTAGTTCCAGGTTTGAGAAGGATCCTCAGCAAATGCTACTATCTGCTATCTCCCACACCCACAACGACAGAACAGATGATAATGAGATAGGGCTCCCCCTCCCCCCCCCAGGATTTACAAGTGACATTCATTTCTCTGTGGAGGAAAATTTTTGTTCTAATGCAATCTATTTTTTAATTTTCAAGCTATTATATAAGCAGAATCCAATTATTCAAATGTATGCAAGGCTGGCTCAGGTTGCAAATGTATTGCTTTTTCACAAATCTTTTGTACATTGTATTAATGAAAATTATTGTAAAATGGCAATATCGGGCAAATTCCTTACACAAACTTATCTAAGAGAAATGTACATCAAATTGTCATCAGATATTATCTGCCATCTCTCCCCAACTAACTTAAACTGATATATGAAGTGATGAATCAAATTTAATATTGGAAAAAAAAAACTTGGGGGAACTGAAATTGATAGAATTCACCATTCTTTCTTAAAAAAAATTAGCAAGAATAATATATTTATAGTCAATTGAAATTTACTATGTTATGATTGAAATGTAATCTCTTAAATCTATTTATAACTCTTAATCCTATGTTTATCAAACTTTTATCATCTTTCTCATCCAGTTGACAACCAAATTCCTGTTATTATTTCATATTCATTTCTATTCCTCTCCTCACTGAATTTACCAAGAAACCTTAAGTGCTCACTTCCTATTCACTTCCATTTTCCATCCTTCAACACAGATATTCTCCTACAAGTTATGGTTTTCCTCCTCCTCTCCTCCCTCCTTCTCCTCTTCCTCCTTCTTTTTCTTTTCTTTTTTGTAAAAGATCACATAAGATTTCTCTTATCACTCCAGTCACATTATCTACTTCAACCACTAGAGTTAACTTGCAAATATTTAATTGCTTTCTTCTGTAAATCCCTTGGAAACCACAAGGAGTGTTTCTATTGACATCACCATCTTCTGGATTATGTAGTAATGTTTAGATTTAACAAAAATACTTAAGAACATTCCTTTGTTGTCCCTTTGAGGGTAAATATTTTCCACAAGGATGACTGAGCACAATTTCAATTCCACATTGATTTATTCCTTAGGCATTATTAGAATAGTTAAAGACAAGCAAACAAATTCGATTTTGTTACTATTTTCATTATTACTACAATTCTCATTTCAAAAATATTTCTTCTAAATATAGGCTTCCCCAGGAGGTTATAAGGAATGAAAAGTAATGAAATATATATTGCAATGTCATTATGGCATGACATGACATATTTGCGCCCATCTGGACACAAGACAAAAAGGAGGTGGGGTTTGTGTCATGACATCACTGTATGCATGCCATTGCTTTTTGGGTGGAGGGTGTCATAATAATTACGGACACTAATGCCATGGATTGCTGAGTGGAGTAACTGAAGTGGAAAAAGGATGCTCACAGCTGAGTTGGACCAGGGGTGAAATCCAGCAAGTTCTAACAGGTTCTGGAGAACCGGTAGCGGAAATTTTGAGTAGTTCAAAGAACTGGCAAATACCACCTCTGCTGGTCCCAGAGTGGGGTGGGAATGGAAATTTTGCAATATCTTTCCCCCAGGAGGGGAGGGAATGGAGATTTTGGAGTATCCTTCCACTGGAGTGGGGTGGGAATGGAGATTTTGCAATATCCTTCCCCTGCCATGCCCACCAAGCCACGCCCATAGAACCGGTAGGGAAAAATTTTGGATTTCACCCCTGAGTTGGACAGTTTCTTCTTCTTCCGTGTCTAGATCAAACTTTATAATGCCAGAGTGAAGCCATCTTCTTGGCTTTGTCTTGGCCAAAAATAAGTCATTATCGGCACATGTTTCTGGCAATAGACAACATACCAGCAGATGGGTCGGGCTCTGTGTCTCTCTACATTCAGATAACATGTTGTTATCTGCTAAGAACTTCCACTTGAGCATATTGGTTTTACATTTACGCACTCCAACTCTCAACCTATTCAGGGTCCTCCATGTATCATAAGGGAGGTCAAACTGGACAGGTTAAAAAAACATACCTTGCAAGACAATTTCTTTATTCCACACCAGTCTTTAACGTTTAAAGATTAATTTGCTTAGAAAAATAAAGAAACAAAATATGGTTTGCTTATTAAATTATGCTGCCTCTTCTCTTCCCCAAACATTTTAATAACGAAGTACACTAATGTCTTAACTATGTTGCTAGGGTATATGCCCAATATTTGCCATCTACATTTTTTGGCAAATCTAGACAGCATACTAAAAAGCAGAGACATCACCCTGCCAACAAAAGTGCGTATAGTCAAGGCTACGGTTTTCCCAGTTGCAATGTATGGCTGTGAAAGTTGGACCATAAGAAAGGCTGAGCGCCAAAGAATTGAGGCCTTTGATCTATGGTGCTGGAGCAGAATTATTCTGTGTACTGAATATCATCAAGAGAAGTATGATTTTCAAATATTGGTTTGTTTGTGTCAGAAGCATCATGATTAAAATAAGGTATACTATTTGATATAAAATTTAAAATAGCAATAGCACTTAGACTTATATATCGCTTCACAGTGCTCTACAGCCCTCTCTAAGTGGTTTACAGAGTCAACATATTGGCCCCAACAATCTGGGTCCTCATTTTATCGACCTCGGAAGGATGGAAGGCTGAGTCAACCTTGAGCTAGTGAGACTCGAACTGATGGACATGTGACTTTTGTTTCATATTCCATGAATTTGAATGGATTTGTTAAAATATTTAATGTAATAGCTGAAACAGTAAAGTGTATAATGGGCCAGGACACACAGTTGTAATTGATTGGTTGGAGAATATGAGCTTCTGCATGAGGCAATCTACATTATGATTGGTTGCTGGGTGTAAAGGGGGAGTTTCCCACCCCCCCGCCGCCTTTTTCTTCTGTGTGCTCTGTATGCTGTTCTGCAATTTACCTGACGATTTACCTCATGATGTAGTGATGTGCCTGACTATCTTGCTTGCTGCAAATATAAATGTAAAATATATTCATTTATATAAAACTAGAAGTTCCTCTCTGACTCCATTTGGACATCGGCTGCACAATTCCCTGACAAAATTTATATTAATCTAAAAAATTCCTGACAGAATAATTAATCAAGAAAGCAATTGAAAATCTTGGGTTCTTCCTAATGCCCACTCCCTGTAACTACTTTTGTTCTGCAACGTCATGCAATTTATTCAATTTATATATTTACACAATGTCTAGGCAGCTCCCAACAGTCCATAAAGCATAGTTAAAAGTATATCCTTCCAAGGTATCATACCGAACATCCTCACAGCTCAACCCCAAATCCTAGCCCAAAGCCTGGAGGAAGAGCCAAGTCTTAACATTCCTCTGAAAAGCTGAAATAATCTCTCTGTTCTTCAGATGGAGGTTGTTTTAAAAGATTGGGGCACTTACCAAGAAGTCACGCCTTTGAGGTCCCATCAAATAGCCACATTTAAGGGAGGGGACTTGGAGTTTATTTCACTATCTGATATAATTGAAGAGGCAGATACTCTCAGGGAGAAGTGGTCCAGCAAGTAACCTAGCCCTAGGTCATACAGGGCTTTAAAGATGGTGACCAGCACCTTGAATTGCACTCAGAAAGCTACATTGGAAGCCAATGTAGCTCATGCAGCAATGATGTTACTCAGGTGAACTGAGGGACAGTGAAAACTGTGTGTGGCTCTGCATTCTGGACCAGTTATGACTTCTGCGTAGTCTTCAAGAGCAGCCCCATGTAGTGTGTATTGCAGTAATCCAAACAGGAGGTGACTAAGGCCTGCGACCAAGAGCTCTTTTTCCAAGAATGGTTGAAATTGATGCAGAAGACAGGGGATGCCATCATGAGACTGACATGGAGGAAGGGCGGCTCGTTGGAAAGTGTTTCACAGCTGAGGAAAGCCCATATGATTGTCAGGGGCGTGGTGGGTGACTTTCTCTCAGCCTTTCTGGACAAACCTTGTCAGCATAAACGAACCACACTGAAACGAGTAATATCCGGATTGGTAACAATGTTTTAATTCTGTTGTAAGCTAGATCCGAGGAAACGCTGAGCTCAAACAGTTCAAAGTTGGCGCTGAGAGCATCCGCCTTCAGCGCATTTTGTAGAGCTGTGCCGCCCCACCCGCCATGCCCCTGATGATCATATGGGCTTTCCTCAGCTGTGAAATGCTTTCCAACAAGCCACCCTTCCTCCGTGTTAGTCTTGTGACGGCATCCCCTGTAGACATCATTCCCCTCCGCTCCTTTTTCCGACATTCTCCTTTCTCCCAGCTCTGACTGCCTACACCCAGTGCCACCGTCACAACACCCTGTGAAACGACACCCCGCTCTGCATTCAGGCAGGTCCACTTTCTCCACTCCTCCTTCCCTTCTCTGCGTGTCGAGCGAAACGACGGGCTCGACAGACAGATTTGTGCACAGGCTCCCTTGCTCCTGGCTGCCACCTGCTTTCCTAGCATGAGCCATGAGCCCAAGAAGACTCCCAAGTTGTTCACCAGATCTGTGCTACCCCAACCAGAGTCAAGGATGGAAACTTTCCTAATTCCCAGAGCACCAAATCCCCATAACCACTCCATCTTGCTAAGGTTGAGTCACAGCAGGTTTCTCGCCATCCAGGCCCTTATAGCTTCCAGGCCCTGAATCTGCATCTGAACAGAATCACTTTCCTGGCATGGGGTAGAAATATATAATCGGGCATGCTAATGACACCAGGGGTGGCTTCAAAATTTTTAACAAGGGGTTCTCTGGCCAATTGCTGGATGGGCATAGCCATGGTGGGTGTGGCCTAGTCAGCCTCCTGCACCACGGCGGGTGGGGGGCATTTTTGCCCTTCATGGGCTCCAGAGACTTTCCTTGAGCCTGGGAGGAAAGGCCCTCTGGAGGCCGGAAACAGGCCCATTTCCAGCCTTCCTGAACTTCCAGTAGGCCCGTTTTTTGCCCTCCCTGAGCCTCCATGTGCGCCCTAAACTTACCATCCAAAACGGGCCATGTGGGGACTCCTGGGAGGGGAGGGGCATTGTGGGCATGGCCAGCCAGGAGTGGGATTTGGGGGTTCTCCAAACTGCACAGAATCTTAGCTAGAGGTTCTCCCGAACCCCCAGCAACACACCCCTCAATGATACCAAATTTTATGTTGGTGGATAATCTCTCCCAGTGGTTTCATATAGATGAGAGAATAGTGAGAGAGTATTGAGCCCTGAGCATCCCAGATAATATGGGTCTAGGACTAGATCTCTACTTTCCCACCAGCACTGACTGGTACCAGCCACAAAGAAAGGAGAACCACAGCAAAAGAGTGCCCCCCCCATTTCCAGTTACCAAAGTCAGTCTGGCAAGATACCATGGTCGATGGCATCAAAACCTGCCGAGAGATCCAGAAGGGTCAGGATGGAGATACCATCCCCATCCTCAGCCCTCCATAGTCATCCACAGGCTCAACTCAGCTGATCCTTCATTCCTTCATGATTTCATCTTTCATTATCTGATGGAGCTTACACTCATCTTAAGATGTTTCAGTTTTAAAAACATCCTCTTCTCTGAACACAGATTCCACCAGAGATATGATCTGACATGCTTCTTCAACAATTTGGTTGCTCATGTGGTCAAGGCTTTGCCCAGCTTCTGTTAGTCACTCCAGGCTGCTGTGAGCACCTTCCTTCCCTAGTCACTGTCCAAGGTCGTTTGTCTTAGGTTGACACGTAATCTCTGACTGGAACTTTCCAAGGGCTTCTCAGGTTTTCTGTGGCTCCTTTTCAAGGAGACTTCTTTTAAAAACCTGCCTAAAATATCAGTTTAAGCCAGGAAAGTCAGCTGAGTACTGCTAGCAGCATGTTACTCATTCGGTTACAAGTTTTCCAATGCTGCTGCTGAAACAGAATTTTAATGGTCTTATTTTTAAGACCATATGTTTTTGCTATTCTTATTCCTTCTGAGGAATCAACTTATTTTCATTCTGACTGGTCAATACTCCCAGGACTATGGTTTATTTGGCTGTGAATTCCCGATCACAATTTACATTGTGAAGAGTCCATGGTGCTGTCTGAGGTTGGTTGATCTCTTGCAGATGGTTCATTGCCCAAACTAGGTAACATCATCATTTCACTGGATAATGAAACATCTGCAAGAAATCAACCAAGCTTAAGGACCAGGGGTGAAATGCTACTGGTTCGCTCCGGTTCGGGCAAACTGGTAGTGATAAAAAATACTGGTTCAGTCAAACCGGTAGTTAAAAAACGCTACCATTTCGGGCGAACCGGTAGTTAGCTACCGGTTCCTATGAACCGGTATTTCTGATGATCAGCTGTGCCGCGCGATTTAGCTTTGCTAGAAAGCAGGAAATCCTGCTTTCTAGCAAAGCTAAATCGCGCGGCACAGCTGATCCCCCCCGTCATGTTCTACTGACCTTCCCAAGCCTCCTTTTGGCAAGTACTGCACATGTGCGCACACGTAGCACATGTTTGGTATGCACTGTGCATGTACACGCACAGCGCGCACTTGGTGCACAGCACACATGCATGGCCAGCAGACCGATAGCAAACCAGTTCAGATTTCACCACTGTTAAGGACCCTTCATTTCAACCTAGAGCTATAAATACAGGTAGTTCTTGACTTACAACATTTTGTTTTGTGATTGTTCAAAGTTACAATGACACTGAAAAAAGTGACTTATGGCCCTTTTTCACACTTACGACCATTGCAGCATCCCACAGCCACGTAATCAAAATTCAGATGCTTGGTAACTGACTCATATTTATGAAGGTTACAGTGTCCTGGGATCAAATGCTCTCCCTTTGTGACTTTCTGACGAGCAAAGTCTTAGGCACGCAGGTCTCGTCACTGGCTCTTAGACTACTTATTCTCCTATCACTGACAACATTTTTGTGGAAGTAATAAAATGGAGGAGCAGGGATTACAGATTAACAGAGTTGGAAGGGACCTTGTAGGTCATCTAGTCTAACTCTCCACCCAAGCAGGAGACCCCACACCATTTCTAACAAATGGCAGTCCAATCTCTTCTTGAAAGCCTTCAGTGATGAAGCTCCCACAACTTCCGAAGGCATCTTCTGTTCCATTGATTGATTGTTCTCACTGTCGGGAAATTTCTCCTTATTTCCAGGTTGAATCTCCCCTTGTTCAGTTTCCATCCATTATTCCTTGTCTGGCCTTCAGGTGCTTTGGAAAATAGCTTGACCCCCTCCTCTCTGTGGCAGCCTCTCAAATATTGGATCATGTCTCCCCTGGTCCTTCTCTTCACTAGATTAGCCATGCCCAATTCCTGTAACAGTTCTTCCTATGTTTTAGTCTCCAGTCCCCTAATCATCCTGGTTGCTCTTCTCTGCACTTTTTCTAGAGTCTCAACATCTTTTTTATAGTGTGGTGAGCAAAACTGTCAACGAGGAAGCCAGATTCACTTAACAAGCATATTCCTAACTTAACAACTGGAGTGAGTCACTTAACAACTGTGACAAGAAAGTCACTTAGCAACAGAAATTTTGGGCTCAATTGTATTGTAAATTGAGGACTGCCTGTATTCTCTTTTATTTATAATATTTAAAAAAGAATACTATTCCCCACTTTCCTGATCCACCAAAGTCTTGAACAATTTTAGATATAATTAAAGTTAACTTTAACAAGCCACTTCATTGCGTTTCTTCTCTGTTGCAAACAGCTATTGCCCTGTTTATATTCTGTAGAAAATTGCATAGCATTTCAAATAAAAGCAAATATTGATGCATGTGTTTGTGTCATTGTGTAGGTGTTTTTGTGGGTGTGCCTTATTTTTATTCAAAAATTCCCTGCAAAAAAAAATAAAATAAAAAATAACCATATAATATATTTGTGGGCTATAATTTGGAAAATTATATTATACTTAAGATTTCCAAAACTAACAAGGATAGGCAACAAAGATAGACGTTTTTACCTATTTAGAAATTGGATAAGTATGCAAATTCCCTCAATTAGTTAGCACCGGTATCCCTTTCTCGACCTCTGAAAAATTGAGGTTTTTTTTAGAAATAACTAGGGAATAGTTTGCAGTTATTTCTGCCTGTTTCCCAGTAACTAAAAATGGGTCAGAGGTAAAGGAAAGTCCATAATCCATGAATTTTAAGAGTCTCATTTTAAGAAAAAGACGCAAGAATAATATGTCAAGAATAAATTTCATATAATAATTTTAAAAACTTTTCTAAAAAATTGTGACACCACTTTTTTTTTAAAAAAACTTTTACTGGATTCGAATTATAAATTACAAATCCAAAGTCTCACTTGAATAATAATAATATATTTTTCTTACTACATCTCCCCCACAAAACATAAATGGTCAGAAAATTTAACACTCCCATCAGTAAGACTTAAGTTGGATTCCAGTTATCAACTTTATCGATGACTAAATTTGGAGCGAATTTCAGTTTTATTTATTCTTTCAGGTTTCATTCTCCTCCTTTATAATTTACTTCACAGGTTTCTGGAGGATAAAATGGAGAGCACCAGGGGAAGTTTAGATAGGAAGTCAATGCTATATATAAAGTTATTTTTCTCTCTAACACCAATTGATTTTATCCAGATATTATGTAGCCTAGTACCACCTAGTGGCCAAGATATTTAATGACACTATCCATACCAGAACAATTTAAGATTGCCAAAACTCTTTTAACAAAAGGTGAAATAAAACTACCCAAAATAATTGACATTGCACAAAATATTAGTCACATTGTATTCATCAGCTGCCTCTATTCCTAAACTGAAAAAAACACTTTCCATTATATTGTACTATTTCAGTAGAATACAGTGCTATTTCAGTACACAAATCTTACATACTAGGGCCGTGATGGCGAACCTATGGCACATGTGCCACAGGTGGCACGTGAAGCCATATCTGTGGGCATGCGAGCATTGCCCTAGCTGATTTTCGGGCCTTCTGGGTCCACCAGAAGTTGGGAAATGGCCTGTTTCAGACCTCCGGAGGGCCTCCAGCGGAGTGAGGAAGGCTGTTTTCATCCTCCCCAGTCTCCAAGAAAACCTTTGGAGCCTGGGGAGGGCAAAAAATGGGTCTACCAGGCCGACTGGTAAGCTTTTTGCTGTCGTGTGCCAAGCATGTGGGGGGAGGGTGTCACGTGTGCATGTGTGGAGTGTGGGGTGCACTGAATTATGGATGTGGGCATGCACGCGCGCTCCCCTTGCCCCTCGCTCCCCCTACTTTTGGCACGCGATGGCAAAAAGGTTAGCCATTACTGTACTAGGGTAATCAGTACAGTAATCAGTAATCTCCAACATGGGCAGATATTACGATTATCTGAATTTAGTTTGGGGATTTTGTTGATAGAGGTTTAATTATATTGTCTTTTGTGGATTGTTGGTGTTGATGCCCAAAAGCACCCAAGACTAATGCAAAATAATAAAAAAAAACAACCCCAAAATTTCAGAGAGAACCTGCCTTTCTAACTAAAATGTTAAGTTTTTTTTCTTGCCTTTCCATGATCAACAGGAATTGCTATGAAAAGCAGGGCTGTATTTCACAGAGTGGGATGTTATTAGAACCTGTAGATGACAGAGAATAGGCTATTCATGAAAGAAAGCACCCTAGTACATTCAGGGTAGTTTTTAAATATTTTTTTTAAAAAAACCAGTGGTAAAATGGAGGATTTCTGTCAAATTATAGTCATATTAAAGAATGTGGCAGTGGAAATAGAAATCAAGTTAGGGAAACACCCACACAAATTTTATTTTGTACGTAGATACACTCTTTTATATTTGTATGGTCTGAACGAAGGAATAACAAAGCAAACAAATACAGCACAGAAATATTACACTGGAAAACACGGAGTAAACATTATTTTCTGTTTCCCAGAAAAATAGATGTTTTAGGAGTGCAGCCTGAAAATTTTAGCCTATCATAAATACTCTTCTTCAAGACAGTATCCCTATTTTCTGAAAAGAAAATCTCTAAGTAAAATCATGGCTTTGTAATTAAAGACATCCATCTATTACTTTTTAAACATTTATTCCACATTTGTTCAGGCCTAATTTCCTTTGTCTGAGTCAGGTGATATTTCTTCTCCTATTGTTCGCTTAACATTCCTTCGATTCCTTCTTAACTATCTCCCTGAAGGATCTTGTCAATCGGATTTGTCCACCCTGCTTATAGGCCTGCTTCATTTTTAGCTAAGGCAGCTACAGCTCTGCCTGGTCTCACAGATACAGTAGTCTTAGACTTATAACCATTCAAAGTTACAACAGAAGTAAAAAAAGTGACTTTCAATCAGTTCTCACACTTACAACCGTCGCCGCTTCCCCATGGTCACATTATCAAAATTTGGGTTCTTGGCAACCGACATGTATTTATAACAGTTGCAGTGTCCCGGGGTCATATGACCACTATTTGCAACTTTCCCAGCTGGCTTTTGATAAGCAAAATCAATGGTTGGAAACCAGGGGTGAAATCCAGCAGGTTCTGACAGGTTCTGGAGAACCGGTAGCGGAAATTTTGAGCAGTTTGGAGAACCGGCAAATACCACCTCTGGCTGGCCCCGAGTGGGGTGGGAATGAAGATTTTGCAATATCCTTCCCCCAGGAGTGGGGAGGGAATGGGGATTTTGCAGTGTGGGAATGGAGATTTTGCAGTATCCTTCCTCTGCCATGCCCACCAAGCCACGCCCACAGAACCGGTAGTAAAAAAAATTTGGATTTCACCACTGATGAAAACTGGATTTGCTTAATGATTGTGGGATTCACTTAACAATTGCAGGGATTCCCTTAACAACGGTGACAAAATAGGTTACAAAAATCAGGTGTGATTCACTTAACATCTGCCTTGCTTAGCAACATAAATTCTGGTCTGAATTGTGGTTGTAAGTTGAGGACTACCTGTACCATCCAGATGACCTGGCCGAGGTCCTGAGTTAGGAAACTACGAAGGTACTAAGACTGCTTATAAAGGCAATTTCCCTATTCCCCCTTATTGAAATATACGTATATCCAACTATTTTTCTTCAAATGGTAAAGGAACATAAACACACATATAGACTAACACCACTAAGCAAAGCATGCCAATTACTGAATTCACACATTCAAATCATAATTTGCTTAGCCATGCTTGGCTGAGTAATTCACACTTGGCTGAATTCATCCACTGCCCTAGCCATAACTTGCAGTTTACAAACTAGAAATTATAGTTTACAAACTATAATCACTGGATTCATCCGAAAAACTAAACCAAAGCCAATTATGCTATAATCTGGGTTAATGCAACCCAGTCAATAGTTGGGGAAAAATAAGGAAAGAAAAACTAAGTTTCATTAGTATTTCAGTGAGGCCATCACAATTCGTTCGTAGAGTTGCTTGTTTTTGAGTTCCTTTTTATCCTATTGACCATTAGGGGCACTTAGAGAAGAGAGATAGCAGCAAGTGAACTTCCTGTAGTTAAATAAGGACCTGGATTTGGGATTTTTCCAGCCTTTAGACCCGCAACCCAACCACCTTGACTGTCCCTCATCCCTGCCCACCCCTAGGATTGCTTCATATATTATAAAGCACTTCATAGAAAGCACTTCGTGTGGCGAAATTAAAAAAAATATGCTCATTCCGAATGGGTAACCAACCTATGTATATTTGCTCTGGGTGTGTTCAGTGTACCTTGGGCTTGGTTGCCCACAGAGCTGGAAATAATGAGTGTGCATAAGTGTGTAAGAAACTGGGTTACAGCCTTATTCCTACATGGCAGTTTACTTTGGCTGATAATCAGGAGGGAGACACAGCTATGACAAGGAAGTCCTTATATGGCAATGCATCCCTACCGTTGCTGTTGTTCTCTAAAAAAAAAATGTCTTCCAAGAAAGTGGTATTTATTCCACTTCCTTGAGGGCAACCAGAGAGGGTTCTTCTGTATAATTATCTCATGCTCAATACAGGCGACACATCAGCTTGTGAAAGGTGTGTATGGACCTGTATGAAGAGTACGTGGTCATTTTATCCTCCCATGTTAGAGATAAATACATTGGTTCTCTTTTTGCGTCTTTGTTTTTGTTTTAGTGAGGGATGCAGGTTTTAGACTGCTTTATATTGATCAGAATAGAGCGGGAAGGGACCTTGGAGGTCTTCTAGTCCAACCCCTTGCTCAAGCAGGAGACCCTCTACCATTTCAGATAGGTGGTTGTGTCCAGTCAGTGGTGAAATGTAAAATTTGTTATTACTGGTTCTGTGGGCGTGGCTTGGTGGGGGTAATGTGACTGGGTGGGCGTGGCCAACTTTTTTTTTTTTTTACTTTTAAGAGCATTTTTTCTACAACCTCTTTGGCCAAAGAGGTTTTAGAAAAAAATGCTTTAAAAATGCTTTTAAAAGAATAAAAAAAGCCTCTGATGATCGCATGGCTCAGCTGGCCCTGGGGGGGGGGGCAGGGATTTTTGTTACCGGTTCTCCAAACCACCATTGCTACCGGATTGGGTGATCCGGTCCGAACCGAGAGCATTTCACCCCTGGTCTAGTCTCTTCTTAAAAATCTCCAGTGATGGAACACCCACGATTCTGGAGGCAAGCTGTTCCACTAATTAATTGTCCTCACTGTTAGGAAATTTCTCTTTAATTAATTCCAGGTTGCTTCTCTCCTTGATTACTTTCCATCCATTGTTTCTTGTCCTGCCCTCTGGTGCTTTGGAAAATAAGTTGACCCTCTCTTCTTCGTGGCAGCCCCACAAAACCCTCAGGGATCCGACGGCGAGCCAATGTCGTCTGGCGGCGCACAGGGGTAGGGCGTTCTCTGTGGGTGCTCCCACCCTCTGGAATGAGTTGCCTACTGAGCTCCGGATGGCTCCTGATCTCCGCTCCTTCCATCAGGACCTGAAGACTTGGCTGTTCAAGCAAATAGGCTGACTCTGATTCTGGGTTTTATTATTTATTATTTATTAGTTAATTTGGTTTAAAATGGGATTTTGTTGTACATGTTTTTAACTTGTGTTCGCTGCTCTGAGTCCTTCTGGAGAAGGGCGGCATATAAAAACATGAAATAAATAAATAAATAAATACTGGAATACTGCTGTTATGTCACCCCTAGTCTTTCTTTTCTCGAGACTGGGCATATGTAATTCCTGCAACCATTCTTCATGTTTCTGTCTCCAGGCCTTTAATCATCTTAGTTGCTCTTCTTTGCACTTTTTCCAAAGTCTCAACATCTTTTTTGTAATGTGGTGACCAAAACTGGATGCAGCATTCCAAGTGTGGTCTTACTAAGGCTTTATAAAGCAATAGTAATACTTCACGTGATTTTGATTCTATGCATCCCTTAATACATAAACACTAAGTAGAATTTTTCAGTGTATTGCAGTTTAGAGAAGCAGACACCAAGCTGGCAGGAATAGCCAATATTCCAGAAGATAGGCTCAAAATACAGAAGGATCTTGATAGACTTGAACACTGGGCCCTATCTAACAAAATGAAATTCACTGGTGAGAAAAGTAAAGTTCTATATCTAGACAGGAAAAACACAGATACAGAATAGATGTGGCTTGGCTCAATAGTAGTAACTGTAAGGATATTGGAGACCTAGTGAACAATCACTAAAATATGAACCAGCAGTGTGCTGCAGCTGCCCAAAAAGTCAACACAGTCCTAGGCTGCCTACCATCTACCCAGATGAGTTGAATTTGGAATTTTTTGTCATTTTTTTGGACCCCTTTTCTGCAAGGTGGGCAACAATTCACTTAACAACAGTGGCAACAAAGGTTGTAAAATGGAGCAATGCCCACTTAACAATTGTCTTGCTTAGCAGTGGAGGTTTTGAGCTCAATTGTGGTTGTAAGTCAAGGACTACTTGCACAGTGACATTTTTGTTTCAACCAGCAGGGGAACGGACTCTTCTGATAAGCTCATATTTTAAAATGTATGTATATATTTTCTGTGTGGTTGTCTGTGGTTGGAGCTATTTTGTTTCCTTCCCCAAATGACCTGCAAGAAAATCTTCCCCCTTTGTGTTTAATGTATGGTGGTTTTTCTATTTAAAGCCCGTCTCATCCCACATGAATATTGTTTTGCCAGACAGATAATGACTGGGGCGAGTATAGTTATTTAGACTGCACACCTCTTTTGATCCTACTGAGTCCCAAAAAAGGTAACTTTATAAAATAATCTGTCCCCTTCAGCTTTCCACCAGCTCAGCTTTTCCTGCTTAGCTGTTGAGTTCAAGAAAAGAGTGCAAAGATGTTTCCCAATACCTCACCAACGTGTTGGAAATGCAAACAGCAAAAGGGAAAGTACTACCACATGTGGTGGTCCTGCCACAAAGCGAAACAATATTGGAGTAGAATCAGATCACAATTAGAAGAAATAACCAAACAAAAGATAGAGATGAGGCCAGAAACATTTTTATTAGGAATACTCCCAGGGTCATATGAAAAAGAAATACAATATTTAATCATCCATATTACCACAGCAGCAAGAATAATCTATGCTCAGAATTGGAAATATGACAATATACCATCCGAAGAAAATCTGATTAGAAAAGTTTTGGAATGTGCGGAGATGGATAAATTAACAAAGGAGATACAAGAAAAAGAGGAAACAGAATATTACTTAGTGTGGGAGAAATGGTATGAATGGTTGGAGGAGAGAGATAAAAGGAAGGGAAAAATTAAATAATGGTAGAAATAGGAGTTGCAGTATAATTGTTAATATGAGGAAACAAAAATTGTAGAAATGAAAGTGGGTATATGGGTATTGTTGTGTATATATGTAAAGAAACAAAGATTAGAAGTATATGTATAAATGATATAGTAGAATTAAGGAAGGGAAAAAACGTATAACTATGAAATGTTTTGTCGGATGCAAAACTGTTGAAACAGAAAAAGTGTTAAAGCTTTCCTTTTGTTTGTTTTTAAAAAATGTTTAATAAAAAAAATTTAAAAAAGAAAAAAAGAAAAGAAAAGAGTGCCTGAGAAACACCACTGGTAAGAGAAATGAACTTGACCCCCAAATTTAACACTTGCCAAGACTTTGAGCCAGTTGCCTTTCTCCGCTTGACCTACCTTACAGGATTGCTGTGAGAAAATGAATGAGCAGGGTTCGGGTTAGGGAGAATTTAAATTTTCCCCAGCAATCAAATTATTCAGTCTGTGCAATGATTGTCTTGCCAGGACCCTCCGTAGGACTTGGAGGCTTTTGGCAGAGTTGCACGACACAAGCTCTGTTCTTTTTCTACATGCGTGTGACATCATCACGCATAATCAAAAGGGGAGGAGCTTGTGTTATGAGAGCATGACTTTGCTTACATCATTGTCTCACCTCAGCCTCCATTCTTGATATCTCTGGTGGCTGATTCCTGGGTGAAAGTGTTCTGGTTCTTTGACACTTATTTTATTCCTGTTTTTTTTTTTTGCAGCGCTTGGGTGGTGAAAAAAGTAAGGTTCTACCAGTGGTAAAATCCAATTTTTTTTACTACCGGTTCTGTGGGTGTGGCGTGGTGTGGCTTGGTGGGTGTGGCAGGGAAAGGATACTGCAAAATCCCCGTTCCCTCCCCACTCCTGGGGGAAGGATATTGCAAAATGTCCATTCCCATCCCACTCTTGGGCCAGCCAGATGTGGTGTTTGCCGGTTCTCCGAACTACTCAAAATTTCCGCTACCAGTTCTCCAGGACCTGTCAGAACCTGCTGGATTTCACTCTTGGGTTCTACATTTAGGCAAGAAAAACCAAATGCACAGGTATAGTATAGGTGGTACGTGGCTCAATAGTAGTAACTGTGAGAGGGACCTAGGAGTCCTAATGGACAATCACTTAAATATGAGCCAACACTGTGCTGCAGCTGCCAAAAAAGCCAGCCCAGTCCTAGGCTGCATTAACACAGGGATAGAATCAAGATCACGTGAAGTGTTAATACCACTTTATAATGCCTTGGTAAGGCCACACTTGGAATACTGCATCCAGTTTTGATCACCATGATATATAAAAGACGTTGAGACTCTAGAAAGAGTACAGAGAAGAGCAACAAAGATGATTAAGGGCCTGGAGATTAAAACATATAAAAAATTTATTTGTTCAACTTGTATGCCGCCTTTCTCCGAAGACTCAAGGCGGCTTACAATGCATTTAAAAACCATATATAAAATATTAAAAATTAAACCATTAAAAACAATTAAAACCCATTCACACCATTCATTGCTGGATCTCATCAAATCGCAGCAGCGAGATCAACGGCCCCAGGCCTGCCGGAAGAGCCAGGTCTTCACCGGTTTTTGGAAGGCCAATAGGGTGGGGATGGTCCGGACGTCAGGAGGTAACTGGTTCCAGAGAGCTGGGGCAGCCACAGAGAAGGCCCTCCCCTGCGGGCCCGCCAGCCAGCATTGTTTAGCTGACGGGACCCTGAGGAGACCGACTCTGTGGGATCTTACCGGTCACTGGGAGCTATGCGGTAGAAGGCCGTCTCGAAGATACGCTGGCCCTGAGCCATGTAGGGCTTTAAAGGTAATAACCAACACCTTAAATTGTAACCTGAGACCAATAGGGAGCCAGTGCAGCTCACGGAGAATTGGTGTAATATGGGTGTACCTAGGTGCACCCACGACAGCTCTCGTGGCTGCGTTCTGGACCAACTGTCATCTCAGAACACTTTTCAAGGGTAGTCTCAGCTCTCTCAGCACAACAGAGGACGGTAATAAGCCACGCTGCAGTCAAGTTTCGTTAAAGCAGGAAAAGGTTTATTCAGCATCCAGAATTGCTGCAGACATTGCTGAGTTCAGATAAAGATAACACAAAGTCGGTGTTGGGCGTCGCCGTCGCCCAACGCGATTTAAATAAGCGCGCCCATTAGTCTATACTTCCGGGTTCCTCATTACCTGGTCCGTCCCAGTAATCAGGAGTGGCAATGCGCAGCAGCTGCCAACCAACCTATCGTGGCCGCAAGGTGACCGTCCGCCTACTCACCCTCGCACCCACCTCCACCAGATATGTGCCCAGAGACATATTAATCCGACCCCCATCCCCACGTCCCCCCTCGTAATACTTTTGCGGGGGTCTCGACAGGTAGCCCCATGTAGAGTGCATTGCAATAATCTAACCGTGAGATGACAAGGGCATGAATGACTGTGAGGAGAGCCTCCTGATCCAAGTAGGGTCACAATTGGTGCACCAGGTGAACCTGTGCAAATGGTTGCAGGAATTAGGTATGTCTAGTTTAATGAAAAGAAGGACTAGGAGTGACATGATAGCAGTGTCAGGGCTGTCTTAACGCATGGGCCTGATGGGCACTTAGAAGCAGTAGGCAACACCATTACCTACCCCTTTGTGTCATTCTTAACCCGTGTTCTTGCAAGTGGCATTAGTTACTTGTCTGCATGCAGTGGACTCAGGGCATAATTTTGGCAGCACCTGGAAAGAGGTCTTTAAGGAAGCTATGCTGTGGTGTCATTTTAGGAGGGCATTAAGTCGGACACTTGCTTTAGCCACCTGTGGTTTGGCCACATCCAAAACCAGCCAGCCTTCTTTTCTGTCATAATATGGTTGGGAATTCTGAAGAGGAACATGAAGCTTTATAGGCTGATTTCCTAAATGTCTGAGAACAGACAGATTTCTCTTCTCTCCTGTAACTGTGTTCGGCTACAGCTCCTAAAAAAATCCAGACAGCTGAGTCTGGAATACGATATCATATGATATCAAATATTGCCTGTCAAATGCTAAATACCATGAAGTTGTGCAATTACAGGTAATCCTCAATTTACAATCTTTCATTTAGTGACTATTCAAAGTTACAAAAGCATGAAAAAAAGTGACTAATGACCATTTTTCACACTTACAACAGTTGTAGCATCCTCATAGTTATATGATCCTTTGGGAGTCCCAAGAGTCCCTTGGGAGTTGGGTGGCATAGAAATGTGACAAAATAAATAAAATAAATAAATGATCAAAATTAGAACACTTGGCAATTGGCTCATATTTATGACGATTGCAAGGTCTTGTGGGGTGTGTGTGTGTCATGTGATCGATCACCTGTTGTAACCTTCTGACAAGCAAAGTCAATGGGGAAGCCAGATTTACTTTACAACCATGTTACTTATTTAAGAACTTCAGTGATTCACTTTACAGCTGTGGCAAGAAAGGTCATAAAATGGGGCAAAGCTCACTTAACAACTGTCTCATTTAGGAATGGAAATTTTGAGCTCCTTTGTGGTTGCAAGTTGAGGACTACCTATACAGTAAATGGCCCTTGCTATTCAGACTTTCACCTGCAACTGGTTGGGCTTAGGGACATTATATTGGCTATGCAGAAGAATATTTGTTAAGAAATAAATTAAGGGATAGGCAAAAGCATTCCATCCAAAGTAAACTTCTTGAGAAAGTTGGTGGCATTAGCTATACCACTTTCCCAGGCTTGGGTGTTACTCCCTGGTTTGCTACAGAGAAAACTCATATATTTAGATCTACTGGAGGTATAATTATAGTACACAAAAACCAGAAGACATTGGCTTCTATTGTGAGAACAGGCTTAGGCAACCTATAGGAATGTTTTTTTCCCTCTCGGAATTCTTACGTTTCTCTCTTTATTTAAATTTTAAATCTGACATCTGCCTTGACTTCATTTTTCCATCTGCTGAAGTCTGCTTGTTGTTTCCAAAGTCAGTCCCTATCACAAATCAGCTGCAGAAAAGTAGAACTTTGAACTGATGACTTTTCCTAGACTTTGCTAGTTTTTCCATGGTTTTCACAGAGTGATAAGTACGGAGACAAAACGCCAGCTGAAAAGGGACAGGTGACATCACATGCATCATTTCGTAATTGTATGCTTTGACTAATTCAGGTTTTGAGCTCATGACATCATTGTAGTTTTTTATGGTCACCTGTGTAGGAGGATCATGGATTGCCTATACCCCGGCAACAGAAGCTTAGAATGTCCCACTTCTATTGTCTGTACTCTAAGAAGCATTTTTGTTATTCACATTGAATTTTGAAGTCATTGAAGAAGAGTTCTGTACATTCTTTTTCCTTCCTGGCAGAAGAGTACAGTAAAATTTTGGGAGTTTACAAAACGTATTTTGAATGCAGAAGATATTTTTTATTCTGTATTTGAAGATGATTAATTTTGATGTTTAATGACAAATGTCACGTTTAATGATGTTTTAAAGATTACTAAATTTTAAAATGGAAGCTTAAATTTGACAAGCAAATAAAAATTTTGTATTTTTGAATCAAATATGGGATCAAAAGCCTGTCATTCCATCGAGACTGGCAATAACAATACAAATTGTATACGAGTTGAGCAGCTATATATTTTAATAAATAAAAGAATAAAGTATTAAAGTATAAAAATTAAAATGTTTATTATGGTCAATTACCAGATATTTGAAATTATTTGTTTCAATTCTGCAAAACAGTTCATCAATTTAAAATAATTTAAAATTTTATTTATTTTTCAAAAAATGTGTACATTAGGCAAATGCAAATAAAATTCATGTTTAGAGAAATGTGCAAGAAAAAAGTGAAAACTCATGTTTATTATCACAAACATTTACAAATATGAAAGGTAGAAACTAAATAAGGCATATAAGCCACCCAGACTCACCCCGTGGTTGAGATGGGTGACAAATTAATTTAATAAATAAAATATAAATGGAAACATAAAAATTGATAGAAATGAGATCCACAAATGTGAAAACTGAATAGAAATTGACAGATCTTCCTACTCTGTGTGTTCATGCATTCTTCATAATTCAATTCTCAGAGGCATAATACCATCTTTAAATCTAGCAAAAAAAGTAATACTGTATATTAATGATGACATTAGCGAAGTTGAGACATGCATTATATTTGAAAGTGGGAAAAACATGTTTTCTGTGGGCCAAGGAATCTTAATGCAAATGGTACACTTCATGCCTTTTTAAGAAGAATGGTAATGCCCTTTGCTTAAATACTTCAATACTCTTTTCTGGTTGAAGCATTGCCCAATAACCTTAAATCATGAGCCCTGAAATATAACCCTGACCTGGCTCTCTGCATCATTAAGTTTGCTAGTTACTAAAATACAGATTCTATTAGATGAAACTGCCAGTAAAAAATAGTTAAAGAACAGCATCATTGTTCATTGGATGCAGTCAAGAACAGTTAAAAAACAGACTCAACATTCATTGGATGCAATCAAGCACAGCATGAACTATTATCTACTGGGAATGGTTTAATGAATTTCTGTTCTTAGCAAGGTGTAAGACTGGATGACCTAAAGGGTTTCTTCCAGCTGCACTGTATGTCTTGGTGGCGCAGCAGACTAAACTGCTGTTAAGTAGCACCAGCTGCCTGCAATTACTGCAAGTTCAAATCTCACCAGGCTCAAGGTTGACTCAGCCTTCCACCCTTTCGAGGTAGGTAAAATGAGGACCCGGATTGTGGGGGCAATAAGATGACTTTGTATAAAAAAGAACACCGCTGGGGGGGGGAGGGCGAAAGCCCTACTAAGCAGGTATATACAAAAGTATGAAGGCTATTGCTTAACGCATTGTAAGCCGCCCTGAGTCTCCGGAGAAGGGCGGCATATAAATAGAACCAATAAATAAATAAATAAATAAATTTTATAAATCTAATACCAAAGGCATTAGGAGTAAAGGTTTCCCCTGTCCAGACATGGTTCTGGGGGCAGTGCTCATCTCCCCAACATCCCCATTTCTTAGTTGAAGGAATCAGTGTTGCCTGAAGATACTTCTGTGGTCATGTAGCCAGCATAACTATATGCTGAGGCACACAGAACGCTGTTATCTTCCCACTGAAGTGGTACCTATTTATCTACTCACATTTGCATGTTTTTGAACTACTAGGTTGGCTGGGGCACATGACATGGGCTAACCCTGATGTGTGGCACTCGGGTCTTGAACCCAGGCTGTCAGCTTTCCAGCTAACAAGCTCAGTGGTCTTGCTGCACCATCGTGCCCTCTACCAAAGACATTAGCCACTTCTTTTGGTTAAACTTGTAAGAGATTTATATAAGATCAGTAAGATAGCTCAATAAACTTCCTCGCAATCTGCTTGTCACCCAGATAATACATGTTACATTGCACTATACAAAGACTTTCTGCACCCGTATTCTCCAGTAGGCATTGATATGCAGTATGTCCACTGGAGATAAAGCTCTGGAAGAATGACTGTCTTTACACTCTTGTATGTGAGCTGTCCAGAATTTTTTTGGCTAACCACGATAGAGAAAGGATAGCAATTGATTACTTGACTTTTAAAATATATACACTCACATAGCTGCAAATATTCTTCAGTTAACTTTCAGGGATGGCTGGTGAAACAGGAATAACCCTTGGACAAGATTTATCTAATTCTCTTGTGTTAGAACATTTCAACTACAATCTTATTTGAGAGTAAGTCTTGCTGAACTAATTAGGACTTGGGACTTCATATATATATATATATATATATATATATATATATATATATATATATATATATATATATATATATATATATATGATTCAATTTACTGTGCAGAAGTTTCTGTCTCCCCGTATTAATAGGTTTACTGGATAATCTATTAACTTCCATTCACTCCCACGCTTGTATCTGTTTTGCATAAGGAGAGTATGAATGTATTATGACACATCAATTGAGCAATTTTTATCATGCTACTTGGTTAATTAATGCCTCAATAATTAAACAAGCCAGAGGATACACCAAGAAAGCCCATTCCCTGGAGAAAGTTGATTATAAATCTGAATGACCACAATGGAGAAAAAAAAATGTCTAGGTCACCGTGTCTAGCACAGCTCATTGCTGCAGCCAACTGATTCTATATATTTAAGAGAACTCATTTCATGTGAGCTTTTTAATTAAGTGGATAGAAAGCGGTCTAGTCACACTGGAACCGGGTTGATTTGGGGGGCTAGGAAAGCTTGTTAAGGAAGCGTGGGCAGTTAATATGTACTTCACCACCAAAGTTGCATCGTACAGCGCCCCAAGAGCAGTGATTGGTTAGGATCGTACCTAGGCAAGCATTTAAATTTCAGAAGGTTCAAAGGTGACAGGGAAACCTTCCATCAGACTTGTCGCAGTCATTTGAGATCTCAAAGGTAGTTTCTTTCTTGGAAGCCAAGGTAAGGAATCACAGAGTTTGACCCTCGCCTATTTCATTTCTGTTAGAACAACAGAAAGGACTCATGGTATCTTGGAAGTTAATAGATTTATTGGGACATTTGCTTTTATGGACTAGAGTCCCGTTTAAAGTATAAGATGCAGCATAATTTAGATAGCTCGTTATATGAGATGAGATGCATGTCAAAATGTTAAGAAGAAAATACTGAATAATATTGAATATGCAATAATGTTGTAGTTAAAAGGTTTGAATGACTTTGAAGAAAAGCTCTTGTTTAAATTGTACAATGTGCAAATCGGTATCACAAGGCTTTGTAAATAAAGTCATAACTCAGACCAGCCTTGTCTGGGGAAGGATTGTGAAAAAAAAAAAGAAAAAAAAAGCGATACTCACTCTATCTGACCTATTTTCATTCTCTGTATGCTCAACTACTTCCAGTGAGGAGGTGAAATATCTATCGCAAGACTAAAATGTTTCAAATTAAACTTGGAGAATATCACCTCACATTTGATGGAAAGCAGTAGGCTTTATAAAGCTTGTTAATGTACTCTTGGGTAGGTTATTTTGTAAGTCCATGTGCTAATTTAGCATATTGGGAAAAGCAGACTATCAGATTAAGCCACCATATACATTGTTTTGGAAGGGAGAAACTGTTAATATGCAGATAGCAGGTGCATCATATCCATGATATGAACTGAGGCAATGTGTATCTTCAATGAAATGAGTCTCAAATGTTTTATTTTTGGAAGTTCTTCCATATAGCTAAATCAATCACATCCCAGGCAACTTTATACAGAATGGAATGACATTAAAGATGGTGCGAGGTGTTGGTCCTTCTGTAATTTACAGGGATTCAGAATATGTCTATTAATATTCAAAGTCGTTTAGTGAAAAGTGTTTAGGAGACAACAACAGCAGCAATGACAATAATAGCAATCTGTCCTCTATACCCAATATGTTTCTAAAGAAGTTAACACATAAAATGCACCACAATGATATAATATGGTGTTTTAGTTAATTAATTGTGATTCATGTTAAAGCCATAGTTCAGCTAGAGTATAAGCAACAGCAAAATGGCTAATTTGATCAATCACACATTTATAAATGGAAAAAGACAAATGTATTTTCAGCATCTATTGACAGAAATTGAGGTTAACCGAACTAATTGAGAAGGGATTGCTGAGATTATGAAAAGAGAAACGATTAGGTCACAATAAGACTGAGAAAGATCTGTTTTAAATGGGTAATTTTGAAGAGTTTACAGAGGGAACAACAGTGGATTTGTAATTTAGTCTCTTATTTTTACCTTTAATAATCTATCTTCTCTACCATTTTTTTTAAAAAAACCTATTGTTAGCATATATATATATATATATATATATATATATATATATATATATATATATATATATTAAAGAGAGACCAAACAAAAGTTTGACTCAGTAAAAGTCAGTTCACTAAACCAGAATATTTTGAAATAAACTGTATCAGCATTTTAAAATGGGAGGAGGGGAGGGAAGATGGTGGAAGCCAACAAGAAAAAATGCTAATCCCACATGGGTGAGGTGTCCACAACCAGTTTGCATCATTAGACTCATATAGACTTAGTACCCCTCATTCACCAAATGTTGCTTGCCTGTGTAAACATGTTTCCTATGTAGCTACAACCATACAACCCTCCTCCCACACAGGTAGTTATCAGCAAACCTATAGGCACCCCAATTTTGCAAAGTATAAAAGAGATTTGTTTTTTTTAAAAAAATCTTTGGGTTAAGGGTTGGTGAGGAGAGACCCAAAAAAAAGTCCCAGAGTTCAGAGCACGTTCTATGAACAAATACTGCTGGCCAGCTGTCGGGGAAGGGAAGGGATGGGATGGAGTATTATTTATTTTTATTTTTATTTATTTCATTTCTATCCCGCCTTTATCCAGAGAAGAACTGCAGAGCATTCACATAGTAACATGCACATCCTATTTCTTTAATGTTCCATTTTCCTTTGTGTCCTGAATAGTACAGCACAGCACATGTTGTGAAACCTGTATAGATATTACTGTATACCTTCTACGGTGTGTTTGGATTTCATGTTCATTGAATGATCTCTTTATTTACAGCTTGTTTCCAAGGTCAAGCTGTGCCTGTCGGTGAGGATGAAGAAAACAATTGTGTTTCTTTGTATTGTTGTAACAGCTTGGGCACTCCCGGTAAGTCTTTTTTATGGCTTCATGGAATTAATGTCAGAGCTTTTCATTTGGAATTGCATAGTTTATGGGGGGAGGAAATGAATATTCTTCTACAGGAAAGCAAAGATTATTAGAACAGAATAATAGAGTTGGAAGAGACTTTGGAGGTCTTCTAATTCAACCCCATGATCAAGCAGGAAACCCTTCTACCATTTCAGACAAATGGCTGTCCAGTCTCTTCTTAAAAACTTCCAGTGATGAAGACAAGCCATTCCACTGATTAATTGTTCTAACTGTCCTGAAACTTTTCCTTAGTTCTAGGTTGGTTATATCCTTCACTACTTTCTGTCCATTGCTTCTTGTCCTGCCTTCAAGTGCTTTCAGGAATAGCTTGACCCCTCTTTCTTGTGGCAGCTTCTTAGATATTGGAACACTGCTATCATGTTCACCCCTAGTTCTTCTTTTCATTAAACTTGATATATCCAATTCAGTGGTGAAATCCAAATGTTTTTACTACCAGTTTTGTAGGCGTGGCTTGATAGGCGTGGTGTAGCTTGGTGGGCGTGGCAGGCCAAGGATACTGCAAAATCTCCATTCCCACCCCACTACCAGCCAAAGGTGGTTTTGCTGGTTCTCTGAACTACTCAAAATTTCCGCTGCCAGTTCTCCAAACTGCTCAAAATTTCCGCTACCGGTTCTCCAGAACCTGTCAGAACCTACTGGATTTCACCCTTGATCCAGTTCCTGCAACTGTTCTTACATAGAACAGAGGATGTAGGTCTTCCCATTTTGGTTTAATTCTACGTCACTCTCAGAATTCAGTAAAAAAAAAAAAAAAGAAGTCCATAGGATGTTTGCATATTTTAATGCAATTCTTTGAGAAATCACTTTTAAAACTAGTTTTCCTAGTATGCTCCCATTTTTCAAGTGACTTTTCTGTGGATGTTGCACTTTTGTACATGCATTTATTCTAGTTGCAAACAGCACAGTAAAATTCCAAAAATTGCAGGTTTAAAACACCAGTTTGTCCATTTATTTATTTGCAATAAAATTTGACACCGCCCAATCCAAAGAAGTTGTGCTAATTTGTATTTTGCTCAAGATGCAAATTGGATATTTTTATATAAAAACCCGACAACCACCCCAATCCATTGCTGTACCTAGAGTTAGGTAGACATCCATCAGGAATATGCTTAAGAGGTTCCAGGATGTTGTCTGACAATTAATTCAGTAACATGCCGAAGGTACACATACACAACTCTGTAGGTGTCAACTACAATGTGGCCCAGAATTTTCATTATGCTCTTATGGATCACATCACTCTCTTGATGAAAATGTTCCATACTCAATTGTTAAGCAATGATTTTATCATGCCACATCTGGTCAAAGAGAACATAACTCCTGCTCAGGAGCAATTAATTATCTGGTAATTTATTATTCAGTAGTGTGCTATTTATTTACTTTACTATACTCATATTGGGTGAGTACTCCATTTTGAAAGTTAATCATTATCATATTAGAAAGAGGTAGAAATAAATATTCAAAGAACCGATGACAAAGTGCAAAAAGAATTCATTTAAGTGACAAATCAAATAACTTTTCTTGGAGCATGTACAAATTAAATAGATTACTTCTATGGAGTGCTCACAACCTCTTTTGTTTAAGCCTTTCCTCTCCATTCTTTACCAGATTGTTATGTCATATTGCATAAATTTCTGCAATGCCATTTATAAATCAAGGAGAAATATTCTGGGTGTTCTGCACTGATTATTATTTTCAATAAAATTTAATTCCTGTTTCAATTGTTTTTCTGATTTACAAGCTCCTTCAACATGAACAAAGGAATATTATTAGCACTGGAGAAAATGAGGTGAGTAACATTTCGGCATGTGTATGTAACCTAATTATACAATGACGACATCAGATTTCCTTTAAAACATGTGTATAGTTAATTGGATTAGGATATTATTTCTATACTGCTTTTCTCATTGCTAAGAACTCCAATATAGTTTGGAATCATTTGTTTTCATGCCTTTCTCCAGAATACAGTTTATCGAGGATTGAGCAGATTAAGAAGAAATAGTGTTAGCCATGCCACATTACATTGGAGATATGGTTAAGAGTAGGGGAGTTAAGAGTAACAGTTTTGGACTGCATTTATTAAACTGGGAGTTCTGTTCCACCAATATCTTCTATAGCTCTTACAAAACCATTAAGAAGGGTGAGATAATATTCTCTGAATTTGGAGTATCATAATGGAAGGACAGTTGTTTTATGAAAGGACAGTCACTTTAATTTAACAAGGGGGTAGAAAGGTGTTTTGAATTTTTTCAGTCTCAGGTATCATAAAACCCCTTCATCTTGAGAAAGAAACTATCTCTGTGCTATCCTGGATAGTTTATGCAGTAATTCATTTGTATAATTCAACAAAATTGCAAGGTGTTTATCCTGAGGTAACTGGCATAGGAATAGGAACAAATACCAAAAAAATCTTGAAGGCAAAGTAGGAATTATTGTGATATATAAGCTGGAAGAGGGACAGTAAACCTCCTAATATGACATGTTACTTATGTCAAAAAACAGGAGTTTGCTACCAGGATAAGGTCAAATTATTTGTTCAAAAATCTTGGGCTTTGAGTGGTATGACAAGGGTGAAATGTCCAAAAGTAAGCAGAACAAGTCAAGAAAATGAGTGGGACAAGGACAGAAATTGTATTTGTTTTATAATTATTTCCATATTTTCAAATGGTTTTGTGTTAATTAAGGTTCAACATTCTCCCTGTATATTTAATAATTGCCATTAGAATTCATGCAGTTTGGTAACAAATGTAGACATGGCTAGATTTAGGTTTTCGGAGACCACCAATGGTTTCCAACCTTCTCCATTCACAGTAGAAATTGATTATTGTGTTATGCCTTTTCAGAATCAAAGGCTTACTAGCTGGGATATTTTTCTAGTTTAAGAGAAGTGGATTGGGTGGGTGGGAAAAGGTCAACTGTAATACATTGACTCTTCTGGCATTTTTCTTAGTGACGGAAATAGAAGGAACAGGTGATGCTATCTTTATATCAACTGTGTCATTTTTGATCTTGCATGCTTTTGAATTCTGACATTTTGTCCAGGTTTAACTTGGTACTTCCTGACAAACTAATAGTTAAGGAACAGTGGTTTTCCTGTCTGTGCCATATTAAGCTCCTGTTTTAGTTTCTAGCACAGGTGCCAATATTTGGCTCAAACCTAACAACAGCACTCTGCCCATCTGTCATTGTCATCCTTCAGATCAAGCAAGAGAGCCCTATCAGTTGGAAGATAGGAAATCCTATCAACAGGGGAATGAATTGTGTTTTTAAAAGTGTTAGAAAATATAAATAAAGATATTTTTTTTTAAAAGCAATGACATGATTATATTGAAAAGTAAAGAATGTGGCAGAGACAATCAGCATGATTAATAAACTAGGCTCTTAATTACAGTTGTTTGGATCTATTATTGTTTAAAAAGATAAATTGCTTGTATTTGTCATTTCAGTCTCTGCTCCCCAATATTCTTTATCTCAGACTTATCCCCTGTTTATGACTTTGTCACACAGAGGGAATAAAATCCAGACCAGGCTGCTTCTTAGTAAATAAACTTGTTTAGCCGAGATTGGGGATTTTTTGAAACTCATGAGTTTCAATTACAGAATCTCCCTTTCCATAGGAAATAATGATCATCCTTCCTTGCAAATAATTTTAATTTAGGAAGCCTGCCAAGCTTTTCTTTAAAAAAATGTTTTTAAACCACTCAAGACAGTTGTGCTCTTTGGTGTTTGAGTTATTATTGATGTTGGCATACAAATATAGATCTCCTCTTGTGAGCAGATTTTATTAAAAAGTGGGGTACTAATTTGTAAAAAGTGAGCAAAACAACTTTTCTTTCATACAACACTGCTGGTAATGCGAAGCCCTGGAAAACTTCTCACTGGAAAACTAAACATCCATGGGACAACCAGATCTCAATGCCAACCCATAAGTAGGGAATTATTCACATCCAATTTAATAGTACCATCATGCATTTGTTAGAGTTTTGTTCAACCTGACCAAAACAAGCAAAGACAAAAGACAAGTAAGTAAGTAAGTAAGTCAGTAAGTAGATATGATCTGATTACCTTGATGACAGCATGTAAAATTCTGGATTTTTTGATAGTGTAGTAAATCTTCTACTTACCTCCTTGTGCCAGAATTGAAGTGTAGCTTGCAGATTAGAAACCTGATAACAACAAAATGTAAATAAGACTATAACAAAATGTTTTGAGTCACATGTTAAAAAAACAGGCAGAGCTTCAATTGCAGTAGCAGCCATCAACTTTTTCAACCATATCTTGCAGATACCCCTATTCAGGATAGCTGTTCATGTTTAATCTTTCAATCATTCTTTCACTCTCTTAAGAATATTTTATCCCATAGGCCCTCTATTCAGTTTCTGTCTTTTCTTCCTATAGTTAATTAATATTCTAAATTATCTTCATTTCTCATTGAATTGTTTTGCCTTCTCTCCCCTTTTCCTTTTTTTCTAAAAAAAATATTTCATATGTTTGCAAATATTAGGGTCCTCCCAAGCTTCATAATATCTCTTTCCTGAACATGGATAATGCTGATTTAGCTACATAACAACAGGTGCTGGCGGGGGGATGATTTTTTGTTAGTATTTTATTATTTTTATTAGTATTTTATTCAGATTACTCAGATAGTTATTATCGGAAAACAGATATCTTGTTTGAATTTTCTCAGCTACTTAGTTTATGGTCCAGTTTTGAATCTTTTTTATATCAACTACAAATTGTGCAATGGTGCTGGGACGTTCATATCAATGGTGGGTTTCAAAAATATTTACTACCGGTTCTGTGGGTGTGGCTTGGTGGGCGTGGCCTGGCCTGGTGGGTGTGGCAGGAGAACGATACTGTAAAATCTCAATTTCCACCCCACTCCAGGGGAAGGATACTGCAAAATCCCCATTTCCTCCCGATTAGCTGGGACTCAGCAGGCAGGGAATAGATGGGGGTGGGGCCAGTCAGAGGTGGTATTTACTGGTTCTCCGAACTACTCAAAATTTCCGCTACTGGTTCTCCAGAACTGGTCAGAATCTGCTGAAACCCATCTCTGGTTCTTATGTTGCTATGTTGCTACTCTGAGAGCAGAAACCTGATTAGCTCAGCTTTGAGTTGATTTTTCAAGACTCTTCTTAGGTTTTTATGCTACCACCACTGATAGCAACGGAACACAAATTCAACCTTTAAGTTCACCTTTAAAATGTCACACTTTTCATTTCTCGTTCTTTACTCCTGTTCTTAATATTTCCTTCCTTTATAGGATTTATCAAATGTTGTTCATCATGACAACGGTGGAGAAGACTTCAGAGTTTTACTCAACAACCTAGGATATACCAGTGGAAATATTAATTGTGAATATGGAAGGAGTATCGGCCCTGGCCAAGAAGAATGCAGAACAGAAGAATCTACTACAAATGCAGATAGAGTTAATGGAGCTGCTGATTTTGTTTATGTCAGTGAAAATGAAGGTGGAAGACCTGAAGATAATCTGAGAATAAATGAAAACAGAGAACATATGCCTGCAGAGGAAAATGCTCCTGAAGGACAAGAAATTACTTTAGAAGGTGAATATTTCAGTGATTCCAGTTATGGAATTGGGGAAGAGAATATTAACTATAATGCACCAGGAGAACTTTTTGAGAGTGATCCAAATGATAAGCAGCATGGCACTGAAGATCAAATTAATGATCAAACTGAATTCAGAGACAGTAGAAGACTCCAGGGCAATCACATCCAAAGCTTTATTGACATGGATGAACATAGATATGCAATTGATGGGCCCAGAGATAACACAGTAAATATACAGATGGGAAGTGAGGTCCATGGGGAAAGTATACATTGGGCATACATTGATGAAGGTGGAAGCGGTAATGGTGGAGATCCCAATGAAGAAGGTTCTAGTGATGGTTGGGGAGATGGAACCTCAGAAAGTACAACAAACCTTGGAGAAAATGCAACAGAAACCCATAGTGATAGGAATAACACTCAGGCTTGTGATACAAAAATAACCAACCCAAACAAGGAAGGAGAGGGTGATGCAGACACTGTGGATGATTCTCTCAACACTGATAATGAAGAAGGTTTTCAAGGTCGTGGTGATGTAAGCCCTGAAACCAAGCGTGTGACATGCCTTGAAAAGAAAAGAAACGATGGGCTGGACTCAAATGGCAATACTAAGGTGAGCTATTTGTTTAATTATTTATATTAATTATAAACTAATCAAGGAGAGAAGAAACTTAGAACTAAGGAGAAATTTCCTGACAGTTGGAACAATTAATCAGTAGAACAACTTGCCTCCAGAAGTTGTGAATGCTCCAACACTGGAAGTTTTTAAGATGATGTTGGATAACCATTTGTCTAAAGTGATGTAGGGTTTCCTGCCTGGGCAGGGGGTTGGACTAGAAGACCTCCCAGGTCCCTTCCAACTCTGTTATTCTATTCTATTCTATTCTATTCTATTCTATTCTATTCTATTCTATTCTATTCTATTCTATTCTATTCTATTCTATTCTATTCTATTCTATTCTAATTATCCAAAAGATATACCTACTATTCGTGGCTAGAAAAGATCAAACCATCCTCATTTTACAGATGATAGTGGTGTTAGTATCATGGCATATAAAAATTTTGCTGTATTTGTTTTCCTCAGACTGATTTTCCAGGCATGTAAAGAGCTACTAGGGATTGAGGAAGAAATAAAGAAGAGGAACGTTTCCTTCAATGTTACTGTATTTTGAAAGTTAACTTAGCTTACAGTCTCAATGATTTGAAGGACATTTAACTGTTAAGTCAGTTTCCCTCCCCTCCGATGTTGGTCAGAAGTACTGTATTCAAATTGGAACTCCTTGATATCCATAATCTTCAGGGTGTGATAGGCTGGTGATTCTGGGAAATGTCCACTTTTTCTTTGCTCTGGCCTCAACCATTTCACAATACAAAATAACAGAGCTGGAAGATACCTTGGCTTGGAGGTCTTCCCTGCTCAAGCATTTCTATACCATTTCAGACAAATGGTTGTGCATTTCCTGCCTGGATCTTCCAACCTTGCCCGTTTTTCATGAATCTCTTCATGTATGTGTAACTCCTAAATCTCAGCCTATAGGTGTAGGGAGTGATGTATCTGTATAGGATTATCTCTTCGACATGAGCGTAATCTACTTCTCTTGCGGGAAGACGACTGTAAGCTCTTCAAGCCTTTCCCATTAAATATGGAGCTAGTCTGACCACCATTCCCTCTCAGACCACTTACAAGAGGTAGCTACTCTTTTAAACATTGTGAAATAGGCTTCTATGTTGTATTCCTTTGACAACTTGGAATTTTTTGTTTTGGGGATATCCATAAAAAAAAGTGGGACATACAACTCAAGGGGAAACCACACAAGTGGAGATGGCTTAAATTCAAGCAGTTCAATATGTGTTTTGGAAACTTTAGAATTGAATCTCTCTCTTCTGGTTACTGTATCCCCTTAAATAGGTCCCCTTAAACTCTTCCTGTCTTACCTCTATTTCACTCCTTTTTATTCCAGCTTATCTTTCCTTCCTTTCTCCTTCCAAAGTAGCTCTTCTTCCTCTTTGATTAACCACAGCCTTTCTTCCTGCTGCTGCCTTATTAGTTCTGTAATCATATTAGCCTGAGTATCTGGGCCTGTAATCATATTAGCCTAAGTATCTGGCTAGTCTGCCTTTTGCTTTGGCTTTACCAAAGCAAAAGGCATACCTGTCTCTATCAAGGTAAGAACCTTTTTGGAGGGAGAATCTGTCACTTTTGCTTTTTCAGTGTGTTTGGTGTAAGCTCTGGTAAGAGACCTGGTTTCTGCAGCCAGGATGCTGGTTAATTCCTGCAAAATCTGAACTCTGCAAAGGGCCAAAGCTTGTTTTATTTTCATAGTGTATGGGTGAACTGAACTGCTTGAGTTTCAGCCATCTCCACTTGTGTGGTTTCCCCCTTGTGTTGGATATCCCACTTCTGCCACCAATTTGTCATGCGTTCTTTTCAGTATACCCAGATTCAAGAGAAATAATACAACTACACAAGCACTCAAAAGCTAGTACTTACTGCTCACTACTCCACTCTTCCCCAGTTCTACAACAGCTTCTAATACTTCTCCTTCACTACTACTACTTGTGAGTCCTACTGCTGGAGAAAAGCATCTCTTTCTATTTGCCTTAGGCTGTTTCAGGCTTTATTTCAAAAAACAAACACAATCCAACTTTTCTCTCATTCCAACTCCAACATTATTACCCACAGCTGCCTATCTGTTTACCTTTAATAATCACTAGTTGGTTTGCTGGGTAGGAAAAGGTCTAAAAAGTAGAGAGTAACAGCAGCCTAGATGCTGGCCATTATTGAAGGCAGTTTATTCTCGCAGTGATCAAGGAACCCAACTGAAGTCCATTCTCAGCCTCAGAATTAGGTAGTTCTGGACTAAGCATTCAGCCCAATTTACCACAATGAGAAGAAAGCACTGGGTATACTGGAGGAAAGGCAACAAATAATTAATTTGTATTTCAATTCAGTTACATTTACCACATTATCTAGGACTCTAGAAAGAAGTTCTGCTCCTTTGACAGAAAAAAATGATGCCTGCAAATTTCGGGAGTTTGATTTGATCTTGTTTTATAAACAGATGTTGGTGTTGAGGGGTTGCCTCAGAGTAAACTGAAAGTCTTATAACAAGTTACAATGGAAGGCCAGTATATCTCTAAAGGGTACCATGTCAAAGTATTAGGCCAAATCTAGTGAAGAAGACTTGGGGAAGAAAAGATATCCAATGTTTAAGGGGTTGCCAAAAAGAAGAGGGGGTCAACCTATTTTTTCAAAGCAAGACAAGAAACTATGGATGGAAACTAATCAAGGAGAGAAGCAACCTAGAACTAAGGAAAAACTTCCTAACAGTGAGAACAATTAACCAGTGGAACAGCTCGCCTTCAAAAGTTGTGGGTGCTTCACAGTGGTGGGTTGCTACTGATTTGCTCTGGATCAGGCAAACCAGAAGCAGCGGGAGGCTCCATCCACTTGCCCGGACATCTCTGCGCATGCGCAGAAGCTTCTGTGCATGCGCAGAAGTGATGCACGCACGAGCGTGCACACATCCATGAACGAACCGGTAGTGATGGGATTTGAAACCCACTGCTGGTGCTCCAACACTGGAGGTTTTTTAAGAAAAGATTAGACAACTATTTCTCTGAAATGGTATAGGGCAGTGGTCCCCAACTTTTGCGGCTTGGTGGCCTGGCTGGGTGGGGGTGAGAAGGGAACTGGGCTGCATGAGTGGCAGGCCGGCGTGCGCAGGCATGCAGCCCTTGTGTGAGTGGTGGGCTGGCATGCACGCAGCTCGACTTGCACAAACAGCAGGCAAGCGAGCACCCATACAATTGCCCGCCAGCCCGTAACTCGCACAAGTTAAACTGCGCGTGCCTGCTCCGGCCAGCCACTCATGTGGCTCAATTCCAAACAGGCCACAGCCTGGTAGTGGGCTGTGCTCCAGAGGTTGTGGACTCCTGATATAAGATCTCCTGTTGAGCATGGTGTTGGACTAGAAAACCTTCTAGATACTTCCAACTCTGTCATTCTGTTCTGTACACCCCAGTCTTTGCTGTTCCTATGTTTAGAATTGCCATCACTTTTATATTATCTCATAGTATTTTGACCCATGTTGCTTTGTAGGATGTGACTGTATTGATTCAGCCTACTAGATATATATTTGGGCACAATAAAGTGAAGCTCCATATCTACTGGCTTCAGTGGTGATGATTGCATTGAAAGCTTTGGCATAGGGCCTAGCTATCTTCGAGACCGCCTACTGCCACCGACGACCTCCCACCGACCCGTGCGCTCCCACAGAGAGGGCCTCCTCGGGGTGCCATCAGCCAAACAATGCAGGCTGGTGACCCCCAGGGGGAGGGCCTTCTCTGTGGGGGCTCCCACCCTCTGGAATCAGCTGCCCCCTGAGATAAGGAGAATCCATGACCTCAGTGCCTTCCGTCGTGCCCTTAAAACTTTCTTTTTTCAACAAGCCGGGCTGGCTTAATTTCTTTTTAAGGGTTTTAATTGTTTTGTTTTGTTTATCGTTTTAATTAATGGGGCCAAATCTATATATATATATATTTAACTGTGTTTTAATATTTGTATTTGATGTTTTTATTTGGCTGTTCACTGCCCTGAGTCCTCAGGGAGAAGGGCGGTATACAAATTCAATAATAATAATAATAATAATAATAATAATAATAATAATAATAATAATTAATGTGGCTTTAAGGCTTTTAAGGCTGCTTCTTGATATACTTAGTTTATGCTTTCCTTTCCTTTTTGTCATCAGGACACAAAGAACAACACTGCAGCTGTAAATAATAGCACTACAAGTGGTGGTAACATGCATGATAAGGTTATGAATATACCCAGCCATGAAATCTCCCGTCAAGATACCATCTGGACTCCACAGAGAAGTGATGGGGAAGGTAGCAGTGGCCATGAGGACACCAGTGAAAATGAGAGCAACGGTGTGTACAGCTTCAGTGATGAATTGATGCAAGGGGACGAACCCAACCAAAGCCAAGGTTCTGAAGGCTCAGAAAACAGCAGCCAGCAAGATCTCCCCAGTCAGGCCAGTGATGGGGAAAGAGCATCTTTAGGAGAGGAAGAGGAGCAAAGCAGTTATGCTGGCAGTGAGCAGTCAGACAGCGAAGCTGAAGACAATGAAAGCCAACAGGAAAGCAATGAAAGTAGCAGGCACTCAGGCAGTGATGACAGTGAGAATGGTGGCCCATCTGTCAGCAGCGAGAGTGAGAGTCAACCCGACAGCAGCCAGAGCCAGTCTGAGAGCAGCAGTGAGAATGACAGTGAGAATGAGAGCATCAGCGAAAGTGACAGTAAATCTGAAAGCAGCATTGATACCGGCAATGGATCCGACAGCAGCAGTGAGAGTGATAGTGAATCCAAGAGCAGCAGTGAAAGCGACAATGAATCCGACAGCAGCAGCGAAAGTGACAGTGATTCCGACAGCAGCAGTGAAAGCGACAGTGAATCCGACAGCAGCAGTGAAAGCGACAGTGATTCCGACAGCAGCAGTGAAAACGACAGTGATTCCGACAGCAGCAGTGAAAGTGACAGTGAATCTGACAGCAGCAGTGAAAGTGACAGTGATTCCGACAGCAGCAGTGAAAGCGACAGTGAATCTGACAGCAGCAGTGAAAACGACAGTGATTCCGACAGCAGCAGTGAAAGTGACAGTGAATCTGACAGCAGCAGTGAAAGCGACAGTGATTCCGACAGCAGCAGTGAAAGCGACAGTGAATCCGACAGCAGCAGTGAAAGTGATAGCAGTAGCAGCAGTGAAAGTGACAGTGAATCTGACAGCAGCAGGGAGAGTGATAGCAGTAGCAGCAGTGAATCTGACAGTGAATCTGACAGCAGCCGTGAGAGTGATAGCAGTAGCAGCAGTGAGAGTGAGAGTGATAGCAATAGCAGCAGTGAGAATGACAGTAGCAGCAGTGAGAGTGACAGTAGCAGCAGTGAGAGTGAAAGCAGCAGCAGTAGCAGTGAGAGTGACAGCAAATCTGATAGCAGCAGTGAAAGTGAAAGCAGCAGCAGCAGTGAGAGTGATGCTGAGAGTAGCAGTGAGAATGAAGATAACAATCAAGCAGACAGCAGTGAGAGTGACAGCCAATCCAACAGTGACAATGAGAGCGATTCGGCAAACCAGTCCAGCAGCGAAAGTGCTGCAGATACAACGGAGGATTCAAATGAAACTGAATCTGAAGCAAGTGAGGATAATAACAGCAGCACTCATTCAGACAGTGCAGCTTCCGACAGTGAATCTCTAAGTCAAGGAAGTGAGAGCAATGATTTAACTAGTGATTATTAACCAAAGAGAAGAATGAGCAGTACATTTACAGCAATGAGAACTGTTGGGATGGCACAGGGGAAAAAATACAAAGCCTATTTGTAGAAGCCAAGTCAATAGTCCTTAAACCAGTTATTTTTTCTAAAGATCAGTCAGACTTCAGAATAAGTGCAGTTAAGGCAAACTAGAGAGCCATTAAGAGAAGAAAAAAAACATGTCAGGTTTTGATAGACATGAGCCAACAATGCTCAGAGCTTTTGTTTCTAAGTAGAGCCATTTTGCTTGCAATGAATATGTAGCTTCACCTGTGGAATTTTGATTGTCAGTAAATAGAAAATAAAATCAAAGCTCAGGTTCAGTTCTTCATATTACATATCTGCTCCTAAAAGGGTGGGCTTGATTTACATAAGCATACTTATTACTTGATTGCAACATGAAGTGATGACTTGCGAACGTGAATGAGCCTTTACTGATATATCACCACATTGAGCAAACTTGATGTGGATCTGATTTATTTATTTGTTTAGTATTATGGCTCCAACATCACATGTTTAATTCTACATATTCCCCCTTTGTAAACTGTAAAATAAATTATTATTTTTCATTGACGTCTCAGGAATATTTTTTAGGAATAGTTCACCCAATTTTCATTCTTAGATTCAAAATAGAAAAGGGATGTTCCTAAGCTGCATGTATCTTTGGGCAGAGGCTATAATGTGTTCTCTGCATCCGGGATTTTTATCCTAAATAGAATTTGTCAAGGGAAGCACTGATACAAATATAACTTAATTTCCACAAAGTGTTTTGATTACATAAAGGTCCTGTTTTTTAGCAATAGCAATAGCAGTTAGACTTATATACTGCTTCATAGTGCTTTTACAGCCCTCTCTAAGTGGTTTACAGACTCAGCCTATTGCCCCCAACAATCTGGGTTCTCATTTTACCAACCTTGGAAGGATGGAAGGATGAGTCAACTTTCAGTCAGTCAGGATCAAACTCCTGACAGTGAGCATTGAGTTAGCATGCAATATTGCAGAATCTTTTATTTGTAAGCCTTCTTGAGTGCCTCTTTTTCTTAGGGCAAACTCTTATGAAGAAAAAAAGGAAACAAAAAGCTGAAAAATCCCCTTTGCCTGAGGGTCCCCCAAACTTTTGCTGGATAGTCCCTTTGTTTACAAGGAACATTTTCAGGTTACAATTAAATTCAGACACTGCTTCTTTGGAACAGGGGGAAGGGTGCAGTTTGCTTACTTTGCTTTTCAATACAGAATTACCTAATATATTTTGCACTAAGCTTAAATATTTCATCTCTGAATTACACAATATTCACAAATTGGGGAAAAAAATATAATATATATATAGAGATAAGTATCAACCTCAAATGAAAGTAATGTTAAAATGTATCCTATTAGATGGTTTTGTTTGGTAAAAAGTGCACGTCGGGCAATATTATGTACAAAAATACAAATATTCAAAATAACGCTACAAAAATCCAGATTTTAGCTTAATATAGGCATAGAATGAGCCACATTTTCAATGAAAAATATTGGAAGATATTCCAATATCTTGATAGGTTAAGATCAAACTATCAGATTTTAGTTAGAGAAATTCAGATTGGCAGATTTGATAATCTGTAATCAGTCTCAAAAACTCCCAGTTTGGAACTGGATTTTTCCAAACTGACATCCTTCAGCAAAGACATTTTATTTCATTCAAGAATCTTTCCAATTATTTGGTCGCGGCAATGCAGTCGGGGAAATGGTGGGGCTCTGATGTGCCCCGCCAAAACCCTGACTGGCTAACCGCCGCTGACAGGTCTGTGGACCTACCCTGTCCTGAAGGGACAGGGGAAAGAGAGGGACCCCTTGGGTGGCCGAGAGGAACGGGCAAGTTCCTCGGAGGCCGGAGGCAACCCTCTAAGTCAGCGGCGGGGGACATGCACAGATCTACATAGTGTGCAAAACTATGCTCCCCCCCCCAGTCTGTGGAATTTTTTTTTCACGGAACCGGTCCCTGGTGCCCAAAAGGGTATCTTGCTGATTTATTGGGTTTATTATTCCACAATTTGCTATTTCTTTTTAGAACTGCAGAGCTCATCTGAAATTGAAAACGTTTGGAGGGAAGGGAAAATGTTTCAAAAGCACCACAAGCCATAGAGACAACATATTTCTGAAACTCTGGCCTGGCTAAAATATAGTTCCAGATGCTATTGTATAAAGAAGTGTCTGGGAAATTCATTTTGAAGAAAAAAGAGATTCAAAAAGTCTGTGTCTGAGCACTACATTAAGATACGAAAAATATATTTTAAGAGCATTTGTTCTTTTTATATTCTGAACCTCATAATTATCAGAACAGGATAAACATACAACTGCGGAAATGAGTCTGCTCTCTTTGGCACGCAAACCCATGCAATAAACCTCTTTTATTTATCAGAGTAGACCTATAATGGGCACAATATGTAAACTGCAAGTTTGAAGAAATCTTTGTGATACTAAGCATAAATCACATGGGTGCCAATTCCATGATGAAATATGGTTTGAAATTGGCTCTAACCTGGCCTTCTAAACAAATGTTTCACCCAATTGTGACTTATTCAACAAGCCATAATTAAAACATGGAACAAAATCCCTCATATTTGCCCTTCAAAAACTGGAAATACTAAGATTTGAATCAAGACTATTTATTATGCCAAGCATAGTTCAATCATCAAACTGCAGTTCCACCTTGTAGCAGTATTCTCATAATAAACAATATTTTTAATATCCCCTTCTTAAATTAAATTTTAACATGCCCTTTTTAAATTAAACTGTGGGCAACTCACAACCCAAGGATGAAAGCAAAAATGACCAACAATGAAATACTGTATATACCAACAATGAAAACAGTAAGACAAAAAAACCCAAAAAAGATCTGGCAGCACAGCTAAACTTCACCCTATTAGAACCAACAGTTAATAAAATTGGATAAGATTTTAAAAAAGAAACACACCAAGAAGAAGCGTAATGGAGAAGGACTTTCAAATTGCAAGCTGGCCAAAGAGAAACCACTTCCAGTTTTGGAGGTAATATCTGTTCTGAAGACTATTAGTGATTTTTTTTTTAAAAAAAAGTGTTTTTGAAAGCTTGCCTCCATATTGTGTCAAAAAAACTGGCTTTTCAAATGAGCTTGGGAGAAGCCCTTCCTGGAAGCTATTCCTAACATTCTTTGTGGGTGTTACAAGGAAGTGGCTGAGCTATGCGTGGGGAATCGAGGAAGCTGCTTGTTCCTTTCACAGTTCACCTTCTACTTGGTTAAGTGCTTCTCTGCCTCAGTTGCTCATGTCTCACTAACAGGATGTGGCCAAGTTTTATTTCAGTCCATTTAGGTGCAATTGGTGGTGTGAGGCTTCTTAATGTTTCTTCATAACCATGGGCAAAACTTCTAGTAAGGGTCTTTTTGTATTCACATCGGTTCATTCTTTTCCGTCCTATTTCCACATTAAACCCTTCTTAATTTTTTTAAAAAAACTTTAAACATAGCTAAAAATACACGTCAGCAGTAGGAGACATTCAACATTTGATGGACAACTCAATCAGCCATAAAAGTGGGATTGCATCCATTTAAAATTCCTGAAGCTTCTTACTACAGTACTTGACTGTGCACTTATCAACCTAAGAATGAGTGTTTTGGGAATGTAGGAGATCAACGAAAATAAAGATCACTTTAACTTATAATAGTGACCTTTCCCCATCTATGACTTCAAGATGTCTCCATGTTCCCACCAACCAGACTGAGAGTTCTGGGGCCTGTAGTCTGATAAATTTCAAGGTATTCCTGTAATTAAAAAAAAAATAGAGTTCATTAGTGAGTGGGTTTCTTCAGTTGTAGATTTATTTCCAAATACAGGTAATCCTCAATTTACAATAGTTCATTTAGTGACCATTCAAATTTACAATGGCACTGAAAAAACAGACTAGTGACCATTTTTCACATTTATGACCATTGTCACATGATGAATCTATCGCTTGGCGATAGATTCATATTTATGACAGTTGTAGTGGTCCAGGATTATGTGATCAACTTTTGTGACCTTCTAATAAGCAAAGCCAATAAGGAAGCCAGATTCACTGAACAACCATGTTATTAACTTGAGAACTACAGTGATTCACTCAATAACTACGACAGGAATAGTCGTAAAATGGGGCAAAATTCACTTAACAACTTTCTTGCTTAGCAACAGAGATTTTGGGTTCAATTGTGGTTGTAAGTTGAGAACTACCTGTATTATTCAAAGCCATTCAATATGTTAAAAGGGTAAGCTACTTTTTGGAGTAAGCCTTACAGCCAGATTTCCAAAATAGCTTGAGTCTTCAGCAACAAAAACAGCTGCAATGGAAATATTGATAAAATTATACCTGAAGATTCCTCTTCTCCGTATCTGCCTACAGCAAACATACAGCTTTATTGCATTAATGCCACAAAGGAAAAAATCGGTAATTGCCTTTTAATTTAAAAGCTATTCCAAGCATCCTCCTACCTAGTGGCTGTCAAGCCAGAAGACATGATTAGCCCTCAAATAATGATATTGAGAGCAGCTCTTGAGACAAACCAATTGTTTGTACAACACTTATTTTAGCAGGAAACATCCTTGTTTCAGGTATGAGAGCATCCTGGCTCTATGCAAGGATGACATTGCAATTGTTTATACTCATAAACCTGCCTTCATGTGAAACACCATAATTTTAGAAATCCAAATGAACCCTTAGTGAGATGGTTCATTAAAAAAAAAAGTCAGTCTAGTCATTTTGAGAACCACAGTTTATTTTTAGGAAAACTATCCTTCTGGGGGCAGAAGGGAAGCGTAGGCAGGCTAGATGGATGGTGACAAGTGATGACATCACCCTCTTACCCAAGGCAGCTGATTGGTCCTCTCTTTACTGCCGCAGAGTTTAAATTCATGCACTCTCATAGAGGATACTAATTCCTGGGATTTGAAAATAGGATTCAATTTTTTTATGCTGTAAGGAAGTTATTTTTTCTTAAGACAAGGACTTCTGGATTGGAATAAGTAAAGGTAAAAAAATAATTCTCTATTTTGTTCTGAAATTGTTAAGAATAAAAAAAACTAATGCAGAAAGCACCTGCGGATACGTAGTGATAGTGAAAGAAATTAGAGAATACGTAGATTATTATTACCTGTAGAGGCTATAAATCTTAAAAATCAGCTTTAATTATTTCATCTTTCAAATGTGTACATGTAAAAGTGTAGAATGAGAACCTTATAGGAAGGGTCTCTTAAAAAGTAAGATTTTAAAAATTATTTTGATAATCAATAATTAAAATAGCTATTATGTATTTTTACATGTTAAATGTATTTAACATGTTAAATGTTAATGAGTATAAATAAAGCAAATACATTTTGGATATAAATTAATTTCACCTTTGTGAATAAGATTTACTTAGATTTAATTAATAACTGTGGAACTATTTCTCTACGAGAAATAGGTGATTTTCAAAAGCAGGAAAATTTACTCCTATATATCAATTAATGGGACAAGGGAAAAACTTGTTGATTCATTAATTTTGGTTGGGCAAAATTCAAACTAATAAAACATTCTAAGTTTTTGTGGTTATATATGTAGTGTGGAGGGAAAGGGCAGGTCTAATTTATAGCACCAGGAAGCATATAAAAAACCATCAAATTTTGCTCTCAATACACTATGAAAAGACCATGTACATATAAACTTATATACATACAGACATTTATGATGGTCTCTCCTGTTGCCATGGTCATGGCAGTACAATCAGTAGTCTGATAGTTATACATATTTTCTAGGTCTATGTGAGCAAATTGAAATCTGCTCACAGATTTATTTTCAACATCTGTGTCATAGTCATTTGTACCTTCTGCCTATTTCTATCAGTTGTTTTTTTTAAATAAAAAAGACAACTTTCCCAATTCACAAATAATGATCTGGAAGGAAAAGTCCTTGTCTTCCTATAGTAAATATGATATATCTGATTAGATGTTATTTCTGAAAATTGTGTCCTGGAAAGCTAAATCTGGCAGCCTATGGATCAAATCTATCTTGTCATTTATTTATGCCATCCTATCAATAGCCTTTCGCTCTGAATGAGCTAAGATGTATCTCAACACAATAAAACGGAAGCAACAATCAGAGATCTTTGCCAGTGCTATAAACAATTGCTGATTTGGGCACCCATCTTTTATTGTTACAGACATCGTAAAATAAAAATGAAGATAACTGGTCTCTTGGTCATCTCATTATGGAGTCTCTGCTGGGCTCGTCCTGTAAGTAATCTTTAATGTTTTAAGGTGACTCAAAATGTTCTTCCAAAAGCTTGAAATGACATTTGCCCCTCTAAGCCAAGAGTTCCTTTTTAAGAGGTTTATTTATTTATTGATAACATTTGTACAGCCATCCCTTTTAAAACCAGATTCTGAGTAGCTCATAATAGATGCACAGTAAAAATATTTATTTCCCCTTCTAATATTTTCAGGTATCCAGATACTCAGGTGCACACCATAGCAACTCCAAAGAACACTGGGTAAGTAAATCAACTTCAATATTGGTTTTCAAACTGAGATTATTTTAGACATTGTCCTTATAACGTCTGTGCAAAATCAGAGTGTAAACACGCATGGAACCTTTGTGGGACTGTTGAAAGGACTGCATTTAAATAGGAGATAGATGTCGTTGTATCCCTCCCCCTATGTTTTAACATAGATGGTCTCTTTGACAGCAACCTCCCATGTTAGAATTGAACAGCCCTCCCTCAGCAGAGTGAGGGATACAGCATAACCTATGTCCTGTCTACAACATAGTCCTTTCAATGGCCTCCACAACTCTCAGAAAGTTAACAACTGACCTCTAGGGTGACTGCAAAGAATATAAATCCTTCCATTCCTCCTCCAATCTGTTCTTCCCCAGCTACGGACCCCAAAGAACGCAGCGCACACAAAGTCCGTTCAAACCTTAGTTTACTAAATAAACCAGTTTTTTTACAACAACGGCTGTTAATTAACTGCATTAACAGCCGCCAAGAATTCAAAGAATAATACTGAAAGCTTACTGTGGTTGGCAGAATGCTCAGAAGCAATTTGCAGGAAGCTGATAAGATAAGCAAGACAAGACATGAAGATATGTGAACAAAGTTGTTCCCTGCAAATTGCTTCAGTCGGCGTTCCTCCTTAAATAGGCTAAGGGAGTGGCCAATTAGCCCCAAGCCTTACTCTCGAGGAGACCTCCTCCTGAGGAGACACTCCTGCCTTTTGGCAGCTCTGCACGCCCGTGCATCGAGAAGAGGCTCCTCCTCTTCGTCCTCTTCACTTAAGGGAGCTTCTGGAGGTTCTGAAGGCCCTGGCTGAATCCCCGCCTCTGGCACCACATCTTCTCCAGCCTCCTCATTGTCTGACTCGAGTGCCAGCTGCACATAACCACATACGGGCAACAACACAGTCAGTTAGAACTGAAGAAACTGCTTGGATGAGAGGTGAAATATTTTCAGAGAAAAAAACCTCCCCAAGAAAGACCAGTTGCCTTTTGGAAAAACCATCTTTGGGACAGCCATGACCTGATGATTGAAAATCTCCATAGACAATTCTTTATATCCCTCATTCTTTCTTGTCTACTTTCAGCTACTTTTCTTATGCTCACTCATACATTTTTCTCTCTTCTTCACCTGTTCTCTTGGGCTTTCTTGCTCACTCTGTCTCATTGTATTGCTCTTTCTCTGTCTCTTGCTTTGTTACTTATCTGCTCCATTGCTTGTTCCCTCATTCATGCAGTCTGTTATCTGCTTTGCTATTTGCTTCATTGCTCACTCCACTGCTCACATCTCACTCATCCTTTCTGTTACACAACAATTCATCCTCTCCTCTCATTCAGCCTTATCTTGCTTTCTCTCATTGTTTTTTAAAGCTGCAGTGGAGGCTTCTGACAGTTGCTAGGGAGTGGACTTTCCTACCTCTGCCAGTGCTGCTCTAATGTCCAAGCTGCTGATCAAACAGAGTTCATCTAAGCCATGTAAATTTTGCTTTCTGAGGTGACATCTGCCTCAATCTTTCTAGCCTTCAAATCTGGCTCTGCTAGTTGGCCTGGAGTTTCAATGGGGGGCACAGTTTGCTGGAGGTGATGGATTGACTGAGAGAAAATAGTCCATAGTGTTTGTACACTTAGTTTTAACATTTAATTGTTGTTAATCTTAATCTTAATGTTTTTAATGTTTGTATATCTATATTTTATGCTATTGTAAGCATCCCAGGGTCACTTGAGATAGTGAGATGGGTGGCATATTAATTAATTAATAATAAATTCATAACTCTTATAATGTGTGACTAATAGGGGTGAAATCCAGTAGGTTCTGACAGGTTCTGGAGAACCGGTAGCAGAAATTTTGAGTAGTTCGGAGAACCAGTAGTGGAAATTTTGACTAGTTTGGAGAACTGGCAAATACCACCTCTGGCTGGCACCAGAGTAGGGTGGGAATGGAGATTTTGCAATATCCTTCCCCCAGAAGTGGGGAGGGAATGGAGATTTTGCAGTATCCTTCTCCTGCCATGCCCACCAAGCCACACCACACCCACCAAGCCATGCCCACAGAACCAGTATTAAAAAAAATTGGATTTCACCACTGCTGACTAGTACTTCTTATAAGCTCAGCCAAGTGGACATGGAGGGAAATTATTAAAGAGACATTACATCCTGTCTCCCAGCTCACAGATTACAAAGTGTAGTAATGAGGCTAATGTGGAGAATCTGGATTTCTTCTTCAGAGGGGATACATTGCAAATCCAGTGTGTCAAGATTCTTAATCAGTCCTGCAGATACTATGGATACATTCCCTCCCATTGTAAACAATGAGATAAGATCCTTTACATAGAAAATATGGCAAAAATATTTCATTTCTGTCTTGCCAATAGAAATATCATCAGATGGTATATTCCTTGAAACATCTGATATTAACTTGCTCTTGGGATGACAATAAGATGATCATGTTTCTATATTATAATATGAATACATAGAAGATATATCTAGCAACGCATCCTCTTATTTCCATTTCTTGGATAGTCTATTTCAGTTGAAGAAGGCTTGAACAAGAGAACTGACTCTACAGATCTTAGTGATGAAGATGCAGAAAACAGACTAAGCTCAAGCACAGAAGACAGAAGAAGAGATCTTGGCGGCAACAGCTGTGAAAGTTGTGAAAGCAACAGCTTTCCCAGGGAGGTTTCCAGCAGAAGCCTTGAGAGCTTTTCAGAAGATGATCATGAATGGAGCACTCAGGACAATGAAGAGGGAGTTTATTTTGGACATCAGATGGTCTATAGGAAAAGGGCAGGCAACAAGGATTCCCACTATCATCGAAAGGAAATAAATAAGGAGAGTTCTGATGATGAATCTGCTGGCAGAACATCATTGGTAGGTCTTCAAAGCTTTCTTGTATAAGCGCCGAAGTGCAATGGATGGGTTATTTTGACATTAGGGGGAAAAAAAAAAACTAGGAAGCTAGGAATAGTCAACATTTAGTAATACAAAATGCAATTAATTTAAGGCATGGGGAAGGAGACCAAAGACCTATGGAAGACTATAAGAAGGTCTGATGAAAGATTGCAGGGATTCTTTGCATTTTTAACTGCATAAAACCCATTTTAAAGGCCAGAGTTCAGTTTGCATGTGTTTCTTACCTTTAAATGATAGAAAATTAAAATGCCTATTTTTTGACATTATGATTTGTGAAAGATTTAGAGTAGCAACATGGATTTCAAGGACACCATGGATTACAGAAGTGGAAGCAGCTGCCAGTTATTCAGAAACAAAAATGCCAGTTTAAATATAAATTATTAAATATACATTGTTATTATTATGATTATAAATCATAAATTAAATCTTATGACCATTGCTTTACGAAGGCCCTTCAGTCAGGGGCGCTATTCAGCAGGTTCTGACAGGTTCTGGAGAACCAGTAGCAGAAATTTTGAGTAGTTCCGAGAACCGGCAAATGCCACCTCTGGCTGGCCCCAGAGTGAGGAGGGAATGGGGATTTTGCAATATCCTTCCCCCAGGAGTGGGGAGGGAATGGGGTTTTTGTAGTATCCTTCCCTTGCCACGCCCACCAAGCCACGCCCACAGAACCGGTAGTAAAAAAATATTGAATTCCACCACTGCCTTCAGTAATGTAGGAAATAATGTTATATACTTTAAAAAATGTAGCTATGAGATGCACTTTTATGAATGAAGCTGGATAGAAGCCAGAGCTACAACTATTCTATGAAGCCTATAAAGACTTACAATGAGCTTATGTTGCCCCCCCCCCCCATTTGTCTTCTGGCACAGGAGGACCAAAGTGAAGGTCACCTTTTTGGGCCTAACAAAATATCCAAAGAACAGTTTGATGTTGAGAATGATGGCATGGTTTATACCCCAGAACAAGTCCTTTATACTTTTGTGGAGAGAGGAGGAAGTGATCTAACAGCTGAAGAAGATGTCAGTGGTGATGACTCTTTAGATGGAAATAACGATGAAGACCCTGGGTACACCAAATCTCCAAGTGAAGTAGATGCTCTGCAACCTCCAGCAACTCATGGAGAACAGGATGGTGGTCATACCAGAGCTCGACATTTTGATGATAGTAGCAGCAGTAGCAGTAGCAGCAGTGAAAGCAGAAACCTTGAGAAAGAGGACAACCACATTATTGATTATGGCAGAAGGCATGGAAGGGATAGTTACAGTAGCAGCCAAGAGGATGGATATGATTTTCAAAGTGAAGAAATGCAAGGAGACGAGCCAAGGACTTTTGAGAGCCATGGCAGTGATTCCCACATGCTTCCTGAGGCTATTCATTCAAAAGAAAGCAGCCAAGAAACCCATAGCAGTAGCAAAACAGTAGAACATTTTGAAAGGAAACCATATCATTATGTTGATGGTGATTCAGATGAAGATAACAGCCCTGAATATGAACAGAACAAATCCTTGAAAGAAGATGATGATAATTCTCAGGCAGACAGCCAATTTGTAGAAGATATTAGTCAATCAACAGAAAATGTTCCCAGTCAATCCAGAGAAGATGAAACCAGTCATTCTGGGAAGTCTATAGAGAGCTCATCCAGGGAACAATCTAGAGAGAACCTTAACAGTCATTCTACAGAAGATATGCATAGCCAATCCCGAGAAGATGATAAGCACAGCCGGTCCAGGGAGCATGATAAGCACAGCCGGTCCAGGGAAGATGATAAGCACAGCCGGTCCAGGGAAGATGATAAGCACAGCCGGTCCAGGGAGCATGATAAGCACAGCTGGTCTAGGGAAGATGGTAAGAATAGCCAGTCCACAGAAGATGATAAGCACAGTTGGTCCCAAGAAGATGCAACCAGAGGGCACAGTCAGAGCCAGTCTAAAGAGAACACGAGCAGCCATTCCAGAGAAGACAAACATAGCCAATCACGAGAAGATGATGTTCATAGTCAGTCCATAGAACTTTCTAGCCAATCAGGAGAGAATGAAGACACAGCATCTGAAGAAGATGTAAAGAGTGACTCCATTGAAGATACCAGAAGCTCCCAAGAAAAAGTTGTGCAAAAGTCTAAAGAGACAGAAGAGGAATCAAACGAACGCAATCCTAGCAAATCTCAGGAGAGTCACTCTGTTGAAAAATCAGGAAACATGCCACCAAGAGCCGCTGAATCCAGAGAATTCAAGTGGCATCACAGCAGATCAAGTGAGAAGAGCTCTTCTATGGAAGAGAGCGAAGAGTCAGCTGAAGACACAAAAGAATCCGTTGAGGACGACAGCAGATTGTCTCAAAGTGCATCATCTGAGAGTAGCAAAGTATCTGAAGAAAGTGCCAGCAGTGATGACAGTAATTCAAATGAAGGGCAAGATCAGCAAAGCAGATCATCAGAAACCAGTGAATCCAAAGAGGAAGTCAGCAATTCTATTGAAAGACCCAGTCAATCCAGAGAGGATACTATGAGCCAGTCTGACAGCATGGAAGATAGCAGTTGGTCAAGAAGCAAGGAGCTTGAAAGCCGAAAACTAATGCTTGACTTTTACCATAACAAACCCTTTAGTGATTATGATGATAACGATTGCCAGGATGGGTATTAATTTAATGCACAAAAAACAAAGAAAGCCAACTTTGTATAGTAGTCGGAGGTCAGGATTCTTTCTTTTAATTTATTTAATTGTTTTAGAAATGTGAAAGTTGACAGGTAGAAATGATAATTCTAGAAGAACCAGAGGCTCCAATGAAGCACAAATGCACCTGAGAAATGTCAAAGAAGATGAAATCAGTTTCTGCAAGATTTGACACGCATTGATTGCTGTAGAATTAAGTTCAAAGAAAAATATCAATTAAAGCTATTTCTCAGAATAAACAATTGAGGAATTTTGCAGAAACTGAGAGTTTGGATAACAGTGGCAGCTGCCAGTAGATTTCCTTTACAAATTCTTTCAGCTGTCATTTAAGATTTTTTTAGAGGCCGATATTCATTTCTTTCACATAGGCCTACTTAAAAAAAAATCAGTTTACACACATGCACATATGTGTTCACAACAATCCAAAAACATGTGGTTGACTGCTGTTTTAAATTGTGTCTATGATCAATTTAATAGGAAGTTTTCCCTTTAAGTACACAGGGTCCCCCCCCATTATTATTATTTTTTGATGCATGGATGCCCCTGCCCCCAAATTTGCACTCCTGAAATCTGGTGGCACAATACAGATCTTCTCATACCAACCAACAACAAATCTTTGGGACAAAGTCCCAATTCTTTGTCATGATGTCAACAGATTATCAGCACACTTCCTATAGGTTTGGAAGAAGAAGAGGAATAACATGTTAATGACATAGGTACAACATTTGTGTATTAAGATTAGACTCAATGGCTTGTGACTAAGTGGCACTTAAAGAAATTTAGTTACTACAGGGACTGCACAAAAGGAGACAAAGAGAATATGTGTTCCAATGCACGTCAGCTGGTCTGCAGCCTTAGAAATATCATTAATAATATGGGATGTATGAATATTTTGTAATAAATGTATAGCTGTATTGGAAAATATTATATTTTAATCCCTCCTTTTTATACAAGTGGACTTAAATTAAAAAATAAAGCAATCCTCTTCTTAGCAATAAAAGTTTTTTAAAAACCAATAATTGATTGCCTGCTTTAATATTTATGCTAGGAGACACTTTAATATATTGTATTAAGATTTGAATATCGGTGTGTCACAATAGTAGCAGAATACATATGTATTTGAGAAATAGAAACGCTTCCTCCTCATAGACTAGTTTTTAAGCAAAAACATTTTGAAAAAAGTTAAGGAGATTTTTTTTTTTTGGAGTGTAAGAGCAATTAATCAATGGAATAGCTTGCCTTCTAGGGTTCTAGTACTCCATCACTGTAAGTTTTCAAAAATAGACTGGACAATTATTTGACTGGGATTGTATAAAACTGCTGGCTCCTGCCTTGAAGACCTCCTTCCAGCTCTATGATTCTATGAGAATTCAAGAGAAACAGGTTTTCAAAAATTATGCACTTATTATTATTATTTATTTTTATTTTATTTATTTATTTTATATTGGATTTCTATACCGCCCTTCTCCCTGAGGACTCAGGGCGGTGTACAGCCAGATTAAAAAACATGCAGAACAAATATTAAAAACAATTAAAAGATATATAAATTTGGCCCAATTAAAACTCATTACCAATTAAAAACGTTTAAAACATTTAAAAAACAGTTAAAAATTTCATCTTAAGCCATAATTATTATTATTAGCAATTATTATCTCTTAGATAACATTTTGGAATTTATTGGAACAAGCAACTTAGAATGTCCCAAAGGTATTTTTCAAAAGGCAGTTGGACTTTCTTGTTTTTTCCCCTTGAAAATGTTTTGCCTCTCATCCAAGAAGCTTCTTCAGTTCTGAAGTGAAGAGGCTTCTTGGATGAGATGAGAAGCGAAATGTCTTCCAAGAAAACAAAAGGTCCAGTTGCCTTTTGGAAAACACCTTTGGGACAACCATGAGCTGGATGATTGACAACCTCCATAGACATCAAGCAACCTAGAAGTTTTATGATAGCACAGTTTTTTCTTTTTCAACCTGGCACCTTTCTGATATGTTGGGAGAGCAGTGTTCAGAATTCCCAGCAAATAATTAGTTGTGCTAGCTGGGAATTTTAGAACAGTATTGGAGAATACCAGGTTGGGGAAAAACTGCTATATCACAATATATGGATATTTGCTGAAATAAAAAGGGTTAGCCATTCCTCCCCACTCACTGAAAACAGTCTGGTATATTTCTGTACTCATATAAATTAAAGGCCACCATTTCCTTCTTCCACACCATGCAACATGAAAATATCCCTTGGCCAAAATAGATTCCTGCAGTGGTGGGCAGGGCCGGATTTAGATGAAAAGAGGCCCTAGGCTATTCCACTTATGAGGCCCTTTCACCTATAGTGAAAGTGTAATTTTAATTTTGCTAACAATTTGAATGTAGGCCCCTCTTGATCTTGAGGCCCTAGGCTGAAGCCTAGTTAGCCTATAGGAAAATCCGGCCCTGGTGGTGGGATTCAGCCAGTTCACACCACTTCGGGAGAACCGGTTGTTAACTTTCTGAGCAGTTTGGCAAATTGGTTGTTGGAAGAAATTATTAGGGCAGAGAACCAGTTGTTAAATTATTTGAATCCCACCACTGGATTCCTGTCTAGGAAACCTGAAGCATTTGCAGGCACAGGCCCAATAATGTTTCTTTATTTGAGCGTGTTATATTAGCAAAGCAAATGTATTTAGTTAATACGAGTTTAAGTTTTAATATGTTGTATGAACCCAATCATTGTTTAGTTTTTCAAAATATTTGTCATATGAGTACAATTCCTATCACAGTGCTTGAGTCCCCTCAAGTATTCCTTTACAGATCTGACCCTGAGTGATGGATGCTTCCTCAGAGCAAGCAAAGTCAGTGTTGTGAGAGGACAGCAACACTGTCACAAGCTTATAATTTAACTTTAACCGGAAAAGTTGTAAAAATTGCAACTTTGCAAACAGCCAGAAAGTGGCACTGCTGTGTAAATCAAGCATTGTAACTATCCAGCTGTTTTTGGCTGGACTCAAATATTTGCTGGGCAAACTTTCCATAGAAGTTTAGAATGTAGAATAACAGAGTTGGAAGAGACTTTGGAGGTCTTCTAGTGCAACTCTCTGCTCAAGCAGGAGACCTTTACCATTCCTGACAAACGTCTATCCAATCTCTTCTTGAAAACTTCCATCCCTCAGGAAATTTCTCCTTTGTTCTAGGTTGGATCTCTCCTTAATTAAGTTTCCATCCAGCCATACAACAAGTTGTATCTCTACATGAAATGATAAAAAATGGGAATTGTAGAATTGAGCCCAATTGGAAATGTGCCTGCAGCAATGCATAATGATTTGCATAAAGATTGGTTTCTTCGTATGAAACACATATTGTTTTCTCAAGACCACTTTTACTGCCAGCACCACTGATTGAGACAGATCTATGTGTTCTGCCCCAGCTCCGGATTTCTGAGGATATTGACATACACCAACGGTCCTTATCAAATTTATTAAGTAGCAAGAATAAACCAAAGTAAGGCAAAGGTTAGCATCCAGCCCAGAAAACAAAATACGATAAGACTTTTCCAAAAATGCTCTGTTGATAATTACAAGTTGTTTCCAGCAACAAACTTACTAAAGGTGTGTGACTTAAATAGGCTAAGGGAGTGGCCAATTATCCTTAAGCCTTACTCTCGAGGAGACCTCCTCCTCCTGAGTAGCCACTCCTGCCTTTTGGCAGCCCTGCGTGCTCGAGCATTGAGAAGAGGCTCCTCCACTTCGCTCTCTCCACTTGAAGGAGCCTCTGGAGGTTTTGAAGGCCCTGGCTGAGTCTCTGCCTCTGGCACCACATCCTCTTCAGCCTCCTTGCTGTCTGACACGAGTGCCAGCTGTGCAGGCTGCTAGTGCGACACCACACCAGCCTCCTCGTCATCGGGATCAGCCACAATCTGCGCAGGCCACTGGCGGGCCACAACCTATGATAGTTCCAGTACAAACTTTTATAATATTTCCAGTTCTACATTCCGTTTCCAAGTAGTCTGTTTTCTACTTGCAAGGAATTCATGTATCTCACAAAGCTTGGAAACACCTCTGATGTTAACATCTCAATTTTCCATGTATGTAAATATACTAATATATGTATACATTCAATTTAAATATTCATCTCATTTCTTGCCATTCTTGCATATTATCCAGTCTTCATCCTTTGCCTGCCAATTCACTGCAAAGTAGTTTTTTTAAAAAAAGATTGAATGAGTTGGACATCAACTATGCTGATGATATCCAGCTTTATCTCTCTACCCTGGCTGCCTGAGTGATGCCATGGATGTCCTGTCCCAGTGTGCGTGGAAGCTGTGAGGGCTTGGGTGGCTCAACTCAAGCAAAACTAAGAGGAAGGTTCCATTGTTGCTCTTGGATGGCAGAGCCAGAGGGTAATCTGGGTGCCCTCCTGAACTCACAACTCCTGATCAGAAGCCTTTGTACATCTTCGGGTTGTGTGCCAGCTGCATCCATGCTTGGACTGGAGGGTCCTTTGCTCACTCCAAATGAATCTACCCTTGAAGAGAGTTCAGAAACTTGTATCTGGTACAGAATGTGGCAGCACAGGCAGTTATTCGGCACATGTAACACTACTTCTCCATGAGCTCCATTGGAAGCTGGTGTACTTCTGAATGCAATTCAAGGTGCAAGTTGTCACCTTTAAAGATTTTCATGCCTTTGGACATGGATACTGTATCAGGGGAAGATGGAACAGACACCTCCTGTAGCACCCTGCCAGCCAAAACAGAGTGTTCAACTGTAAGTGATTTCATAAACCAGGGGTGTCAAACTCAAGGCCTGAGGGCCTGATCCAGCCCGCAGGATGCTTAAATCTGGCTCACAGGGCCAGCCTGGAAATATCAAAGGACTGGCCCGCTGTGCCTCTGCCAGCTATAACGGGCTGTGCGTGGCCTCCCGTGCCTCATTTTCGCTTTCAATGGCCTTCTGCAGCATCTGCTGGTCAAAAATGGGCCACGTGGAGGCCTCCTGAGGGCCCTGCAGGGCCTGTTTTTGGCCAGCAGAGCGCTACTGGAGGCCTGGGTGGTTGAAAACAGGCCATGCAGGGCCCCTGCATGGCCTGTTTTTGGCTGGCAAAATTCTGTAGGAGGCGAAAATGGCGAAAATGAGGCATGTGGGGGGGGGGCACACACGGCCCATTTGAGTTGGCAGAGGCACTGCGAGCAGATCCTCTGATATTTCCAAGCTGGCCCTATGGGCCGGATTTAAGCATCCTGCAAGCTAGATCCAGCTGGCGGGCCTTAAATTTGACACCCCTGGTTTATGAAATCACTTACAGTTGAACTCAACTTGAAGAAGGTGGTCTATAAGGAGAAGATAGTTACATTTTGATATAACAGGAAAAGATGGGAAGAATGTCTAGCTTCTAAAGCCTGATCTTTTAAAAAAATAAAATAAATGTGTTAGGTTGGGTTACCATTATTTCCTGGAACAAATCACCCTGAAAAGTTGTTTTTGATTGAGAGACTTTAAGAAGAACCAGGATTGTAGACTAGGCTGGCAAGCTGAACAAACTTTTTGATAATGATAATGGCAAAGCACATCAAAGCACAGCAGCACTGTGCTTATGCTATTAGCTGTGTTAGAGTAGGATTCTGGGTGGTTGAACGCTAACAAATAGTGCACATCAAGGCAGGAAAAAAAATAATCATTTGTATACACATTTAGCTAAAATTAAATATATTTTATATGTTTCATTGTCAGTCATGTATTTAATAATTTAACTGTCTTTCTCTTATAACGAATATGTGGTACCATCTTTTGAAGATCTTTATTTATTTTAATTTATTTTATTATTCATATTTCTATGCCGCCCACTCTCCGAGGACTCTGGGCGGCTTATACCAAAGACAGTATACTAAATAGCATATTGCCCCCAACAATCTGGGTCCTCATTTTACCCATCTCGGAAGGATGGAAGGCTGAGTCAACCTTGAGCCAGTGAAATTTGATCCGCTGATCTGCTGAACTAGCAGTCAGCTGAAGTAGCTGCAGTACTGCGCTCTAACCACTGCGCCATCTCGCCTCTTCTGCAGAGGATGGAACCAAGGCTTTGTGGACTTGCATGACTCTAGAACTAGCAACCCAGTGGCTAGCTGCCAATTCAGACTTTACTCACACAAAACAAAGATTAGACTGCAAGCATTCCGATAAAACAGGCAGAGTTTCAACAATACAAAAATTAATCCAAATGCAGTCCGATAAAGCAGGCAAAGTCCAGTAACGCAGAGATCATGGATTATTTCCACTTTTTCCTTGTCACAAACTGAACCGGCCACCACACCCTCTTTTATACCCTGTGGGGTGTGGTCCAGTGACTCAGCTAATCTCTGGCACACCTTCCCCTCTGCTGCGCACGCTTCTCCCTGCGCCTCTGCCGAGGGTCCAGCCAGCACTTATCTTCTTCGTCGCTGTCCACCTGTGGCTGCGGGGACGTGCTTGGCTCTGAGCCTATCTTTTGGCCTTCGGTGTCCTCTGGAGGCATTGCCAGAGACGAGGGTCCTGGAGAGGGAGGCCTTGCCAACTCCTCTCTCTCACTCTCAGAGTCTGCATCTGTCGATAGCCCAGGCTCAGGCAACAGAGCCACAACAAGAACCTCAAGCTGTATATTCCATCTGGAAGGAAAGAAAATCCTGGCAATGCCTAGAGGTCAGACAAAATTTAATCTCCTGAGATGACTGAGCCAAAGGATCTCTGTGATAAGATACATCTTGGAGTTTGTGTCATGGTTTAATTATTTTAGTTACTTGTTTGTTTTCTGGTGCCTTCAAGTCAGGGCTGACTCCTGACAACTGCCTAGGTCCCTGTGGTGGTCAGATTAATGTAGCAGAATTCTTCTACCTTCTTTGGCAAGCACAGAAGATTAAATACTTGGGATGCTGTGGGTTATAATATTAATGACTTCAGGGATTCTTCCTGAATGATTGAGGTTAAGATGGCATGTCTGGCTGTTGTGGTAATTTGTTCCGATCAATAAAACTGAAATAAGCGTCTCATTGAATTTTCTGAAAGGAAACCTAACACTTGTTTCATAGGCACTTATTAGCAATTTGCTAAAATAAGGACACTTCCATTTACTCAGGCTTTTCCAGAGTTCCTTGGTGAACTTGAGTGTGCTTTGACTCTTTTTAGAGTTGGCTCAAAACCACATAAATATGGAAATGACTGATGTGCACAATCAATCAGGAGATTTTCCTGCAATCCAATTCAGTTCACTGATCCTTAACCTAGGAATTTCTTTGTGATTTATGCAAAATGTCATCGAAGATTTGTCATTGCAGTAGCAATTCCATAATATATGACATTGAAAGGAACCCAAAGCAAAATAAAACCCCCAAAGACAAACCAATGGATACCGTGCACTTTGGAGATTTTTTTTTCAAATGTCAGAAGTGCAAGCTTCTGTCATTTGGTATAAAAAGTAAAATTGGAAATGGGGAGGAACGAGACAATTTGGTGCCTTTCAGAAGGTTTGGAATTCAGCTCCCATAATTCCTTACTAACTACCCATAGTGTAGGCTGAAATAAAAATCCTCAATTTCTGGAGGGTAATAAATTGTCTAACTTTGTTGTCAACTGTAGCCATATAATGCTTAAAATGTCTGTGCTATTTGATACAATATATTACCAACTTCCTAGATTTGTAGTTTAGCTACACTGGTAGGGAATACAAAAACACCTTAATGGGGTTAAAGTATTTGTACATTTATCCTACAAGTAGCTATTCTGACTAGACGTTGCTCTTCAGCATCTCCAGAAACAAGACAACTTTCTATATTCTGGTATCAGATTCTTCAAAGAATGCTAAGAGCCAGAACCTGTAAGTTTCTGTATTCAAGACAAGTGGGTCTAGGACAACAGCTGGGATCATCAGAGCCTTTTAAAAGCATTTTTTCTACAACCTTTTTGGCCAAAAAATACTTTTAAAAGGCTCTGATGATCCCAGCTGAGTTGCCTGCTCATCAGAGGCTTTCTTTTCTTTTAAAAGCAAAAATAAAAAATGCTTTTAAAAGAAAACAAAAGCCTCTGGCGATCAGGCAACTCAGCTGGGATCGTCAGAGTCTTTTAAAAGCATTTTTTTTTTACAACTGAAGAGGTTGTAGAAAAAATGCTTTTAAAAGTAAAAAAAAAAAAGTTGGCCACGCCCACCCAGTCACATTAGCCCCCCACCAAGCCACGCCCACAGAACCGATAGTAACAAATTTTACATTTCACCACTGAGCTGGATCCTTATGGAAAATTTCATGTTCTTCCTCAGTTTAGGTGAACTGCGGCCACTGGGAGAACAAATGGTCCTTTTTAAAATTTGGGACATTGTATAATGTTGGGGAATTGCGTAGCAGCTGTCCGGATGAAATCAAAGCCACTAATATAAATTAGTAGTCTTTTATATATGCATAAATATATTTAACATTAAAACTTGCAGCAGTTTTTTTGTCATCATCCGGAAGAAAAGAACACAAGATAGTCGGGGACACAGGAACATTGTGAGGTAAATTTAAACAGCATACAGAACACACAAAAGAAAAAGGCGGGAAAAAAGGGAACCGCCCCCTTTATACCTACAGCAACCAATCATAGCGTCGATTGCCTCATGCATGAGTCAGCACTCTCTATTTAATCGCCTACAACTGTGTTTTTCTGGCCTATTGTACACTTTACTGTTCCAGCTACTAAATTCAATATCTTAGCAGACAGAAAAAAAGCAAGACATGAGCAATTTCTCCAGGATTTCTGTTCCTGGTGATTGTTCCTCATGATTAACAATAATCATATCACATATTTATTTATGATTTATGGTTACGATTGTGGCACAACATTTCAGAAATATATTCCTGTATTTTTAGTCAAACTTTGACATGTCAAAAAGGAAAAGCTACTTTTAATTATCACACTTCTGCAGCCTTTATATTCTCCTCTAATTCAGTTTCTATTCCATCCCCCCACCCTCAAAATATTATCTCTTGGATTATTTTGATGAAAAAAATAACAGTATCATACTGATATTCATTCTCTCTTAAGGACTCTCGTTGTTCTAAATATGTTTCTTGCTTTTCACCGCAGTCCTGCGGTCATTTTGGTTTTTTTGTTTTTGTTTCTGTTTTAAATACATGCTTTTGGCCCTTCCCATATATTTTTTTTTTACCAGGATTATATTTTTTAGGACACCAAAATGCAATATTAAAACTGCAAGCTTAATTATGCAGACAAATGTATCCTTAATGCCTGTTCTCCCCCCCCCCCATATAATAGTATACCACCATCAAGAACAACAAAAAAAAAGGAAAAGGATTTCAAAGCGTTCTGTACAAAAGACCACTCTTTCATTTGGGCTTTCATTGAGAACTATATTTTGAGAACACCACAGGAATGTAGCCTTATTTTTAAAAGGGACTTTTTTTTTCAGCCTCAGGCTCTCTCTTTGCTGCTACACCTTGTGAGAAGATGTGCGAATCATGGCAACCAGGCACATTATATGATTTCAAATGCTGTTTTCGGGATGTGCACAGGGGCTGCCACAAGGAAGAGGAGGTCATCCTATTCTCCAAAGCCTCTGAAGACAGGACAAGAAGTAATGGATGGAAGCTAATCAAGGAGAGATCCAACCTAGAACTAACATTTATTTATTATCATTCTTGATAGAACAATTAATCAATGGAACGACTTACCTCCAGAAGTTGGAGGTGCTTCAAGATTGGAAATTTTTAAGAAGAGATTGGACAACCATTTGTATGGAATGGTATAGGGCTGTGATGGCGAACCTATGGCACCCTCTCTGTGGGCACGCGAGCCGTCACCCCAGTTCAGCTCTGCCGCGCATGCGCCTTCCGCCAGCCACCTAGTCATCTAGTCTCTGCCGTGCATGCATGGGGGTGGGGCAAGTGCGGGGGTGCATGCGCGAGGCCGCATGTGCATTGCATTTTGGGGTTTTGGCCACGTGCACTTTGGGCACTTGGTCCAGAAAAGGTGTAGGGTTTCGTGTCTGAGCAGGGAGTTGGACTAGAAAACCTCAAAAGTCCCTTCCAACTTTGTTATTATTCTTATTCTTAAATCATCTTCAGTTATCAAAAGTTTTCTGTAGCCGAGAAAGAGAGAGAGAGAGAGATACCAGATACCCCAGGATTCTTCCATGAACTACACTGAGGCAGACCTCCTTTTGGGTCTTCTGTGAATTTTAAAAACAAATTTATTTGCTTATCGCCTTTAGAAACTGCCCTTCTCCCTCAGAGAGGGAGCGTAGGTTGTAGATGGCCATAGATGCTTCACAAAGTCAGGAACATAAAGTAATATAAAACTCCATCTGTTATTCAGTCTCTATGTATAGACATGGATTGGCCTTGGTTTGAGTGATTTCTTTTGGGAGTACTTTGTTTAATTTTTGTGGTCCATGCTTGGGTGACTTGTTTAAATCCATGTATACTCTTGTAATTTGCACACAGAACTTTCTCTTGCTTAGTCTTTGAATCAGATCCTTTCCCCATATTGATGTCTTCTTTTAACTCACAATGTAGAAATGGCCTTTTCATGTCCAGATGTTTCATTTGCGTCATTTGCTGTTGTTAGGCTCAGCAGCATTCTGATTGTTGTGTATTTAACTATTGGAATGCATGTCTCATTATCATCTGTATTTTTGTGAGTAACATGCTACAGCTATTCAAGACTGCTTTTGTCATCTTCTGCATTATACTTGATTGTGAATGTTCACTTTCAACCTTTCAATTATATGTTTGAAGGTAGTAGAATAAATGTCCAGATTTGTGTGTTTGTCTATTGCTTTTGCTTTTCTCTACTCTGCATCAGTTCACCTATGAAACTTGGTTTTTTTGGACAGTCAAATTGATGGTTTACTTTTGTTGGCTCTAACTTTAACATCTGCAGTTGATTGTATTTGCATTTCATTTGTCTCTCTGCTGAATTCAACCAGTAGCTCAGAAATGTTGTTTTAGTTATTCTATTAATATAGACACCCATCTCACATACTTGACTCTGGGCAGCTCAAAGAATTCAACAACAACAACAAAATTACAAATAACCAAAGTAAAAACAAATGAAATGGTATAGGGTCACTTGAAGACCTCCAAGGTCCCTCCCAATTCTGTTCTTATTCAAAACCACTTTATAGAAATTACGGTATAATCAGTGAAACAGAAAAAATGATACAGCCACACAAGAATAAAAGTACTTGTAAGCAATAGTTTTGAACTTAAAGGCATGATTTCCTTTTTCCCTTACAGGCAAGTTTGTGCTGAGGGTTAACAACTCACCTCTTCAATGCCACAATTAACTTCCTTTTCCAGAGTTGCCTTTAGAGCTCTCAGCACCCTTTATTATACTGTAGGTAATGTAGATGTAAAGGCCAGAACTTATTAAAGACACACTACATTACAGAACCTACTAAGCTCACTGCTCCCCAGAGAAAGCCCCAAATCCAGCATATGCATCCACAATGTCAAATGTAGGAAGTTTGTCACTCTTATCCACTTCGGTGTCTCCTTCTGAGATCTCTTGTGCCTGGATCTTCTAGTTTCTGGATCCAACTCAGTGTTGGTGATTATCTTGAAAGCCTTACAAAGTCGGCACCCAGGTACTTGTAGGATTGTCTTCCCTAACTAGATTCCACCCACTTTGTGTGTTTTCTTTGACACCAGGCATGATGAGGCTTCACACCCAATGTAAGTAGAGGAAGTGTCTTCTCATAGCTGACCACTCTTTGGAACACTTCATCTGCTGCCTTTGAGAAGGTATTCCTTCTACACTGATGGAACATGACCACCTTAACATAGTTAAGTTAGGGAACATTGTTATAATTCTTTTTTAATTGCTTCCTATTGTTTGATTATAAATCACCCTGAGCCTCAGGAAATGGAGAGTCTATGAAAATGTGTATAAATAAACTTACAAATCACTGTAAAGTATAAGCAATCTGGGGGCCTAATCTTCAGTGGATCCAGTTTTGATAGTTTATACAGGTAGTCCTTGACTTATGAACACAATTGAGCCCAACATTTGTGTTGCTAAGAGAGACATTTGTTAAGTGAATTTTGTCCCATTTTATGACCTTTCTTGCCAACCTTGTTAAGTGAATCACTGCAGTTGTTAAATTAGTAAAACGGTTGTTAAATGAATCTGGCTTTCCCTTTGGCTTTGCTTCTCAGAGGGTTGTAAAAAGTGATCACATGATCTGAGGTCACTGCAACCCTCATAAATATGAGTCAGTTGCGAAGCGTCCAAATTTTGATCACATAACCACGGGGATGCTGCAACAGTCGTAAGTGTGAAAAACGGTCATAAGTCACTTGTTTCAGTGCTGTTGTAACTTAGAACGAAACCAATTGTTGCAATTCGAGAACTATCTGTACTTCAAATACATACAATGAACATTTCTCTTTCCACTTTTAAGTATAAATGCCTTTTTCTTTGTTAAATCATAATCAAAGAATGGTTACAAGGCTTCAAACTCATTTTTATACATATAAAAATTATTCCTTGCAAACGTGGCTGAAGTTGGGAGCCAGACTAGATGATGAACATACTTCAATGGTGGCTCAGTGGCTAAAACGCTGAGATTGTCGATCGAAAGGTCAGTAGTTCAGCGGTTCGAATCCTTAGTGCCACATAATGGGGTGAGCTCCTGTTACTTGTCCCAGCTTCTGCCAACCTAGCAGTTCAAAAACATGTAAAAAATGCAAGTAGAAAAATAGGGACCACCTTTGGTGGGAAAGTAACAGCATTCCATGTGCCTTTGGCGTTTAGTCATGTCAGCCACATGACCACGGAGACGTCTTCGGACAGCGCTGGCTCTTCGGCTTTGAAACGGAGATGAGCACCGCCCCCTAGAGTCTGGAACGACTAGCACATATGTGCGAGGAGAACCTTTACCTTTAAACAATTATTATGTATAAAGCGGAAGCAACACCTATATTATTGTTGAGTTTTAAGCAATTTCATATTGCTTGACCTGCTAATCACCCACACATTTTCAAATCGCAAAGCTGTGATTATATGGCCATCAACAATTTTGGTGGTTTGCACATCTATTTGCCTATGCAAGGTTATTTCCTTCCAGAACTTCACTGCTTTCATTAAAAAATTGTGTCCCCACTGTTGGATCTAAAGAGCAAGTGCTCTCTGATGTTTGTTTGCTGTTCTATTTTTGTCCACAGCTTGCCTTTCCATGTCACATTTCAGCACTGGTTCTTTACAGAGTTTACTTTGCAGAAGATTCCCATATATTTGCAATCTAAACACAGTAGCAGCAAAGTTTTGTGTCTATTTCTAAATGAGGCTCTTTGGCCTCATTGTAGCTTTCTTTTGGTGGGGTAGGTGCAAAAGTAAATATTGTGTCATATTAAAAAATCTAGGAAATCCCAAAACTATAGAAAGGAAACAGCAAACCATTCTATTCAGTTGCAAAGAAAATTATGGGAAGTCACGAAGAATCACCTTTGACTCAAAGGGGATTTATTTTTACCCGGGGGGAAGGGGGGGCAAAGTGTGAATGGAAGTGACACTGTAACATCAGAAGAAAGAAAGAATTAATTTTTAGGTTACGGCAGTAGACATTTTTGATGTTTGAGTTTTTACAGTAGATTAAATGTTAAAGAACACAGGTAGTCCTCTAGTTACAACATTTTTTAAATGACCGTTCAAAGTTACAATGGCATTGAAAAAAGTGATTTATGACCATTTCTCACACTTATGACCTTTGCAGCATCCCCATGGTCATGTGATCAAAATTCGGATGCTTGGCAATCAACTCATATTTATGACGATTGCAATGTCCCAGGGTCATGTGATCATCTTTTGTGATCTTCTGACAAGCAAAGCCAGATCCACTTAACAACTGTGTTACTAAATTAACAACTGCAGTGATTCACTTAACAAGAGTGAAGATTCACTTAACAAGTGTGGCAAGAAAGGTCATAAAATGGGGCAAAACTCACTTAACAACTGTCTTTCTGTCTAACAACAGAAATTTTGATCTCAAATGTAAATTGAGGACTACCTGTAATCTCCAATGGACTGTTGCCTTCTGGCAGAAGATACAGAACAATTAAAACTCGGACCACACGTTTTCTGAATAGTTTTTAACCCAGAGCTATAATTGCACTCAACAATGAACTAAAGGGCCACCATCAGTGAGCTGTTGGACAGCATTTGTCTGTTGTGTGGATGATTGGGTGGTTCAGGGGTGGGGAATTTGTGGTGGGTGGGGGTGTGTTTGGGGATTGTTATGTGTGTTGGATCTGGTCTTTGGGCGTTAAGTGAATTTCATTGTATGGGTATACTGTGCATACACGTACAATGACAATAAAGTTGATATTATTATTATTATTATTATTATTATTATTATTATTATTATTATTATTATTATTATTATTATTATTATCATTATCATTATTATTATTATTATTTGGAGAATAAGCTTGCCTGTTCTGTTCCTTACTTTTAGCCTGGAGAACTCTTCAATAATCATAACACCTAACTGCAACAGCACAAATTAAAGGAAATCTAGGGACTCTGAAAAAGGAGCTGGGAGCTTCGAGTAAGATGTGACTCATGAATGCCCATCCCTAAGACACATCTATTCAAAAAATCACTTGTATTTGGTTTGTAAATACTTTCAAGAGGGGACAGTTACATAAAATGCTATTTCCTACTGCAGTGAACATCTAAACATGCACAAAAATATACTTTTGGGTTTGGCCCCAAAGCTATTCAAATATTTTAATTCCTGCTGTACTCATCTTCTGGGCAAGTCCTTATCCTGAATTAATATTTGCCAGCTAAGAGAAACAACCTAGAGCTTAGAAAGGTATATTTAAAAGGCTTAAACAAATTTAACACCAGCTCCTAAAATACTACCTTGTCTCACATCAGATAAATTCTTTAAAGGAAGAGTGGGTTGACTAGACTTATGGAATCCACGTTTGCCCTTTGCTGAACCCCCAGCTGGGGCCAGAGGCAAAACAGTGGTTCAAGATGAAAGTTCATGATGATATTTCTTTATTAGTTATGTTCTAACATTGCTGTAATGGTTTGGTAACCCCAATTTTATCCCTCATTCTTAACTCTTGCAAGGCCAACATTTACATAACTACCTAAATGGACTAAATGAACTGCCATTTGTCAGAAATGGTGTAGGGCCATGATGGTGAACCTATGGCACGTGTGCCACAGGTGGCATGCAAAGCCATATCTGTGGACACGCGAGCATAGCCCTAGCTGATTTTCAGACCTTCCGGGCCAACCGGAAGTCGGGAAATGGCCCGTTTCTGGCCTCTGGAGGGCCTCCAGGGGGGTGGGGAAGGCTGTTTTCACCCTCCCCAGCCTCCAAGAAAGCCTCTGGAGCCTGGGGAGGGTGAAAAATGGGCCTACTGGCCTCCCCGTAAACTTTTTGCTGTTGTGTGCCAAGCGTGGTGGTGGTAGGTGTCGCGCGTGCATGCGCGGGGTGCGAGGGGCATTGAATTATGGGTATGGGCACGCACTCACGCTCCCCCACCCTGTGCTCCCCCCGCTTTTGGCACGCGACGGCAAATACGTTAGTCATTACTGGTATAGGGTCTCCTGCTTAAGTGGGGCGTTGGACTAGATGACCTATAAGGTCCCTTCCAACTCTGTTAATCTGTTAAATATCCTGCTGTTTTCTGTACCAAACAACTGCCAGTCACAAAACAAGCAGAGAATCAGAAAAGTCATATTTCTGCTACTAACTCTATTGCCATAGCTAAGACTCATCGTACCAGAATTAAAACAGAGAAGCCACTTTTATTGTCTCCAAGTTTCCTTGATTTCAGAAACCTAATTTGGAGGGAGGTTCTTCTATTGTTTAACACTATCTTTTACTGATTTCCTGAAAATCACACAGAGATGTTCCAGTAGACTTACTTCTGCATGTCCCCTTTTAATGAAGCTGCTGTCAGCCATGCAAGGCAGGGCAAACAGGAAGTACACATCTAGATGAACTACTTCTACTTTATTGTATGGCTACATTAACAGAATCTTGCAAGTCTGAAAGTCCATTTCTCCTCTATCACCTTTACAAGCCAAGAAACAAGGTAGGGTCCTGTCTGAGACATTTACCATGTCTGCATTACTTCTGCTAAGCTTCCTCTTGTCCAATCGTTCCCTGATTATGGCTCTTCCTCTGTTTCCCAAGGTCACTCTCATACACCATTACAGTAGTTCAGAGATATTCTTCATGGGACAGAAAGTTCCCCAAAACCAGATCAAAACTGCAAAGGGGAAAAGTTTAATGTCTCATTTTTCACCCAACAAAATATGGCGTGAATTGGGGTTCTGAATCTATTTAATCGCACGCAAATATATTTGCTAACTTCACAAGGTTAGAACTGTAGGGATGCAGTGGTTAGAGTGCAGCATTGTAGGCTAACTCTGCCAATTGCCAGCAGTTTGATCCTACCAGCTCAAGGTTGACTCAGCCTTCCATCCTTCCAAGGTCAGTAAAATGAGGAGCCAGATTATTGGCGGCAATATGCTGACTCTGTACACTGTTTAGAGAGGGCTGTAAAGCACTATGAAGCTGTATATAAGACTAAAAGCTATTGCTATTAGTGAGATTGGCCTAAGCTTTTCTTTCACTGTGAACCGCTCCTGCAAATGCACTTGTCATTTATAAAGTAGTTGAATAAACTGCAAGTAAATGGATACAAATCTGGGAAAAATGGAACATCCTCTAAGTAAGAAGTTGAAGAGTTATTTCTATTTCCTTGCACAAATCTCTTAATATAGAGAGGTAAAACTCTGAAACTGGCTCTATCAAAAATGTGGAGACTAGAGGAAACTATGGCTTCTATGCATGCAAGCAGACAAGATCAATCCCAAGTTTCACATGAAACCCTGAAAAGAAAGTAGGAATAGCAAGCAATAGCACTTAGACTTATATACCGCTTTACTGCCCTCTCTAAGTGGTTTACAGAGTTAGCATATTGCCCCCAACAATTTAGGTCCTCATTTTACCCACCTTGGAAGGATGGAAGGCTGAGTCAACCTTGAGCCTGGTGAGATTTGAACTGCCAAATTGCAGTCAGTCGGCAGTCAGCAGAAGTAGCCTGCAGTTCTGCACTCTAACCACTGCGCCACCATGGCTTATAGTAAACCAACAAAACCAAAAACTCATCTCTAGTAACAGAGATGAAGAGCAATCCTGCGAATGGAAAAAACAGTACTGGACTAGATGAACATCTGGACTTAGAGATGGCCTTCAAAGGTTACTGAACCGTCTGTATTTGTCCATGCTGAATGGAGTTGCTCAGAGTTGTAATTTAGAAACATCTGGAGAACCACAGATTTGGCATGATATTAGTTCCCAATGTCCCCAGTTAAAAAAGCAGAAGAATAGGATGGTTGGCCTTGCATTGCTACCACAGAATATGGAAACTACCCATACCAACCAAGTGTCCCATTACCAACTCAACTCTTCCCGCAAAAGAAACTGTGGGAGAACACTATTTAGAGGAGAACAAACATTGCAGCAACCATGAACATCAGGAAAAGGAAACAGTATCTTCCAACAAAATAGATACCCACAGAACTTTATCAAAAAATGCCTGACCACTCAACCCACTATAGTGGGTTGACACAAGCTGTGAAAAGGATAACACTGCCATACATCAAAAACATCTTGGAAACCAACAAAACAATATTACAATCATGTGGCCTCACTGAAGCACACAAACCAACTAAAGTCCTCCAAAACATCCTAAGTAAACCAAAAGATACAACAGTCCCAGAAAAAAAAAAACCAAGAGTCATTTACAAAATATACTGTACAATGTAAGGGTTGTAACAGCCATTGTGTAGGACAAATAGGCCGACGACTAGCAGAAGTGCATCCATGAGCACCAAGTAGCAGTTAAAAGACATGATGAAAACTCCTTAATTTCACAACACATGGATAGATTTAAGCATATCTTCAACTGGGAAACTAGGCATCCTAGACCAATCCAAGTCCAAAAATACTAGAGAATTCCTGGAAGATTGGCACTCAAACAAATCTGTCATCAACAGACACATAGAGATAAACAACATCTATATACCATTCAAAGGAGATCAAAAAGTGAAAAAGGAAACAAAAGAACCAAAACAACTCCTCACCAGCAATCAACACCTAGACAAGAAGAGATTGAAACCAAGATTAATACTAGAATAACAATCAAGAAGTAAATTATATCCCAGTTAAGAAACTACCAACTCAGACAAACAAGCTAACAGAAACAACAGCCTACTCAAGAAGCCACCAACATTCCCATCAACACTGACAAGGCAAGCCACTGATAAAGAAAAAGAAAGCACCCCACTCCCTTACTAGCACTGATGATGTTACCTAGTTTGGTTATGAAACATCTGCAGGAAAACAACCAAGCTCAGAGAGTATTAAGGACCAGCACACACAACGCAGCACACACAAAGTCCGTGCAAACCTTAGTTTACTAATTAAGGACTACTAATGAGCTTTCTTAGTAGTTGTTAGAACACAAGTACAGTTTAAATCAGTCTTTTCTGAACAAGAGCTGTTAATTTAACTTCATTAACAGCCAACAAGAATCCAAAGAATAATAACTCAATTCTGAGGCACAGTATTTCAGATAACCGTAATCGTACTGTGGTTGGCAGAATGCCCAGAAGCAATTTGCAGGAAAACTGACAGGAGAGAAGCAAGAGCCGATCAAATGTTTCTGGAATCAAGACGCGAAGAAATATGAACGAAGTTGTTTCCTGCAAATTGCATCAGTCGTCGTCCTTCCTTAAATAGGCTAGGGGAGTGGTCAATTAGCCCAAAGCCTTACTCTCGAAGAGACCTCCTCCTGAGGAGCCACTCCTGCCTTTTAACAGCTCTGCGCAATTGTGCATCAAGAAGAGGCTCCTCCTCTTCTTCCTCTTCACTTACGGGAGCTTCTGGAGGTTCTGAAGGCCCTGGCTGAATCAGGGCCTCTGGCACCACATCTTCTCCAGCCTCCTCATTGTTTGACTCGAGTGCCAGTTGCACAGGCTGCTGATGCATCACCACATCAGCCTCCTCGCTGTCGGAATCAGCTACTAGATGCACAGGCCGCTGACGGGCCACAACAGTGAGGTAAACTGGGTGTTTCCGGCTCCTCCCCAATCTACGCAGTCCAATAGTTTCAGTTGGTGTAGGTGGACTATTCTTTGGAACTTCTGGAACTTCCGGAGGCTGCATGGCAACTTCGACATGGGAGTCGTCTGGTGGCATTGGCCCAAGAATAAAAGGTATGTCTATGGCCTGTTTATTGTCAGATTGAGAGTTGTGGATTAGTTTTCCCTTGGCTGCTGTGTCTTCCGCAGCTTCTGGCATGAATTACCCAGGTAGGGCCTGGCTTGCAACCAACTCTAGTGGAGGCAAATGGCATCATTGTAGTTGGTCCATGTGCCTTCGCCATGTGCGGCCACCTTCCAACAGGACCCTGTATGAGTGGGGTCCTATCACTTCAACTACTTGGCCTGGCAACTACCAAGGATCCCCTCCATAATTTTGGGTATACACCCAATCTCCTTCCTGGAAGGAGTGGGCCCCACCGATCGAATCTGGGGGCTTCTCTGGGAAATAATCTGGTGTAAATGGTCCAGGTCCATTCTCAACTGGCAGCCATTAGCAACTAAGCCAGGCTGCTGTTTGTTGTCAGGCATGATGTCGCATGCTGAGTCAATAGGTAGGTGGCTAATTTGGTTTGCCAGTCCCCGGGCCCTAGTTTGGTGAGGGCTTCCTTAGCCAATCTTACAGTTTGTTCAGCCAGACCATTGCTGGTTGGGTGGAAAGGGGCCACTGTGGCATTCCTAATGCCATGCCTTGCCAAGTAAATTTGGAAAGAGGCCAACGTTAGTTGAGGGCCGTTATCTGTCATTATGACATCAGGCAGGTCGTGGGTTGCGAATAACTTTCGCAAGGCTCGAACGACAGCGTCAGCCGTGGTTCAGGTTGTAGATACCACCTCCACCCACTTAGAATAAGCGTCCATGATAACCATGAAGGTGTGTCCCTGAAACAGCTTAGTAAAATCCACGTGTATTCAGGACCAGGGAGGCCCTGGGACCTCCCATTCCCTAACTGGCAATATGGGAGGGGCTGAACTAGCTACCCTATCCTTAGCATTGTACCTCGCGAAGTCCAATGCCAACACCGGACTCTTCTGTTCATCAATCTGGAGGATTGATGGGGCCAGAGCAGGGTCTCCACAGGTGCAGGCAGGGGACATCGTCTGAGCGCATCAGCATTTCCCAAGGCTTTACCTGGGAGATGAGTCAGTTTATAATTATAAGCTGCCAAGAATACAGCCCATCTTGTCATCCTTGGTGACAGGATTTGCGGGGTTTGATGATCGCTGGCCAGGATTCCCAACAGCGGCTTGTGATCTGTAAAGAGGACAAAGAAACAGCTGTATAAGTAATATTGGAAGCATTTAACGCCGGCCACTAATGCCAGCGCTTCCTTGTCGATGTGTCCATAATTTCATTTCGTGGCAGACAGAGTCCTGGAAAAGTAGGCGATGGGGGCCTCAGTTCCATTTGGTAACCAATGGCTCAGAACAGCCCCCACCCCATAAAGTGACATGTCACAGGCAAGAGTAAGAGGGAGGTCGCTGTCATATTGGACCAAAACACTGTCTGAAGCGAGCAGTGCCTTGACATCCCGGAAAGCGGCAGCTTTTTTCTGCCCCCATTTCTAAGGCATCCAGTTGTCCAGGAGACAGTGGAGAGGCTCAGCGATGGTAGCCTTGCGAGGCAAAAACATATTATAAAAGTTCAAAAGTCCCAGAAACGCTTGCAGTTTGGGCTTGCTTGCTGGTGTCAGGGTGTTTCGAATGGCTAGCACTTTTGAAGGTGTCAGATGTAGACAGGCAGCGTCAATGAGGTAGCCTAGGAATTCCACTTGTGGCACCCCCAATTTGCACTTGTCAGGCTTGAACTTCAGCCCAGTTTGCTGGAAACGGGTTAGCACGGCACGAAGGCGGGTAGCAAGCTCGGCTTCATCCGTTGCAGACATGAAGATGTCGTCAAAGTAGGGGATCACCCCTGGCAAGTCATATAGCAATCTCTCCATACGGCAGTGAAAAATGCCAGGGGTGACGCAGACCCCAAATTGCAGTCGTCAACGATGAAAAGCGTCGTGGTGGGTGACAATTGTCTGTGCCTCAGCAGTTTCATCATCCACCTCCAGTTGTTGATAGGCTTGTGCCATGTCGAGTTTGGTGAAGATGGTACCTTGTCCCAAAGAATGGAGCAGGTGTTGCACTACTGGGACAGGATAGGGGTTAGCCTGTAGGGCTTTGTTGAGAGTCACCTTGTAATCTGCACAGATGCGTATGGAGCCATCAGACTTTAGGGGGATGATGATTGGTGTCTCCCATCGGGCATGGTCCACCGATTCTAAAATGCCCTGCACTAGCAGTTTGTCAATTTCTTTGTTCACTTGTGGGTGGAGTGCAAAAGCCGTATAGGGGCAATCTTGGGGTCCAAATTAAAAGAGATTGGTGTACCAGTATACCTGCCAAGTCCCTCACTGTAAACATCTAAGAATTCATGGATCAAGTCCGAAAATACCTCAGGGGTAGTGGCATGGATACCAGTCACAGCCAATCCTAAGGTATCAAACCATTCTAGTCCCAGTAAACTGGGTAACGAGCCCTCAACGACTATACACTTAAGGCGGCTGCTGAACCCTTGGTATTGGACCCGAAACTTCCCACAGCCTAAAACAGGGATGTGATTACCCTGGTAATCACGAAGTCGGAACTGACAAGAAGTCAAACGCCTCTTAGCCATTGAGGGTACTATTCCTTTAAGAGTGTTCCAGGATATAATAGACACGGAGGAACCGGTGTCTATCTCCATCTTACAGGGCTTCCCTTCTTTTAAAACTGTGAGGGAATTTTTTTGCCTCAACTTGGAGCTAGTCTGATCTATCACTGTCTCGGGGTGGCAGGCACCCCTATAGATAGTGAAACAGTCTTCCCCCTTCTTACCCAGTCATTTTCGGGGTCGGTATTCAGGAATAGGTCTTACTGAATTATTTTCTGCCGGCTGATTTGCTCTACAGACCCTTGCGAGGTGGTCCCTGTTTCTGCATTTCCTGCAATCAACATTCTTAAATCTACATGCGGAACGATGATGATTTCCCTCACAACCTATACATAGGACTTGTGCCTTCTTTCCTTCAGTGCGCCAACCCTTCTTTTGGGTCATTTTGAGGTGACTGATGTCCTCCTCATCCTCTGACATCTGGTCAGAGTTGATCTCATCTTGGTGAACAGTGGTATCTTTACGGGCAGCTTGTGGGCTTAGGTTCTTCCTTATCTCAGTGGCTGACTTATTAGATAATTCTGAGGCTTGATCTTCGTCTACTGCAGATTGCAACGTGACGTCTGTCCTAGCTAATAGATGGCACTGCAATCGGATATCCCTGACTCCGCATATTAATTGGCCTAAAAGGATATCCTCTAGGTCCCTAAATTCGCAATACAAGGCATGTATTATTGCCATGCGCTCAAAAGCCCAATTGGGCTTATTATGAGGGAATGTCTTATTTTGGGGGAAACAGGGTATAACATAGCATGAGCAACTAAAACATCATAAAAAATCTTTAAGGAATAAAAATGACTTGCGATACAGTTTTATCCTCCAAAAAAGCCATGGTCTTATGAATTGGGGATGTGTACAAATTTCAAGATGCAATGTATTCCTTATGGTTTGGACCTCTGCAGAAAAGCTTTACTTCTGTTCCTAATAAAACACATAGCAAAAAATCTCTACACAATGTCCATTGTCTGTGTGCAGAGACTGTTGGACATATTCAATGTCAGAGAAAATCACAAAATTTGATTTAATGGGCCAGAATATAAACAGATAGTGTAGCATATCCATATCTTTCTTGTTCATATTTGGGCTTACTGTGATATCTGATCCAGGTCTCTGAGTTAGAAGAAGGTATGTGATGTCTACGTTGAATAAATACGTTTTTCATTACAGCAAAAATCAGTACTTGGAGGCTTTGTAAGGAAAACCTGAGTATGAATAAATAGAAGCCTTTGACAACAGGCAGGCAAGAATATGTGATTAGAAGCATCATAAAAATAGTTATTAAGAGTAAACTGGTATAACAGATAGCCGGATCTAGGTGTCACTAAAATGTTACCTTTTGCTTAGAAAGTATCTCCTGAACATCACGAAAGGAAAATGTAGGAGAATAAAACTATAATCACAGACCAGGAACTTATCTGGCATTCATAATATATATTATCTTCCACAAACAAGTCATAAAATATACTTATCTAGTATTTTGCAGGAGTGTGGGATACAGAGGAGTTCAATTTAGTGCAAAGGTACCTAATAATTTCAAGGACAAAAGGAGGGATTAGTGGGTTTCCATTTAAGACCATGTGAAGTTGCTAAGCTCCAATTGGTTGCTTAGAAACTAAACCACAGTTTATATTCTTGCAGGGTACCATTCTGGATCTTCATCTCAAAGACCCGAGGCACAGAAGCATCCAGTACCCCAATGGTTTTTAAACTATTCACAGGTGTCCAGCAAAAAGGTGAGTGGATTATTTTTTTAAATTGGAAAAACGAAGTTTCCCATATAATCGCTTTATTAAAAAAAATATGGAGGGATAGAATGTATAGAGCGTTGAGTATACCTTTTCTCCAAATAAATGGCTATTTGAAATTCTTGCACTGGATGTCCATTTTAAAAGCAAATAGGAAAATTTAAGTGAGAGAAACTAAAAGCGATTTAGCATCATTCTGCTGCACGAAAGCCGTTTTGTGCATTTGCACAGAGTTGTATGCCATAAATTTGTATGTAACAGACAGAGTTCCGAGTGGAAATCTAAATAACTGGAGCACTTCTTCATTCAGAAATGTTGTGATCTTGTCTGCTGGATTTTTGCCATTTGTGAAAAAAGCTAAAAAAAAAAAAGATCTATATAATTATGATAGAAAGAGTAATTTCTGTGACATTGTTCTCAGCAGGGTCAAGAGTACAGTTAAATTTTCTTAAGTACCGCAGGTACCATTGAGTTGAGTTCAACTCCTGATGACTAGAAGTAAAATGTTCCATTTTGACTTGTTCATCTCAAAATATGAACAAAACCAATTTTATATTTTCAAACAAGCCACCCAGTGAAATCCAGTTATCTTTGGGATTTCACACTTATCCAAAAGTTGAAATGCAGCTTGGTAATTAAATGATGTATATTACAGAACAGCCCCTCTCTCTTCATTAAAATTTTACTAAAATATACATTATAACATCCTGCACAACATGTGGACGTTAGGTATAACTTCAAACAAAAGGCATGGAGAATGATGCATATAAATGTGTAAATTTCCAAACTCAAAAAAAGCAGAGAAATAGGAGCAACTGAATTTATGAATGGAAAAAATTGAAACTATGAGAAGTTGCAATGTGCATATTTGTCCTTCCATTATTCTCAAGAGTGATGACCCATTGATGGAAGAAAACATTAATAGCATGCATATAGGTCAGATTCAGCACAGAATAACAGTTGGAAGGTCCTAATCCGACCCCCTGCTCAAGCAGAAAATCCTATACCATTTCAGACAAATGGTTTCATTTCATTTCAGTATAGTACTCAACAGTACAGTAAATTTTAAAACTGAGGATGTCCTGTTTTAAATTCAGGGAACTGAAGCAGTTACAGTTATGTTTGCAGAATCTAACATTCTGATAACACAGTGTGAATAAAACTTTTAGGATTAAATAGGGCACTCTTCTAGCTAGGACCAAACTGAATGTGGTATGAAATGCATATTTGGTTTTAATGTTCAGGTTTTTCTCAAAATGCGAATAATCTAAGATGGGAATGCTAGCAATTACCGGAACTTCAGCAGAGGGGGAATTTAATGTCAAGCTTGATCCTTAAGCAACTGCATTTTGAATTTGGGGAGATGCTATCTCAGTAGCTATATGAATTTAGTGGTGAGATAATGATGGCTTTGCGGTTGTTTTTTCAGCAACTGGAAACGATTAGAATGTAGAACATGAGCTTGGACTTTCCTAAAGGGGTTTTAATTCTTCTTCTGGAATATCTAGATGAAATTAGTTTTTCGGAAAAAATGACACACATGTTGAACAGATTTTTGACAGAATTTACGCACAAGGAAAAGATCATCTTTGTTGCTATCTGAATAGTCTTCCAAAATTTGACAGATAAAAATAAGAACATGATCTGCTCCCCTAAGATAAAATGAAATTTGGACCAGAATGGAGTGAAGAAACTGTAATAAAAACAATAACAATGTATAAGTTGGCTTGCTACAGGTTGAAATCCTTATAAATTACTAGAAGGCAATTGAGAAGTTAGGAGAATTCCTTTTATGCACTGGGAGATAGAGGTAAAAGAAAGAATTTCTGGCAGCACCATGTTAAAAATGTTATTTACTGGAGATGTTATCCCTCATTTGGACAATTAGTATTAGATACACTTCTATTTGGCGGCCTTGGTTCCATTTCCTCTTATCACTCTTTGTCCTTCTACTTGTTTTGAAACCTAGGACGAAAAGACAACAGAAAAAGGATGGTGTTAATAATCCTCTCATGTCCTTTTGGGGTTTCTTTCCACAGCTTAATCAGGTTTGGTTGTCCTCTTCTGGTGTGAATGCCTTTTTTTGAACAATTACAGAAGTAAAAACTTGCTCAAGGAGACTAACCACCTAGTCCTTCCTCTACATTAGCACAGTTGTTTCTGGATAGCTCACAACCAAGGTATGAAGGCTACAACTGTTTTTTTTCCCTACCATTGCCTCTTCCTCTGTCTTCACTGGGATTCAATTGCATATTATCTACAGGCTTAATGGTTCCATATGTCCATTTTGAGCAGCTATGGGAAAATTTTATAATCTATGATCCCATAGACAGAAATTATTGAGAAGGCCAACAGCTGAATGGCTCTAAACTTCCCATCTTTGCTCTTGAGTAGAAGTGCTAGCTAGATGGATCAATTTTATGACATCAACTTTGAAAAAAGATCATTGCTGCATCTTTTATCTTTTCTTTTATGTACTCCGAGAGCGTATGCAGCAAGACAAATTCCTTGTCACACTTGGCCAATAAAGAATTCTATTCTATTCTATTCTATTCTATTCTATTCTATTCTATTCTATTCTATTCTATTCTATTCTATTCTATTCTATTCTATTCTATTCTATTCTATTTGAGCAATAGAGTCCATCAATTAACACATTCCATGAAGCGGTATTTTCTTTTACCAGACCTGAATTTATTGTCAATAAATGTCTAACTTTAGCAGAGAAAAATATATCCCACTCTGCCTTCTTCACATTACTACGTACAATTATATAAGTCTCTGAGATGCCCCCCCCCGCTTTCAATGGGAAAGATTTGATTGGTTTTTTTTTTATATATATATATATATAGGCATGATATTTTAACCTCTTGCTCTTATTTGAAAGTTACCACTGGTCATTCCTCTTACCGTTACAATAATGCTTTCCAAAGATATTTGAAATTGAGAGAACCTCCTCTATTCTCTTGGCAATTGCCTGTTTCCACCCCACTGTGGAAAACTTAAAACCCAAGTGGTTTGAGAAGAATGTTTCAATAGATACCTTGGTTTGAACCAAGCACAATAATGAACTCTTAAGTACTTTAAAAAAAGAACGTTGAGGTTTTTTACCTTATGATATACTGGACTTTCCCATCTATTTATTCTATATGTTTCTCTTGAAGCTTTTTTCTTTCCCCACCTAAATTGGGATGTCCCATCTCGTGACAGCTAGAAACCTATTATTATGAGTTCTCACCTCTCTGGTGGTTTCACAGTGCCTGGACCTTTATAGCTGCTGAAATAGTACAGAATCATTTGACCAGCATATAGAGGAGATGATTAACAACTCATGTGGCTTTTTTGGTCTTGGGTGGCATATCAGCCCAAGGGCTGGTGTTGATAATTAAAGCCTACATGAGTATATTTGCTGCCATGCCTTTGAGAATAAAAAAACTCAACAACCCTCAGCCAGTTATAGTGGTTATAATAACAACTTCCAGATGTTCCTGGGATGCTGTAAGTTCTCCAAATGTACAAAATGCAGAGATAATGCAATCTATGTGCGCGAATCAGTAAATATGACTTATTTATATGAGCCAAGGTGGCGCAGTGGTTAGAGTGCAGTACTGCAGCTACTTCAGCTGATTGCTAGTTCAGCAGATCAGCGGATCAAATCTCACCGGCTCAAGGTTGACTCAGCCTTCCATCCTTCCGAGGTGGGTAAAATGAGGACCCAGATTGTTGGGGGCAATATACTATTTAGTATACTGTCTTTGGTGTAAGCCGCCCAGAGTCCTCGGAGAGTGGGCGGCATAGAAATATGAATAATAAAATAAATAAACAAAATAAATAAATAAATTTGTCTTTATGACCACCTCATCAATGTAAGAAACAATATTGGCTAGGAAGGAATTGTGTGTTTATTTCATTGTTTTTTCTCAGGAGGTTTATTGAGACTATTTAGACAAATACGGTGTTCATAGGTTTACCTGCAAAGATCCTATCATTATCGAAAGTAAATTCTAACTCCAATATCTGTAAAGTGAGCCCCCCAAAAAGAAGGGGAGGGGGGGAAAGAACAGGTTAGAGCTTTTGGAACTCAAAGCTGAGTTTAAACTAGCAGGGAGTTTTGTTCTTTGTACGCCTTATATTGCACAAGCAAGCACTTATGTAATTGCAAAGGCTTTGTGTTAAATATAGCGGCCTTTCATAATTCCCAGATTTCTGTCTTTTTGCAAAAACCAATATATTTTTAGACTTCTCATGGGTAGTCTACTATTAGCATATTGCAATGGCCCTGAGCCAATTTTATATGAATGGGAGACCTGTGTTCTACAACTGAAGGGGAAAGCAGGTAGTTCTCCCCTAGTCAAGCTGTTCAGTTTTAAAACAACTGTCGTTCGATAGAAGAGGGTTTATTAACCTTCAGAAGTTGTGGGTGCTTCATCCCTGGAAGCTGTTGTGGCCTGCCAGCAGCCTGCGCGGATCATGGCTGATCCCGACGAGGAGGAGGCTGGTGTGGTGTTGCGCCAGCAGCCTGCACAGCTGGCGCTCACGTCGGACAGCTAGGAGGCCGAAGAGGATGCTCTCAGCCAGGGCCTCCAGAACTTCCAGAGGCTCCTTCCAGTGGAGAGAGCGAAGTAGAGGAGCCTCTCCTCAATGCTCAGGCACGCAGGGCTGCCAAAAGGCAGGAGTGGCTACTCAGGAGGAGCAGGTTTACTCGAGAGTGGGGCTTGAGGATAATTGGCCACTCCCTTAACCTATTTAAGTTGCATGCAGCTAGTGCTTTCTTGCTAGAAACAACGTCTCATTACTACAGAGCATCTTGGAGAGCGAGCAACTTCTCATATCTGGTTTTCTGGGCTGGTTGCCAATCTTTGTCAGACTTAATAACTTTGATAAGGACCCTTTGCACGGGAAGCCTGCATTCTTGAAAGGGGTTTGTTTGGAATTAAACAGTGTTTGCGAAGCTTGGTGTGTGTCACATTCTCTGGGAATCTGAAGCTGGAGCAGAACAGAAGCTTTCAAGAAGAGACTGGACAGCCATCTGTCAGAAATGGTATCGGGTCTCTTGCTTGAGCAGGCGGTTGGACTATATGACCTACAAGATCTCTTCCAACTCTGTTATTCTATCCCTACAATCTTGACAGCTTTAAAGTGTGTGGACTTCAACTCCCACAATTCCCCAGTCAGCCAGATATCTTAAAGCTGTCAATGTTCAAAAATACTGCATGAGAAATAGTTTGACCAAACAGAAAAACTCTTGTTTGAAAGCAGAACTACGAACACCCCCTTGATCTGAGTAATGAGAGTACAAAATTCTTCAGCAAAATTTTTGTGGCAAGAGTTCATAATTCTCAGCATCTTCAGTGAAACTTCTTTCTACTCTCCTTTAGCTTCCCTTCTTTTTTTTTTTTATTGCAAAAGTTTTACAATTACATTTTCACCCCTTTCCCCCCCCCCACAACCCACCCCAAACTTCCCAACCTCCCTAACCCTCCCTAACCCTCCCCTGCCCCCCCAGACTTCCACACAGTATACTCATATCAGGTAAAAAAAAAACCCTTAATATAAAACTTGTATAAAACTTGAACCCCTCCCTCCCCATTACAATTTTTCTTTTTATCTTGATTATATTAAAATATTTCTAATACATTATTTTCAGATAAAAGCTATTTGATACTTCCTAGTTTGATATTTGTTCTGAACATATTCTATCCACTTTTTCCATTCCCATTCATAAGTCTCTTGTGAACAGTCTTTTAAGTATGCTGAGATCTTCGCCATCTCTGCAAAACTGGCCATCTTCGAAGTCCATTCCTCAATAGTGGGCAAAGCTTCGTTTTTCCAATATTTACCTATCAACAATCTTGCTGCTGTTATCATATACAATATCAATTTTGTTTCACCCAATGTAAAACCCTTAACTATACCCAATAAAAACAATTGTGGAGAAAATTGAATTTTTTTCTTCAAAAATTCAAAATTGAATTTTCTTTCTTCTTTAGCTTCCCTTCTGATAGCTATTCTAACTATTACCTGATCAAATATTATTAGTCAGCTTATTTTACAAACTAGTGGACTGGATGGGAACAGAAAAACATGAGTTTAGGATGGGGAGATTAATCATGGATCAGTGTTAGATTTTACAACATTATACATTATTCAAAAAAATACTCATCATCAGCCTTCAGAGGAGTCATATACATATGACATTTGTTGACTTCAGAGCAGCTTTTGACTCTTTCTAGAGAACCGTGGAACAAATTGGAGATCTTATCCATTCATAGGTGAATGCTGACATTCCTTATTAAAATGTTGCATTATAATATCTGTATCTAAATTAAATTTGACAACTAAGATCAGTTTTCAGCTCTGGTGCCTTACTTCCAGAGTGTTGGACAAAAGTGTGCATTTTAAACCATTTCCTATTTAATTTTTTTGTATCCATTTTATGGTGGAAAAAGTCACAGCCAGGCTGGTGGATGGGCCTATTATTTATTATTTCTATGTGCAGATTATGAAACCAAATTCTCAATTTAAGCTCTTGGACTGAGGAGAGCATTAGGTCCGTCTGCCTCCTATTGCTCAGATGATAACCCAGTTATTAATTATAAATTATGTTTTTTTCAAAGATACTATCAAAATAAATTGCAAAATAACAGGAACGTTATTGAACAGGTTAAGGCCTTTGATTATCTTGGAATTATTTTTCCTGCAACACACTTCAGTTCAGCTTCAAAAGAACTGGTAAAAAGCCACAGCTGCCGTATTAAGGGCTTTCCATACAACAGGAGGTGATTATATACCAGCTGAAGTAAAAGAGTTAGAATACTTCATTTCTTATGGGTGGTCCTTGCTTAATTACCATTAATTTAGTGACTAAAGTTACAGTGGCACTGAAAAAAGGGACGTACAACTGGTCTTCACACTTATGACCATCACAGTTTGCTGTGAAGGTTGTCATTTGCAACCTTCCCAACTAGCATTCAGCAAGCAAAGTAAATAGGAAGCTGGCAGGACACCACAAGTTGTGATCAGATGATGTCTTGCTTAATGTCTACAACCAGGACTGTTGGAACTGTCATTGCTAAGCAGGGCGGTTATGTGGTAATTCATTTAATGACCACTTCACTCAGCAACTAAGTTCCCAGTCCCATTTAGGGCTGTTAAGCAAGAACTACTAGTATGTTCCTACCCTGTTTCTCAAAAAATAAGACCCAACCGGAAAATAAGTCCTAGCATGATTTTTCAGGATGCTTGTAATATAAGCCCTGCTCCCAAAATAAGCCCTAGTTAAAATTGTCAGCCAGATGGGTGCATTTAGTACCGTGTTTCCCTCAAAATAAGACCTAACCAGAAAATAAGCCCTAATGCGTCTTTTGGAGCAAAAATTAATATAAAACCTGGTCTTATTTCCAGGGAAACACAGTATAAGGACATGGAGCCATTGGAAGCTATTCAATTGGGATTTCTATGGGACATTTTGGGACTCTCTGTGCATCCCAAACACAATTGTTTGCACTGAGATGGGAGGACAGATAGCATTGTTAGCTATTGGTTTATATTATTTTCAAATCAAATGGTTTGACTGCTCTGACTCTCAGATAAATAGGTGCCTTCCTAATGAAAATTATTTCATTGCACCTTAAATCCACCTTACTTGCGCCAATCCCAATGGGTAGATAATTCTTTCAACAATGTGCCGAGTGATTGACTTTCAAAATGCCTTACTTTATCCTAGAGAGACCAAAGCAACAACAAAAAGTCCTTATTATATATTGCTGCAGTGCCTTTTTATAGACCTATTCATGCTATATAAGTATTTCCCCAGTTTCAACATGATATTTAGAGAGGTCTGAGGATGACTAAGTCTCCTACTAACTAATCAGGAGGTGGAGAGTTCAGGAAGTAAAGCCAAACTGAGTATCCTGACTATGATGGATTATAAATAGTTTCAGGGGAGGTGTTGTTATATTAACTTAATATAATGTTATATATGCTTTGGTATATTATTTTAGCTGTATTTGTACTTATTTTATTAATAATTTTAAAGGTTTTTTTTAAAACAATTTATTAAATAAGGAACTGTTTATTTTTCCCAAATATCTCAAATGTGCTATTTCAGGTTTTTCTGAGGGGACAATTTCAGCCTTCTTGAGGGGGACAAAATGGCAACTGCCAGTTCTGCCACTGTACTCGCAACCTGATACCCTACCCCCACCCCATCTAGGATACCTATGCTGACTATGGAGTGATGGGAAATGCAGTCCCAACATAGCAGAGTAGTAGGTTGGGGGAAGATATGTTAGATATTAGGAACTCTGGTTTGTAAACAGGAACAGGTTATTTTTACTGGTAACAGAAACTACTTGGTATATTGGCTAAGCTATTGATTAGGCTCAGGGAGATCCATGTTAAAGGCCATCTTCATCTATGAAATGTATTGATGTATTTGGACCAGTGAATATCCCCCCCCCACTCTCTCCCTCTTTCTCCCTCTCCCCTACCCCTCCACCCCCCTGAAATCTACCTTGAAAATTTGTTGCTATGGGTATCAAAGGAAGAGAGAATTCTATGTAAGTCATTCTGTAAATATAACATTCTTGTAAATATAACAAATAAAATAAAACAAATCCCAGCTGAAAGATATTAAATTAGAAAAGGATATTCTGGTATGCGCCAATGTTTATATTTTAGGGATGAGTAAGTTTATTGAAATTAAAGAGAAATTCTCACAGTAGAAGTCCAGTAGATTGCAGTTACAGTATTTCTGGGATGAATCAATGATAAAATGGAACTTCACTCTTGTACACAGTTCCATCTCCATCAAAGGTTCATTCTATGAAAGACTCTTGGAGCTCAAATAATATTGCTGACTGAATTTAATAAACATTCTACTTCAGAAGGTAGATTATGCAGTGAAATAAATATTGTAAATATTTGTATTATGCAATGAATTTCTTTGTATTAATGCTAAAATGTACTTTGGTTTCTTCATAGGTAACAATACCGAATATGAAGACTCTGCTTCTCCTTATCAGTATTCTTGGACTAGTTGTTGCTTCTCCTGTAAGTGAACTGAACTATAACAAAAATTAACTAATAATGTAGTGATCTACTAGATGTAGTAGAGTAGGGGTGCCAAACTCGCAGTCCAAGGGCCAGATGCGTCACACACTGGCCACACCCACCCCTGGTTTAGCAAAGGGGGGGAAAAGTTGTGATACGTCACATGACGACAACGTGTTGTTGTGAGTTTGACACCCCTGTAGTAGACAGTTTAAATAAGGCTGATGATCAAGTAGTTAGATCCAGTGCAAACCTGCAAAATGGCTTGTTTAGAAAAAAAACCCACTGCAAAATAGAAAAGAAGGTTCAACAGAATTGGTGAAAACCATGTTAATTCATCAAAAGAGTTTCATAAAAACTCTGCAAGGCAATTAGTTCTAGACTCCAACAAATTTGAAATCCTGATTCACACATTCTGAGTCACCCAAAATTCACATGCTTGCAATATGGCAGTAAGAACGTTTGCTTATGTTCTTTGTAGTTATGGACATGCTGACTAGGACTTCTGGGAATGGTAATGACTACATATCTAAAATTTGGGAAATTGCTATATTGACAACAGATGGCTTTGTGGCACATAATAACTGATTAGGTCTCATCCTATGTTTTGCAGACATTTTTGAAAAAAACACGAGTACTAATGCAAGACTGGAAAATCAGCTTTTCTTCTTACTTCACTGGCTGTTCCATGCTAGTGATTTAACCGCATCATTCAGCAGATGTTAAGTAATCTGTCAGTAACAGAGATGGTTTTATGCCACTCCAGTGTTGACTGGTTAATGCTGTTTTCTGCCCCTTCCCTAAAAAATGGAGGTGGACAACTTGTTGCCCTTCAGCATAGGAAGTTCCTCAAACCCATGCTCTCTACATGGGGCTCCCCTTGAGGAGCACCCAGAGGCTCCAACTGGTGCAGAATGCGGCTGCGCGGGGGATTATGGGAGCGAGGGGGCGCTCCCATGTGACACCTCTCCTGCGTGAGCTGCATTGGCTTCCAGTGGTCTTCCGGGTGCACTTCAAGGTGTTGGTCACCTCCTTTAAAGTGCTCCATGGCATGGGACCTGGGTATTTGCGGGACCGCCTTCTGCCGCCGATAGCCTCCCACCGACCAGTACGCTCCCACAGAGAGGGACTCCTCAGGGTGCCGTCAGCCAGGCAATGTTGGCTGGTGACCCCCAGGGGGAGGGCCTTCTCTGTGGCAGCTCCTGCCCTCTGGAACAATTTGCCCCCGGAGATACCAAGGATATCGGATCGCCGGGTTTTTCGCCGTGCCCTAAAAACTTTTCTTTTCCATCAAGCAGGGCTTTTCTTTTTTAGCCTTTTTTAGCCTTTTAAATTGTTAAATGGGTTTTAGTTTCAATGTTTTAAATTTTGGGCCACAGTTATATAATTCTTTTAAAAATTTTAAATTTTGTATTGGTATGTGTTTTAGTTCTGGCTGTGCATTGCCCTGAGACAACTAGGAGAAGGGCGGCATACAAATTGAATAAATAAATAAACTTTGTGGTGGGGCAGTCTCAGGCAGTTTTACAGATTACCTTATGCTGAAAATCTGTGGCACAGTATTGGAAAGAACAAAGAAATGAGAAGTAAATTAGCATTAATAAATCCATCTATCCTATATATCATTAGTGCTTAAACTTATATACCACTTCACAGTGCTTTACAGCCTTCTCTAAGCGGTTTACAGAATCAGCATATTATCCTCATTTTACTGACCTCGGAAGGATGGAAGGCTGAGTCAACCTTGAGCTGGTCAGGATCGAACTGCTGGCAGTCGGCAGAATTAGCCTACAATACTGCATTCTAACCACTGTGCCACTACGGCTCTAACCTCGTGAAGTTAGCAAATATATTTGTGTGTGAGTGTGTGTATGTGTGTACGATTAAATAGATTCAGAACCCCAATTCACGCCATAATCTGTTGGTTGAATATGAGACATTAAACTTTTCCCCTTTGTAGTTCTGATCTGGTTTATGGGAACTTTCTGTCCCATGAAGAACATGTCTGAACTACTGTAATGGTGTGTGGGAGTGACCTTGGGAAAAAGAGGAAGAGCCATAATCAGAGTCCCGTCAGGATCGAACTCATAGCTGTGGGCAGAGTTTACCTGCAATGTCAATGTACTTACACAGTTTTCATATTCATTTCATATTGATTTTTTAAAAAATATATTCTTTCCTTCTAACAATCTTGTTATTTGTGTTATTTACCTAAATAACTAGCATTTTTAAATTTCATTTTTATGCTTCTTTATGACAGATCCAGAGGAGTGATGTATTTAGAAGAGGCCCCAGAGACAATCTCAATTCTACTAATGTAGATCAAAAAATATTAGTTAATCCTGACCATAAAAATGAGCAGAAGCAAAACAGAGATGGTGAGCACCAGGAAGGAGGAATATTGCTCAACTTCAAGAAACAGCATGTTACAGCTGGAAAAGTCTCGACAGGTGATGCTATCAGAGGGCATCAAAATGCAAAGGAGAGGCAGCTGCTTCAGGACGGCATAGGACTAGCACAAACCACAAGTAACAGCCAGTATAATACACAGGAAAATCTGGGTCAATACCTTAAAAGCTCTCAGCTGGATCTTCTCAAAAAGACCAGCCATGTGGAAGAAAATTACATTGAGGATAAGAGAGAGAACAATGCAGTTCTAGGTCCAGCATCCACAACCGGAAGCTCCAACGTTCACGAGACAGATCCCTTTGCTGAAAAACAACTTAGCGAGGGATCCCATACCAGGAATGGTCTTAAGTCAAGCAAAGATGTCGATGTGTTCTCTAAGGACCATTACAGTTTTGACAGCTTCAATTTATATGATGAGGGCATGCAAGGAGATGACCCCGGATATGCTGATGACTCTGATTCCGGTGAGAGCAATTCCAACCAGCAGCCTGGGGCACCAAGTAGTTCAAGCGATTCAAATGATGAGGAATCAGAACAATCAAACCACTCAGCAAATCCCGGAAGCCCAGATGGTTCCAATGGAGCCCAAGACTCCAGTGACCCTAGTGATTCGAGTAGCTCAAATGACTCTACTGATTCTAGTGACTCCAGTGATTCAAGCAGCTCCAGTGACTCCAGTGATTCAAGCAGCAGCTCCAGTGACTCCAGTGATTCAAGCAGCTCCAGTGACTCCAGTGACTCAAGCAGCTCCAGTGACTCCAGTGATTCAAGCAGCAGCTCCAGTGACTCCAGTGATTCAAGCAGCTCCAGTGATTCGAACAGTTCCAGTGACTCCAGTGATTCAAGCAGCTCCAGTGACTCCAGTGATTCAAACAGTTCTAGTAGTTCCAGTGATTCAAGCAGTTCCAGTGACTCCAGTGACTCCAAAAGTTCTAGTGATTCCAGTGACTCAAGCAGCTCCAGTGACTCCAGCGACTCCAAAAGTTCTAGTGACTCCAGTGACTCAAGCAGCTCCAGTGACTCCAGTGATTCAAGCAGCTCCAGTGGCTCAAGCAGCTCCAGTGACTCCAGTGATTCAAGCAGCTCCAGTGATTCCAGTGACTCCAAAAGTTCTAGTGATTCGAGTGACTCAAGCAGCTCCAGTGACTCCAGTGACTCCAAAAGTTCTAGTGACTCCAGTGACTCAAGCAGCTCCAGTGCCTCTACCGATTCAAGCAGCTCCAGTGCCTCCAGTGAGTCAAGCAGCTCCAGTGCCTCCAGTGAGTCAAGCAGCTCCAGTGCCTCTAGTGATTCTGGAGATTCTAACAGTGATTCTAGTGACTCTTCTAGCAGCTCCAGTAGCTCCAGTGATTCCAGCGATTCCAACAGCTCCAGTGATTCAAATGATTCCAGTGACTCTAGTGATTCTGGTGATTCTTCTGAGTCCAGTAGCTCTAGTGATTCCAACAGCTCCAGTACTTCCGATGCCTCGGATGATTCTAATGGCAATAGTAGCTCCAGTGATTCTGGCAATTCTAGTAATTCCAGTGGTTCAAAATAAACTATTTGAGAGGCGAAACAGTAGGAAAAAGCTGCACGTATGAATATAATAAGTCAAAATGGTAGCATTGTTGGCAAAAGTGTGAACAGTACATTTCACTCTTATTTTGATAACCACTTCACTGTATTAGGCAGGGAAGTTCAATGAAGTAACAAATTTTAAAATTCTTTTTATAAAACACTTGGTGTCTATTTTGGCTGCTCCACTGACCTCACTATTGCAAAAAAAGATAACGATCCATGAAAAGAAATATTCACAATTACAATAAAATACAGAGTTCTCCCAAAAAAAAAAAAAAAAACCCTACTACAAGCCCTAAGCAATTTTCAGATTTCTCCAGGAATAAAAAAAGAACATTTGCAACTGGTTCCAAATTGTTTTGTAACCCATGGGTGCACTTTGAATTAATAACAGTATTCTTTTTCTAGACACCCATTTGGAAACTAGAGTTCTACATGTGTACATATGTGAGTACCACTCCTCATGATTCTTTAAGGAGTGTCACAATATTTAAGGTGAGCTAAAAGAAATTGCTTGTTCACCCTTTGCACTCACTGTCACAATGTGCATTCTTTTTTTTTTTTAAATGATGTCTGACTTGGCCTAATATGTGAGTCCAGCCAGCCTTTGGGATGTATGGCTTCAACAACTGTATGAACACCAATGTAGCACAATGTGTAGATCTGACAATTATAAATATAGGGTGCGCTGCAGAGGTGGGTTTCAGCAGGTTCTGATCAGTTCTGGAGAACTGGTAGTGGAAATTTTGAGTAGTTCGGAGAACCGGTAATAAAAATTCTGACTGGCCCCACCCCCATCTATTCTCTGCCTCCCGAGTCCCAGCTGATCGGGAGGAAATGGGGATTTTGCAGTAACCTTCCCCTGGATTGGGGAGGGAATGGAGATTTTACAGTATCCTTCCCCTGGAGTGGGGTCGGAATGGAGATTTTACGGTATCCTTCCCATGCCACGCCCACCAAGCCACACCCACAGAACCGGTAGTAAAGATTTTTGAAACCCACCATTGGTGACGCTGCCCTAAATACAGAAATACAATTGCTTTCAAGTGGATCATGCATTACCAGATCTATAGGGACACATAATTAAGCATTAAAAAAAAATGTTACGGACCGAAAGTAATGTACAGTCAAAATTGAAAATGGTGGGACCAATTTTACTCATCTGATATTCTCTAGATGTCTCTAAACTACAATTGCTAAACTTCTCAGCTCTCTGGCTAGGAATTCTGATAAATGCAGTCCTAACTCATGCAGAGGGCCCTTGGTTGAGGAAGGCTAGAGTAAATAAACCTTTCCTTCTTGTGTTCTCTGTGATTTTTCCCTCTTTTTTTTTTTGACATTTGTTTTCTTTTCTAATTTGGGGGATTGTGGCTTCTTATTATAGAACTAGGGTGTGGAATCTTGACTGCGCCACAAAGCTAGTGTGTCAAGGTTCTTTAAAGCTCAGGCTATGCTGTAAATGAGCTGGCAGAACAGGGCCCAACATCTCTTCCAACTTGCTTAAGAAGTATTATAGCAATATTAGAAATAATAAAGCAATATCCTATCAAATCTTGGACACATTATAAACCAGGGGTGTCAAACTTGATTTCATTGAGGGCCACTTCAGGGTTGTGTTTGACCTCAGGGGGGAACAGGGGGGCGTGGTCAGTGCAACGTCACACATCGAGGCTCTGTCTTTGGCCACGACAGCCTCCTGCATCCCTCTGCCAGCGAAAACGGAGCTTGGGGAGGCTGTGCGCTTCCTGCACGGGCTCCGTTTTCGGCTGCGACGGCCTCCTGCAGCCCTCTGCCAGCAAAAACAGAGCTTGGGGAGGCCGTGCGCTTCCTACCCGGGCTCCGTTTTCGGCCGCAACGGCCTCCTGCAGCCCTCTGCCAGTGAAAATAGAGCCCGGGTGGGCCGTGTGTGGCCTCTCCAAGCTCCATTTTCATTGGCAGAGTGTTGCAGGAAGCCGTTGCAGCCAAAAACGGAGACTGGGAGGGCTTTGCGCGGCCCTCCTGAGCTCTGTTTTCACTGGCAAAGGCACCACGGGCCGGTCCTTTGCTGTTTCCAGGGTGGTCCTATGGGCCAGATCTAAGTACCCCATGGGCCGGATCTGGCCCACGGACCTTGAGTTTGACACCCCTGTTATAGACTATAAGTAGTAACTAGCTATCTTAAGTACCTGCTAATCATTGCATTACAAGTAGTTCTTGAATTACAATCATTCATTTAACCACTGCTTAAAGTCACAACAGTATTGAAAAAAGTGACTTACCACTGGTCCTCGCACTTACGACCATCACAGTATCCCTGTGGCCATGTGATCAAAATTTGGGCATTTGACAATTGGTATGTATGGCGTTGGATGGTCACATGATCACCATTTGCAATCTTTTCAGCCAGTTTCCAACCAGCAAAGTCAATGGGGGAATCCAGATTTGCTTATTGACTGTGCAAGTCACATTAAGTGACTACAGTGATTCGCTTAACGAGTGCAGCATAAAAGGATGCAGAACTGGGTGAGGCTCACTTAATGACTGCCTCACTTAACGACGTAAATGCTAGTCCTAATTCTCATTGTAAGTTGAGGGCTACTTATATAGTGAAATCCCAGCTAAGATGAAACACAAACTGATCTATACTGAAACACTTTAAAAATCAAAACAAATCAGGAGCTACACGCAGAAAAGATACTTGACTACAAAAATGACCCAGGACACAGATAAGTTGACAGAGTGGAGGCAAAATTCCTTTTTTTAAAAAAAGGGAACTAAAAGAGGGCATGATGAAGGGTTTCCAAATTACAAACTTCTGCAAAATCGTGAAGAAAAGACATTTCTGTCTCTGTTCCCAGTACAGAACGTCCAATGGAAATGCTTAGTGGAAAAGAAATAATTTTATCACCTGGTGCACAAATTCTTTGACTCAAGAAATCTTTAAATGGGGATCAGAAGTCCATCATTCATTATTAACCGTGGTAGGAAAATAAAATCTTTAACCTGTGAGGAAATACATCAACAACCAACCATCCATAATACACTGTAGAAACCAAATACCATCAATATTGCAAACTTGGGGATATTACAGTCTTGATTTGCTAGAGATTTTGAGCTGATTCTCACTGAAGGATTCTAAATTGGATTTTGCAGAGGGAACTGCAATCTCACGCATCCGGAGGGCACTAAATTAGGGAAGGCTGATCTTGTACAGAAAAATGACATTTGAACGCTAACTCCTTATCTTTCCTGTCCTAAAATTCACACTACAATGCTTACCTTCAAGCTAACCAGAATTTGTACATTTTCAGCCTGGAATGCAGCTATATATGCAGAGTACATGAATGTATTCTGTAGGAGCTAAAAATGGTTTGATTTCTGGGAATGCCACCAGTGGCACAATGGTTTGGCAACTTTTGCGAGTCCAAAGATATTTTTGCACCATCTGATCTTAACTATTATTGGAAACATCCAAGCTGGATTTTTGTCTGGGTTTTTCTCTTAACTATTAGCTTTGCTGTACATTTCACTTCATAATCCATCCCTTCCCAGTCCCAAGGTTTTTGTTAGGATTAAGCAATTAATTAAAATAAAACTGGCTCAGAAGCATATCAAAATAATGAGCCTAAAAGTTGGTACATTAGGGCTGCAGATCCTCACCAATGCAATGTGGTTATAATTTTTGGGAGATGTAGTCCAGTAACATCTGGAGGTCCCCAGGTTTTTCATTTTTGTATTATAAGAGTACATTTATTATTTAAACTCAGCAAAATCAATGAGACTATTTCATTTCAGTAACTGTGGCCGCGACTAGTTTGTTTCATTATAGACTGTAATATGCTTGAACTAGTTTCTTTCATTATCAAATGTAGTAAGTTAAATAAGTCACTGTAGTCTTGTTCTTGCAAAATTGATAAGTTGCTTCCACATTTTTATTAATGTTATCTTTACTGGTGAATCTTTTATGTAACGATGACTTTTAACATAGGGTTGTTACAAGAAAGTTTTGCTGGATGTAAGTAAAACTCAGTGCAATAAACTTGCTTATTCGCCAATGTTTCTGAAGTATCTGAATTTAGCAGCTAAGATCCCAAAGGCAACAAAATACTAGCTCATGATGCTTACAGAACCCTGCCACTTGTAAATTCATAAATGCTGCAAAACATTGGATAAGATAGTGAAATGGACTTTCATTTCAGCTCCAATTGCCACTGCTAAATTAAAGTGCTACCGGCCCATCATTTATTTTGCAGAAAACTATACACCTATGAAATTGCCCGTCCTTGATGCTCTCTTTGACTTTATCACCTCAGGCATTGCTAGTCACCTGATTTCCCTCCAAGATAATAAGTGACAAATCTAGCCAATTTAAAATGTTTTAAAGCTGCCCCTGTATGGTGTCAGAATCTGGGGCAACTCTATTTAAAGTACAGCAACAGAATAAACTGTTTCACCCTTGTTGAATGGGGAGGATATGAAGACAACAGAATAACAGAGTTGGAAGGGACCTTGGAGATCTTCTAGTCCAACCCCTTACTCAAGTAGAAAACCCTATACCATTTCAGACAAATGGTTGTCCAATCTTTTTTAAAAAACCTCCAGTGTTGGAGCACCCACAACTTCTGGAACCAAGTCATTCTACTGATTAATTGTTCTACTTGTCAGGAAATTTCTTTAGTTCTAGGTTGCTTCCCTCCTTGATTTGTTTCTATCCATTATTTCATGTTCTGCCTTTAGGAGTTTTTGTTCTGCCCCAGCTCCGGATTCCCGAGGGTATTGACACACAGCAACAGTCCTTATCAAATTTATTAGGTAGCAAGAATAAACCAAAGTCCGGCAAAGGTTGGCAACCAGCCCAGAAAACAAGATACGATAAGACTTTTCCAAAAATGCTCTGATGATAATTACAAGTTGTTTCCAGCAAGAAATTACTAACTGCGTGCGACTTAAATAGGCTAAGGGAGTGGCCAATTATCCTCAATCCTTACTCTCGAGGAGACCTCCTCCTCCTGAGTAGCCACTCCTGCCTTTTGGCAGCCCTGGGTGCTCGAGCATTGAGGAGAGGCTCCTCCACTTCGCTCTCTCCACTTGAAGGAGCCTCTGGAGGTTCTGAAGGCCCAGGCTGAGTCTCTGCCTCTGGCACCGCATCCTCTTCAGCCTCCTTGCTGTCCGACACGAGCGCCGGCTGCACAGACTGCTGGTGGGACCCCACACCAGCCTCCTCGTTGTCGGGATCAGCCACAATCTGCACAGGCCACTGGCGGGCCACAACAGTTTTGGAGAATAGGTTGACTCCCCCTTCTTTGTGGCAACCGCTTAGATATTGGAACACTGCTATCATGTCACCGCTAGTCATTCTTTTCATTAAACTAGATATACTCAATTCCTGCAACAATTCTTCATATATTTTATTTAGCCTCCAGTCCCCTAATCATCTTTGTTGCTCTTCTCTGCACTCTTTATAGAGTCTCAACATCTTTTTTTACATTGCGGCAGGAAAACTGGATGGAATATTTCAAGTGCAGTCTTATAAGGTACAAAAAAGAGATTGCCAGGTTGTGTTTGTTTTGTGACTAAGTACAAGTGGACAAAGGTCCTAAAACAACACAGTTACAATCATCTGGGCATTTGTCAAAGCGATAAACTTTGTTCAATGTTCTAAATAACAAACAACATAAATTTGAAACTTCATTCACTTCATACCTTCATTTAAGTGTGCTGAGCTGGCATCATATGACTATGTCAACTTTTGATTTGGTTGGGTATTTTTGCCCTGAAGCTTCATTTGAAATCCAAACTGAGCTTCAGGCCTTCTTTGTAATTAAACTTCACCACAAGAACATAAGGAGCTTTGAAGTTAATGCCTTGGCAAACCCAAGTGGTTTAGCTTTATATCACTGTTAACACTAGCATGGCAAAGACAGCTTGGCAGAGGGTTCTGAAAAGGAATCAGGCCTTGGATTTGTGTGCATTGCAATGAGCAACCCTGACCCAGATTATAAAATTTGTCTTTGTCTTTTAAAATAAAGCTTTGAAACTATGGGGAAACGCCATTGCAAATTATCTTAAGGAAACAACCACACTTTTACCTAAACTAAGAGATTAATATTTTGGTGGGAAAGATAAGAAATGATGCCTTCCTTGCAAATAAGTGGCAACCAAAAATGAATAAGCAAGCAAATACTCAATTGACAAGATGCACAGCCTCCCTTAGGTCATGGATCATACATGTGAAATGGATGTTTAGGCTTCTGAAAAGAGGACTCTTTAGTCCCTGGAATCCTCTACTGCCGTGATGGCAAACCTATGGCACACAGGCCACAAGTGGCATACAGAGCCATATCTGTGGGGACGTGAGCGTTGCCCTAGTTCAGCTCCAGCGCGCATGCGCGCACCAGCCAGCTAACTTCCAGTCCCAAGAGAAATTGGGAAACAGGCCATTTCCAGCCTCCAGAGGGCCTGAGGGGGGGAGGCAATTTTCGCCCTCCCCAGGCTCCAAGAAAGCCTCTGAAGCCAAGGGAGGGCGAAAAAACAGGCCTACTGGGTCCACCGTCCCATCGCGTGCCAAAAGAGGGGGGAGTGCGTGGGAGTTGTGCGCACATGCACATGGGGGCGGGGCACATTGAATTATGGGTGTGGGCACACACGTGCGTAACCCCCTGCCACGCTCCCCATGCTTTTGGCACGCAATGGCAAAAAGGTTCGTCATCACTGCTCTACTGGGTCCCATCCTTCTGAATCGGCAACAAAGGGATTCTGGTAGGACGTGTGGATAAGTAATTTGATTCTAGAATAGTTGCCAGTACTTGAAATGATTAATACATTGATACACATGTCATACTGCAGTTCTTTTGTCAAAGTAATTTACTGGAGGCTTCAGAAATACACTAGCCAAAATTGTAAATTATATTGTATAATTGCAGTCTTCCATCACTTATTTTACAAATTTGCAAATAAGGAGAATGTAGTTTAAAGAAATAATTGGTAAAATACAGGTAATATATTTTGAGGACCCAGATTGGTGGGGGCAATGTGCTGACTCTATAAACCGCTTAGAGAGGACTGCAAAGCACTATGAAAGTGGTATATAAATCTAAGTGCTTATTGCTATTCCTAGTCTTCATTTAATGACTGACTCTTTTAGTGATCATTCCCAGTTACAATAGTGATGAAATAGTAACTTTGCAATCAGTTTTTGCCCATACAACCTTTGCAGTTCTGTAAAACAAAGAAAAACTGAAGTAAGATCATAACAACCATCTAGTTTTACTTAGTGACTGATTCACTTAAAGACTGAGTTGCCAGTCCCAATTGTCATCCTTAAATGAGGACAACCAGTACTGGAAATGCTGTCAATAATTAAGAATTGGAGGTTGGAGGAATTAGATGCAAGTCAAATACATTTTTGATTCTTGTAAAGCAGAGATTATAATGAAGTCACTTCATAAATAATCCCAATAACCGTAAAAGACATTTTAAAAGCTCTTAAACTATCCTTGGATGTGCTTGAAAATATTAGCTGATATTCTAATGTAAATTAGTAGCTGCTTTATATGAAGACTATTTAGCATTTAGCATCTGCCTTCAGATTGGTTTACAGCTGACAAAATTAGATTACTCAAAGTAGGTTTCTACAAAAGGCAACAAGATGTTTCTTACTATGAAGACTAAAAGAAAGTGTAGAGAATTATTTTTTTTATTCATGTTTCTCTTTGCAAGAAATATAAAAAGCAAAGAAAACCTTGGTCTATCAAACAAACAAACCCATCCCATTGCCAGCACCTGGATCTACATAATAACAATAAAGGGAAATTGTAATTTTTCCTCTCTTTCTAATATTTTGTTGGGTCATTTGGTTGTTTCAGGGTCAGCTTTTACATCATTTTCTCCATTTCACTAGATGTAGAACATTTGACTTTGTATCTCCCTGATCTGTCCCCGTACCCACACACACACCAACACAGCCAGTCGAGGGTTAAGGAAACACTTTGGAACGCACCCAGGTCTTATCTCCCACTTGGCAGCGATAGACACACCGTCTGCCAAGTGACTTTATTTTCAAAGTAAAACAGAGAGATAAATACTCAAGAGTCCAAATGTCCGACACTTTAAATCTTTCTCTCAGCAGTTCCGGACGAGGCTTTAGTGACTATCCAGGGTTTGCTTTGTTCGTCACAAGGATCCTTGACCACCACCCTCTATTATATAGTCTCTGGGGTGTGGTCCAGTGACTCAGTTCTAATCCCTAGCACGCCTCCTAAGCTGCTGCAAACGTTTATCACGCCTTCGGAGGCGTGCGTCCAGGAATGATGTTTCTTCATCACTCTGATTCGAATCAGCTGTCTCCTCTCCCTCGGCTGGCACTTGAGACAATGCCAGAGGGGAGGGGCCTGGAGAGGGAGGCCTGGCTGACTCCTCTTCCTCATGCTCGGAGCTTTCTTCCTCCGATGGGACAGGCTCAGAGGGCAGGTCCACAACACTCCCATTAAACTGAACATTAGCCAGGATCTAACAGATAATGTGACCAGTTCCATATGCCTAAAAAGTTTTGAATATGTATTTTTCTCATTGTGCTATTTGGGTTTGGGTGAACTGGTAGTTAAGATTCTGCACAGTTTGGCAAACCCGCAAATCCCACCACTGGCTGGCCTAGTCCCTGCTCGTTTTTTGGCCCGTTCTGGGCCATTTTTCAAGCCAAAAATGGCATGAAAACGGCCTGGAAAATGGACTGAAAAATGGACTGGAAAAGGCCTGGAAAAGGCCTGGAAAATGGACTGGAAACGGCCCAAAAACGGCCTGAAAACAGCCCAAAAAACGGCCTGAAATAGACCCAAAAATGGCCCAGAAAATGGCCTGAAATAGACCCCAAAATGGCCAGAAAACAGCCTGGAAAATGGCTTGAAAAAGGCCTGAAAAATGGACTGAAAACAGCCTGGAAAATAGCCTGAAAAAGAACTGAAAAATGGACTGAAAATGGCCCAAAAATGGCCTGAAAACGGCCAAAAAACAGGTGAAAGTGGGACCAGCCAGTGGTGGGATTAGCCCCAACTGGCTGAATCCTACCTGCCTTTGACACGAATGGTCAGGAAGCAGGGCTGGGTGTGATGAGTGACATCACCCACCCAGTCACAGGACCAACCGGCCATGCCTACCCAGCCAGAGAACCAGTTATTAAGTTATTCAAGTCCCACCACTGAGTTAACCCAAGAGGTCTGATTATAATACCGTATCTATTAAGGTCAAACAGCACAATTTCGGCGAGTATTCTATTCTCAAATGAGAAACCTTGGTACAGCCTGGCAGTTGTACTGGTTCATCCACTTCCATTAACCAGGTTAATCTATTATATTGAATCTAGAGAGAAAGTTCATTAGTCCACTATCATCCATCCCTCTCCAGCCAGTCACGTTCCAAATCACCATCTGTACGGGATTCCCGGAAGCAAGGTGGTCTGGCTTGGTTGATTGGCTAGGTGGTAAGAATGCCAGATGTCAACTTGATGTTGGAGCTGGGTCAATATTAACTATGCTTCCCTGATATGAGGCCAGAATCTGAAAATAATTTAATTTAATTTAATTTAATTTAATTTAATTTAATTTAATTTAATTTAATTTAATTTAATTTAATTTAATTTAATTTAATTTAATTTAATTTAATTTAATTTAATTTAATTTAATTTAATTTAATTTAATTTAGTTTAGTTTATATGCCGCTCCTCTCTGAAGACTCAGGGCAGCTGAGTCCTGAGTCTAATAATATTTAGACTAATATTTAACACATCACAGTACTTCAGCAAAATGGTTCGGTTGAGATCTGCATATGTGGGACTGATTGGGGTAGATTGGGGCACCGAAATATAATTTTATCATATTTTATCTATATCTTAAATTACTGTATTTTATTCCAATTTCATTTTAAATTGTATTTTATTCCAATTCCATTTTAAATTGCTTTTTTCAAATTATAGTAATAATTTGTTTCTGGAGCTCTGCACTTTGATATGCCCCAAGCGCTAATCAATCAATAAATGTAAATGGTATAGGAAAATTAATATGGGACAATTCTGCCTCTTTTGGGGCACATGCTTTCTAGATAAAGAGGATGGAGGTTAGTTTGGGTTTCTTTTTGCCTGCATCTATGAAGGAGGAGTAAACCAGAGCTGTGATTTGTTTGAGGAATTGCTTATTAGTCTGAAAACTAGCTCTGGAACTTAACAATAGAAACAAATCATTCTTGCTCTCCCTTTTATATCTAGTTCAGAGAAGAACACCCAAGATAAAAATGCTTAGGAAAGATCCTATTATAAAGATTCTTTTATTCCAACTGGACACTAAATCCCAAGGAAGAAAGAAAGAAAGTCATATTTTTAGCATCCATTGCAACTGCTTTCCTTTATCCTGGGCTCGCTATAAAAAAACAGAGATCTATTTTTAGAAACACAATATTTTTAGAAATATTTTATAGAGCGGGCTCTGTAATAAGTATAACTAGAGGTTACTGTGAAGACTTTGGCAGGTCATGACTTTCCCAAATGGATTTTGCAGACAGGGTAGTACATTTAAGATCAAGATATTTAAAGTGAGTTTCTTCCAAGAGAAACCAAAGATGCAGCGTGCAGTCCTCAAATGACACTGTAGCAGGGGTGAAATCCAGCAGGTTCTGACAGGTTCTGGAGAACTGGTAGCGGAAATTTTGAGCAGTTCGGAGAACCGGTAGTGGAAATTTTGAGTAGTTTGGAGAACCGGCAAATACCACCTCTGGCTGGCCCCAGAGTGGGGTGGGAATGGAGATTTTGCAATATCTTTCCCCCAGGAGTGGGGAGGGAATGGAGATTTTGCAGTATCCTTCCCCTGCCATACCCACCAGGCCATGCCCACCAGGCCACACCATGCCCACCAAGCCACGCCCACAGAACCGGTAGTAAAAAAAATTGGATTTCACCACTGCACTGTAGTAACTAGATTGTCTTCCAGATAACCAAATCTAGGTGTGAGGGATTGACTACCACCAAATGGTAACCATCCCCTTAGAACAGGGGTGTCAAACTGATTTCATTGAGGGCCGCATCAGGGTTGTGTTTGACTTTGGGGAGCCAGGGTGGCGTGGCCAGGGTAGGTGTGGCCAGCTTGACATCACTCGTTTCGGTAGCACCTGTGGTGGCCTGAGAAAACGGGCTCCCGAGCTCCATTTTCGGCTGCAACGGCCTTCTGCAATCCTCTGCCAGTGAAAACGGAGCTCATGAGGGCCACGTGCAGACCTCCCAAGGTCCGTTTTGACTGGCCGAGACACCACGGGCCAAACCTTCACTGTTTCCAGGGCAGTCCTGCGGGCCAGATCTAAACACCCCATGGGCCAAATCCGTTTGACGCCCCTGCCTTAAAATAGCAGAGTTGGAAGGGACCTTGGAGGTCTTCTAGTCCAACCCCCTGCTTAGGCAGGAAACCCTATAGCATTTCAGAGAAATGGTTATCCAATCTCTTTTTAAAAACTTCAGTGTTGGAGCATTCACAACTTCTGGAGGCAAGTTGTTTCACTGATTAATTGTTCTAACTGTCAGGAAATTTCTCCTTAGTTCTAGTTGCTTCTCTCCTTGATTAGTTCCTACTTCATTCCTACAGATTCACATGGGGATAAATGACACTGCCAGAACATACTTCAAATGTTTCCTGATCATCATGCACCGGGTAGGAAGGTGAAGGAAATGGAACACAAATACTACTTTTATCACTTTTTCCAGTTGGGGGTCATTGTATAGAAGGAGTGTACAGGTACCATTAAAGGAGAATATTTGTAGTTCAGGGTTGACATAAGGGATCCTTGGTGCTTTATGAGCTTGGTTGTTTTCTTGCAGATGTTTCACTACCCACACTAAATAACATCATCAGTGTTAGTCTAGCACAGTGATGGTTAACCTTTTTGCCGTCGCATGTCAAAAGTGGGGGGAGCACAAGGGGAGCACGGGGAGGGGGGTTGTGCACATGCCTACAACCATAATTCAATGCCTCCCTGCATCCCTCCCTTCCCCATGCATGTGCACACGACCTCCCCCACACTTCCCCCGCTTTTGGCACATGATGGCAAAAAGGATATGGAAACAGCCTGTTTCCCTATGCCTGGGGAGGGTGAAAACAGCCTTCCCCACACACCCTTGGAGGCTCTCCGGATGCTGGAAATGGCTCGTTTCCCGACTTCCAGTAGGACCAGAAGGCCCATTTTTTGCTCTCCCCAGGCTTCAGAGGCTTTCTTGGAGCCTGGGGAGGGTGAAAACGGCTTTCCCCACATACACCCGGAGGCCCTCCAGATGCCAGAAACGGCCCATTTCCCGACTTCCGGTGGGCCCGGAAGGCCCAAAAATCAGCTGGCCATGCGCGCTGGAGCTGAGATAGGGCAACACTCACGTGCCCACAGATATGGCTCTGCATGCCACCTGGGGCATGCATGCCATAGGTTCACCATCACGAACCTACCTTTTTATTCCATCAAGCGGGGCCATCCTAATCCTTTTTAATTGTTTAATTTTAATTCGGATCTGTTCTTAAAAATAGGGGTGTTTTAATTAGTGGGCCAAATCTATTTAATATGTCTTTTAACTTGTTTTTTAAATTTTATATTATATTTGTTTTATTTATGGCTGTTCACCGCCCTGAGTCCTTCGGGAGTAGGGCGGTATATAAATTTAAATAAACTGAAACTGAAACAGGTCTAGCATGATGATGTTACCTAGTTTGTGTTCTGTCCCCGTCTCACACACGCACCCCCACAGACAGGCAACAGTTAAAGAACTCAGCCGACAACAGTTTATTCGGTATCAGAATTGGCAGCAACCCAGTGGCTGGCTGCCAGGTATTCTTTACTCACGAGGGGGGAGTTTCTCCCTTCGTCCGGGAACAAAGCCAATACATAATAATCAACAAAGTCCAGTAAATACAAAGAAGGTCATCCGATATCCGTTTTTTGCTTGTCACAGAGCTGAACCGGCCACCACACCCTCTTTTATACCCTGTGGGGTGTGGTCCAGTGACTCAGCCTAATCCCTGGCACGCCTCTTCCTCTCCTGTGCGCGCTTATCTCTGCGACGCTGGCGAGGGTCCAGCCAAGACTCATCATCATCATCATTACTGTCCACCTACGGCTGCGTGGAAGTGCTTGGCCCCGGCCCTATCTCTTGCCCTTCGGAGGACACCGGAGGCATTGCCAGAGAGGAGGGTCCTGGAGAGGGAGGCCTTGCCAACTCCTCTCCTTCACTCTGGGAGTCCTCTCCTGCCGATAACACAGGCTCAGGTAATGGAGCCACAACAGTTTGGGTAATGAAATGTCTTCAAGGAAACAACCAAGCTTTGGAATGTAGAGGTTCCTGGACTTGAACAAAATGATTATGTACCCACAAAATGGGTACAAGGGACCCATTTACCATGGACCTGTACTACTTACATAAAAGTTTCGTGGAAACAGAGAAGCCCCATCTCATGAAGATTAGGAAGATTGGATGTTTCCCAATCTCATCAGGACATTAAACTAGAGAAAAAGGGGAAGTGTGACAAATGCCCAGAACTGATGTACCACCAGGAATTGGGGCCATAATTATTGAAGGCAAAGAAAGAAGCAAAAGGGGAAGTCAGGACATATATTAGCAATAAATTACAACAGCAAAAGTAGTAGTTATATTATTCACATTCCCAAGGGGTTTTTTTTATGTCTTTCTATGCCAGGGCACAGAGTTTGCGAAACAGAACTTAAACATCACTGTGACTTGATAAGATGACACACACCTAGAACATGACTCTGAAAGTCTACAATTAGTTTATAAGGAGCAGATTTAACAAAGAGGGAGAGATTAGTATAATGTAGTAGGCAATTCTGGTAGTTGAACATTTTAAAGTTGCCAAGCTTGAGAAACACTGATCTGATCCTTACTAAGTAAGAGGAATCGGGTTAAAATGTGCAAGGGATATGGAGATAAGAGACTGTGTGATCCATGAATTCATTACATCAAGAGGAATAGAGAAAAGTCAGACTTTACTTTTATTAAAACTATGAAGCTTCTCCTCTGGTAATATTACACTACTAACTAGAGCATACAAAACATTTGCTAGACCAATTCTCGAATACAGCTCATCGATCTGGAACCTGAACTGCATAACGGACATTAATACAATCGAGAGTGTCCAGAGATATTTCACGAGAAGAGTCCCCCATTCCTCTACCCGCAATAGAATCCCTTATGCCACCAGACTTGAAAGTTTGGGCTTAGACAATTTAGAACTACACCGCCTTCGGTCTGACCTAAGCATAGTACATAAAATTATCTGCTACAATGTCCTACCTGTCAATGACTACTTCAACTTCAACAACAATACATGAGCACACAATAGATACAAACTTAAGGTAAACCGCTCCAAACTCAATTGCAGAAAATATGACTTCAACAACAGAGTGATCAATGCCTGGTATGCACTACCTGACTCTGTGGTTTCTCCCCCAAACCTCCAAAACTTTAACCTTAGACTGTCTACTGTCGGCCTCACCCCATTTCTAAGGGGTCTGTATGGCAGTGGTGGGTTCCTCCCGGTTTGGTCCGGTTTGGCCGAGCTGGTAGCGGTGATGATATGACGTCACCGAACTGGTTCTTCCCCCCCTACCCTCCCACCCCCCCACATTATTCTTACCTTTTATTTGGTCCCACCCCCAATCTATTGCTGCCTCCTGAGTCCCAGCTGATGACTAGAGGGAAAAAAACTGTTTAAACTCTTGCCGCGGGGCTTCAAAGGGCCGTCCTACAGCTGATCAGTGTTAAAAGCAAACAAATGAGTCGGGTCGTAAGTGCGAGGACTAGTCCTAAGTGCGAGGACCTTCCAGAAATGACTCTGACCAGCTAGCCACGCCTACTTAGTCACATGTCCTCCAAGCCACACCCACAAAATAAGCCACGCCCACAGAACTGGTAGTAAAAATATTTAGAACCCACCCCTGCTGTACAGGGTGTGCATAAGCGCACCAGTGTGCCTACTGTCCCTGTCTTAATGTTCCCTTTTATTTGTATCCATCTCATGTATTCATAATTATGTCTATACTTATATCTGTTATTTAATACATGCTTGAATGAATGAATGCAGATTGAAATGAATAGGGAAGAAAGCTGGGTCAGATCTAGTGGATTGAAATTGAGAAGGAAAAAAAATATCTAGGAAGCATGGGAAGTCTTTCCTACTGGAAAGAAAAGTAGATTATCTAAAGTTATCAATGTACACATAAGCTTGCTAAAAGGCTAAAATGAAAATGGGGTATCTACTGAAAACAGAAGTAGAGTTATATAACCTAAGAAGGATACTTTAGAAAAAATAAATGTACAGAATAAGCTTGTGCAATGTAATGCTTAGAAAGCAGAATGTCTGTACTTTAAAAGGGGGTATGAGTTGGCTATTATTTTGTCTGTAGTAAAAGGAAAGAACTGCAGCTCAGGGTAGACAGGGAAAGAATAAGAATTAAGTAAGAATACTTAAGTTAATTTAAATGCATTGAAGTCTCCAAAGCTCGTGAAGGCTAAATATGGCTGTTTCAGCCTTGTGCCTTGGCATGCATATTTTCCAACAAGACAGACCAAGGCAGGAAGATAATTTTATTACAATTTATCAGAATATTCAGATAAAAGGGATTCCTCTCATTCAAAGAGAATCCTTAGCTTATAGTTAACATAACAAAAAAAAATATATGAAAGGGGAAAGTTGGTTGGACAAGATAAAAGCAACCCCTCATTTGCAGAGTAAATCAACTACAAAGGTTGTTTGAAGTTAGATAATCAAATGCGCGTTGACACTAAGGAACTTTTCCTGATCAGGAGATAGTATCCAGTCATCATTCTCTAACTTATTTTTTCAGTTGTAGGGATGTTAGAAGCTATCTAATCAACCTATACAGCTGTAGGATATGTTTTCCTACATTCCAGCCTAATAGTTTTTTTTATAAAACCTTGTCACCATTTTAAAAGAGAGAAAAGACTTAGACTTAGAATAACTTTATGATTATGTTTATGAAATAAACATAATCATAAATCAGTTATTTAGAATAACTTTATGTTTATGTTTATGAAATGATTTTATGATGGGGTTTTTAAAATTTGAAATTGGTTTTAAATTGAAATGTTTTAAATTATGGGCCAAATTATTTAATTATTTTAAATCTATTTTAACTTTTGTATATAAAGTGTTTTACTTGGCTGTTCACCGCCCTGAGTCCAAAAGGAGAAGGGCGGTATAGAAATTTGAAAAATAAATAAATAAATAAATAAATAAATAAATAAATAAATAAATAAATAAACTTTATTGTCACTTTGAATCAGTGGTGGTTTGTCCCTGGTTCACACCGGTTCTATAGAACTGGTAGTAAAACAGACCCACCAACCCCGACGTCATCAGAACGCTTCTGCACATGCGCAGAAGAGCGTGCGCGCAGCCCCGTTGCAAACCGGTAGTAAAGGTAAATAGAACCCACCCTGCTTTGAATGTACACTAATCAGCATACATTAAAATGAAATTACGTTGCATACAGCTCTCAAATGGTCTCCACCTCTAATATAAACATAAACATGACAAGATTAAATAAATAAATGAATAAATAAACAAATAAATACAAAATTATGCATGTACCCACATATATTATATGACACGGAGAAACAACACAGTCTAGTTCGGATATATACATGTACATCAGCAGCGGGTTTCCAATATTCTTATTATCGGTTCTCCGCGCGCGCCTTCGGTGCATGCACCCGGCCTTCCACGCATGCGCTTTGCTCACTCATGCACCAGAGGTGGGTTTCAGCAGGTTCTGACCAATTCTGAAGAACCGGTAGCAGAAATTTTGAGTAATTCGGAGAACCAGTAAATATCACCTCTGACTGGCCCCGCCCCCATCTATTCTCTGCCTCCCAAGTCCCAACTGATCGGGAGGAAATAGAGATTTTGCAGTAACCTTCCCCTGGAGTGGGGAGGGCATGGAGATTTTACATACCCTTCCCCTGGAGTGGGGTGGGAATGAAGATTTTACAGTATCCTTCCCCTGCTACGTCCACAAAAGCCACGCCCACCAAGCCACTCCCACAGAACTGGTATTAAAACATTTTGAAACCCACCACTTTCATGCACCTTTGCTCACTCGCATGCCTCAAAAATGTGCCTAAATATGATGTCATAGAGCCAGGACGGTAGGGCAGTAGGGCGGTAGGGCGGTTGGGCGGGCCCACCCGTGATCTCTGCTACCAGTTCACCCGAACTGGTACGAACCGGCTGAATACCACTCTGATATACATGGTGAGAGAAACAAAACTTGCAAGTTTACCAGACGGATGGCAAACAAAAGTAAGTCAAATCAAAATATAAAATAATTATGTTTAAAATACAAAGTAAAATATAAAGTAACTATGTTAGTTAACAAATTGCAAGGTCCGTGTCATGTGTCCCTCATGGTTTACATGCTAGGATACCGAAGGAAATGGTGAAGATGACCACAGAATCACTGAGTCTAAGAAGAAACTTTGTGTTTCCAAAAGACTGGAAGACATCAGTGTTAACTCTGTCTTCAAAACTGGAAGTAAGGATAACCCAGGAAATTATAGGTTGAGATCCTCATCCACATTATAACTTTGAACGGTCACTAAATGAACTGTTGTAAGTGGAGGACTATCTGTATTGAGAATGCAATGAAACCATAGAGGAGGGGGGTTTACTAAGATGATGGACTAGAAATCAAGGCCTACAAGGATTGATTAAAGGAACTGGCTATGTTGAGCCACAGGACAGAAGACTAAACGGAAAAGCATATACAGTGCATGTTAATAATTTTGGATTGATCCTAAACCACAATCTCAGACATCCACATGCTTCTCCCTAGCAGTTCAGTCAAGTGTCAGACCACCAAGGAATGCTGATGAAAGTTACACTGAATATAGGTGGCCATTTTGTTTGAATCAGCATGGGGTCTCAAACCTAGAATAGTGTTGAAGAACACAGTTCGAGAAGATGGCTTTTTTTCAAAGGAGTCAGAAAAACCAAAGTCCTCTTGTGGTCAAATGTATTTTTTTCAAGATCAGTGACTACTAACCCTTGGTATCCTAACCAAAACCACCTAGAACATTCAAACGCTGCAATTTAAGGGAACACTATTGCTCAACCTACGCTAAATGTTACACATTTTTCTGTGGATTTTTTTTCCTGTTATTAATAACACTATTAATAAGGTAAATTTTCCAAACACTGGGGCTTCACACTGTCTGATTGCCTTGTTCTTTTGAATAAGACCTTTTAAAATTTAAAGTTCTCCAATGCACCACGTTTTTCTGGTGTTCCACGTTTAACAATGTGTGGGTTTTTATGTTTGTTTTCTGCTCTGAGAGATTAATGTCTCTGAAGAATAAGAGGCAAAGTTGAAGACTCTAGCTGAAATCTAGCAAAGAGAAGTGTCCTTTGGGTTGCCAGCCTTTTTAATATTTTTTTCAAAATACACTCAATGTTAGGAATAAAAAAGAACCTGTAACAAAGCTGATGATTTTAAGGAAATTTCTTTTATGCTTTCCAAATCTAGAAATGACATTTCTGAGCTTTATTGCATACCCCTAATCTACTAAAATAAATCAAATAGGGAAGTAAATTAAATCTGGCATAATTTGTTGATAACAAGGTTATGATTTCAAACCTGCTGCTTGATCATTCTGTCCAAGGCTTTGCCCAAAATTATCACCCTTTTGTGAAGATGGAGACAATAAATACTTTCAACGATTCCAAAGAATTCTAAATGAATTAAAAGACATAAAGAAGATGTTGAAGCATCTTGGGGATCATTTTTCATCAAAAGGAAATATTTCTTTACCCAAGATATAATTCACAAAGAGAACTGGAGCTGTCATAGGGTGTACTGATGATAGATAGTTTGGAGTGATGCTTTGAAAATGGCAAGTTTTATTTTAACGGAGAAGTTTATGTCTGAGTACATGAAACATCGAAGTTTTGAGTCACTATACTGCTGACTTCTACTTTCCGGGGGAAAATAAAGACAAGAGCAGTTTTATATATGACATTATAATATATGGAATCCAATATAGGCCCGTGTAACTTTATATAGTTAACACTGACAAAAGATAGCTCTCCATTGTTTCAGATAGAAATTGTTCCAGCCCTACTGGAACAGTATAGAGTATAGAGATGTCTATGCTAACTCACTTTGTGTTTAATTTAGTTTCTTGTAGACATCTGAGATGACGCCAGTGGTGGGTTTCTACCAGTGGTGGGATTCAAATAATTTAACAACCGGTTCTCTGCCCTAATGATTTCTTTGAACAACCAGTTCACAACCGGTTCTCCCGAAGTGGTGCGAACTGGCTGAATCCCACCATTGGTTTCTACTGGTTGGCCCCAGTTCGGGTGAATTGGTAGTGGCGGCAGCGGGAGGCTCCGCCCACCTGCCTGGACATCAACGGATGCTCTGCACATGCCCAGAAGCGCTGTGCGCAAGCAAAGCAAGCACGCAAACGCATGCGCTCCCAATTCCGAACCGATAGCGAAGGTAAGTGGAACCCACTACTGGTTGACACTATGAGTAAAAGGATGCTATTGGCCTGTGGCAAACTATGACAATAGCCATGATCAGGGGAGCTTTTTCAGAACATTGTGTTGGGTATTACTTGTATCATTTCCTAGATTAGGAGGCACTGCATGGTCACTTAGATTGTCTTTTGAATTGGCTACTAAAATCCACTGTACTTGGGGTTGCCCTTGAAGAACATTTGGAAGATGGTAATTGGTCCAAAATGTGATAGTACTGAGAAACATGTCTGTTTCTTAATTCATGTTGACTCCATTTGCTTCATGAACTGCAATCAGGTACATTTCAAAGTGCTGATTCTCACCTATACAGCCCTTCATGGCCTGGGGCCAAAATACTCGAAAGACTCACTGTCTCTACCTGTCCCTGCTCTATCCTTATTAAGTCTGCTGGAGGTTCTGTCAAATAAAGAATGCCAACCTGAAGGACCCAAGAACTTGTGCCTTTTCTGTCATGGAACAATTTACCATCAGAGGTCAGAATGACCTGAATCTGCTGACTTTTCCTAAGGCATTTGAATCACATAATTAAGGAAGGGTTTGCTATTTGAGGTGGGGGGGTGTTCAAAAATTTTAGCAAGGGGTTCTCTGCCCAGTTGCTGGATGGGCGTGGGCATGGTGGACATGGCCTAGTCGGCCTCCTGCACTATGGGGGGAGGCATTTTTGCCCTCCCTGGGCTCCGGAGGTTTTCCTCAAGCATTCAGGAGGGCGAAAACGGGCTCCCCAAGCTCCGGAGGCCCTGTGGAGGCTGGAAACGGGCCCATTTCCGGCCTTCCCGAACTTCTGGTAGGCCCGTTTTTCACTCTCCCCGAGCCTCTGCGTGCAACCTGCACTTATCTGCATCCAAAACAGGCCATGTGGGGACTCCTGGGAGAGGTGGGTGGGGCCAGCCAGGAGTGGGATTTGGGGGTTCTCCGAACTGCACAGAATCTTAGCTAAAGGTTCTCCCAAACCCCTGCGAACCCCCAGCAAGTCCACTCCTGCTTTTACTCCTGACTACCATTTTTCCTTTTTATCTTGATTACGTGTGATATTTTTACAATTATTTATACTATTGTTATTGAAACTCTGCTGCCCAGAGTTGCTTTGGTGAGATGAGGGGCCATATAGTTAGGAATAAATAAACAAAAATAAGCAACCCAATATCGATCCAGTTCAACCTCTTATTATTTTAAATATTCTTACTATGAATGCTTATTAGGAACGTCTGGGAATGTTTGCTTCAAAACATTTTTGCTACATTTTTGTGGGCTTAAGTTTCTTTTGCTCTGGGAATATATGTACCAGAGGTGGGTTTCAGCAGATTTTGACCAGTTCTGGAGAACCGGTAGCAGAAATTTTGACTAGTTCGGAGAACCGGTAGTAAAAATTCTGATTGGCCCCGCCCCCATCTATTCTCTGCCTCCCAAGTCCTAGCTGATCGGCAGGAAATGGGGATTTTGCAGTAACCTTCCCCCCAGAGTGGGGTGGGAATGGAGATTTTACAGTATCCTTCCCCTGCCACACTCACTAAGCCACATCCACAGAACCGGTAGTAAAAAAATTTGAAACCCACCACTGATATATACGGTATGAAATGCATTAGCCTCAGAAAAACAGTGAGTACGAAATACGCAATAAACTGCCAGTTGAACAATAATCACATGCATTTATTCGTTTGTCGTCATTTATGTTTATTTGAAGAACCCCAAGTAAGACAAATACAGGGTAAAATGACCTTTCAAGAACAAAGTCAGCTGTAATCCATGTTCAGATGAATTGTCCCTCAGCCTTTTCACTTGCTTTTATTTGCAGTTTTATAACGCAGTGAACATTCCTTCTGTACTTGTTGCCTAGTCTACCCCTCTCCCACAGAAGAAACACACACACACACAGACACACACACAAAACTAATGATCCCAATATTGAGTTCAATTCAAACCCAGACCATCATTATAGAGTTCAGCATCCAAACCTATTCATCTCTAGCTCAACCCTTCAATTAGGTGGAATGATCCAAAACTTTGGGCACTAAAACAGCTCTTTATGTTTGAAAGTGACATCTGTGACTAGGGAAATGGTTGAAGTTTGGAGATTTTTCTGGTAAGAGTCCACTTGCTGACATCATGCAAGGAAAGCGCTGATTGGCTGGCAGAGGGTAAAAATAGTGTGCGTATCCCAGTAGGTTGGCCAAGAACAAACAGATGCTCTGTTAAATCTCTGTTCCCTGACTCCTTGGAGACCGCTCTCCATCCTGCAAGACTGCAGCTTGGTAAGTGACGGGCAGTTATATTGGTTCTTTGCAAGCAATGAGGTTTCTGACGTTGCTTAATCCGTACAATTCTCAATTTTTGAACTCTGTTTTTAAGATAATATTTCGCTTTGCAGATATGACTTTCTCGTGCACATTACTTCTGTGATTTAAATCAGTGATTTAAATGAGTCACTATATTTTCCTTGCTTTGATTTCTGTTAGATTAATAAGGCTGGGCTTTTACACTGTACCAACTATAACACAGAGACAGCCTAGTTTTCTTAAAAACGCTTAGCTGGATTTAATTTAAGATGATTTCTTGCAGGAATTGGGGAGAGGGCACGGTGATGGAAAGCCAAGAGACAGAGAGATGATTTTATAGAATCAACATTATTATAACAAAGAAACTTGGTGTTTGGTCAATACACTGTTTTTATGGCACTTCTCCTGAATTAACTAAGTCCCAGGGATGAGGCAAGTTGTAGTTTTCCAGCTCCAAAAGTTGGCACAGTCCATGATGATAATAATAGGAATTGCTTTCCATCTGGAGGGTCAAATTTTGCCTTCCCTCCATCACCTTTGACTAATAAACTCCTAAACATAATTCTCTATAATGCAGATAGAGACGAACTTAACACATTTCATAGTCCACAAAATTAATGTTCAAATGTTCATCAGTCATGAAATTATTAAAGGACCTAAGCAAGATCATTTGTCTGCTACCCAAAGATAATGCACATAACATGGAATTTGTAGCTTACTGTTCGTGTTGTAGAAACAAAAGTATAAATATGGATGTCACCAATTAAATATATTGTTATGTTAGGCCTTGGAATATTTTCTAGAAGGGTTGAATATATGTAAAACTAATCCTTGTATTTACTTATACATGTTCATAACCCTTTGTAGGCTATGCTTCACTGAATTTTGTTTCTTTCAAATGGTGGTTTAAATGCAAATTGTAACAAAGCACATTAGGTATGGATTAACATGGCACTCTTTTAACAAGGTTTATTCCACTTACTGATACTTTCAATTAAATAATGCTGTCATCTTCTGTTGGCTTTCCAAACTTGGAAGTTTGTTTTAAGGCATGTAGATGAAGGACACCAACCTTAATGAAGCTGGTGAAATTGTTCCAGGGCAGCGTCCTGGATAAATTCTGAAATTTAATGAATAGTTTTTAGCAACAGAGAAATGATATGCAATTATGCATCTCTTGTGTTTTTTAAGACTCTGAGATCTGGAATACCCTTTCTCAATTTGGAACTCTGCAGATGTTTTGGTGTCCAACTTTCAAAATGCTGATTGGAAACATCTGGGTATAATCTGGTTGTGAAAGTCTATTCCACAATTTTAAAAACCTGTTATTTCATATAAAACAAAACTTGGTAGTCCATCTCCAAAAATATATATTCCATAATACCTCCTTAGCTTTTTAGTTTCCTTGGGTTCAAAGAAATATACCTTTTAGCTGAGCATTGTTGATAAAATGATTAAATGCATGCTGATTGTTCTGAAATTACAACTATGATGACCCGAAAGAGATTAGCCAGAAATGCAATGAACATATCAATAAATACGTAAATGTGAGGACTGCAACATTTGTAAGTCAGAAATCAACTCCCAGCAAAAATTTTAGAATTGCTGATAGATAATGAGCTCAGGCCTCATCTCCCTCCCCCCCCCAATTTTTGGAAATCATTGAGCTTGCCCTCAGGTCCTTGAAGCAGCATTGCATGACTATGGAACATTCTAGAGAGGTTATAATGGTGGCCTTTTGATGCTGTTCATAGAGTTGCTCCTGCTTCCTCAGCCCATTCTTTCTTCCAGTAAGGCTCTCACATACTTCCACATCTGGGCAGAAAGAAATAAGCATGAAAGAGTTCCAAGCATAAAGTTATCTATGAATTTCTTCCTTCATTCAAGGCACTGCCACAGCCTGAAAGCTGGCTCTGAGGTAGACATAAGGAGGTACACCAAAAAGCAATCACGAGGAGAAACTGAATGTGTCACTTAGAGAGATTGGGACTGTCTCTCTAGGATAGAAAATGGGGACCCCCCATTTTCTATCCCATAACTCTCTCATTGCCATATTCATCACCTCCAATATTCAGAGAATTAGCTCAATCAGTGAATGAAGGAAACTCGGAATTCATGATGTGACATGATTTGTCTCCCTCATCCACCATTTTTAATACAATTTAGTTAGCATGTAGTAAGGTTCTACATTTAGGCAAGAAAAACAAAATGCACAGGTACAGTATATGCGGTACCTTGCTCAATAGTGGTGACTGTGAGAGGGATCTTGGAGTCCTAATGGACAATCACTTAAATATGAGCCAGCAGTGTGCAGCAGCTGCCAAAAAGTCAACACAAGTTCTAGGCTGCATAAACAGAGGGATAGAATCAAGATCACGTGAAGTGTTTATAATGCCTTGCTAAGGTCATACTTGGAATACTGCATCCAATTTTGGTCACCACGATGTAAAAAAGATGTTGAGACTCTAGAAAGAATGCAGAGAAGAACAACAAAGATGATTAGGGGACTCGAGGATAAAACATATATGAACGGTAACTGGATGTGTCTAGTCTTATGAAAAGAAGGACTAGAGGAGACATGATAGCAGTGTTCTGATTTCTCAGGCGTTGCCACAAAGAAGAGGGAGTCTAACTGCTCTCCAAAGTACCTGAGGGTAGAACAAGAAGCAATGGGTGGAAACTAATCAAGGAGAGAAGCAACTTAGAACTAAGGAGAAATTTCCTGACAGTTAGAACAATTAATCAGTGGAACAACCTGCCTCCAGAAGTTGTAAATGCTCCAACACTGGAAGTTTTTAAGATGTTGGATAACCATTTGTCTGAAGTGGTGTAGGGTTTCCTGCCAAGGCAGGGAATTGGACTAGAAGACCTCCAAGGTTCCTTCCAACTCTGTTATTCTATTCTATGAGAGCCATGGAAATCTAGATCTTATGATACATAAACTGCTAGTATAAATCTGTATTTAAATCTTTATATTAAATTTAATATTTCTAAATTCAACTTAGAATATTTCTAAATTCCTGGGAGAATGGACAATTTATTATTAGATTTTTATCTTACTTTACATATATAAAACTCCGAGGGCCAGCCTACTATATTCCGTACAACAACCCTGTGAAGAGGGTTAGGCCAAGAGAGAGTAACTGGCCCAAAGTCACCCAGCTGGCTTTCATGCCTAAGGTATAACCACAACTCTCAGGTTTCTGGTTTCTAGGCTAACATCTTAACTACTGCATCAAAGTCACTTAAATATAACTATAGAATGACCAATGTTAAAAAACTTACCCTGTCACTAATTGAAGGTCTGTATACTTTACTGATGAAATCAATCAATCATTTGTCAAAATCCTACAATGAGGCCCAACAGATATATTTCTGGTATTATTTGAACAGAACTGTAGAAATTGTCTATCTTTAATATGTTCCAATTTTATTTATCTTCCTATTTGGAAATATATTTTCTTTTCCTTTCTTTCTTTTTCAGACACCAGAAAAATGAAGACAGCCCTGATCTTCCTCTGTATTATAGGAATCACTTGTGCCTTCTCTGTGAGTAAAAATAACAATATTTTATCTTGGCTAGGATATATTGTATTGTGAATATTCATTTTAATGTCCATTCATTGTGTTATTACTAGTACTATATTATCGTTATTAATTAGAGAGGTTTTTCCACAACTTATCAGATTTCAAATCCATTATAATATTTTGATTTTAAAAATCTACCAGTTAACCAGTATTTATCATGCTAATATAAAATAATATAAAATAAAATCATTTTTAGGTTCAGTTCTTTTGGGATAAATTATTTCCCATTGACTTTGTTCTGTTTTTTTTTAATTCACCTGTTTATTCACCTGTTTTCTGTTTTTCTTCTTTCTATCCCTTTATACGTTACAAATAGCCTTCTTTACATTTGCTTCAATCAACTTTTATCTCAGCAATTAACACTACTAATCTACTGGCTGCAACTGATGATTCTGGATATTTATCTATGAATTCAGATTTTTGAATACTTGAGGTGAACATCTTGATCCATGTTGGTTATGTTTGCCGAAAACTGTTTGGTGCTTTTGGTACATGGTGCATGGTGCTTTTGCTGGAGCAATTAACAATTATCCAGAGTAGGCATTTGATCTCATAAAGCATTTCCTTTATATTATTCATATTTATACCCCAACTGCACAACTATATGGTATCCTTTAGAACAAATATATTTTAAAAAGCAAGACAGCCCCCTAAAGAACTATTTCAAACTAACTGATAGTAATATAGTAATATAGAGCCTTGGTAGTACAGTGGTCTAAAGCAGTGGTCCCCAACCCCCGGTCCGCGGACCGGTGCCGGGCCGTGGAGTACCTGGCACCGGGCCGCGCAGCGGCCGTGGGACATGAACGCTGCAGCGCAAAGGCTCCTGGGCCGTGCGCAAAAGCTCCTGGGCTGTGCGCAAAAGCTCCTGGGCCGTGCGCAAAGGCTCCAGGGAAGAGAGCCCCGCGCAGGTACGCACGTGTGGCCCAAAGCCCCCACCCCTGCGCGCGCTCAGCGGGCCACGGTAAAATTATCAAAGGCTGATTGGTCCGCGGCGATAAAAAGGTTGGGGACCACTGGTCTAAAGCACCCTCTTATTAAGAACAGCTGCCTGCAATTACTGCAGATTCGAATCTCGCCAGGCTCAAGGTTGACTCAGCCTTCCATCCTTTCTAAGGTAGGTAAATTGAGGACCCAGTTGTGGGGGCAATAAGCTGACTTTGTATAAATATACAAAAGGATGAAGACTATTGCTTAGCGCATTGTAAGCTGCCCTGAGTCTCCAGAGAAGGGCGGCATATAAATCAAATTATATATATATATATATATATATATATATATATATATATATATATATATATATATATATATATCAGTCTGTTTTCATTTTTTAAAAATGAAGTTTTGCCCAATTTCATTATGTCCTGGGGTGGGCTGCTGGGGGTTCACAGGGGTTCAGCCCATCCCTCCCCTCCCAGGAGTCCGTTTCCAACCTCCAGAGGCCTCTGGAGCCTGGGGAGGCTGTTTTCGCCCGCCCAGAGACTCGAGAAAAGCCTCTGGAGCCCGGGGAGGGCAAAAACACCTCCCTGCCGCCATGGTGCAGGAGGCCGACTAGGCCACGCCCACCAGGCCCATGCCCACCCAGCAACCAAGCAGAGAACCCCTTTATAAAATTTTTGAAGCCCATCCCTGGTCATCAGATGGCTAGCTTACTACAATGCACTCTATGTGGGGCTGCCCTTGAAGACCACTCAGATGCTTCGGTTGGTCCAGACCACAACAGCATGGGCAGGGACACGCATGCCTGGGTATGCCCATATAAAACCTCTGCTTCATGAGTTGTACTGGCTGCCAGTTTGCTTCCAAGTATGATTCAAGATGATGGTTGCTACCTGTAGAGGACATTATATGATAGGGTGTTGTTACTTGGGGGAATCACCTGTCACACATAGTAGCTGCTTGGCTGATTTGATCTAGCAGATTGACATGCTCCAAGTCCCATTGATTGAACGATGCCACCTATCGAGAGTTTGGAAGCATTTCTTCTGTATAGCGGTGCCTGCCTCTGGAATGAGGTACCTCCCAAGATTAGGATGGTCCCCACCCTCCTGGTATTTTGAAAGCTCTTTGCTGAGACTTTTGGTGAGGATTGTTGGTGCCTCTTTCTTTCCTTTCCTTGTTCCCATTTGGGTTTCTTTTCTCTGCTACTGTATCTCTGCTCTTTGCTTTTGTGTTGTTTTTTCTGTATTGTGTTGCTCCTTGTTTTTAAATGTCTATCAATTTGTAAATCACTCAGCATCCCCAGGAGTCAGGCAGCATATAGATTTAATTTAATTTTAATTTAAAAATATTTACTATTACTATTATCTTTATCATCAACTAAGCACAGTAAATTGATAGGATGTTGGCTATGGAATTTTTGGTCCTGTGAGTCTAAACATGAATCAACAACTTGATCTGTATCAGGGGAGGGTTTCAAAATCCGTCGCTACCGGTTCGCTCATGGACACATGCGCGCGTTGGCTCGGCCGATCCGGGGCGAACCGGTGGCAACCCACCACCGATCTGTATGCTTGCAAAGAGCCTAATATTGTATTAGGAAACATGAATCATAAGTATATATTCATCGTAGAACAATTATAATAAAACTCACACCTATAAATGCCAGTAATCATTTGGCCAAAATTCTACCCACACACAGGAAGAAAATACAAGCATATTTAAGGTAATTTAGAGATTTGCAGAGCTACGAAAAAAATATGTAGACAAATAGGTAGAAGGAGAAAGAAGAAAATAGAAACCTAAACCACCCAATGTAGGCTCAGTTTGTTCACAACAGGCATCAAGGTATGGTATGGCCAAAATTCAAGACCATGGCTGCAACGGTGTGATCAAAGTGCAACTTTTTCAAAATGCATTGCACATGGACACACATGGAAAAATACAGGCAGAAGTTTGATTTCAAAGTACCTAGCTGCCATCTTGACTTTTTGACCCCACCCTGAAGTCACCCCCTGGTGGACGTTTTGCTCATTGAGTCATCCGATGGGAAGGACAAAACTAGTTGAACCTGATGAATGGGATGGAGAATCCTACAGAAGGCCACAGCAAGCATGAATTCTTAATAAGACGTTGTTCTGTGAATCTTTTTGTAGCAAGTTCTGTTTGAAGAGCCATAATTTCCAAGTCACTACATATAATAGATTGGCTTTATTCCATATTATTAAAACCTTATACCTCGATATACTGCCCTGTCCCATGTGCTATACTACAAAAAAGCTGTGGATTAATTTGGTACAGGATCCAAGCCATGGAAGGCCCTGAAGACTTATTTATTCCAGCAAGCCGGCCTAGCCTAAATGGTTTTTAATGGGAATTTTAAATTTTATAGACTTGGGGTTTTAAATTGGGAGGTCAATTGATTTAATCTCTTTTAATTATCTTAACTTTTGTAATTGTATGTATTTTAATTTTGGCTGTTCACCACCCTGAGTTCCTTTTTGGAGAAGGGCGGTATACAAATTAAATTAAAATTTTTAAAAAAAATGGAAAAAAAATGTAATAGGGAAAAACGTGGAGGAACTATGTGGGTTTAATGTCGTAAAAATATTACTTGATTACTTAATACTTTCGAGGGACCCTATGGGAAATGTTATACAGATGGATGGATGGATGGATGGATGGACGGATGGGAGAGAGGACAGGAGAACCTATTGCAGAGAGAAGATACCTAGTGGACCTTCTTTATCTGAGATCAGACTTCCAGAGATGGTATTCAACCGGTTCGGACCGGTTCAGGTGAACCGGTAGTAGTGACCTGTGGATGGGCATGCCCATCCACCCCAGCACTATGCTATCCCATTTAGATATGTTATCCAGTGGTGGGTTGCCCCCGGTTTGGACCGGTTCTATAGAACCGGTAGTAAAATTGGCGGGAGGCTCTGCCCACTGACCCTGACATCACCAGAAGCGATGTCATCTGCATGCGCAGAAGCAAGGCGCTCGCATGAGTGAAGTGAGCGTGCACACGCGATCCAGTTGCGAACCTGTAGTAAAGATAAGTAGAACCAATCCCTGATGTTATCTATCCCATTTTCTCGCCGCACGTGCGAGAAAAATGTGTGTGCGCACATGCTCTCACATTTTCGGTGCTGGGCGAACCAGTAGGTAAATTTTGTGAATCCCACCTTTGCAGACTTCATCTAAGTATTTGTAGAAATGTACTCTTCCTGTAAGTTTTCAAACAGATACCGAGGAACACCTTCGCCATGAATGATCCGAGACAGTGAGATTGAAACAGAGTGCAATTATGCAGATCTTTAAGGGGATGCTTCATTTTGAGAGAGATTTGAGAAAAGCACCTCTTAAGGCTGCTTTATGGAATGATGTAGTCCATTCACATCTAAAAACGAAGCTCCTCCTTGTTTCTGCGTCTCTCATCTGAGGATCTTCTGATCGTTCTAACAGCCTTTTCAAGGGCTGGTTGACAATTCAAGCTAACAGGAACTATTGATGTTGCTGCTTTGCCTGAACTAGGCGAACTGTTTTTTTTCCTACACAGCACAAACCATTTTGCCAAGGCAAAACCAAATATTTCACGTAAGCCTGTTAGATAACCAACATCTTTGCCCAAATCCCACAATTCCATGGTATGTTGAACTGAAGACAAATGAAGTACAGAGGTAATATTAGCCAAGAACTTCATCAGAGCAAGTGTGATCTATCCTGCTTCCTTTTGCACTTTGCACTGAAAGGAGATGGGAAATTCTGAATCTGGATGGTGTGATACATATATGTTCTTTGGAAGACGTACTTCACTTAGCTTCTCAAACTTTGCCAACTTGACATGGTTTGATAAAGAGCTGGCTTGCTGTCAGGGTTCCGACAGATGCCCTAATTAAATCATGAGCCTCAAGCCAAGCTTCAAAAGAAGTCCAGTTATTTATTAGGATCTTCATGTCGGCACATTCCCAAGTGAAGCCAGCTCTGACCCTACATAATTTACGCCCCAATATGACCCTGTTTCCCCCCTCCCCCCAGGGTGTGTCATCAATCACATTCGCCAATGGAGCAATTTCACAGGTTATAGGGACCACTCCCCTCTGGCCACTGTGGGTAACCCTGGGATACAGCCTTGAGAGAGATAAGTCTGGAATGTGCATCTGTCTTTGGCTGTCATGCCGTTTCGTCGGTTTCTCATCCCGCTTTGCTTATGGCAACTCAAGAGCAGGCCAGGGATGCTTTGCAAGTTGACATTGGACAAGTCAAGCTGGCTTCTCATTGATAGCATAGAAATTTATTAATTTTCATGCTATCCCAAGAATAAACTATCATTTAAGTTTAATGTTCTGTAAGTAGTACATCTATGACCTAAGGCAGTTATAGGAACATCCACACATTTATTTTTAAAAACACACTTGTTGTTACACTATATTTAGGATATAACTGAATGATAATGATAAAGCAGTGGAGCGCAATTATTCATATCCCAAAAAGTAGTGATCATATTTTATACTTCCATGGTAAAGGAAGAAATCCTATTCAATCCAGCAACTGAATTTTTTTGTCAGTTAGCTATGCCATCTAGTGGAAAATTGTAAGAAAAAGAATTCTATGTATTGAATTCTATGTATTGTCTATCTCACTAGATCGCCTAATCCACACCAGCATTACATAAATACTAATATTTCATCAGGAAATTGCACAACTTTTTGATTAGCAACTCTTCCTTATATTCAAAGCTATCTGCTATATAATATACAGTAAATGCAAATTAGCATCCTAACAATTCCTTGGAATAATACAGTAGTCACTCATTATTTCTGGGCATCTGACTTAAGCTATGATAAACATACACAACAAATGCATATATTTAGGCTATAAGACTGTTGTTCCTTTTCTCCATCAGTTCATTTTAGGCATGTGCAAAATGGATCAATTCAGAAACAATTTGGGAACAAATGGATGAATTTTGCACATTCCGTCTCAACTTCATTACATGCTTAGTATGGATGAATAGTAGTTCTGTTTTAGAGTAAGAGGTTAAGTTCAGTTCACAACCTTTCCTGGAAGAGCTAAAAATATTCCTGCTTGAAATAGTCCAGTTATAACAGTCTGTCTCATATAAAGCAAATTCATATGCTTCTAAATTATTACGGAAGATATCATTAAGTTAGATCACCCATCCCTTTAACCAAGTACTGCTAATTCTACCCAGAAGTACCTTTGCTGGTTCTAGCCGTATGTGATCCCAGCCTGGAACTTCATTTTGGTCCTGACTATCTCGGTCCTACTTTTGCAAGAAATATTTTAAAAAGCAAATTCAGATCCTATAGATAGCTTTTAACATCCTCTTTTCATGCTCAGCATATCATTACTAGGCTCTATGATAGCCAGGTTAATATTCCTTTAATGCTACTTGCTGTTTCTACAACAGAATACCAAAATAACAATAGAGTTGGACGGGACCTTGGAGGTCTTCTACTCCAATCCTCTGCTCACGCAGGAAACCCTATACCTGTGATGGCGAACCTATGGCACGCGTGCCACAGGTGGCATGCATAGCCATATCGGTGGGCATGCGAGCTCAGCGCTGATTTTCGGGCCTTCTGGGCCCACCAGTCAGCCAACGGGCCATTTCCTGCCTCTGGAGTGCCTCCAGGGGTGGGGAGACTGTTTTCGCCCTCCCCAGGCTCCTAGAAAGGCTCTGGAGCCTGGGGAAGAGTGAAAAACGAGTCTACCAGGCCCACTGTACCATTACGTGCCAAAAGCGGGGGGAGCATGGAGGGGTTATGCGCGCATGCGCAGGGGGTGGGTCGCATAGAATTATGGGTGTGGGCACGCATGTGTGTGACCCCCCCTGCACTCCACCCACTTTTGGCATGTGATGGCAAAAAGGTTAGCCATCACTGCCCTATACCATTTCAGACTAATAGTTTCATTTCATTTAGGTACAGGATAGCACTCCTACTGTACTACTTCTGGATTTGTTTATTGAAACTGGAGGAAAAAAAGAAATTTTAACTTTGGGTTTTGATTATTAGATCTGTTTGTGATGATAGAAGTGCTGTTTGTTATGCTTTATTCTAGTTCAAAAGATTGTTGATGTTTAAGTTCTTATCTGTATTGAAGAAAGACTGAAGTTACTTTGTTCCTTAGCTTTTTTCCCCTTTTAGTCTGCTGTTTCTTCAGGATTTTGTTTGTTTGTTTGTTTGTTTGATTGATTGATTGTTACTTCATTCCTCCTTTTAACTCTTTTTCTTTGTTTTTTGTTTTTTATATTTTTTTTGAAATTTAATAGTTTTGGGGGGTTGGAAATCCAGACCACATTTCAGGAAAAAAAGTATAGAGGCTGACACCAAGATTAAGTTAGCAATACAATAAAATGAAAGCACTCCCTTTCTAAAGTTATCTCCCCTTCTGTTGTAGGCAAAGCACTTCCGAAGACGATTTAAGTCAGAAGATTCAGAAGAAAATGCGGTATGTTGGCAACATCCTTGAATTTTTAGTTTGCTATTAAGCAGAGCAATTTCCCCCCCCCCTTAGATTTAATGATTAAAATGTCTTTCTTTTATTCTGGCAGGTGTTCAAGAACAGATACAGGCATTTTCTTTATAGATATCCTCACTTCTACCCACCTATGAAAAGATTCCAGGTAAATACAGTTTTTTGAAAGAACTTAAACTCCAGACAGGAGTTTCCACAGAAGGAGGAATCAAAAAAAGGCAAAATGGCAACTCCAATAGTACAATCGAAGCCTTCCCCTTTTTTATATGCAACACATGCACAATCTTAAAGGTCCAGGCCCGGACCGGGGAGGCTCACACAGGAAACCAAGCAGTTTAGTAACCCAGATTTTAATCCCCAACAGTAGGCCGGAGCCTTGGTACATGATGAGTATAACACACAGTTCTGGGCAAAGTCAGCTCTGAGAACTTTCACCTCCCAGTGCACTTTATAGTCCAGGGCCACACCCTCCAGTCGGCCTCACACACCCGCTGGTCACCCAGCATCTGTTCGCCTGTGGCTAACATCTGATCAAAGCGGCATGGCCAGGCCGGCGAGCTGCTTCAGGGCCCTGTGAATCCTGACCGGAGGTGCTTGCATGGACACAGGGGCAATCAGCTGGTGAGCAGCTGTGGTGGTGCTGCCACTGGAAGTCCTGTTGCTGCTGTCACCTCCTTGCTCTTCACGCCGGGCACCTGCCCCGTTGCCTGCTGCCCAGTGCCACTTGTGTAGACCTGGCCAGGAGAGTAGCCTGCTGACAAGCGGCTGGTCAGCACTGGCCCAACGTGTCCCGCCATCGCGGCCTCATCCATTGTTGTGATCTCCGTCTCCGATATGTGCTTCTCATCCCCACCACTCCCAGGTATGGCGAGCCCCGGATCGGGACTCGACACACAAAGAGAAGCAGGTCTTTGATTGCACAATCATGGCTGCCATCTTAACTTTTTGTTGCCCTCGCTGTAGGCAGACGTGCTCCAGATTCAAATCTTTAAAAGCATTAGTGCTGATTATTGAGGCACAATACAAAGATGAAAATTGAAGCTACGTAAGCTGTATATTTCCCGCAAATACAGATAGTCAACTTACAATAGTTTGTTTAGTTTAAAGAATAACAAAGTTGGAAGGGACTTTGGAGGTTTTCTAGTCCAACGCACTGCTCAGGCAGGAAGGCCTATAGCATTTCAGACAAATGGTTGTCCAATCTCTTCTTAAAAACTTCCAGAGTTGGAGCATCCAGAAGTTTTGGAGGCAAGTCATTCCATTGATTAATTGTTCTAACTGTCAAAAAAATTCTCCTTAGTTCTAGGTTGGTTCTCTCCATGATTAGTTTCCATCCATTGTTTCTTGTCCTGCCTTCAGGGGCTTTGGAGAATAGCTGGACTCCCTCTTCTTGGTGGCAACCTCTTAGATGTAAAAGTCTGTAGAGATTCTCAGTCATCCAGGTCATGGTTGTCCCAAAGGTGCTTTTTCAGGAGGCAACTGGACTTCCTTGTTCTTTCTTTGAAGACGTTTCGCTTCTCATCCATTCCCCACTATCCTGTCAGAGCTGAAGAAGCTTCTTGGAAGAAAGTCCAATTGCCTCCTGAAAAAACACCTTTGGGACAACCGCTTAGATATTGGAACACAGCTAGTGACCATTCAAAGTTACAACAGCACTGAAAAAAGTGACTTATGCCTGTTGTACACACTTACAACCGTTGCGCCTTCCCCATGGTCACGTGATCAAAATTTGTACACTTAGCAACTGACTCATATTTATGACGATTGCAGTGTCCCAGGGTCAGGTGATCCCTTTTTGTGACCTTCTGACAAGCAAAGTCAATGGGGAAGCCAAAGTCATTTAATAACTGTGTTACTAATTTAACAGCTGCAACGATTCACTTAACAACGGTGGCAAGAAAGGTTGTAAAATGTTGCAAAATTCAATTAACAACTCTTCTCACTTAGCAACAGAAATTTGGGGCTCAGTTGTAGTCATAAGTTAAGAACTACCTGTAATTCTATAAAATGCCCAAAATACCTGGCATATTTTACTTATGTACAGACATCCAGATACAGTATAGTCAACTTCACAGAGGTAAAAATCCCATGGAGAGTAATATTTTTACTATTATTTTCACTCTTTTGCACCTGACAAATAGGCAGTGTGCAGAAAACTTGATTATGTGCTAATTCTTGCACAAATAGTCAAATATCAGAAGTAAAATCACCGAAAAGGAAGTAACTTGTATAGAACCACTGATGGACAATACTGTTAATCCATGAAAATAATGTATTTCTGGAAGGATTTCTTTCTTCCATTGTTAAGGAGACAAGTGGGATGTTAAAGAACATCCATAAAGAAGTGGCTTCTTATGGACAAGTTGGGAGTAATGCAGGGGCCTGTTAATTATATGTTTTCAAATATGGGTCATGTAAGGAACTAAAAATGGTCTTCTGGGAATGTTGCCTCAACAGAACAGTGGTTTGGCATCTCTGTGAGGGACAACAGAGATATTTTTATATTGATCAGTGACTTTGCAGCTTTGGACAACATACTTGTCTTATTATTCCTTATGGATAATACAAAGATTAACCCTAAAACATCAATAGTTTTCTTAAAAACCTGGAAGAGCTTGAAGTCATGGCCTATTCAGCCCCACTTTTGGAAAGAAATAATATTTTCTGTCTTTTACGGCAGCATGAAAGAAATTGACATAATCTAAGGTGGCTTCTTCAGAGCACTACAAAGCTGCTAAGCCATGTTTAAACTGGAAAAATTGCCTTTCAAAGGCCTTTTTAGTAAAATAAGCTAGTTTTTTATACAATGCAATCTACACTGAGCTGCAGGGTTTCAAACAGGAATCCTTCTAGGGCAGTGATGGAGAACCTTTTCGGCACAAGTGCTGAATACCGTATTTTTCAGAGTATAAGACGCACCTTTCCCCCCCCCAAAAGAGGCTGAAAATTTGCGTGCGTCTTCTACTCCAAATGTAGCTTTTTCGAAGCTTTTTTTCAGCCCTAACGAGGCGTTAACGAGGCACTAGCGAGCAATCTTCCCAGCTTTGCCTGCTCCCTCGACTCTCTGCTGTGCTTTAACGAGGCGCTACTGATGAAACGATCTCCACGCTTTGCTCCGACTCTCAGCTGTTCTTTAGAAGCTTTTTTCCAGCCCTAACAAGGTGCTAACAAGGCAGCAGCGACTGAAGCGATCTTCCCAGCTTTGCCTGCTCCCTCGACTCTCCACTGTGCTTTAACGAGGTGATAGCAAGCGATCTCCATGCTTTGCTCCAACTCTCAGCTGTTCTTTAGAAGCTTTTTTGCAGCCCTAACAAGGTGCTAGCTGAGGGAAGCGATCTCCCCATGCTTTGCCTGCTTTTCTTATTGCTGCTTCCTCTCAGCTGTGCCTTAGAAGCTGTTTTTTATCCCCAAGCAGAGGATACAAAACCAGCAAACTAATGTGCTGAAGCTGACCAGACTAAGGATCCTAGCCAGATGAACACCAGATAGGCAGATTTTTTCCCCCCCTATTTTCCTCCCCAAAAACTAAGTTACGTCTTATACTCCGGTGCGTCTTATACTCCAAAAAATACGGTAGGTCACATGGAAATGTTGCATACATGCATGCACACACGTCGGGGCCATGCTCCGGAAAAGCTGAACTTCTGGGTTCTAGCGCGCATGCGCACCCGACGATCAGCTGGCTGGTGTGCATGGGTAGGCCAGTTTTCAGCACTGCCACACGCACGAAGGGATCACACTCCAGAAAAGCCGAACGTCCGGGTTCTGGCACGCATGCGCACCCGACAATCAGCTGGCTGGCGTATATGAGCACACTGGTTTTCGGCACTGCCACACGAGTGAAGGACAACTGATCATCATGCGCACATGCATGCCAGAAACCCGGAAGACAAGCAGGGAAGGCCGCGTGTGCTGGGCAACATGACTTTGTGTGCCACTTTCGGCACGTGTGCCATAGGTTCGCCATCATGGTTCTAGGGCCGTGATGGCAAACCTATGGCACGTGTGCCAGAGGTGGCATGCAGCGCCCTCTCTGATGGCACGCAAGCAGTCACCCCAGTTCAGCTCTGCTGGGCATGCGTGCGTGCCTCCCGCCAGCCAGCTGGTCTTTGGGTGTTTGCCCCGCATGCGTAGGGGTGCGGGGTCCATGCGTGCATTGCATTTGGGGGGTTCAGGCACGCGCACATTGCATTTTGGGGGTTTTGGTGCATACGTACATTCACGCATGCACGCTTTGGGCACTCGGTCCAGAAAAGGTTAGCCATCCCTATTCTAGGGCAAAATGGAGATGCAAGGATTACTGTAGAATCCAGAGATTCTACAATTAAATCAAGTCTCCAGGCTTGCTAGTTTCCTATGTGAACTTTGAAAGCTAACTGCTGAACCAATATATACACCACTTGTTCTTTAGATACAAATTAGAACTTGGAATATATATATGCCAGTTTACATGATGGTAAAGGATTCAGAAACTTGCAATCATTGGTTGCCTACCTCGCTACAAGGTATACAGGTAGTTCTTGACTTACAACCACAACTGAGCCCAACATTTCTGTTGCTAAGTGAAACCATTGTGAAACGAGTTTTGCCCCGTTTTACGCCCTTTTCTGCCACAGTTTTAAGTGAATCACTGCGGTTGTTAAGGTACTAACATGGTCATTCAATGAAAAGGGTTTTCCCATTATCTTTGCTTGTAAGAAGGTCGTGAAAGGTGAGGCCATGGGACACTGCAACCATCATAAATACGCCAAGCATCTGAATTTTGATCACGTGCCCATGGGGACGCTGCAACAGTCGCAGGTGTGAAAATTGGTCATAAGTACCAGAGAAATGAGTGTACTGCTAGGTATTCTGGCCGTTCCTGTTAAGGGTATTCTTGGCTCATAACCGATGTTGTGGGTTATTGAGCAGAGTACCCTTTGAGTAAACGCATGAAAAGCGACTGGGAGTGGTTGTGAACAATCACAGTCAACATACAAACACACTGAGTTGTTGTAGTCTTTTACTTTTAGAAAAAGTAAAGCAAAGTCCAAAAACAATCCAAGTCATACACAGATAAGACGAGAGTTAAAAGATCAATTCAGGGATATTTCAAGTACAAAGTCTTCTTACCGGTTGTAGTCATACACATTAAAACAGTTCTTCTTGAGTTTCAAAACAGGAACAAGTTCAATATCAAAACATTCAATAAATAGTAGAAAACAACATGTAGCTATGATCAAACAGTGATCATACAGAGAGATCAGGTAGAGAGTTATAGCAAATAAGCAGGTAAAATGGTGTAGTATCCACACAAGCCATGATCCTGACTTCCCTTAAGTACATTGGCTACAGAGCTTAGCCAATCAGGATACAGGATGATGCAATACAGTCTTAAAGCAATATAATACCTTTCTGACTGCAAACATAAATTGTTGGTTTATATATTGCCTGACCAACTAGTTAGACCATTTCCTAACAGTTCCAACACTACCTATCTTCAGTGGCTGCTTAAGGATGAACAGTCCATAACTACAGCACAGGTGGTCAGATTCTGCGCAGCACCACTGGGGATTCATCGCAAATGCGTGTCTTCCTCCACCATAGCGATGTTATATAGCAATTGTGGCTAACCCTTTGCACCAGGGGTGGGTTCTACTTACCTTTACTACCGGTTTGCAATGGGATCGCATGCGCAGATCGCCAATGATGACATCCGAGGTGGTGGGCGGGACTTCCTGCTGGTTTTACTACCGGTTCCTGCGAACCGATCTGAACCGGGGGCAACCCACCACTGCTTTGCGCTGTTTAGTCGTTTCCCTTTTAGCATTGAACCTACAACGGGCCACACAGTTGAGGGATTGCAACTATCGTATAGTCAGACCATGTATAATTGACACTGAATTTTATTATAGATTTTATATAGATGTTATTTATTATTTTATACTAGAATTTTTAAGTGTATATATATATACTAAGCGCCTTTATTTGTGCTGGTCTAAGAATGTAATAATAAATTGTATTGTATTGGTCATAAGTCACTTTTTTTTATAAAAGTTTTTTATTTTTATTTCTCATAAAACATATATAAATGTACAATCTCTTTAACCATTCTTATCGCACATGTTATCTTTTGGTTTCCATATTGGTTCATTCTTCATCCTAAAACTTTAAAATATATTCGGAGTTGCTCTTCTGCCATTCCATATCTCCCTTCTTCCACAACAACCATTCCTCTCCTTCTCCCGTCTTACCCTTCCCTCCCTTCTTCTATTCTTTTCAACTTTCTTCTTTCCTCCTCTCCATCCCCTTCCTTTCCCCCACTCCTCCCCTCTTCTTCCCTTTCTAACCCTCTCTCCTACTCTTATTTCCCCTCCCTTTCTTCCTCTCCTTTTCCTTTTCTTCTCTCACTCTCTTTTCTTCCCTTCTCCTCTCTCCTTCCTACCTGTCCATCTACTCATCTCTCCCTTCCCTCTCTGTTGTTGTGCCCATTTTCAATTCAATATTTTATCAAGATGGTATTTTAGCAACCCTAATCTTATATTTACCCACATTTTCCTTTCAATTTCTTTTCTATTTTGCTGGTTAGACATATATCATCCTTAAAGTACATTTATATAGTACCTCTTTTTTCATTTTCCCCCTCCTTCCCTCTTTTTCATTTACCCAGGTATCATCTGGATTTCTATTTTTTTGGGGTCTTTTCTCTCATTTATTTTTATTCATATTCCTTTTCTAGCCAATCATAAAAATGTCCCCATGTCTTGAAGTACACCAATTCCTCTTTATCTTTTATTCTTAATGTTAACGTGTTCATTTCTGCACATTCTAAAATTTTCTTTATTATCTCTCCTTCTAAAGGGATTTTTTTCTGCTTTCCAGCTTTGTGCAAATACTATTCTAGTCGCTGTTATTATATGTATAATCAAATATGTATCAAATATATATAATCAAATACATATACATAAGTCACTTTTTTCAGTGCTGTTGTAACTTTGAACAATCATTAAATGAACTGCAAGTCAACAACTACCTGTATTTCCATATTGTCTCTATTTTATTTTTCTTAATCCAGCAACAAAACATCTGAAGTCTGGGCTCTGAAGTACTGGAAAAATTACACAGACTTGAAGGCCACTGTATACATATGGGAGAGCAAAAGTTTTTTGCTTTTCTGTAAATAAGCATTCATGTTGTTTGGGAGCCAATGCCTCAGAACTGTCTCTCTTTTCAGTTTAACAGTGACTCATCTGAAGAAGGTTTTGGTGGCAATAGTTCAGAGGAGGAAGAGGAAGAAGAAGGGGTAAGGAATGTGTCTGGTTTTATTCAAAACAAAACCAAAGAGCATTGTTTTTAAACCCTATACTCTGCGAATGCTTATGGTGAAGATTAGTAACTGACCACAAGTTTCTATTCTGGTTTGATGTTTGTCATCTAAACAAGCAGCAACCTTGCAGATACAGTAAAAGCTATTGGAACCCACAAATTTGGAGACAAAACAATTTTTTTTTTTGTCCATTTATTCAAGAACAATTGCCGGGGTTGCTTGCAGGTCCATGGAAGCCTTTCTATTTTTGTCATGACTTGCAAGCAACAAAATTCTGGATGGGCCATCAAAAATGAGGAATAAGTATTCTGCTTGGTTGTATGGCAAGAAACTGGCCTGAATTAAGGAGATTAATGGTAGACAGACAGACAGACAGATCCTGGTTGTTGTTGTTGTTGTTGTTGTTGTTGTTGTTGTTGTTGTTGTTGTTGTTGTTGTTGTTGTTGTTTAAATTTGATTTATATGCCGCCCTTCTCCGGAGACTCAGGGCAGCTTATAATACGTTAAGCAATAGCCTTCATACTTTTGTATATTTATACAAAGTCATCTTATTGCCCCCACAAACTGGGTCCTCATTTAACCTACCTTAGAAAGGATGGAAGGCTGAGTCAACCTTGAGCCTGGTGAGATTTGAACTTACAGTAATTGCAGACAGCTGGTGTTAATCACAATGCTATCAGTCTGCTGAGCCACCAGGCCCTTGTTATTGTTGTTAGTTGTGAAGTTATGTCCGACCCATCGCGACCCCATGGACAACATTCCTCCAGGCCTTCCTGTCCTCTATCATCCTCTGGAGTCCATTTAAACTCATGCCTACTGCTTCAGACTTCATGCCTACTGCTTCAGACTCCATCCAGCCACCTCGTTCTCTGTCATCCCCTTCTTCTTTTGCCCTCAATCTTTCCCAACATTAGGTTCTTCTCCAGTGAGTCCAGACAGATCCTGATAGGTAGACACAATACCAATAGAAGAGAATATTTGTAGCTCAGGGTTGAACTGTGGGGTCCTTGATGCTTTCTGAGCTAGGTTGTTTTCATGCAAAACATTTCATTACCTGACTAGGTAACATCATCAATGCTATTGAGTGTGGTTTTGGTTTTGCTTGATGGTGTTGCTATCAAGCCACTGTGGATTCAAAGAGACTTTATTATCATAAAATGGTGGAGAATATATGTAGTTCAGAGAGTTGAATTGTGGGATTTCTGGTGTTCTCTGAGTTTGTTTTCTCGTTGCAGATCATTACCAAGAAAGGTAACTTCGTCACTGCATGAGAGCCAGTTTGTACGAAGGGAAGTTGAGTTTATGAGACACGGTCCAGTCTAGTGGTTAGGACACCAGGCTAGAAACAAGGAGACCATGAATTCCAGTCCCAACCTAGGCATAAAAGCTGGCAGGATGACTTTGGGGCTGTCACTTTCTCTCACCCCAACCTACCTCATGATGTTGTTGTTGTGAGGAAAATAGGAGGAAGAAGGAATATTAAATATGTTTGCAATCTTTAATTATCTATGAAAGTATAAAGGCAGAATTTTATTAAAAAAAATCTAAAATACATACACACGTTTATGTACATAATCCATTCCGATTTCTTGCCTAAACATGTAGAGGTTGGGGAGAGACATCAATGGGGCAGTGGTGAAATCCAATTTTTTTTTTTACTACCGGTTCTGTGGGCATGGCTTGGTGGGCATGGCAGGGGAAGGATACTGCAAAATCTCCATTTCCTCCCCACTCCTGGGGGAAGGATACTGTAAAATCCCCATTTCCTCCCCATTCCTGGGGGAAGGATATTGCAAAATCTCCATTCCCACCAGAGGTGGGTTTCAGCAGGTTCTGATCAGTTCTGGAGAACCGGTAGCGGAAATTTTGAGTAGTTCAGAGAACCGGTAGTAAAAATTCTGACTGGCCCCGCCCCCATCTATTCTCTGCCTCCCAAGTCCCAGCTGATCGGGAGGAAATGGGGATTTTGCAGTATCCTTACCCTGGAGTGGACATTTTACAGTATCCTTCCCCTGCCACACCCACCAAGCCATGCCCACCAAGCCATGCCACGCCCAAGAAGCCACACTCACAGAACCTGTAGTAAAAAATTTTGAAACCCACCACTGATTCCCACCCCACTCTGGGGCCAGCCAGAGGTGGTATTTGCTGGTTCTCCGAACTACTGAAAATTTCCGCTACTGGTTTTCCAGAATCTGTTGAATAGCACCCCTGCAATGGGGCAATAGTTAGTCCAACTTTGAGTTTTCAACACCTTCAGATACATGACTCCATGGAGCTATTATCTTTCTCAGATCCATTTCAGTTGTTTTATTCCAGGCTATGCCCTTTCTTGACATAGGCCGAACCTCAACAACATTTAAATAAATAGTCCTATAATTGCTGTTATATGGGGGGTCATGGAGACCTCTGGTAGCTATCCAGATAGTTAGCCACACCCTGCAATTTTGCAAGTCCTTTCAATGGAGAGGAAAATAACTTCCATTTTTCATGGTATCACATTTCGACTTATTTTTAAGCATTTTAACCATCTGATCTTAAGTACAGCTACACTGGCATATAAATATTTAGGTTGGTCTGACCAGCAGCGTGCTAGAACAATATTGCAAAACATGACATTCTGCCAATTTTGTAGAAAGATATTATCAGAGTTCCGGGCAATTGCCCGAGTGCTTGAGATTCAATTTCATCCAGAAATTTTAGACTAAATTTTTTTCAGTGTATCCTACAAACATCAAGTCATGGATTGATGGACTTAATACCATGTGTCCAGTGGTGGGTTTCAAATTTTTTTACTACTGGTCCTGTGGGTGTGGCTTGGTGGGTGTGGCATGGCTTGGTGGGCATGGCATGGGAAGGATACTGTAAAATCTCCATTGCCTCCCCAATCCAGGGGAGCAAATGGGGCAAAATCCCCATTTCCTCCCGATCAGCTGGGACTCGGGAGGCAGAGAATAGATGGGGGTGGGGCCAGTTGGAATTTTTACTACCAGTTCTCCAAACTACTCAAAATTTCCGCTACCAGTTCTCCAGAACTGGTTAGAACCTGCCGAAACCCACCTCTGCATGTGTCCTACATTATATCCAGTGGTGGGATTCAAAAAAAATTACTACTGGTTTTGTGGGCGTGGCTTGGTGGGCGTGGCATGGCATGGCATGGCATGGCTTGGTGGGTGTGGCAGGGGAAGGATACTGTAAAATCTCCATTCCCTCCTCACTCCAGGGGAAGGATACTGCAAAATCCCCATTTCCTCCCAATCAGCTGGGACTCGGGAGGCAGAGAATAGATGGGGGTGGGGCCAGTAAGAGATGGTATTTACCGGTTCTCTGAACTACTCAAAATTTCTGCTACCGGTTCTCCAGAACTGGTCAGAACCTGCTGAATACCACCTCTGATTATATCCCTCCAAAAATACAATTAAGTATTAATATAAGCTTTGGGGAGTAGTTTGAAATTTCCACTGAAAATTGGAATGCTGCCATTTTAGAGTCTTGTTTATAAAGGCAGGGATTCCACAGGACAACTAAAGAAAATATTCTGTTCTCCACACCAGTCATGATCATTAGCACCTAAAGTGTAAGAAAACCACTGTGAATTGCCCTTTCTAGAAACTTCTAACTTCATTGCTTAGCCAGTTATCTAGGGACTAAGATTTGTATGAGAGGCCCTTTTCTACATATCACTAGATAAGAATTCCATGAGCTTGACATATAGCTCAAACTCAAGGCCCAAGGGCTGGATCTGACCTGCAGGGTGCTTAGATCTGGTCCATGGGGCTGTCCTAGAAACAACAAAAGACCGGCCTGTGGTGCCTCTGCCAGCGAAAACGGAGCTTGGGAGGGCTGCCTGTGGCCCATCCAGGCTCCAATTTCACTGGCAGAGGGTGGCAGGAGGCTGAGCAGGAGCTCGGGAGCCTGTTTTCTCTGGCAGAGTGCTTGGGCCACCACAGACGCCCCCAACAGAAGTGACATCAAACCCTGGCCATGCCCACCCCAGCCCCCGAAGTCAAACAGAACCTTGATGCGGCCCTCAATGAAATCAAATTTGACACCCCTGACATATGGGAAAAATGATCCATCAACCCACCCACCCCCATCTCTGCCAAGAATGGGATTTGTTGTTTTGATATCTATGAATGAACCGTGTTCTAATTTTAGGAAAGGTATCAAGCCCATTTTTACCTTAGATTCAAATATTTATTGTTGTTGTTTAGTGGCTTGAGTGGATTTGAGATGATGGGACTTTTTTCAAGTTGAGGCATGTACCGCCTTGTATCAGTAGCTTTATAGGCATTAGTACCATGAAAATATTGATAGTAAATATGATCATGAAAATGATTTCATTTATGCGTATCTTTTGAAATAATACGCAGTGTGATATTCGTATTGTTTAACGCCCCAACAGGGACAATCAAATGAAGAAAATGAAGGTGGAAAGGGAAGTGAAGAGACCACGGTGGCTCCCACTACACCTGCAGCTGGAGATAAGAAGACTGATGGAAACGCTGAACCTCCCACAAAGGTAAGCAAGTTATGGAAATTTGGAATATGTCAAATCAAATAAAAACATTGTCATGGCGAAGAGCTGTAAAACAAGCAGACAGACAGACAGACAAACCAACAAAAGGGCGTAGGATGAAGCTGGGCTTTAGAATGCATCATCATCTGCCACATTCTTGGCTAGAGAACAGAATTTGGTGTTGCTAAACAGTACTTGAAAGTTCTCGTTGGCTAATAAGAAGCTATATAATAACCATCTGACTGTCCTGGCAATATCACCGAAAAGAAGGCAATATTAAGTTTTGATATTAACACTAGACAGACATGTCACTGGAAGGGGGGGGGGATCACAAAACTGCATCTCACTTATTTTGGTCCTGTCATGCCGGAGAATTCACTGGGGAAAGCAATTATGTTTGGAAGAGTTAGAGATAAAAGGAAGGCAGGGTGCCAAATAACATGGTGGCTGGACACCATCAAGGCTGACCAGAGCATAGAACAAGTCAAAGAAGTAATGCAAAACCTGGCTCATAGAATTGCCAAGAGTTGGACACAATTGAATGGCTAATGTCATCATTGTAGGAGATAACCAAGCTGAGCCTGAGGGAGGAGTCAAACGTGTCATCAGCCATGAGTCCCTGTGCACCCATACGAGATCTAAGTACAGTCTACCTTGAATTCCTTTCTTAACTCCCACTCATTTCCCTTGGCTGCTAGTAGTTCAGATTCTTGTAGAAAGCTTAACCTTGCAATAAATCTTTATATTCATTTGAACTGCCTGAATCTCTTGATTTCCCCGGCACTTGAAAATCATCATCATCAACATTATCATCATATTTTGGTATAAGGCCCAAATCAGATCTTCACTGAAGAAGGAGATATGTACCCATTTCAATTTCTTTCATGCCACAAAAGCACACGCAATGTGTTATAGCAGTTTTGTGATAGTTGGCCTGGGGAAGCCCAGAAGGAAGGGCATTCTGACATATCTTGTAAAGTGCACATGCCTTTGATATTTAGAGTAGATCAGTGGATAAAGAGACAATGATTCTCCCATCAAACATAATTGGAATCATACAGAAACTGAGTATCTGATCTAGACTGAATTGTAGTTCTAAACCCAGAAGGAATTTTTTGGGCTTGCAATAGTATATATGAATTGAATAAGAATTCAGTGGTATAAGTGGGTCTTTCAACTTTATGAATTTAAGATTCCTATAACTTTTATACAATCCATATTGGTGAAGGTTAAAACCAGATCATACATACTGGGAATGGGTGCCTTTGCAGATCATAATTAGCTTCCTAATATTGTATTGTATTGTATTGTATTTTAATAAATTTCAATAAATTATTTTTTTAAAAAATGAAAAGTATAGTCGAAATGCTAGGAATGGCAGGAGACCTCACATTTCTATTGTAAATGGTCAGGAATCCACAGGAGCACAGTGGAATAAAATTAAGCAAGTACATACAAATTACAGCGTTGGTCCTTGAATATCAATGAAATTATGATTAAAGCTTGCAATTAAATGATAAAAAAAAATAGCTTCCTAATCTATCCCCCCCCCTTCTTTTTTAAAAAATTTGCATCAATATAGGTGCCAGGAGTAAAAGAGCCTCTTCAGAAACCCGGCAAAGAAGCAGGCGATAAAAAGGTTGAAAATGCTCCCAAAAAAGACGCAGAGGAAGAAGACAGTGATGAAAATGAGGAAGAGGAGAATGAAGAGGAAGAAGAAGAGAAAGTAGATGAAAATGGAAGCGGTGCTAACGCCACCAGCACAAACAGCACCCTAGAAGAAACTGGAAATGGAGGAGAGGAGGAAGAAGAGGAAGAAAACGAAGCAACGACCATCAGTCTAACCACCTTGGTGACAACTGTCAACCCTACTGAAAGTAGTACAGGTGAACAGTGGCAAGATGGAACCACTGCTTCAGATCAGAGCCAGTATGACACTACCACTGAAGATCCATGGGTGCATGATGCCTCCACCACAAATGGTTATGAACATGGATATGAAGCCCAAACTGATTATTATGCCAGTGAGAATGGGTACCCACGAGGAGATACTTTCAGAACATATGAGGATGAGTATAGTTACTACAAAGGGCATGGATATGATGTATATGGCCAAGATTACTACTATAATCAGTGAAAAAAATTAGCCATCCCTTGACATGTTGATCATATATTTTGGCATGTCAAGTGTTCACAAAATCTACTCAGGAAAATGCATCACAATAGAATGGTGCTTGTAAAACAAGACAAACAGTTGATATCTGGTATTAGTGCTAACTATGAAAATATGCTGTTTTTAAAGGTTTGCCTTTGATCAATATTCATGTACCCATCATGGATTTATAAAATGATTTATTTTAAAGAAATAATCACATTGACGATGGATATTATTTTGCTCAACATCAGTTTTTCTTTGGATGGTGCTGAACTTGGACAACTAGGTTCCATATTAGCCACTTCTTTGTCAGATGAAAATATTATCAGACTGAAGTTTGTTGTATAAAATAGATGGCCCATTCTTATATTTATATTACAACTGAGTTTTGAGATATACCAACCAGATTAACTCAAAGTAAACATGAGGAAATAAGTTAAATTTATCAGACTAATTTCATTTTGTTCTGATTATCTTGTACTGATAAAGATTATAATTATGTTTACATTAGTCACAGATGAAAAATAAAATCATTCCTACTACTACATTGCATTGAAAGCTCAGACTACCATCTATAGGGTATCTAGATGATATTCTCATTCGAATGTTGACTCTGGTTCAAATCTACTTAAACAGTATGATTTCCATCCTCATGTTATCTGTGGAAACCTCAAATCATGATCCCTAGAATATTTTTAAAACCAAGGACAGTTCTACAAAAGGAAGAGGGTGACTGAATATATCCACCTTTCATACATTTTTCATAATATTTCTGGCATATATATACTCTTTTTGATCATAGACCTGAACAAGGTCAATTCAACTGCACACATGAAAAATTTCCGGAAACAGTTCATGTTTAGCAATACGAAAACAATGTAAAAATTCAAATTATATAGATATAATTTTATGGCTTAAGAGAAATTAACTGTCCCTTATGAACCTTGAGGGATAGTTCCATTTAAAGATTCGCTAGGCAACATTGTTTAAAAAAATTTAGATCTAAAAATTGTTGAAAACTTGCACAGACACACTTGTACAACTTTTGGACAATATAGAATATAGATAGTTGAATATAAAGTAGAGACCACTGTCTTATTTTGTTAGATTATTAGTTCATTAGCACTGAATGAATTAGCTGGATACCAATTAGTTCATTAAGTCTATGCTTGGGATCTACACAGGGGTGAAATCTACTTACCTTCCCTACCGGTTCAGAAGCGCACACACGCATGTCACATGCACAGATGGACCCTCTGCGCATGCGCAGGGGGTAAAAAACAAATTTTAACCAGGAAGTAACGATGACCAGGCGGGTTGGTGGGCGGAGGCTTGAGCTGCCATTGCTACCGGTCCAAACCAGTAGCATTTCACCCCTGGATCTACAGATGCTTTGCTGAGATTTCAGCAAAACCTCCAAAGTGAACCTGCTAAAATTCCATAAGATTTGTCACTTCATGAGATTTGGTTTAAAATATTGATATAATATTTATACAATATTTACAGGAGACACCTGCATTGTTGCACAGATTTATCTAACATTTGCAAAGATTACTAGCCCCAAAACTGCTATTGACTTTCTGGGAAGTAGTTGGGACTGATATATAAAAGAGATGCTTTGTATTATTTAGCCATGTTTTAAGAATACCATCTGAAATTCAGGGAAATCAGGTGTCCACAGATCTACCTCAATGGCAACCATACCTTTCATGCAAAATATTGTCTAATTGTAACCATTTGGACTCTGCCAAGTATCTCTATTTCCTAAAGGCAAAGGTTCCCCTCGCACATACATGCTAGTCATTCCCGATTGCTCATCTCCGTTTCTAAGCCGAAGAGCCAGCACTGTGTGATGACAATTCTGTGGTCATGTGGCTGGCATGACTAAACGCTGAAGGCACACGGAACGCTGTTACCTTTCCACCAAGGTGGTCCCTATTTTTCTACTTGCATTTTTTACATGCTTTCAAACTGCTACGTTGGCAGAAGCTGGGACAAGTAACGGGAGCTCACACCGTTACACGGCACTAGGGATTTGAACCACTGAACTGCAGACCTTTCTGATCAACAAGCTCAGCGTCTTAGCCACTGAGCCACCGTATCCCCTTCTCTATTTCCTACACGTTCCTAATGGAGCAATCTGGACATAGTCTCTAACATTTATTTCCTAGATGTACAATATGGCTGACAGTAAATTTACATACCTTGTAACAATACACCTCAGGCTTTAGTTTTCAGATAATCATTTGAAATTTTTATTATTTCCTCTTCCCTAAAGGCCCTAGGAAGGCATGTAAATGGCTTTTTTGATCAGTACAATGCTTTCAAATGACTGGAAATGGATTATCACTATCTGGCACAAATGTGGTGGGTATTTATAAAGAAAAATGACAGCATGAATGAAAGCAAGAGGATCACCAAGGAGATGAAAATTCAGGAAAACATTCAGGAAATAATTAAGACAGTAGTAAAGATTATGTTGTTGTTATTTTTTAATGAAAGTTGCTCTCGGAACATCAAAGGAAAGTAAGTTATCTTAATAACCAGAAGACCACACAACCACCCAAAGCTTCCAAGGATGGAAGCCATAGCAGTGGTGAAATCCAATTTTTTTTACTACTGGTTCTGTGGGCGTGGCTTGGTGGGCGTGGCAGAAGGATACTGCAAAATCTCCATTCCCACCCCACTCCAGGGGAAGGATACTGCAAAATCCCCATTCCCTGCCCACTCCTGGGGGAAGGGTATTGCAAAATCTCCATTCCCACCCCATTCTGGGGCCAGCCAGAGGTGGTATTTGCCAGTTCTCCAAACTGCTCAAAATTTCCACCACCTGTTCTCCAGAACCTGTCAGAACCTGCTGGATTTCACCCCGAGCCATAGGCATAACCAAAAAACAGAAGAAGTTACTAGACCTCACTCATTGTTCAGAATATTGGCCCATCTTTTTATTCTCAGGAATATTTTTTACCATAGATCAGGGGTGGGCAACTGTGGCCCTTTTACAATCTGTGGACTTCAACTCCCAGAATTCCTGAGCCAGCTGTCTCAGGAATTCTGGGAGTTGAAGTCCACAGATTGTAAAAGGGCCACAGTTGCCCACCCCTCCCATAGATCATAATGTAAAGGTAGTCCTCAACTTATGGCAACAATTGAGCCCAAAATTTATGTTGCTAAGTGAAAAATGTGCTAAATGAGTTTTGCCTCATTTTACAAGTTTTCTTGCCACATTGGTTTAAGTGAATCACTGCAGTTGTTAAATTAGCAACATGGTTGTTAAGTGAATCTGGTTTTCCCATGGACTTTGCTTGTCACAAGTTTGCAAAAGGGGCTTGCATGACCCCAGGACACTGAAACCGTCACAAATGTGAGTCGGTTGTCAAGCATCCGAATGTAAATCATGTGACCATGGGGATGTTGCAATGGTCATAAATGTGAAAAATGATCATAAGTCACTTTTTTCAGTGCCATTATAACCTCAAACAGTCACTAAGCGAACTGTTGTAAGGCGACGACTACCTATATATGATTATTATAATTAATATAATGAATTCTTTTTCTGTCTGTCTCATTTAAAATAACAATTTAGCAATAAGTACTTTGGGGTCAGCACCAAGGCTTCTGTGGAAGAAACATATTGGATTAGATCTGAAGCATTTTTTTATATAGAACGAGATAGCCTAAATTAGATCATAATTAGCAGGCAATGCTAGCAGTGGAAGAACAGAGATCTGGCGAAACAGCAGAGTTCAATGGAAGAAGTGATAGCTGCAGCTTCTAATTCCTCAAGCACAGATGGAATCAATATGACTAAGAATAGCAGTCAAATATCTCAAGGGTAGCTCTTAGTCTTAATCATGGATGTCAAACTCGATTTCATTGGGGTTGTGTTTGACCTCGGGGGGGTTGGAGTGGGCATGGCCAGGGTAGATGTCGCCAACTTGTCACTTGTGTCGGGTGCACCTGTGGTGGCCCGAGCGCTCTGCCAGCTAAAACGGGATTCCGAACTCCGTTTTCAGCTGTGACGGCCTCCTGCAACCCTCTGCCAGCGAAAACAGAGCTCGGGAGGGCTACACGCGGCCCACGCGAGCTCCATTTTCGGCTGCACTGGTCTCCTGCAACCCTCCGTTTTCGCTGACAGAGGCACTGTGGGCCAGTCCTTCACTGTTTCCAGGGTGGCCCCACGGGCTAGATCTAAGCACTTGTGGACTTCAACTAACTATCTCCGAGACCGCCTGCTGCTACCGATGACCTCCCATCGACCCGTGCGCTCCCACAGAGAGGGCCTCCTCAGGGTGCCATCAGCCAAACAATGTAGGCTGGTGGCCCCCAGGGGGAGGGCCTTCTCTGTGGGGGCTCCCACCCTCTGGAATCAGTTGCCCCCGGAGATAAGAAGAATCCATGACCTCAATGCCTTCCGTCGTTCCCTGAAAACCTATCTTTTTCAGCAAGCCGGGTTGGCTTAGAACAAATTTTTAAATTCTTTTAATTAGTTTGTGATTCTTAACTTCGGGCCAAAATTTATATATATTTTAAATGTTTTAATATTTGTATTCTATGTTTTTTATCTTGGCTGTACACCACCCTGAGTCCTCAGGGAGAAGGGCGGTATATAAATTGGAAATTAAATTAAATTAAATTAACTCCCAGAATTCCAGCAAAGCTGGCTGAGGAATTCTGGGAGTTGAAGTCCACCAGTCTTAAAGTTGTCAAGGTTGGAGACCCCTGACCTAGAAAGCTTTGGTTATAAACTCAAAACAAATACATGTACAAGAACATGAAGAGTAAGAACAAGAACAAGAATACTTTAATTTTTTTTTAATAAGGTACTTTCTTCCCTGCTTGTGGATTTGCTTTAGTTGATCCTTCCCTTGTTCAATCTGGTTTCAGACCCAGGACACCTTAGCTGGAAAGCTCCATATGCTTTACATTTTTTAATCTCATCCACCTACCCCAAAACGATCCGATTATTGGAATTTAGGCTGCAAAAGTTTCTATGTGTTTGACCTAGGACATGGGTGTCAAACTCAATTTCACTGAGGGCCGCATCAGGGTTGTGTTTGACTTTGGGGGCTGGGGTGCGCGTGGCCAGGGTGGGTGTGGCCTGCTCAATGTTGTTCGTGTCGGGGGCTCCTGTGGTGGCCCGAGCGCACTGCCAGCAGAAACGGGTTCCCGAGCTCCGTTTTCAGCTGCGACAGTCTCCTGCAACCCTCTGCCAGTGAAAACGGAGCTTGGGGGGCCGCATGCAGCCCACCCAAGCTCCATTTTCGCTGGCTGAAGCACCGTGGGCTGATCCTTCGCTATTTCCAGGGCAGCCCTGTGGGCCAGATCTAACCACCCCACAGGCCACATCCAGCCTTTGGGCCTTGAGTTTGACACCCCGATGTAGGAGCGCCTGACAGAAATTAATCAATCCAGCTCAGTGTCAACTTGCAAAGCATCTCTGACACTGAGATGGTTTGCAGTTTCTCCCTCCTAAAAATATTAGGAATGAATATATGTGAGTATATGTACCTATAGTTATGCCTGAATAACAATGGATCTGAACATTTTTCATTTAACATTTGGTCACTGTCTTATATTTCTTAGTAATAGCTGAGGGAATTCTTTCTGCTGCTAAAAAACAATATGCCGGTAAATCTTTCAGTGAAAGTACGGCTACAGAACCACTTAACATTAAAAAAAGAAACTGCCGGTATTTCATAAAGTCTGAGATGATGGATGGTACTTTCACAATAAAAGGCATCTCACCCCTCATTTACCAATGTTCCATTTTTATTTTAAACAATATTTTTCTTCTTTTCACCCAGTGAGTTGTCATTTCTTTTACCCAATGGCCTCCATTATCTCATTTCAACTCTGTCTGATCCGTGTGCATCTGACAAAAGAGACTACTGCAGACCAATTAGTGTCTAAAAGTTTCCACAATAGCTATTTTTGTATGTTTAGTAACACAAGCACGAAGGGGGGAAAAAAGCCTTCCTTGGAAGTCAAAACACATCCTTATAACTCAAGAGTTTCTCAACCTTGGCAACTTTAAGATGGGTGGACTTCAACTCCCAGAATTCCCCAGCCAGTTGCCAAGGTTGAGAAAACATGTTATAATAGTTCTGACATATTCAGTTTAATTACATCTATCAGACCAATACATACATACATACATACATAATACATACATACAGTCCTCAACATAGGACCACAATTGAACCCAACATTTCTGTTGTTAAATGAAACATTTGTTAAGCGAGTTTTGCCCCATTTTGTGTTATGCCCCACTTTCTTGCCACAGTTGTTGCAGTGAATCACTGCAGTTGTTAAGTTAGTAACCTGGTTGTTAAGTGAATCTGGCATCTCTACTGACTTTGCTTGTCAAAAAGTTGCAAAAGGATGACTTTGGGACACAGCAATCGTCATAAGTATGAGACAGGTGCCTAGCACCTGAATTTTGATCACATGATCAGGAGGATGCCACAAAGGTCTTAAGTGTGAAAAATGGTCATAAGTCACTTTTTTCAGTGCCGTTGTAACTTTGAACAGTCACTAAATGAACTGTTGTAAGTGGAAGATGTACAAACATACATACATACATATATTTATTTATTTATTTTATTTATTTATTTGTTTCAATTTCTATACCGCCCTTCTCCAAATAGGACTCAGGGCGGTGAACAGCCAAAGTAAAAAACAGGACATACAAAATGTAATAAAATAATTAAATATTTTGGCCGTAAATTAAAACAACCCAATTTAAAATCAATTTAAAATTTAACTCAAGCCAGCCCAGCTAGTTGAAATAAATAGGTTTTCAGGGCCCGACAAAAAATCCGGAGGTCTGTTATTGTACGTATCTCTGGGGGGAGGTTGTTCCAGAGGGTGGGCGCCGCCACAGAGAAGGCTCTCTCCCTGGGGGTCGCCAGCCGACATTGTCTGGCAGACGGCACCCTGAGGAGGCCCACTCTGTGTGAGTGTACTGGCCGGTGGGAGGCTATTGGTGGCAGAAGGCGGTCTCGTAGGTATGTATGTATGTACGTACGTATGTATATACGTACATACATACATTAAGAATTGTCCTAAAGATGCGAGTTCCAGGTATAGTTATAGAAGAGGCGATCAATGGGGATTTTATACTCTGACGAAGTTGGTAGGGGCCGACGAAAGCTTAGCACAAGTTTTAAAATAAAAATTTTAAAACTTTTAAACGTTCCGGAGATCGTGATATCTATCGCTTCTTCTATACATACATACATACATACCAGGGGTGGGTTCTACTTATTACCGGTTCGCATCGCGCCGGTGCCACTGGTGGGTTCCTACCGGTGTTACCACCGGTTCTCTTCGCACTCGCACTTTGCGCGCGACAGCAAACCTACTTAATATTCCTTCCTCCTCCTTTTCCCCCCATAACAACAACACCTTTGAGGTGAGGGAAGATGACTGGTCTAAAGTCATGATACAGGTTTACCTTTTTTTACTGGCATCCCTCTCTGCTCTTTTAAACAAGGGACGCGGTGGCTCAGTGGCTAAGATGCTGAGCTTGTCAATCAGAAGGTCAGCAGTTCAGCGGTTCGAATCCCTAGTGCCGCATAATGGGGTGAGTTCCCATTACTTGTCCCAGCTTTTGCCAACCTAGCAATTCAAAAGCACATAAAAAAAATGCAAGTAGAAAAATAGGGACCACCTTTGGTGGGAAGGTAACAGAGTTCCGTGTGCCTTTAGCGTTTAGTCATGCCAGCCACATGACCACGGAGACATCTTTGAACAGTGCTGGCTCCTTGGCTATGAAACGGAGATGAACACCACCCCCTAGAGTCAGGAACGACTAGCACATATGTGAGAGGGGAACCTTTGCCTTTAGCTTTCAACCAATGTTACTTTTTAAAAATCATGAACATTAGTAAAATAACTACCACGTCCCCAAACAGCTAAATAAAATCATGAGACTTGAAGCTGGCATTCTGTTTTGCAGTATCCCAGCTTTTCTGATTAATTATTATTAAACTTAAAATAAATAAACCACTTAGATCAAGGAACGTGAAAGGACAGACGTCTTCGGACAGCGCTGGCTCTTCGGCTTTTGAAACGGAGATGAGCACCGTCCCCTAGAGTTGGGAATGACTAGCACATATGTGCGAGGGGAACCCTTACCTTTACCTTATCTGACATGATATTAAATTCTACCCTGACTGCCATTCTTACAATAAAGCCTCTTAAGCTGTACAATAGATATTTATAAACTACCTTTTGTTTATTCAACTAGCTGGAACATTAGGTGGTTGTCTTCCACCACAAAACCATTTTTAGGTTAAAAATTGACCCTCCCCCAGTTATCTGTGGGCAAGTCCTAAAAGTAGCCAGATTGAGCATGGCTGTTATAATTTAAACTTCAACAAGGTGTGTGAAGGATTGCAGACAACTGCTGGAGGTATCTGGTCTTCAGAAAGAGAGGAGGTAACCCCTTTGTTTCTTCTGTCCTACAAAAATCTTCCTTCCCCTCTGATTAGGCTAAGCACAAATCGTCTGTATGACTATCTTGAATGCTGTTTAAAAGGAACTTGAACTAGGCATTAAGCTGATTGAATTACTCAGATTGGTTAAATGGGTATTTTGCTAGAAGGAGCTGAATTACCTTTAAAACAAACCCAGGTCACTGTTTGGATCATAACCTTCCTCTTAAACACAATCATGCCTTGGACTATAATTATCACCAAGTCCAAGCCGATATTAATTGTGTTTATTAAAAATGAAGAGATTTGAACTCCAAAGCATAAGGAGTATGTTGTGAATAGGTTAATTAAAAGGATAAATAGAAGGATAAACAGAATCTGGGCAAATATGTTACTCTTTATAGTATTATATAAAGGTCAATAAACATCTATCAACATTTCATAAATCATTTGTTGTATTTGTTAATTGTTGCATCTGGAGTTTGGGAAAAGATATTTTGAACTATGCTGGCATAATGAATCTAACTGCTAGTATTAGTATTGATTAAGTATTTATTTATTTATTTTATTGTTGGTATGATTTATATTGGAGGGTTTGTGATATATTAGATTTTTATTAACTTAAAATGTTGTTAACATTTTACTAAGATATGTTCAAACTAACTGTTAGTGGATGCAGTTTAATGTGCGCAAGTTTTATGAGATTAGGAACACAATCCTTAAAAGGCATATTAAAAAGAACTAGTGTGAGTAATCCTCACTACGAAATTAGTATGTTTAGGATTGTAGTCTGAATAATTTCCTTCTTCAACAATTCTGCAATATTATTTATGTATTTATCTATTTTATTATTTATTTATTCATTCATTCATTTAATTTCTATAGTCACCCAACTCAATCAAGTAATTCAAGTGGGTATTTTATATGTTTATTTGTTTGTTTGTTTGTTTGTTTATCACATTTAGAAACTGCCCATCCCATGCACAGAGCAAATCTGGGAGGTGTAGAAGACATAAAATCATAATTCTCTCTCTCTCTCTCTCTCTCTCTCTCTCTCTCTCTCTCTCTCTCTCTCTCTCTCTCTCTCTCTCTGTTATGAAAGGCGGCAGTTATGCACTTTTATTATTTGTTATTGCAGCTATACAATTGCAATTAGGCAATTTTGTGAATTTAAATAATCTGAAGCAGGGGAAGACCATCTTATGTCCTTGACATTTTGGATTATAACTCCCCCTGTTAGCTATGCTGGCTGACATCATGGATGGATACTGAAATTCAATGGGTTTTAGAAGATATCAGACTGCTTGGTCCCTAAGTAGACAAATATTTCTGTCAAATATTTATGAGTTATATACCTTATGCAATTTTGTGTGTGCCTACCTACGTAGGTAGCCAAAACATAGAATCGAATCGAAAAGAATAGAATAGAATAGAATAGAATAGAATAGAATAGAATAGAATAGAATAGAATTCTTTATTGGCCAAGTGTGATTGGACTCACAAGGAATTTGTCTTGGTGCATATGCTCTCAGTGTATATAAGGAGAATAAAATACATTCATCAAGAATAAAAAGATACAACACTTAGCGATAGTCAAGGTTACTAATAAGCTATCAAATCGTACTAGGAAACAATTAAAACAATATAAATTGAAAGATACTTATCATCTGAATTCAACCCATGGAGTAAGAAATCTTACTTTCAATCTACATCAGATAGGAAGCTATCTGACATAAAACAAACCATAACCCAATCATATAGTTCACAGCAATTTTTGCGATGTGGAACAATTATGTCCATATGGAGAACTATGGCTTAGTATGCTGTTGTAAACCCAGTAATTGGAGACAGGGATGTGTGTGTCAAATCCCCACTTAGTTATGGAAAATATCCTTATCAGATACCCTTCAGATAGCCATAACTTCTTCACTTACCTCACCACGCACAGGTTAAAAGTTGGAAGGACCTACAAATGCAGAAAAGGGCAATCAAAGATGTAACAAATCAATGAATACATGTTGAATTTCTATTCTATTCTATTCTATTCTATTCTATTCTATTCTATTCTATTCTATTCTACTCTACTCTACTCTACTCTACTCTATTCTTTACATGTGGATTCCACTTACCTTACTGAACCAGTTTATCAAAAGAAGAAATGGCATGCTAATGATACTTAAACATAAAAATAAAAACATCCTGGAGCTAGCTAGCTGACTAACATGAACAGTAAACGGTATTGCGTTGTTCTGCTTTATCCTTAGAGAATTCTTAACATGAAGGCTGTCCTGCTGTATTTTTGCTTCTGCAGCCTCGCTTGGGCACAGTCAGTAAGTATCAGTAATTTTAAGTTGCAGTCGTAAGCCTACTTCTGAAGAGTTTGTATGGTTTATATGCAGTAGGTTTCTTTAGCTCTGTCCTCCAAACACTGTTATATGTATTACGCTAAGATTCCTGTGTCCATCTATGCTAACTCTTCCACTGTGTCCATTCATTAACAGAGTCAATAGTTCAGCTGTAATGTAATATATCTGAAAGACATCAAGGCTGATAAAAGGCTGGAATAATATTTGTGCAATGATTAGGGCAAGAAGGGGAAATACCCAGAATCTTGCATATAGGTACAATAGTGGCCAAAATTGTGGAAAACTTTTGGGAAAAGTGTATTTTTGAGGTTTGATGGCTAATAACACCACCATCCTCCTGAGTAGCCACTCCTGCCTTTTGGTGTGCTTGAGCATTGAGGAGAGTCTCCTCCACTTCGCTCTCTCCACTTGAAGAAGCCTCTGGAAGTTCTGAAGGCCCTGGCTGGCACCACATCCTCTTCAGCCTCCTCGCTGTCCGACGTGAGCGCCGGCTGTGCAGGCTGCTAGCGCGACACCACACCAGCCTCCTCGTTGTCGGGATCAGCCACGATCCGCGCAGGCCGCTGGTGGGCCACAACACTAAGTGTGATTGGACACACAAGGAATTTGTCTTGGGGCATACGCTCTCAGTGTACATAAAAGAAAAGATACATTCGTCAAGAATCATAAGGTACAACACTTAATGATAGTCATAGGGAAACAGTCAATATAAATCTTAAGGATACCAGCAACAAGGTTACAGCCATACAGTCATAAGTGGCAGGAGATGGGTGATAGGAACAATGAGAAGATTAATAGTAATGCAGACTTAGTAACTAGTTTGACAGTGTTGAGGGAATTATTTGTAATTATAATTATTTTTAAAAATTGTAATTATAAAAAAGTATAGAATTGAAGCTTTCTTCATTTACACTGAAATTCAATCAAATTCCATTTTTATTCTGACTCCATCCAATTCTTTCTCCTGGTTACAACCAACTTTTGTAGCATATTATCTCAGCCCCTCCAAAATTTGTGCACCTTACCTTGAGAAACAAGACATGAAATTATTAACTTTGGTGATGAATGATTTTGTCATTCTCGGTCTCCTCCATTTTCTTCCAGGAGCTTCACACCCATTACAGAAAAGGAAAGCAGAAATGTGTTGGAGAACATCAGGTAAGTTTAACAATCGCTGTGACAAAAATATAGTTTCCACCTACCGTATTTCTTGCTAATAAAGAAATGCAGGTAGTCCGTGACTTACAACCGTAATGGAGCCTGCCAGTGGTAGGATTCAAATAATTTAACAATTAGGGTTCTCTGCCCTAATGACCAGCTGGGTGGGTGTGGCCATGGTGGGCATGGCCCAGGCAGCACTCGGCCTTCTGAACCCCCCTGGGAGCAAAAATGGGCTGCGGGGGCCAGGCTGTACCCCCGTGCCCTGTTTTGGGCCAACTAGGGAGCCAAAATGGGGCACGTGGGGATTCCTGGAAGGGCCAGGGAGTGGAGGGGCCATCCAGCAATTTAAGAACCAGTTCGCCCGAACCGGTCCGAACCGGCTGAATACCACCACTGGAGCCTGCCCATTACAGTCACAAGAGGTGATGGCTAAGTGAGATGGCCTCACTTACTGCCCTTGACTCCCTGCTCTCCCTGATGCGGTTGATGCGGTTGTTAAATGACCATGCTGGGTTGTTCAATGGAACACAGGGTTCCTCAGGGTCAGGGAGGCAGGGGGAGGCCCACATCCACCTGCTCTGGGCTTCCCAATGCCTCCCACAACCTCTGAGATACCCCTTGCTTCACTTTCTGCCCCTTGGGGTCCCCATAGTTCTTGAACCTCCTTTTCCCTACGTAGGGTCTCTGCCAGCTTTCCCCTTTCCCAGACATCTAGGAAAGATAATTGAAGAGGAAGATGTGGAGCCCAGTGGAATGGAAAGCAGGTCTAATGCCTGTGGGAATCCAGTGTGGGGGATGGGGGTGGGAGATGGGGGGCACTGCAGCATCCTCGCAGTAGGTCATATGGATGAACAACCACAGGGATACTGCAGCAGCCATGACCTCAGGACAAAATCATAATTAGCTTTCAGAGGCGCTGCTGTACATTCTGTACAACTCGTACAAATCTTTACAAGTCTGTGCAAGCAAAGAAGAGAGAGAAAAATATACATTTCAAGATTTATTAAATATACATTTCCACAATATGAAATGTCCTACTTTCTGAATCTCAGTTCACTAAAAGCTAATTCAATTCAAGGCATTTGTTAATTGAATCAAACAATTCCATGTCAATAGCAATAGCAATAGCACTTAGACTTATATCCTGCTTCACATTGATTTAAAGCCTTCTCTAAGCGGTTTACAGAGTCAGCATATTGGCCCCAACAATTTGGGTCTTCATTTTACCGACCTCGGAATGATGGAAGGCTGAATCAACTTTGACTGGTTAGAATCGAACTGCTGGCATTCGGCAGAATTAACCTGCAATACTGCATTTTAACCACCGCACCACCACGTCAAGATGGAGTCATGTGTGTATCTCTTCTGAGTTATCTCAATGAGAATAGATTTTTAAGTGATGGAGAAAGTGAGGCCAGGTCTTCTCCAAAAAAGAAGCAATTCTGCTACTTTGGCCGCTGGAATGTTGAAGAGTTCAAAATTCATTTCAAGTATTTCAAGTGGTTCTAATAATGCAATCTGTATTTATTTGCAAGTTTCTTGGATTTTTAAAAATTCATTTATTTTAATGAAACAATGAGGCTATAATTAAAAAAACCCAGCAGTAATGTTCTTTCCTAAAATCTGAGATTATTTTCATTGAGTTCACTAAAATCTTAACAGATTTGAGAAACCCCTGAGATTTACAGCATTTAAAAACATTGTTTTGGTGCCTACACTAGGAACTCTATTTTACATATTTCTATAACAACAAAATCAAGTTTGGATGGGAAAAAGGATTAAGTCTGCCCTCTAGTGGTGCTAATAATTTCCAGAAAATCAGAGAAAAGTTAAATCTGTAAAAAATTGATACAAACTACGATCTTAGGGTGGAAACTTGAATGTGTTTATTTATGATCATCACCAATACTGTTGATAATGCAACTTTGGTTTCTGTTTTATTTTTCCTCCTGCCCATGGCTGAAATAAATAGAAATCAAAGTTCAGGAAAGTGACTTGATGCTTTCAAGTCAAAAGTATCGTAGGGTGTAAGTTGACCTCTTCTATTCTTAAATGTTCAAAAAAATGCTTCTAACACTTGATTTCTCTTGTCCACAGATAACAGTCAAAAGTCGTCATTCCAAGCATGGGTTTTACATATTCAATTATATGTATTCCTTTTCAAAGCCAAACAATCAAACACAGATTAAGGTAAAATAATGTTTTAATTTGTGCATTTTTTTTCTTTAACTCCATTTTTATCATCGCGTGTATACGCTGTATAATTTCATTCAAGAATTTCTATGTACTGTAGATGCTACATCTACTATCTGTAAAGCAGGCTTGACTGGCAAGGTAGCAACTGTCGCTTCTAAAGTGTAAAATCTTGCAAGGAAAATATTTTAAAATTGATCCCAGCAAAAAATGGGGGGTTATCTTATTTAATAAGGATAGGTAATGTTCTTTCTTCTGTTGGAAGAAATGTCCATCTGGGTTCAGTTCCAAATGGGGAAGAAAGACACTGGAAACATGGTGGCTGCTTGGAAAGATAGTTTTTAATGGTAGACAGGATCACATGCCTTGAAGATCTTAGGTGAAGAAAAAAAAAAGGAAGAGATGCTGAAAGTGCCTGAGTTTTATACCCTCTCTGGGCTTTTGAATTTGAACTTGTATTCTGATTGGTTGTCAGACTTCCATGGGACCATGCAGGGGCAACTCTGTAGGCTGTCCTGAGTCCCAAGCTTGGTTGACTCTTGCTGGGTGATGATGTAATGAAAAGGCTTTGGGATTCCTATTATGGCTCTGCCTGAAGGAGGTAGATCTTTGTTATGTAGAATAGACTGGCCCAGGCCTTAATGGCCCATTGACAAAGGTGGGGGCACTGAGTTTCTGCGTCCCTTTTGGGGAAAATATTCTGCCCTTTTAATATTTCCTACAATATTTCATTTTTCTAGGAGAGGGGTGGATGCTAAATTCCTACACTTCCCAACCAGTGCTTCCCACTGCTACCACATCCCCATGTTGCATTCAGGATTTTTTTAAAAAAGTCTGTGGGGAGCTTGGGAGTCAGGGATGGAAAGGAGCCATTATCCATTGCTATAATGGTGTGTGGGAATGGACTTGGGGGACGGGGTCAACTGGGCAAAGAGATGTTGCCAAGGGAATTTTCAGTCAGATGTCAGCCTTCCCAGACTGACCACACTGGAAACATAACTAGATGACTTAATTCTACTTTATTGCAAACTTTCATTAACAGAATTTTGCAAATCTGTAACGGAGGTGGTATTCAGCAGTTCTGGAGAACCGGTAGCGGAAATTTTGAGTAGTTCAGAGAACCGGTAAATACCACCTCTGACTGGCCCCACCCCCATCTATTCTCTGCCTCCCAAGTCCCATCTGATCAGGAGGAAATGGGGATTTTGCAGTAACCTTCCCCCAGGAGTGGGGAGGGAATGGAGATTTTACAGTTTGGTGGGTGTGGCTTGGTGGGCGTGGCAGGGGAAGGATACTGCAAAATCTCCATTTCCACCCCACTCCAGGGGAAGGATACTGTAAAATCTCCATTTCCACCCCACCCCACTAACCTGCTTTCCAGCTCCGTGTGCAGGGCAACAAAAGAAGACCCAGACGATTTGCTGGGACTCAATCAGTTGGGACTCGGGAGGCAGAAAATAGATGAGGGCGGAGCCAGTCAGAGGTGGTATTTGCCGGTTCTCCAAACTACTCAAAATTTCCACTATCAGTTCTCCAGAACCGGTCATAACCGGCTGAATACCACCTCTACTTATCTTAGCCTTAATGATTAATAATGCCTTTGTTCACTGTTAACAATGAGCCAGATAATAGTATTCTCTTGCCAAAATAACCAGTTTTTAATTTATTTATTTTTTTACTTTTTGGGGAAATCCAACTTAGAAGGAAGACAATGTGCATATTTCCAATCCTATTCCTGATCCTGTGCCGGAATCCAGAGATCTGGTTGACAATCATACTGAAATTGAACAAGTGACAAATGACAAGCAAAAGTATTTAACTGAAATAGAAAATAACAGTCTGGAAAGTACTCCTGAAAACAATCAGGATTTGATTGGACATCATGGGAACATTAGAAAGTGGGATTTGGACCAGCGTCCTGTAGAATTTTTTGAAGATAAAAGAAGGAATGAATTTTCTACTGGATATATGACTGGTGAAATAGAAGGAAGCGGGCATCATTTCCATGATCCAGTTGACTTCCATCATGCTGTCACTATTGGTAATAAGGACCACGAGGAAGATAAAGACTACCCAGTCCTAGTGAAAGAGAAAGATAATCATTCTGGGGTAGCCAACAATAACAAGCCATTAAAACATAGCGATATCAAAATTGGAGTAAAAGAAAACGATGTCATAATCTCTCCAGAAATAAACATTTCCATGCCTAAGAAAACTAAGGCCCCTCAAAGGAAATATTACTCAAAGGTCTTTCTGAAAGAGTCAACTGATGCTCCCAACAAGCAGCCAGACAAAGGTGAAAGCAATTCCGTCGATCTGTTATACAAGGGCAAAAAGGGCAGAGAAACTTCCCAATTAGCTAGTCATCTTGATGCACAAAGCAATCTTTCTACCGAGTTCCTGGAGAAAATTGAACCCATAAGAACCGGAGACAATTACATTAATGTTTCAAAGTCTAGTGGAATTAAAGCATCTCATGAAAAAAGTATGAGCAATGCAACAGTGTACAAGAAAGAGGGAGATGAAGACACTCTTGTCATTAGGAAATTGGATAGGCCAATGAATACATCTAAAATTAGCAAGCCACATGAAAAGGTGGAAGCGAACGTCGACATCATTAGTATCAGCCGTATGCAAGAAACTAATGTTAACAAGGAACATAAGAAAGATGGAACAACTGAAGATGTAATTACTTCCATGTCCAACAAGCATATGGAAGTAGCTGTCTCTTCCAGAAAACATAAAAAGGATTATGGGAATGTTGATGTCAGAGGAAGGCTAATAAATCAAGAGGTTAGTCCAGATACGACAAACAAAAATCAAGTTACGTTGAATGGAAAGCTCAACAGTCTTGTGGGTAGATTTGAAGTGATCGCCAAACCACCTCTGAAGGGTGAAGCTACTTTCCTTACAAGAATTCCTGACAATGGAAGATCAGAGCCTAACGCAAAAGAACAAAGCAAGAAAATTACCCTTAAAGTTGATTTCACCAATGAAAAGTCTAAAGGAGATGTTGGTTTCCCCAAAGCTTTTCAAAAAGAGCTTGCCAATCGTGAAAAGATCAGCCAAAAAAATTATAGAGTCACGCTGAACGATCCAGAATTGAACAAGAAAAGTCGAGAGAGATTTGGTGTTACGTTTCAAGACATGGATAACGATAACAAAGAAAATATCCATTTCCAGGTAGGCACTGGAATTGTTGCAGAACTCAAGAAGAGAAATACTATTGAATCTTCCAACACAGAGGCAGAATATCACGGGGGGAAAGCTGCCCTGTCTTTATCTCGTGGATCTCATAGCAATATACAACACACTGCTCATATTCCAAAGAATGGTCACCTCGCAGCTCAAGGACATTTTTTGTCCACCGTGAAGAAAAAAGTTCCAAAGGCAGGCAAAAAATCTGCTAAAGTTAGTACTGGAATATACAGAAGCTATGCAGCTAAGCAACATCGCAGACATGAGATTTTGAGGAAAAAGAACAGTGAGCATAATAAAAAGCCGCCCTCAGGGAGGAAAGTCCATGTAAGTGACAGCAGCCAATCCTCTGAGAGTAAAGAAAATAGCCGGAATGACAGTCGCCAGTCCAAAGATTATCAGAATGACCAGCCGGATAGTTATCAGTCATCCGAAAGTGTTGAAATTGACCGGTCAGCTGAGAGGGATCTGAGTGACCATCATAGCCACGTGGAAGAATCAATGACTGCCTCTCAAGAAAATTCCAAGGAGCTCAGAAGTAGCGATTAAATTTGTTGTTGTTGTTGTTTTAAAAAACTACCAATTACATTTGATAAATATCTATCTATCCTTGTGGTGAGATCAGCAGCAAATAAACTTAATAAATTCAATTAATTAATTAAATTTAATACATATATATACACAAACACACGCACGCACACACACACACACACACACACACACACACACACATATAATATATGAAGTAATGACTATGAAGTGGCTAGGATTTCAGCTTGACGTGAAAAAGATATACATCCAAACAGTGGTGGGATTCAGCCGGTTCGCACCAGTTCACATAAACCGGTTGTTAAATTATCACCACCATCACCCCGCTTTCAAAGTGGATCCTGGGCGATGCACTGCACTGCAATGAAGAAACGGGCAATGGAGCAGCCAGCATGAGGGAAGGAGAAGGCCGCTTTCCCTCTTTCTTCTCCCTGCTCCTCCTCCTTCCCTCGTGGCGGCTGCTCCGTTGCCCGTTTCTCCATTGCAGTGCCCAGGATCCACTTTGATAGCGCGGGGGTGTGTGTGTAATTTAACAACCGGTTTGCCCAGGGTCAGGTTGGCCGTCGCATGAGGCTCGTCCCACATGTGTGGCGGAGCTGGAGGACGGGAATGGGCCATGGCTCCCATGATAGCCAACCTGACCCTGGGCAAGCTGGTTGTTAAATTATTTGAAACCCACCACTGCATCTATGTTTTTTCAGGTCAAGCTTAAGTTCTAGTCACTTCATAGTCATTTCATGATAGGGTTTTGGCAATAATACAGTTGCCCCTGCCTCCTTCCAGAATGTGTTTGGACTACCCAGTCTGACTTCCAATGGTTGTCTCCTACCCAGGTACTACCCAAAGTCTCACAATACATAGTTATAAGACATCGGCTGCCACCGATAGCCTCCCATCGACCGGTACGCTCCCACAGAGAGGGGCTCCTCCGGGTGCTGTCAGCTAGACAATGTTGGCTGACGACCCCCAGGGGGAGAGCATTCTCTGTGGGGGCCCCCACCCTCTGGAATGAGCTGCCCCTGGAGATTCATAGGATTCCCAACCTGCGTACCTTTCGCCGTGCCCTAAAAACATTCCAACAAGCAGGGCTGGCCTAAATAATAATAATATTTTTACTATTTTAATGGGTTGTTTTATTAGAATTTTCGGCCAATTGATTTAATTGTTTTAAATTGTTTTAAAATTTTCTACTGTCATGGTTTTATTTCTGGCTGTACACCGCCCTGAGTCCTTCGGGAGAAGGGCGGTATAGAAATTTAATAAAATAAAATAAAATAAATAAAATAAATAAAAGGTGAGGTTGGGGACAGATCATTCAGACAAAGTCTGTTTTATGGTCAATTAACAGTGAACTCTAACTTGACTGCACATAACCATAACTCTAACCTAGATATAGTTTTCCTATTGAGTTCAATGGGGCTTTCAATCAGGTTTGGATGTATATGACGGCTGTCTAAAAGCCATTATTAAAAGTCATAAATATTTAGTGAGATGCCTTCTTTTTTTAAAAAAAAAAAAACCCCAATAGAGATTAGTTGAAGGAAGGAGCGTCAAAACAAATTGGCTTGTTCATATAAATTGACCTATGTCCTCACAGAAGAGGTGGGATTTAGACCATAAGGCCATGATCACGTCAGCAGATTCCCATGATCCAGGACAAAAGAAGTTGACAAGTACATGGATGGATAGAGATTAGTAACCTAATAGTCACCCAGGAGAAATGACTTCTTGGGGGGAGGGCGAAATTACACGTCTGGTTGAAGCATTTCCACTCCATCAAATCCTTTAAAACCATGGATGAAATCTATTCATCCCAACTTGTAAATATAATAAAATAGCTATGCATTTATGTTCTTTGACTGGATATCAGGATACCAACGTAATCTTAATCATACGACAGACATTCTAATTTTCTACCAATAAAACTATATTATGAAACATTAGATATCTGTCAATTTCTTAACAACTGATATTTCGGTGCTATTGCATACCAATAAAGTATTTAAGAATACCAACTTTTTGTCATTTTTGAAAATAATAAGTTGCATTTCTCCATTGACTTCAGTAGACGGTCCTATGGCCATATCTGTATGAATAATCCGAGGAATCTTATGTGGTTACAAAAAGTTGAAAATAGAGTGCCAAGCGTCGGAATTGCTGTCATGTGACTGAAGGGATGCTATGAGGATCATAAGTGTGAGGACTAGTCATAAGTGTGAGGACCAGTCATACACCACTTTTTTCAGCACTGTGATAACTTCAAACAGTTGCAAAATGAATGGTTTTAAGTTGTAGACTATAGATAGACAGACAGACAGACACATTCCAGCAGCTTTATTATGAAAATTTTTGTTAGTTAGTTTTTTGATAACAGGATAGAATTTAGTAGCTAGATATCAGCTTTAGGAGTCCTGATGGTGCAGAGGTTAGTATACAGCAAACTAAGCAAACCACAGCCTGAAGTTTGATCCTGATGGGGTTCGAGGTTGACTCAGTCTTCCATCTTTCTGAGATCGGTAAAATGATGACCCAGATTGTTGGATGCAATATGCAAACAATGCTGACATTGTAAGCCCACCCAGAGAATGCTGCAAAGCATTATGGAGCTGTATATAAATCTGAGTGCTATTGCTAGCTTTTCTATTTCAATCTTGTTCCCTCTGCTGGAAAGTTGTCAGCATGACAAATTAAATTTATAGAAAGTTAATTACATGAAAGATATTTGAAACGGGGACATCCTACTTCAGTTTCTACACCCATTGTACTGTCCCATCTTTCAGTACTAAACCAAGGGTAAATAGTTTTAGTTAATCTCTACCAATCTAAGAGAGGAAAGCAATGAACTTCACTCCTATCAGCCTGCTGAACGTGTTCAGTTTTATTAATCTGTTTGCCTCCCCCTGCTTTTCTTTTGCTGAATAGGTGGTCATACATATAAAAGGAGGGACCATGACTGCCCATCATTAAGTGGATGGGGCCTATTTAGTTCTCAAAGATATATTTCGAAACCAAGGCAGCCAGTGGTGAAATCCAATTTGTTTTACTACTGGTTCTGTGGGTGTGGCTTGGTGGGTGTGGTGTGGCTTGGTGGGCGTGGCTTGGTGGGCATGGCAGGGGAAGGATACTGCAAAATCCCCATTCCTTCCCCACTCCTGTGGGACGGATACTGCAAAATCTCCATTCCCACCCCACTCTGGGGCCAGCCAGAAGTGGTATTTGCCGGTTCTCTGAACTACTCAAAATTTCCGCTACCGGTTCTCCAGAACCTGTCAGAACCTGCCGGATTTCACCCCTGAAGGCAGTGCTAGAGGCTGATTCTTTTGCTTAGCAGCAGGACAACTTCCCCTTTCCCCCCCAAAAAAAGTGAAGAATTGTGTGGGGGCAAGATGTTTAGTGGGTAACCAAGGGGATTCATGGCACATGGTTTCTCCCTATGCTACAGCGGGGACCCCAAGGTTAAAGGCAAAGTATATCTGATCATTTTGTTCTGGTTTCAATTTACATAGCATGGTTGGCTGGGAATTTTGGGAGTTGAAAACCACAAGTCTTAAAGTTGCCAAATTCTGAGACCCCTGCCTTAGACCAAGCTAGGTCTACAGTCATGAAAGCTCAGAGATCTCCACATGATCTGCCTAGGGCAGTGATGGCTAACCTTTTTGCCATCACGTGCCAGGAGGGGTGGGGTGGGGGGGTTGCGTGTGCGCGTGCCCAAACCCATAATTCTATGCGCCCCGCCCCCACACATGTGCGTGTGACCCTCCCCCATTCTCCCTGCTCCTGGCACGCGATGGCCCAATAGGCCCGTTTTTCTCTCTCACTTGGCTCCAGAGCCTCTCCAGTCCCTTGGGAGTTGGGCGGCATAGAAATGCGACAAAATAAATAAATAAATAAATAAACAGCCGCCCCCGCCCCCCGAGGCCCTCCAGAGGCCAGAAACAGGAAGTTGGCAAACGGGCTGTTTTCGGCCTCCGGAGGACCTCCAGGTGGGTGGGGAAGGCTGTTTTTGCCCTCCCCAGACTCCTAGAAGGGCTCTGGAGCCAGGTGAGAGAGAAAAATGGGCCTTCCCCACCACCCCCTGAGGCACTCCGGAGGCAGGAAACAACCTGTTTCTCTACTTCTAGTGGGCCCAGAAAGCCTGAAAATCAGCTGCCGGAGCTGAGCTCGCGTGCCCACTGATATGGGTACGTGTGCCACCTGTGGCATGCGTGCCATAGGTTCACCATCACAGGCCTAGGGGCTTCTTTCTCTGTCCCAGCTGGAAGCGCCAAGATCAAATCTGGAACATCGTGTTTTAAAAGTTGTATTCTTTTGTTAAATCGGGGCCTTTCTGGGACTGGTGGGAAAGCTCATTCTTTGAAGAATTCAGTAAAATCATCCAATTCTTATAGTCCCAGCCAGGCAGAGAACACATAATGTATTCATGGACAAATCCTGGAAGCAGCCATGTGTTGAGAACTATTCAAATAAATCAGTGCAATTTAAATCTCCACTAGAGGGCAGGCATATCCTATTTTTATCCAAGGTCATTGAAATTGAATAAAATATATTAAGTAATAATAAAGGTGTGCAAGAAGATCCACCTTAGTTTTGATTGCTGGAGATAATTACTTCATGGTGGGACTTCAGATAGGTGACAGACTCTGACTGAATATTTTATTTATTTATTTATTTATTTGGTCAAATTTATATGCCGCCCTTCTCCTGAAGGACTCGGGGTGGCTCACAAAGGATTAAAATTGTAGAACAGTAAAAATAAATTAATTTAGATTAATTAAAAATACAACAATTAAAACCCATATTAAAACCAAAACTAAAAACACCCCGCAGGTCAGGTGATTTGTTTAAAAAGCCACATCTTTAGGTCCTTGAGGAAGGACCGGAGGTCGGGAGCCGTGCGGAGCCCGGTGGGTAAACCATTCCAGAGGGTCAGCATGCTCACAGAGAACGCCCTCATCCTGGGCGCCATCAGCCAACATTGCCTGGCCGTCGGCACCCAGAGGAGGGCTGCCCTATGCGAGTGCGCTGGTCGGTGAGAGGCTGACAGTAGGTGCTCCTGCAAGTACCCCGGGCCCATGCCATGAAGGGCTTTATAGGTAAGCACCAGCACCTTGAAGCGGATCCAGAGGACCACTGGTAACCAGTACAACTCGCGCAGGAGAGGTGTAACACAGGAGTAACAGGAAGCTCCCGTAACAACCCGCGCAGCTGCATTTTGGACCAGTTGGAGCCTCCGGGTGCACCCCAAGGGCAGCCCCATGTAGAGGGCATTGCAGTAATCCAGGCGAGAGATGACAAGAGCGTGGGTGACTATACGAAGGGCATCTCTGTCTAGGAAAGGGCGCAACTGGTGCACAAGGCGAAGCTGTGCAAAGGCCCTCCTGGTCACGGCTGTCAGGTGACTTTTCTTTGGACACCATGAGATTTTGTGGTGGGTTGCCCCCAGTTCGGACCGGTTCGCAAGAACCAGTAGTAAAACTGGTGGGAGGCTCTGCCCACCAACCCTGTCGTCATCAGGGGTGGTGAGTGTGAGTGAAGAGAGAGAGAGAGAGTGGCCCCATTGCAAACCCGTAGTAAAGATAAGTACAACCCACCTCTGATGAGATTGCTTTGCTTTCCTTTGTTTTGGTGGAAATATCCTCCCTCATGGGCCCGCTAGCCGGCATTGTTTAGCTGACGGGACCCGGAGGAGACCAACTCTGTGGGAGCTTACCGGTCGCTGGGAGCTATGCGGTAGAAGATGGTCTTGAAGATAGCCTGGCCCTGAGCCATGTAGTGTATACTACTATACAATATACTGTCTCTTGAGGAAAAAGAATAGAAGACATTAATTATAGCCAACAGCTCTTGCCACAACTTTCCTTGGTACTTTGGATTGATGGAATAAATCATGTAATTGACTAATATACTTTCAATCCATTAGGACTTTCTGAACAAAAGATTACAATTCACAATTACTTACATAAATAGTACATAGCTCTTATATTATATCAGCTGTACAAACTTGACCTATAATTACATACGGGCAAAGATCAAATTGCATGCGGTGCACTTTATGAAAGGGTTTTTCATCAAGCAAATTTCCTTATCTTAATTAATTGAAGAACATCCTAGTGATGGCTTTATTAGGCCTAACGGTAATTGAAACCCTAAGAAATGGCAGAGACAAACAGCCAGATCTAGTGAAATTGCTGAGGTGTCTAATGAGCTGTCACTAATGTGCATTTAGCCAGCTCAGATGTTCACTGATATATAGACCAAACCCTTCCATGTTTTTCTATGGAATGGTTACAATGGTGGGCTAAAATAATAATTTGAAGCTCTACCCAGAACTCTAAATTGTGTTTCAGAATACACGCCTTAATTAAACCTTCCATCCTTAATTTCTTGTTTATGCTCCTGTCTATGCAGAGTTTGGTTTGGCAAAAAACTAAAATAACCCAAGATAACCTTGTTGCAAACGTCAAACTGGTGATGAGACTTTTGCCACTGAGATATTTCCTAGAACAAAAAAGGAAAATAACTTTTCAGGGTCTACTTGTTACTATCTTAAGGGCTCACAGGTTCTTGGTGTTCCCAACTCATATCTTTTGTAGATCCTTAAAACTAGATATTTAGATACACTCACTTAACTAAAGATGCCCTGTCTGTATTTCTATTTTTGGGATTGGTGAAGAAATTATCTCCATCTTAGCTACAAATAGATAACGGCAGATTTTGGAAAGGACAATTATGTGTATCAATACACGAAGATCAGGGCAAACAGTTCATCCTAAATTTAAATTTAAAAGCAACAGCAAAAACACTCCCATGATGAGGATGTCTAGATAAATATTGCCAGCATGTTCTTAGACAGTCACACACACAAACAGACACAGACACACACACCCTAAATTGCTCTCATATGTGGCTTTGGATCATGCCACATTTCATTTCCTCCAAGACCGGAGGTGTTTGGGGAATGGTTTCATGCTTTGGGTCTTGTGAACTTTCCTCAGGGTTCATTCCAGATATATTATGTGAGGTCAGCATTTTTAATTTTTTCTTTAATATATACAGTATGTTACCGTCGATGTGTGAAATTAGGCATTTTATAGAATGCCTAGGAAACCTATGGAATGCCAAAAATGGGACATCAAAGTATGAAATGCTTAATATTTTACACGTTTCCTAAACATTCTACACAATGTCAAAAGACAAACTGGCGAAGTGTGAAATATTCCCACAAAAATACCATTCTGGCCTTTCTACTTGCAACAAGTCAATCAATACTGGTCTTTTTTGCTTGTTTTTTTATTATTATTATTAGTAAGAAAGTCTGTACTTTATTTTGCAGTTCTTCTTTCATTTTCATATATGTCTTTTCAATAAAGAGTTAGGGTGAGAGTGAGTGTAGGGGTTAGGGTCAGGGGTGAGAGTGAGGAATAAGGATAGGGTTAGGGTTAGGGTTAGGGTTAGGGTGAGAGTGAGGGGTGAGGGTGAGGGATAGGGATAGGGATAGGGTGAGGGTGAGGGTGAGGGTGAGGGTGAGGGTTAGGGTTAGGGTTAGGGTTAGGGTTAGGGTTAGGGTTAGGGTTAGCCAAACCCTAATTCTAACCCTCACCCTCACCCTAATCCTCTTCACAACTCTCTTTTCATATCTCACCTAAATAGTTATTGTCATTCTGCATAATGTCTAGTTATTATATACACTGCCTAGGGAAAGTACAGTATATAGCATATTAAAATAACACAGCCATTTCATACTTGACCTAAAAACGTCGCACATTCAATAGATTTCCTAGGCATTCCATTCAATGCCAGATTTTCACACACTGCCGATAATGTATATGTATTATTTGTAAGTATAACAACCAGAAAATATGATAAAATGCAATCAAAGATATAATAGTGCTAAGAAAATCGGAAAAGAATATGTAGAATAATGAATAAATGAGTGGCATTTGTAGAAACTAAAAATATTTCCATAGAATGTTAACATAGAGCTTGCTCAGTCTCTTAACATAATATTAAATCTAGCCATATAGATTATCTGTTACCCTATCTTCACAGGTTTGGTACAATATATTATTTCAATAAAATTACATTTACACAAATATAAAATTCTTATTGTTCTGTTATTTAGGAGCTTTAAGGTAATGAATATACTAAAGAGAGGGGGGTGGTGGAGTGGATATTTTACTGCCATTAATTACAGTTTCAGATATGAATGTTACCCAATATTCTTGTACGGAACACAACATGCCTTTTCAAGGAAGCACTATTGACCTGGAATGTGCAAATGTTGTTCTAGTAGGTGGTGAAAATTATGTTGTGCAAGCTAAGGAAAACATTCACCTGATGAATCTGGAATCAGTCAGCCAACAAAATGATTCATCAGCCATAAAACTACGATGCTTTGAAAGGGAAATCAATATCCCTTCTCATTGGCGGTAAAAGTGGGCCCTTATTTAATGGCTGTTACTCGATCTTCCCCAGACTGGTACTTTCTGGGTTATGTTTAGCCAATTCCTGTCCAGTAACCATGTGTAGTTTTTACTATAAAGCGTAAGTTTAATAATGCTTGGTTGCTTTTACCTGTAAAATGTAAAGTGGGATGAAGTTCATTCACTTGTAATTTGGAATGTGAGCTAATGAACTACAAGCTAATTGGTTTTTCCAATGCACTTATAGCTGACCGCTGATTTCTGTATTCCAAGATTAAAAACACTTATCTTTAATTTGGACTAGACTGTTAAACCTTTTCTCGTTGTTATTGTTTTCACTCTTTGAAATGATTTCAAATGATTCTTTTTTTAATTAATTAATTTATTTATTTTTATATGCCGCCCTTCTCCAAAGACTCAGGGCGGCTTACAATGTGTTAAGCAATAGCCTTCATACTTTTGTATATTTTATACAAAGTCAGTTTATTGCCCCCCCAAACCGGGTCCTCATTTTACCCACCTTAGAAAGGATGGAAGGCTGAGTCGACCTTGAGCCTGGTGAGAATTGAACTCGCAGTAATTGCAGGCAGCTGGATGTTAAATGCTGCCTTAGTAGGAGGCATTAGCCTCCTACGCCACTCAGGCTCTTTCCTTTGCTTCTTTCTTAAGGTTGTTTCTTCTGCCTTTCTATGCCTGCTGGTTTGACTTTTTAGATCAGAGGTATCAAACTCAAGGCCTGGGATGCTTAGATCTGGCCCGCGGTGCCACCGTGGAATCAGCAAAGGCCCGGCCCACGGTGCCTCTGCTAATGAAAACTGAGCTCAGGAGGGCCACAGGCAGCTCTATCCCAAGCTTCATTTTCACTGGCAGAGGGTTGTAGGCAGTAGTGGGTTTCAATTTCAGCCGCTACCAGTTTGCTTGTGGGTGCACGCTTGTGCATGCGTGCAATGCTTCTGCGCATGCGCAGAGACGTTCGGGCAGGTGGGCGGAGCCTCCGGCCTCCACCGCTACCAGTTCACCAGGTGTGGGTTCTATTTACCTTTACTACTGGTTCGCAGCGGGGCCACGTGCGCGCATGCACAGAAGTGTTTTGATGACATCGGGGTCGGTGGGTGGAGCCTCCCGCCGGTTTTACTACCGGTTCTATAGAACCAGTGTGAACTGGGGGCAACCCACCACTGCAGTTCACCCAATCCGGGGCGAACCAGTAGCAATCCACTACTGGTTGCAGGAGGCTGTCACACCTGAAAAGCCTGTTGGGAGCCTGTTCTCGCTGGCAGAGCATTTGGGCCACCATAGGCACCCCTGCCACAAGTGACGTCGAACTGGCCATGACTACCCTGTCCACTCCCACACTGTCCACACACCCACACACCCCCGAGGTCAAACACAACCCTGATACAGCCCTCAATGGAATTGAGTTTGACACCCCTCTTTTAGATGCTTCTAAAGTTTTAAATTACAAGTTGCCATAGAATTGTTTAATGTCGGGCTGAAAGGCAATTCAGAAATATCTTCTTTGGCCCATGATGGCTCAGGAATTCTGGGAGTTGAAGTCCACAAGTCATAAAGGGTCCATACTTCCCCACCTCTGGTTTAACCTCTATTTCAGTGTTTTTCAACCCTGGCAAATTTGGAGATATGTGGCTGGGGAATTCAGGGATTTGAAGTCCACACCCAAACTGCCAAGATTAAGAAACATTGATGTTTTTGCAAGTGTCCCAGGAATGATAAAATGATTCTTCTTGTTATCCAAAATGCCAACATAAATTTGAAGTATCTTTAAACATTCTAGACAATTTTTCTGGAGTCATGTACTAAGAGTATATACGGGTTTCTTTTAAAAAAAATCTTTTAAGTCATAACACAGTGTAAATTTCAATCAACCTTCCTATTAATATTATTAATATATAAGCCAGAAATGGGTGTTTTCCAGGAATCTGTTAGATTTTATTTGAGACACTTGTTCCCTGAAACAAAGAATTTTATTTCCTCCTCAAAGTGAAACATAAATATTCATGGATACCATACCTATAACCTATTTATAAATTATCCATTTATAAATTAAAACACTGGCTGGGGGTAATTATACAACATCCTGTTTTCTGTATTTGAATTGTTTGCCAATCCAAGAAGAAATATCGTCACAGCTTCACAACCTACTCACATAATTGTCAATAATTACAAATAAAACATAACAAACCCAGATGCCTTCAAAATGTTGTCATAAATTCATGGTCACCGTTTTTTTTAAAAAATAAGAAATAAAATCTCACCTTATGTTCCAGAAATATAACACTACTGTTTGCATCTTCACCATGAAACACCCCCCACTCCTCTTTTTGAGGTTTTCTAAAACGCACTTGGCTCACTTAACTAGTAATCTAAATGCTCATTAATTAAATGATTCAAAAATATATACATATAGTGGTTTGGTGAACTTTTGCTAAATTCTGAGGGAAAAAAAACTTTGGCCAGCAGTGGTCAAGTAACTCTTTTCGCATGTAGTAATTCATTATCAGCCAAATTTCAGAGCTAATGAGAGTGATAAATTTGATGATGGTGGTATTTATCAGCCTGGAAAATCTTAGGGTTTCAAATGCTAAGAAGACTATTCAAAAAGAGAAAATGTTGTGATTGTTTTTTACCTTAAGAAAAGCTGCTGCCTTAGGCAGTTAATGATGGGGAAAAGGACAAATAGAAGTAGTTCTTGACTTACAACCATAATTGAGCCCAAAACTTCTGTTGCTAAGGGAGTCATTTGTTAAGTGAATTTTGGCCCATCTTACGACCTTTCTTGCCACAGTTGTTAAGTGGATCACTGCAGTCATTAAGTTAGTAACATGGTTGTTAAGTGAATCTGGCTTCCCCACTGATTTTGCTTCTCAAAAGGTCACATAAGGAGATCACATGACCCTGGGACACTGGAACCGTCATAAATACGAGTCAGTTCCCAAGCTTCTGAATTTTGATCAGGTGACCATGGGAATGCTGCAATGGCTGTAGGTGTGAAAAATGGTCAGAAGTAACTTTTTTCAGTGATTTTGTAACTTTGAACGGTCACTAAACGAACTGTTGTAAATTGAGGACTACCTGTAGTGTTAGAGGCAGAATGTACCTGAAACCATACCCTTGCTTTCAAGGGTGGGATTCAGCCGGTTCGGACCATTCAGGCAAACCAGATGTTAATTTTAATCTGGTTCGCCGAACCGGTTCTTCCAAGGATTGGCTGACACCGCCCACCCCACCCCTCCTAGGAGTCTCCACGTGGCCCGTTTTGGATGCCAGGTAAGTGCAGGGCGCGCACAGAGGCTCTGGGAGGGTGAAAAATGGGCCTACCTGAAGTCCAGAAACGGGCCTGTTTCTGGCCTCTAGATGGCCTCTAGATGCCTGAAAGAGGCTGTTTTCGCCCTCTTGGAAGCTCCAGGAAAGCCTCCGGAGCCTGGGGAGGGTGAAAACACCCCACCTGACATGGCGCAGGAGGCTGAGTAGGCCATGCCCCCATGGCCACGCCCACCCAGCAACCAGGCAGCGAACCGGTTGCTGAAATTTTTCAATCCCACCCTTGCTTGTTTTCAGTTGAAATTTTAGTGTTGATGTTTAGAGTTTCTAATAACTTGGGTTCAAAGTTACCTCCAAAAGCATCTGTACTTTTAGGCATCTCTGGTTTCAGAACCAGTCTTGAATGTCACCACCATATAAGGTGAAGCAGGTGATTTCATTACAGCAGAAAAGGCTTTTTGGGATATGAAGGCTGACCTGATAAGGATTTCCTGGAAACGTCACAGATCAGGCATATCCAAACTTTTGTTTGCCTGGGCCGCATTATGTGAAAAGGAATGGTCTTGTCCCACGTATAAAATATATAATATGTTTAATGTATACAATGCACATAATTAATGTTAAAAGTTTAAGATCTTGTGGGGCTGCATTAGTAGCTGTTCAGGACTGCAGATTGGACCTGCCTACCATAGACTGAACCTGGGATCTTCCTAATGTAAAACATATTCTCTGATACTAGCAATAGGACTTAGACGTACAGTATATGCTGCTCCCATAGTGCTTTACAGCGCTCTTTGAGCGGTATACAAGTATCAGCATATTGTTCTCAACAATCTGGGTCCTCGTTTTGCTGACCTCAGAAGGATGGAAGGCTGAATCAACCTTGAGCCGGTCAGGATCGAACTCCTGGCTGTAGGCAGAATTAGCCTGCGATCTTGCTTTCTAACCATTGTGCTATCACAGCTCAGTAAGCTATGGAGTATCTGCCTATATTTCTAATTCCAGGCTGCTGGTACTGAACACGTTGCTACCACCAGTATTCCAATGCCCTTGTTTGCTGTTATCCAGTCCCTAAGTTGTGTCCAACCCTTTATGATTCTGTAGGAAGTTAGCACCCACCCCTTTCCTAGAAGAATGAAATGTTTTAGGAAATATTAAAAAGGCAGAATTATATTATATTTCCCTGGTTGAGAAACGGAGAAACATGTTTTAAAGACGAAGCAGCACCCACCTCCCTGCCCTCCCCCACCCTATGTCAATGGGCCAGAGGCAGAAACTCAATTCCCTCCCATCTTTGTCAATGGACCATCATCTGCAACACAATAGGACCCATCTAGCAACAGAAACTAACACAATAGGACCCATCTAGCAACAGAAACTTACCACATGGCACCTGGGAAGATTACATCAGCCAGCAAGGCTAGCTAAGACCCCCCTAGCTCCCATCCCCTGGGAGTCTGACAACCAATCAGGATACTCTTTCGGGGCCCCAGGAAGTTCAAAGCCAGAGAGGGCATAAAACCCGGGGATTCGCTGCATCTCGGCTCTTTTCTGTTCAGGAACTCGAACCATGAGGTCCTGTTCACCATTAAACCATCTTTCCAAGCAGTCTCCATGTTTCCAGTGTCTTTTTCCCCACTTGGAGCTGAACCCAGAAGGATATTTCTTCTAACAATTCCATGGACATGGCATGCTAGCCCCTCCCCCACATCTTCCACTGTTTGGGGGTTTCCCAAATTCATATTCATCCCACTTCCTTAATGGAGTTTAAAGATAATCTATGATAGTCTTCCCTTCTGCAAACACATAATTTAAGAATGGCCTTTTTTCATTGGCCTGCCCTGAAGTACTTCAAGTTTCACTCCCCACTTCATGCAAAAGGGAATGAAATACATACATTCTTACATAGGCATTATGAAAAAAATTAAATAAATTCAACTAGATCCTAAGAAGAGAAGGTGAAAGCCATGAAGACACCTGTTTACCCTTGAACCGGTCATGAACTTGGAATCAAAATGAGAAAAGTTCCATAGCGATGAAAGTCGTTTTTGTTTTATTGCATATTCAAATACAAGGGACTTGAGACAGAAATAATCAGCTCAGATTTTGAACATAGCTAATGTTATGGCTCACATAAATTCATAGTTCTTTTTGACTGAGTTTCGAGTGGATCTGCCTAAAAATGATGTTTTAAGAAAAAAAGTTATAAAATCTTAGAGATTATTTGAAAAGTGACACTTATAAATGGGTTGCTTTCAACACAGATACAAAAAGTTTGCAGATTAATAAATTTCACTATCCATCTCAACAGAAGTTGGACATCTTAAAATGCAACAAGATTCCTTCTTGAGGAACACAAAAAACTGAACCAATCTGTTTTTTTTCAAGAGGCAACTGGACTTTCTGGTTGGGTTTTGGTTTTTTTTGAAGACATTTCATTTCTCATCCAAGAAGTTTCTTCAGCTCTGACTGGATGGTGGGGAATGGAAGGATTTATACTCCTATAAATGTCCAGCAGACAGCTGGACATTTTCATTCTTTTAGTGGGTCATTAAGGTAACCTGGAAGTTTATCTGTGTCATCAGGGTCACCTGAGAGGTGTTGGAAAGGACTATAAGAAGGCTCCACACCCATTTGCACCACTTACACTGAAGATGACATTTAGTTTCATTGTACGAGGTGCAATGACAATAAAGCAAACTAACAAACTAAACTAACAAACTTAGGTGACCCTGATGACACAGATACACCTCAAGGTGACCTTAATGACCCACTAAAAGAATGCAAATGACCAGCTGTCTGCAAGGAGTATAAATCCTTCCATTCCCCACCATCCAGTCAGAACTGAAGAAGCTTCTTGGATGAGAAGTGAAACATCTTCAAAGAAAAAACAGAAAGTCCAGTCGCCTCTTGCAAAACACCTTTGGGACAACCATGACCTGAATAACTGAGAATCTCCATAGACAAAAATCTGAAGAAACCAGGGCATAAAAGAACACGGAAAGCCGATACTGGAAGACGAACAGAGAAATATTTTTTTCTGATCCTGAACATTTGGGGAAATTATGCAGACTGGGAGTTGGCCTATCCTGTATCTTCTATATTTAATATTCCCTAAATGTGTTTGGACCTTCAGAATTCCAGCTAGCAATAAACTTAGTCTGTTGACTTGGAATTCTGGAATTTGCATTTCTAATGCACCTGGAAAAGAGAGGACACATGTTGATAGTAATGACCATCGGACTTGTACTTGAATCTTATCCTGTTGCTTTTCTATGTGCACGTTAACAGACATTTTCCTTTTTTTCCAAGTTTAATGTTTAACGTTTAAGGAATGTGGGGCTGATGAGTTTGAATTGAGTAATGGCCTGCATAATAATAGCCTGATTGCATGGATGATTCAGCTGCAAATCCTTATGTCCCTGTTGTTATTCTTCTTAGCAAGTTGTTGCTCCTTGTTTTCATTTCATTTTCATTTTATTTGATTTATATACCGCCCTACTCCTGAAGGACTCAGGGCGGTGAACAGGCACAAGATAAAACACATAGAATACAAAAATTTAATAGCAGAAGTAAAATCGAATTAAATCAATTTAGCCCAAGACAAATTTAAAACCCCAGGTTAAGAACAAATTAAAATTTACATTAAAATTTACATTAAAAAGAGAATGGTAGAGGTTAGGCCAGACCAGTCTGGTGAAATAAAAAGGTCTTGAGAGCGCAGCGGAAGGTGCATAGATCCGGGATCCTCCATATCTCCAGGGGGAGCTCGTTCCAGGTAGTAGGTGCCCCCACAGAGAAGGCTCTCCCCCTGGGGGCCGCCAGCCGACATTCTTTGGCCGACGGCACCCGGAGGAGTCCCTCTCTGTGAGAGCGTACTGGCCAGTGGGAGGCCGTTTGCGGCAGCAGGCGATCCCGTAAATAACCAGAAGAAATCCCGTAAATAACCAGAAGAAATCTTGTTGACAGAAGAAATCCATACATTTGTTTTCCTAACAGCAAATCACCTGGCTATATGCTCCAGCCTTGTGTACATTCAATGTTTAGGCAGGGCTGAGGAGCCAGACTATACGAAAACACAAGTTTACCAACTTTCTTCAAAACCAACTGTAGGCAGTAATTTACTGGAAGAGAAAGCCCTCTTTAGAGTCCCTGAAAGACGCACTATACAAGACGCTGAAGCCGAAGGCTATAATAAACTTTGGCAAGAGACCTGGGGCTGCTGCTGTTGTGGACAGTGATTGTGTGGCAATGACCGGATTTCATATCTCACAACGTTTGTCTTGGGTCAGATCTTCAAACCACATCCTCCTTAGAGGGTTTCGCTTCCTATTTTCCTTCTTCCCTTTCCCAAGTGGTTAGCAAATTTTGAAAAGTTCCATGATGATGCTGCCAAAACATGTCCCTTCCAGAGACACTGGTCTACAGCACCCATTTTTAGTGGAGGGTTCATAAGTGACCGGTTCATAAGAACCAGTAGTAAAACCAGCAGGAAGCCCCACCCACTGCCCCGGATGTCATCATCAGTGATCTGCACATGCGCAGAAGCAATGCACCTGTGTGAAGTGAGCATGCGTGCGCGATCCCGTTGCGAACCAATAGTAAAGGTAAGTAGAACCCACCCCTGCCCATCGTCCTCAATCACCAGGTGCTGTGAGAAATATAATCCAGGGCATCTGGCTGAGGTCAGGTTGAATAAGTTCATAGACTCCATAAGCATTCTATGGACGGTTTTGTTTTCTTTGATGTTTCAAAGTTTGGGAAAACAATACTGTTTGCAGTGACAATATAATCATGCTGACTTCTATATTAAAACACCTTCATAAAAATTGCTTGTCATTATTATTTTACAGATAATTCTATCTGTAAACCTTCTCTTGCCCAACGAAAAGAGCATGTGGCGGTGTATGTGAAAAATGTGTTTATTTATTTCTCTCCTTCCCTCTTAGAAACTTAAGAAAGTACAGGTAGTCCTCGAGTTACAGTCACCAGTTGAGCCCAAAATTTCAGTTGTTAAGTGA